>NC_137335.1:7017461-7617461 GCF_965287045.1 Carcharhinus amblyrhynchos | reverse complement strand
GATGATGGTGCAGTGGTGATATCATTGTGCCAATAATCCAGAGTTCAGGTTGGTGTCTTGGGGATCCAGGTTCAAATCTGACCACAGTTGGCAGAATTTAAATTCAATTTATAAATCTGGAGTGTAAATTCTGGAGTGTCATAGAGATTTACAGCAGGGAAACAGGCCATTCGGCCCAACATGTCCATGCCGCCCAACTTCTTCCACTACTCCAGCCCCATGTTTGGTCCCTATCCCTCAATACCCATGTAACTGTTTAAATGCTTTTTGAGACAAAATTGTACCCATCTCTATTACTACCTCAGGCAGCTCGTTGTAGACACTCACCACCCTCTGTGTGAAAAAATTGCCCCTCTGGATCCTTTTGTATCTCTCCCCTCTCACCTGAAACCTATCCCCTTTAGTTTTAGACTCCCCGACCTTTGGGAAAAGATGTTGACTATCTTGCTGATCTATGTCCCTCGTTATTTTATAGACGTCTATAAGATCACCCTTTTCCCTGGAGTGTAAGGGACACTCCGGAGAAAAAAGTCCCAGTCTATCCAGCCTCTGCTTATAACTCAATCCATCAAATCCTGATAGCATCTTAATATATCTTTTCTGCACTCCTTCTAGTTTAATAATATCCTTTCTACAGTAGTGGTGACAATGAAACCATTATCGATCGTTGCAAAATCCACTTGGTTCGCAAATGTCCACTCAGTTTTTGCTGAAAAAAAAAGAGACATAGAATCCCTATAGTACAGAAGAGGACCATTCAGCCCATTGAACCTGCATTGACAGCAATCCCACCCAGGCCCTGTCCCCATAACCCCATGTAGTTGAAAGAGACTCAATACGTGGACATCTTGTTTTTCTCTGCAAAGGACAGAACTTTCTGTATATGTGTGGCACCGAGCATGTGTAAGTGACCCACACAGTGCGCCCGACTGATATTGTTAAGAACATAAGAAATAGGAGCAGGAGTAGGCCATCTAGCCCTTCGAGCCTGCTCCGCCATTCAATAAGATCATGGCTGATCTGTCGTGGCTCAGTTCCACATTCCCGCCCTCTCCCCATAACCCTTAATCCCCTTGCCTATCAAAAACCTGTCAACCCGCATCTTAAATATGTTTAGCGAGGCAGCCTCCACCACATCAACGGGCAGAGAATTCCAGAGATTCACCACCCTTTGAGTGAAGAAGTTCCTCCTCAACTCCGTTCTAAACCGCCCCCCCTTTATCTTGAGGCTGTGCCCCCTAGTCCTACTGTCCCTTCTGAGCGGGAAAATTGGTTTCCAGTGTAATTCATAGTTTTGGTTTCCATAAGCAGATTTCATATTAAACAGGTCTTGGTGCACACCCATACTGAGCTAATTAAGTCAAGGAATTGGCATCGCTGTAGTTCTGGGGTAGGTCCTATGGTTCAAACCTGGCCCTCATAGTGAAAGTTAATTTTGTTGACTCTCGGCTATGTTACTGGCTGACACATGGCACTGAAGCCATTGCAAAAGAGAGAAAAGGATCAACCTTCTCACCATAGGAAATAGGAGTGGAAGAAGGTCATCCTCAATCCAATCGAGTACTCAACCCCCAATCCCCTGTGATCTCACCTTCTGCATCAGACTTTTACGTGGCACCTTGCCAAACATCTTCTGGAAGTCTAGATATACCACATCCACAGGTTCCCCATTATCCATCTTGCTGGTTATGTCCTCAAAGAACTCGAGCAAATTTGTCAAGCATGACTTACCCTTCATAAATCCATGCTGACAATGGCAGATTGAGCTTTGTCTTTCCAAATGTTCACTCATCTTCTCCTCAGTGGTTGATTCCAGCAACTTCTCCACCACAGAGGTCAAGCTTCCCTACCACCCACCCTCCTTCCCGGCTTTTACACATGGAGCAAGTTCTGCTGTAGCTAACTCACTAAAAATCCGCGTCATGACCCTTCACCCCTGTGGTCACTGACTCGCTTTGGTTCTCACTCAAACAACGCCTCAGTTTTAAAAAGCTCATCCCTGTTTGTGTGAATCCCTCCATGGCCTTGCCTCTATCCTCCCTCAGGGTAATCTCCACCAATGCCACAGTCCTGTGGGATAAACCTCGTAGCAGTGAAGGCCATGTCTTCACCTGCCGATCAATTCCCAGAGCTCAGGAATTCCCTCCCTCAACCTCACTGCCTCCCGACCTCTCTCCCCCCGCCTGTGGCACCTAATTCTTTGACCAGATTTTTGTCATCCAGTCCAATGTCTCCTCATGTGGCTTAGTGTTATTATCATAGAATCTCTGCAATGCGGAAGGAGGCCACTCAGTCCATCGCATCTGCACTGACCACCATCTCACCCAGGCCCTATCCCCATAACCCCGCACATTTACCCTGCTAATCCCCCCGACACTGGGGTCAATTTAGCGTGGCCAATCGGCCTGACTCACATATCTTTGGACTGCGGGAGGAAATCCGAGCACCTGGAGGAAACCCACGCAGACACGGAGAGAAGGTACAGTCTCCACAGAGACAGTGACCCGAGCCTGGAATTGAACCTGGGTCCCTGGCTCTGTGAGGCAGCAGTGACCATAAGACATAGGAGCAGAATTAGGTCACTCAGCCCATCGGATTTGCTGTGCCGTTCAGTCATGGCTGATATTTTTCTCATCCCCATTCTCCTGCCTTTTCCCATAATCCCAGATCCCCTCATTAATCAAGAACCTATCTATCTCTGTCTTAAGGACAGTCAGTGACCTGGCCTCCACAGCCTTCTGCGGCAAAGAGTTCCACAGATTCACCACTCTAGTTGAAGAAATTCCTCCTCATCTCTTTTAAAGGATTGTCCCTTTAGCCTGAGGTTGTGCTCTCTGGTTCTAGTTTTTCCTACAAGTGGAAACACCCTCTCCACGTCCACTCTATCCAGGCCTCTCAGTATCCAGTAAGACTCCCCCCCCCCCCTCCAATCCTTCTAAACTCCAATGAGTACAGACCCAGAATCCTCAACTGTTCCTCACACAACAAGCTCTTCATTGCAGGGATCATTCTTGTGAATCTCCTCTGGACCCCTTCCAAGGCCAGCACATCCTTCCTTAGATATGGGGCCCAAAACTGCTCTCAATACTCCAAATGGGCTCTGACGTGGGCCTTATACAGCCTCAGAAGCACTTTCCTGCTCTTGTATTCCAGCCCTCTCAACATGAAAGCTAACATTGCATTTGCCTTCCTAACTGCCGATTGAACCTGTAAGTTAACCTTAAGAGAATCTTGAAAAATGAATCCCAAGTCCCTAACCACTGTGCCTCCGTGCTGTTACATTAAATTCTGTTTCTCCAGTGAAGTTCCTTGGGACATTTCATGATGTTAAAGGTTCTAAATGAACACACACAGTTGATATTTTAGACAAAAGATAATCAAGAGACCATTCATCTAGAATAGAAACAGTAATTCCAATGGTAACAGAAGTGGAACCCGGTGAAATTATCTGAATTGGTATCCAGGCTTAGCTTCCACAGATAAGGAACTCTGATGTTAGTCATTGCAGGGTAAGTCATACAGCTGTGAGTTGGTGAAGACAATTCCTGTTGTATAATTGAATCTTCGATTCATTGGAATTCAGACAGCCAAATCAAGCTTTTTTCGTTGATTCCTAATTGTTTCCAGCTGTTATCTCCGCTCCTTTTGCGTAAAGGGACTTTTCCATTGTGCGAATTGGCACAAAAGCAGCACCACCTGTGGTCACGTAGGTGGTCTGAACGTCAACATTTCTCCTCCATTAGCAACCAGCTCCCAATGACGTCAATGTTCTTCTCAATCCGGACAACCCTTTGTCACTGTTGGATTTGATTTTGGATTACTTTCCTACAGAGTTCTTAGAATCGTAGAATCCCGACAGCGCAAAAGGAGGCCGTTTGGCCCATCATAGAAGATAGAACATTACAGCGCAGTACAGGCCCTTCAGCCCTCGATGTTGCGCTGACCAGTGGAACCAATCTAATGACCCTCTAACCTAAACTATTCCAGTGTTATCCATATGCCTATTCACTGACCATTTGAACACCCTTAAAGTTGGCGAGTCCACAACTGCTGCAGGCAGGGCATTCCACGCCCTTACTACCCTCTGAGTAAAGGACCTACCTCTGATATCCATCCTATAACTACCACCCCTTAATTTAAAGCTGTGTCGCCTCATGTTAGCCATCACCCAGACCCTATTCCCGTAACCCCTCACATTTACCCTGCTAATCCCCCTCACACTAGGATTAATTTATCATGGCCAATCTCAACCTAATCCGAGGAAACTGGAGCACCCGGAGGAAACCCACGCAGACACAGGGAGACTGTGCAAACTCTACACAGACAGTGACTCGAGGTCAGAATGTAACTAGGGTCCCTGGCACTGTGAGGCAGCAGTGCTAACCACTGTGCCGCCCCACTCTTGTTTGCTATTTGGGGCCCCGCATTTCAGGAAGGACGTGGAGACTTCAGAAAGGATGCGGGAAAGATTGATGTGAACAGTTACAGGGTTGAGGGCCTTCAGTTGCATGGATACAAGTTGGGGCTCTTCTCCTCAGAGAAGAGAAAGTCGAGAGGAAGTTTGACAGAGATGTTCAAAGTCATGAAGGGTCTAGATGGAGTGGATGGAGGGAAACCACTGCCTTCAGTGGAAGGGTCAAGAACCAGCGTGACAAAAGAATTAAAGGGAGAAAAAAACCATGAGGGAAAAAAAAACATTTTACACAGCGGGTAGTTACAATCTGGAATGCACTTTTATTTATTTATTAATGTCAGAAGTAGGCTTGCATTAACACTGCAATGAAATTACTGTAAAAATCCTGTAGTCGCCACACTCCGACGCCTGTGCGGATACTTTGAGGGAGAACTTAGCACAGCCAACGCACCTAACCAGCACCTCTTCCAGACTGTGGGAGGAAACTGGAGCACCCCCACACAAACACGGGGAGAGAACATGCAGACTCCGCACAGACAGCGACCCAAGTCAGGAATCGAACCTGGGTCCCTGGCGCTGTGAGGCAACAGGGCTAATCACTGTGCTGCCTCCACTTGCCTGAAAGGCTGTTGGAGACCAATTCAACCGTGGCTTTCGAGAGGGAATTGGTTCAGTTCCTGAAGGAAATTTGAAAAAAAACAGGGCTATGGGGAAGGGATAGATGAATGGGACTAGATAACTAGATAAATTGTTCCTGCCAGCACAAAATTGATGGGCCAAATGGCCTCCTTTGGTGTTGTAACAAAGATGTTTGGAGCAGGAGGAGGCCATTTGGCCCTTCAAGCCTGCTCCACCATTCATTACAATCATGGCTGGTCATCCAACTCAGTAACCATATCCTGGTTTCTCCCCATAACCTTTGATCCCATTCGCCCCAAGTGCGATTTCCAGCCGTCTCTTGGATACAAGCGACCATTCCAAGATTCTGTTTCTATGGGAACTAAAATGATTGACATACGACTTCACATCCCATCTCCTTGACAAAGGTACTCCCTCCACCTATTCAATGCTCATTGGTTAGAAAGATTATGACTGCGCAGAGGATTGGGCAGGTAGAGAAAGTACTTTGGATATAAGCCTGGCATTGGAAATCTGAGAAATGCGGAATAGTGCAGGTGCTGAAAGTCTGAAATAGAAACAGAAAACGCTGGGAATACTTAACAGGTCAGGCAGCGTCCATGGAGAGAGAAAGTCAGTCGAGTTAACGTTACAGGTCCGTGTCTTTGCATGAGAGGTAGCGCAGTGGCATTGTCGCTGGACTAGTAACCAGAGACCCAGGGTAATGCTCCGGTGACCTGGGTTCGAATCCTGCCACGGCATATGGTGAAATTTGAATTCAGTAAAAATAATCTAGAATTAAGAATCTTAACGATGACCATGAAATCATTGTCGGAAAAACCCATGTGGCGCACTAATGTCCTTTAGGGCAGGAATCCTGTTGTCCTTACCTGGTCTGGCCTCTGTGTAACTCCAGAGCCACAGCAATGTGGTTGACTCTCAACTGCCCTCATGGATGGGCAATAAATGCCAACCCAACCGGCGACACCCACAGCAATAAATATTTATTTCTGGGAAGAGTTAGAGATTGAATAGGTTAATACGTTCATTCAGAGATGAGCGATTGGCCCTGTGATTCCAAAGGCTTACTTTTGTGATAAATTGACTCTCAGTTCTATTAATTAGACATCACAAGTTTCCTGGCCTTGCGTATTTGAAGGAATAAAATGAACAAAATATTAGATTTTAAATGTTGCCATTTCTCTTGCTGCCAAATTTTATGAGGTGTGATAGACAAAGGCATTTAAGACAGAAGTCCAGGAAGGGAAAAAAAAACTTCAAAATGGGGGCAAGTTTGCTCCTAAATTTCCAGTGGCACCCGAATATAGAAAATAAGCAGGAGTAGACCATTTGGCCCCTCTCCTGGGATCCCAAACATAACAAACCAAGCAGCAAATAACTGGGAAACCATTCCCCTGCTAATCCAAGAGAGATTTAGGCCCTGATTTTATTGGGACAGGCGAGGCTTGCAGAATAACGTTCCCCGTTGACCTTGGGTGTGATCTTACGAGCCTCGGGTGAGCGTGCCGGCAAAGTCAGGGCCTAACACTCTATCTCAGAACCGTAGCTGTGCAGAAAGAGACTATTCGGTCCATCGCGCCTGTGCTGGCCCTCAGTAGCAGCAATTCATTCTACGCCGCTCCTTCATCTTCTCTTCATAACCCTCCCTTTCCAATTTCCTCTCAAACACCCCGACTGAACCTGCCTCCAGCACGCTCGCGCTCAGGCAGTCTATTCCACATCCTAACCATTCACTGAGTAGAAATATTTCTCCTCAAATTCTCCATTGCTTTATTTGTGACAATCGCCTTAAATGGGTGCCATCTGTTTGTTGAGTTCTTCCACCAACGGGAATGGTTTCTCCCAATCTGCTCCGTCCGGTTCCCTCAGGATTTTGAACACCTCCATCAAATCTCCTCTGAGGAAAAGTCACAACATCTTTATTCTATCCCCATTAATAGAAGCAGAAAAACATAGAAACTGGAAGTAGCGGTAGGCCATTTGGCCCTTCGAGCCTGCTCCACCATTCATTTTGATCATGGCTGACCATCAAATTCCATATCCTGTTTCCCTCCTCTTCCCTCCATTTCCCTTGATCCTTTAGCCCCAGAAGCTATATCTATATTAGAGCTATATATATATTGTATATAGAATAACACAAAAGTTCTATTCCAAACTGTGCGGTGTAAATCATAGAATCCCTACAGTGCAGAAGGAGACCATTCAGCCCATCTGGTTGGCACAATCCCACCCAGGCCCTCTTCCCACATATTTACCCTGCTAATCCCCCTGACTCTAAGGGGCAATTTAGCATGGCCAATCCATTTAACCGCACGTCTTTGGAGCGTGGGAGGAAACCGGAGCACTGGGAAGAAACCCACGCAAACACGAGGAACAAACTCCACACTGACAGTGACCCGAGGCCGGAACCGAACCCAGGTCCCTGACGCTGTAAGTCAACAGTGCGAACCAATGTACCACCGTTCCACCCACTGCACAGGTTGTATCGAATTATTATCCTAACTTCTGTGCTTGCCAACAGCATGCAAGCTAATTCATTGCTTATGCGCATCAGGCTACCCAGTTGTGCGTCATTCTTCTGACTGGGATTAAAATCCCAATGAAGATATTGGCATCTGCTGCCTGCTGACACTGACGTCTTTCTCACGGTCTGGGTGAAAGGCTTTTCTTTGGATCTTAAGCACAAGAAAGAATTCACAGACTCTTCCTTCTTTGTGTCGCAGTGTATTTTTTTTCTGAAATAAGCAGCGCTTTTAATAAATCTACCTTTATTGCGTCAGCCACTGGAAAGGAATTGTAATCCCAGATTGTGTTAACTGAAGGTGAAATGAGGTCCGTGTTGAGCTAACTAATGGTTACACTTGCGTGAAGGCAAAACCCATTTTTATGTTGACTTTGTTTGCTACCTTCCATTGTCGTTAGTCTTGATTTATTACATTTCGTAGAAGTGAGTCAGAACAATCCAGAGTAACGAGGATACCTCAAAATGGTGGCTGTTAAATAGTGGTCAAGATTTTATGGCTTCATTTGTGGGAGACCGGAAATTTCCGCCCAAGGTCAACGGACAATTCCAATGTCCGTCCCTCACCCGCTAGGATTCTGTGGCGGGCAAGGCGGTGATCTGGAAGAGCATTGTCAGCTCCGACTCCTTCCCTTCAGGACTGTTGTCCCTGTAATAAAAGCAAATCACCGCGGATGCTGGAAACTGAAACCAAAAGAGAAAATGCTGGAAAATTTCAGCAGGAGATTTCACCCCCCCCCCCCGCTCAACATCTTCATCTGTCACAGCTCACCCTCTGATTTCAACTTCCCTGCCCTTTGGCCATTCACACCTTCTATTCTCTCTATGGACTGCCATTAGCAGCCTTTCCCCTGGTTTCGATGGCTATGACTCAGCTTTCATTCCCTCCCCCTGCAGTATAAAAATCTCCCACTTTCTATGCCCTTCAGCTTTGACAAAGGGTCATCTGGACTCGAAACATCAGCTTTTTTCTCTCCTTACAGATGCTGCCAGACCTGCTGAGATTTTCCAGCATTTTCTCTTTTGGTGTCACCACAATTCTTCTTTCCTTCCCAATGCACCCAGAGTGGATTTTTTTTGAGACCACGGGTGGGATTTTACAGCCTTGCTCGTCCAGAAACCTTCAAATCCCCGAGATCAACAGATCTTTCCATTATCTGCCTCTTGCCCGCTCCGATTCCTGTGGCAGGCAAGCTGATAAACTTCTGGCCCACATCTAGAGGGGTATACTTGCATTAGAAGCAGTTACGAGAAGGTTCACTATTCTCATTCCTGGAATGAAGGGATTGTCTTACGGGGCAAGGCCCTGGACAAGATAGAAGCAGGGAGGTTGTTTCCACTGGCAGATGAAACTAGACCTAGGGGACAGAGCCTCAGAATAAAGCGGAACAGATTTAGGACTGAGTTGAGGAGAAATTTCTTCACCCAAAGGGTTGTGAATCTGTGGAACTCCCAGCCCAGTGAAGCAGTTGAGGCTACCTCGTTAAATGTTTTTAAGGCAAAGGTAAATTGTTGAACAGTAAAGGAATTAAGGGGTGGATGGGTGAGTCGAGCTGAGTCCATGAGAAGATCAACCATGATCTTATTGAATGGCGGAGCAGGCTTGAGAGACAGATGGCCTACTCCTGCTCCTGGTTCTTATGTGATCCTTATTGAAGCATGTAAGATTCTGAGGAGGCTGGATTGAGTAGATTCTGAGAGGAATCGAGAACTTGAGTGCACAGTACAAAACTGAAGGGCTTCTCGGTGAAGATGGCGATGAGGTGGAATTTATTCTCTCAGAGGGTTGTTAGAATGTGGAATTCTCTTCCCCACTGGAGGCTGAATCATAGAATCCCTACTGTGCAAGAGGAGGCCATTCGGTCCATTGAATCTACACCAACCCAGCCCCACCCAGGCCCTATTCCTGTAACTCCCATATATTTACACTGCCAATCCCCCTGACACTAGGGTTAATCTGGCATGGCCCAATCAACCTAATCCGCACATCTTTAGACTGTGGGATGAAACTGGAGTACCCGGAGGAAACCCACACTGACACGGGGAGAACATGCAGTCTCCGCACAGCCAGTGATCCGAGGCCGGAATCGAACCCGGGTCCCTGGCGTTGTGAAGCAGCAGTGCTAACCACCGTGCCGCCCGCATTACCTTTGACAAAATAAATGAATCACAAGCAGATTGCGTACGGGATTTTTTTTTTTGCATTTCATTATAATTGTGAACAGTTTATGTTTAAAGTGGGATGTTTGCAGTGTTGGAGACCCCCATCGTCAAGAGCTCGAAGTGAAATCTGAAAAAAATTCTTTGCGTCAGCTTGAAAAACAGTAACTTTTTCACTAACAAATGGCCATTTCCTATCATATAGCTGAACGTACCAACAGGTATTCAAGAAGGAAATCGTAAAGGGGAAAGACATGTTAATTATGATTTGTATGTCATGTTTACTTAGAATTTGTGTTTGATTGCAAATTGGTGCTGCCCTTTTCTGGGAGCAGAGGTTAATTACTTATTTGAACAGTACTTTGTCCAACGCTCCTGGATACGCTCCGGGGAATTCATCTGGATTCCATATTTCCAATTTGCGTCATATGCTTAGTGTAACGTCAAGGAAGGCAGTTAAGGGAAGCGGCTTTTGGTAGAGTTCAGTTTCATGTTTACCATGGTTTTTTTTTATTCATTCACTCATGAGGCATACAAGATGATCAGAGGGTTAGACATGGTGGACGGTGAGAGCCTTTTTCCTCGGATGGTGATGGCTAACACGAGGGGACATAGTTTTAAATTGAGGGGTGGTAGTTATAGGACGGATGTCAGAGGTAGGTTCTTTACTCAGAGGGTAGTAAGGGCGTGAAATGCCCTGCCTGCAGCAGTTGTGGACTCGCCAACTTTAAGGGCGTTCAAATGGTCAGTGGATAGGCATATGGATAACACTGGAATAGTTTAGGTTAGAGGGCCATTAGATGGGTTCCACTGGTCGGCGCAACATTGAGGGCTGAAGGGCCTGTACTGCGCTGTAATGTTCTATGTTCTATTCGTGGGACACAGGTTGTCACAGGCTGGCCACCATTTATTGCTTATTGTTTGCCCTTGTTCAGAGGGCAGTTGAGAGTCAACCACGTTGCTGTGGCTGTGGAGTCACATGTAGGCCAGACCAGGTAAGGACAGCAGATTTCCTCCCCTAAAGGACATTAGTGAACCAGATAGGTTTTTACAACAATTGACAGTGGTTTCATGGCCATCAGTAGATTCTTAATTCCAGGTTTTTTTTATTGAATTCAAATTCCACCATCTGCCGTGGTGGGATTCGAACCCAGATCTGCAGAACATTGGCTGAGTTTCTGGATGAATAGTCTAGCAAGAAGACCACTGGGCCATCACTTCCCCAATAGGGTTACTGCGAGTCTTGACAATTTTCTATTAATTTACACAGCTGTATATATCACTTATCAAGCCCATTTCATAAAGAACCTGATTCTAATTAGATACTATGTACTAATGTCCCAAAGTTTGACAGTTGCCACTACCTACACCATCTGTATTTATCATGAATGCAACCTTTATAAGGCAGATATGGTCTAAAGCTCTTGGGGCTAAAGGGATCAATTGATGAGGGGGGGTGGGGAAGGCAGGATCAGGTTATGATCAGCCATGATGAAGATGAATGGTGGAGCAGGCTCGAAGGGCCAAATGGCCTACTTCTGCTTCTCGTTTCTCTGTTTCTATATCACTAACCCCTAGTCAGCGTGCTAGGCATCAGTTACAAGGTATGAAGTGCACCAGCTTTTTCATAAAAGTTCTGTCTAAACCATATTGAAAGGTTTCTCTTACTTAAAACATCAGTTTTTGCTGCTGTGTTCTTGGCGTTTGTCACTGATAGGAGTTGAAAGTCATACCAAAAGGAGCTAGAATTGCACAGGGACTTGATTCTTTTAAGGAACTCCATGAAACCCGTGGCTTAAAAACCCACCTGGTTCGCTGATATCCTTTAGGGAAGGAAATCTGCCGTCCTTACCTGAAACAAAAGCAGAAAATGCTGGAAAATCTCAGCAGGTCTGACAAAATCTGTGGGGAGAGAGAATAGAGCCAATGTTTCGAGTCTACTTGGTTCCTGAACCAGCTCTGACAAAGGGTCATCCAGACCCGAAACGTCGGCTCTATTCCCTCCCCACAGATGCTGTCGGACCTGCTGAGATTTTCCAGCATTTCCTCCTTGATTCAGAATCCAGCATCCGCAGTATTTTGCTTCTGTGTTATGCCGTCTGGCCTACATGTGACTCCGGAGCCACAGCAATGTGGCTGACTCTCAACCGTCCTCAGACAACTGAGGAATGGGCAATAAGTGCTGGCCCAGCCAGCGAGGCCCACCTCCCAAGAATGAATTTTTGAAAAAAGTTCTCGGTCGTCATAGCGAAAACTGGTGGGGAGCATCCCGACATTTGTCTTAACTCACAGCTGGCAGTGCCATCCACTTCCTGGCTGTCTCCCATGGTTAACAAGGCCAACAGCTGATGGAGACTACAGGGAGTCCTCATTGACTGACCACACTGCTATGATACCAGGCCATCGGAAATTGGAAGCTTCGATGAGCAATTGGCAGCTGTGCTTCCAGCTGCCTAGGCTCTGGAATTCCTGTCCTATACACCACCCCCTTCCCCCATCTCCACCTCCCCTCTACCCTTGAGCCATTCCTTAAGACCAGTCTCTTCAACCAATCTGGCCTAATAACCTCCTGAAAAGGAAAATGTTGGAAAATCTCAGCAGGCCTGACAGCATCTGTGGAGAGAGAGTAGAGCCAACGTTTCAAGTCTGGATGACCCTTCATCACAACTAAAGGACAAGATTTATGCTGTAACCCCCCAGGGGGAGGGGGACAGGGGGTGTAATTGAGTAAGATATCGTAGACAAAAGGACAAAGGGATTGTAAATGATGGTTATAAAGGCTGAGAATGGCCCTACCAACAAGCTTTCCATCTTATTCCTCCTCCCTCCATCACTCAACTCATTAAGACAATTTGCCACATACCTCAGGTTCTCATTTGACCTTTGTTCTGCCACTTACACATTCTGATCTCTTCATGGACGCTATTAGCACCATTCTCAGCCTTTACTAAATCATTTACATTCCCATTGTCAATTTGTCTATGATATATCACTCAGCGCCCCACCCCTTACTTACTGTATAAATCTTATCCTATTCTCTTTGTCTTTAGTTCTGAAGAAGGGTCATCCTGGCTTGAAACGTTGGCTGTATTCTTTCTCCACAAATACTGCCATACCTGCTGGGATTTTCCAGCATTTTCCTGTTTTAGTTTCAGATTCCAGCATCCGCAGTGTTTTGCTGTAATATCTCCTCGTTTCCAATTATGTTTGATAACACTTGTGAAGCACTTTGGGATGCTTTACTGTGTTAAAGGCATTGTATAAATGCACATTGTTGATGGCCCTGCTGATACACTAAGATAGTTCATAAGATATCAGAGCAGAATTAGGGCATTCGGCCCATCGAGTCTGCTCTACCATTCAGTCATTGCTGATGTGCTCCTCATCCCCATTTTCCTGCCTTCTCCCCATAATCCTTCAACCCATTCCCAATTAAAAATGTCTAACTCCTCCTTAAATTTACTCACTGTCCCAGCATCAACCGCACTTTGGAGTAGCAAATCCCACAGATTCACAACCCTTTGGGAGAAGTAGTTGCTACTCAACTCTGTTTTAAATTTGCCACCCCTTATCCTAAGACTATGACCACTCGCCCTAGAGTGTCCCACAAGAGGAAGCATCCGTGTCTACTTTATCCATATCTTTTATCCCCTTGAGTATCTCAATTTGATCTCCCCTCGTTCTTCTAAATTCCGAGGCGTACGGGCCTAAACTGTTCAATCCCTCCTCATACGACAGACCCCTCATCTCTGGAATCAATCTAGTGAACCTCCTCTGAACTGCCTCCAATGCCACTACACCTTCCCCCAAATACAGGGACCAGAGCTGTGCGCAATATTCCAGGTGTGGCCTCACCAATGCCGGGACGATTTTAACCCCACTATATATACCGGCACATGGTGTTAGAACAAATGCGCATTGAAGAATGCATCGCAATGGTTTACAGCTGCGTTCTTGTTTATCGGTAGTTATTCAATGAATGAAATAACAGTGATTTGCTGAAGTGTTCATATTTGAACATCTAATATTTCAATTTGCTTTTTTTTTAAATCAAGCCAACATTTTTAATGACTGACGGGAGATGTTTGGTTAGAAATTTTGACAATTCAGTGCGTTATATATCCCCAGACCCACAAACCTAAATAATTCCAACGCTGATACAGATTATGACTGAAACCAATTACCTCATTGTCAGTTTCTATCCAGGCCGTTTTGGAATGAAAATTAAATCATGCAAATTGATGTTGAAATTATTTTATTAGAATCTTGTTTTGGCTGTGGTTCAATTAAGGCAGTCATCAACTGACTTTCCATCCTAATCATTTCAACGTAAAGGCTTTACAATCAGTTTATGTGCCGCGATGGAAATTCGCAGCGTTAGTGGTCAGATGTGAACGGTTTGGGAGTGATCAGTCATTGATGGCCAGTTTTCTGATCTGAGGCAGACGCTGCACACACACACAACACGTCAGATCCTGTCGAAGAGGTTTACGATGTGGAGATGCCGGCGTTGGACTGGGGTAAACACGGTAAGAAGTCTCACAACACCAGGTTAAAGTCCAAACTGTTAGACTTCAACCTGGCTTTGTGAGACTTCTTATAGAGGTTTACAGCATGGAAACAGGCCCTTTGGCCCGACTTGTCCGTGCCACACTATTTTTTAACCACTAAGCTAGTCTCAAATGCCCATATTTGGCCCATATTCCACCTTACCCATGTAACTATCTAAATGATTTTTAAAAGTCAACATTGTACCAACCTTTACTATTACCTCTAGCAGCTTGTTCCAGACACTCACTGCCCTCTGAATGAAAGAATTGCTCCTCTGGACCTTTTTGTATCTCTCCCCTCTCACCTTAAACCTATGGCCTCTAGTTTTAGACTCCCCTACCTTTGGGAAAAGATATTGACCACCTAGCTGATCTATGCCCCTCATTATTTTGTAGACTTTGCTAAGATCACCCCTAAGTCTCCTACACTCCAGAGAAAAAAAATTCCTAGTCTGTCCAGCCTCTCCTTATAATTCAAACCATCAAGTTCCAGTAGCATCCGAGTAAATCTTTTCTGCATTCTTGTAGTTTAATAGTAATGTTATTTGAGTAAGCATGTAACCCTCCATGTGCCCAAGGTTTGGTCTCCAAGGGAAGAATGTATTTCATAGAATCATAACAGTGCAGAAGAGGCCATTCGATCCATCCAGTCCGTAGTGACCCTCTGACCCAGTGTTTTACCCAATCCCTCTTCCCCGCCCTATGCCTGTAACCCCATTCATGGCTAATCCATCCAACCTCCATGTCTTTTGGATTGTGCAAGGAAAGCAGAGCACCCGGAAGAAACCCATGCAGACATGGGAAGAACGTGCAAACTCCACACACAAGGTGACCCCAGCTGGGAATCGAACCCAGGCCCCTGGCATTGTGAGCCTCATCATACATCTAGTCCCTCACTCAGGCACTGGGGTGCATGAACCGCAAAGGTGAAAAGATGGCTGCACAGATAGACCTGTCATGCACAGCACATGGTGACAGGCCCATTACTGGGTTAATCCTAGGAGCGGTAAGACGAGGCTCTTAAATGGTCATTAATTGCCCACTTAAGAACCTCAGTTAGCGCTGGGATAGGAAGGTTGACCAAGGGCCTTCAAGCCCAGAACGTAACTCGGGCAGAGGCAGGAAGATGGCGGCGTCTGCTGCATCACTACCCTGCCTAAATAAACGTCCTCCCTGCCTTCCAGCTCACCACCAGCGAGAGCAGAAGGTTCTGTACCATCAGTGAGCAAATTAACTCAGCCAACATGTCCTCCTGTTCTGGGTGGGGGGGGGTGGTTTGTATTATGATGTCCCCCTATCTAATATTCTACCAAACTGTCAAAACATTGCCGCTGATAACTAATTCTTATTCTAGGAGCACAGCACCACTCAGAAATCACATTGTATGCAAGTGGACAAAATGGTGGCGCAGCACGACAAGGAAAAGTTAACGCAAGAGAAGATTCTAGAAAAGGCAATCAAGAAAAAGGGGTAGGTGCCGGCTTATTACTCAGTAAGTGCAATGTATGGTGCGAGACCATGAGGGAAGAAGGTGAAGTGAAGAATCGTGAGAACACAACACACACACTGTGGGATTTTATGGCCTTGTTCATCCCAAAATCGTAAAATCCTGCCCAAGGTCAACGGACCTTCCCACAATCGGCCCCCTCGCCCGCTCCGATTCCCGTGCTGGGTGGGGCGGTAAAATTCCTGAGGGGGCGGGGCTTCTCCAATCTCATCTGTGGCTCACCCGCTAATCCCTCTAACTTACGCATCCCGGGATGCTAAGGGGCAATTTAGCACAACCAATGCGCTTAACCTGCACATCTTTAGAAAAAAAAACCAGAGGAAACCCACGCAGACACAGGGAGAATGTGCAAACTCCACACAGACGGTGACCCAAGCAGGGAATCGAACCTGGTCCCTGGCGCTGTGAGGCAGCAGTGCTAATCACCGTGCCACACATTCTTGTCTCTGGAGTTTTAAGCCCGGGGCGAAGTTGTAGTTCTGGCTCGTTTTTCCAGATGGTAGAGGAAAGGCAGAACAGGGGAAGCCTTCTTCCTTCTCCCAACAGTCTTGTTTTTACACAGTGATCTATTCAATCCCCTTATTGTGCCTTCCATTCTTTAGTCCCTGGTGTCAAACAGTCCTGCAAATCTCCATCAGTCATTGCCAATGGAATCTTCGAAAATTCCATGTTAGTGTTGATTGCATGCTAGATTAGCACATGATGCAGAAAGCATGGGAAGGTGATGTTGATGGGTTTAGCTCAAGACGGGATGGGGGTTAGTATGGAGTATAGCTACCAGTTGGGCCAAATGGGCTGTTTTTGTTTTGTAGGCCTCAACATGAACAAACCCACCAATTGGGAGTTGTCTCCGTGTCTTTGGCTATACTTCAGCAGAACAAGACCATGCCTTTGGCGTTAGTAGAGTCAGGCTTCAGTGTTGGGGTTAAAAAGTTTAGAGAATGTCTACTTGGGGGTTTATAATGGGATTGGGGATTGGGTGCAAAGATGTACTTTCAAGATATGGGCCAAGTGCTGGTAAATGGGATTAGGTGGGATTTAAGGTGTTACTTGTGTGTCAGTGCAAGCTCAATGAGTCAAAGGCCCTCTTCTGTACTGCGTGATTCTATGAAGTAACATCCCCAACCATCATTCCAACAGTCTCCCGAACGCGAATCCCTAATATCATATAAATTGCCAATTTTAATACATAAGTTGCACCTAAGGGCAAGGCTTCTCTGACCTCATCCTTGGCTGTCCTGCTAATCCCTCTAACCTACGCATCCTGGGATGCTAAGGGGCAATTCGGCATGGCCAAATGCACTTAACCGGCACATCTTTAGAGAAAACCAGAGCACCTGGAGGAAACCCATGCAGATACAGGGAGAACGTGCAAACTCTGCACAGATGATGACCCAAAGCGGGAATCGAACCTGGGTCCCTGGCGCTGTGAGGCAGCAGTGCCAACCACTGTGCTGTCACGCCGCTCATTCTTATCGAATGCCAGGATGTGATCTCTAATGAGCCGTAATATCCGTGATGAAGGATTCCTAGCTTTGCTTACCAGACAGGCATTCGGAAACACGCCTAGAGAGGGTGTTTCAAAATTCTGCTGTTACCCTTAGCATGTGCACAAGCATTCCACGTCCTTCTACAGGCATCCGGGTGGCACAGTGCTTAGCACTGCTGCCTCACAGCGCCAGGAACCCGGGTTCAATTCCGGCCTCAGGTTACTGTCTGTGTGGAGTTTGTACATTCTCCCCATGTCTGCGTGGGTTTCCTCCGGGTGCTTTGGTTTCCTCCCACAGTCCAAAGATGTGCGGGTTAGGTGGATTGGCCCTGCTAAATTGAGCTTAGTGTTGGGGTATTAAGGGTAAATATGTGGGGTTGTGGACCTGAGTGGGATTGTGGTCAGTGCAGACTCGATGGGCCAAATGGCCTCTTTCTGCACTGTAGGGATTCTATGAACCAAGTGGTGTAAAGCACTCATCCCATACTTGGGTTTGCAGTCAAAATGTTTCACAAACTCTTTACGATGGGCGCAATTTTAAGGATTAAGTATTATTTTTAAAGATATGCCAGTGTGCAGAGGAGGTTTACTAGGCTGATAGCGGAGTTGAGGGGGTTGAGTTATGAGGAGAGGCTGAATAAACTGGGCTTGTACTCGTTAGAGTTTAGAAGAATGAGGGGAGATCTCATTGAGACGTATAAGATGATGAATGGGATGGATAGGATAGAGGTGGAAAGACTCTTCCCGCTCAAAAAAGACAGTAGGACTAGGGGGCACAGCCTCAAGGTAAAAGGGGGGCGGTTTAGAACGGAGTTGAGGAGGAACTTCTTCACTCAAAGGGTGGTGAATCTCTGGAATTCTCTGCCCGTTGAAGTGGTGGAGGCTGCCTCGCTAAATATTTTTAAGACGCGGGTTGATGGGCTTTTGATAGGAGAGGGGATTAAGAGTTATGGGGAGAGGGCGGGAATGTGGAACTGAGCAGCGACAGATCAGCCATGATCTTATTGAATGGCGGGGCAGGCTCGAAGGGCTGGATGGCCTACTCCTGCTCCTATTTCTTATGTTCTTATGTTCTTATGTGCGCACATAAAAGAGTTAAACCCCTTATTCATTTGCATTTCAGTAGTAAGCCGCACATAATAGTGCACTATTGAAAATAAATTGTATCACACTGTTTTCTAATTTGCATTATTTTCAAAAGCCTCGGCGGACGAGGGTTCATTGTTCGATATACGTTCAGGTGCATATGAGGATTGGAGATGGGGGTGGAAAAAGTGGGGGGAGGGATGGGTGAGGGCTGAGTAAAATTTCAATGGCCCACACATCCTAAACATCCCCCTCATTGTTCTTGGAACAAAAAAGGTGCGAACAATTTCTGGTCGCAGTTGAATGGAATTAATAAGCATTTTGTAAATAATCCACTGTCAACATTCACTGCGTGGTTGTTCTCTTCTCTCGGACTCATAATATTGTGGGTTCAAGACTGGTTTCAGAGTCTTGAGCCTGCAGCCTGGGGCTAAGTCTTCAGCAAAGTCATGGGAAAGTGTGGATGGCCTGAGATCTTGGCCAGGATTCTCCTAGCCCAGGGCAGTCCAGTGAGCCAGCGATCGAGGGGTGCGTGGAAGGGAGGGGGGGGTGGAGTCCGTAAAACCGGTGATCTGTAGGTTGTCGGGCTGCCAGTGATCGGACACCAGTGATCCGGAGAACATAAAACTAGGAGCAGGAGTAGGCCATCTGGCCCCTCCGCTGTTCAATAAGATCATGGCTGATCTTTTTATGGACTCAGCTCCACTTACCCGCCCGCTCAGCATAACCCTTAATAACTTTATTGTCCAAAAATCTATCTATCCTTGCCTTAAAAACATTCAATGAGGTAGCCCCAACTGCTTCACTGGGCAGGGAATTCCACAGATTCATAACTCTTTGGGTGAAGAAATTCCTTCTTAACACAGTCCTAAATCTGCTCCCCCTTATTTTGAGGCCATGCCCCCTAGTTCTAGTTTCACCCACCAATGGAAGCAACCTCTCTCCTTCGATCTTATCTATTCCCTTCATAATCTTATATGTTGCTATTAGATCGTCCCTCGTTCTTCTGGATTCCTGCACATTTTTTAACACTAAGAGGCAATTTAGCATGGCTAATCCATCAAAACTATACATCTTTGGAAACCAACGGGCAATTTAATATGGCCAATCCACCTAAGCTACACATCTTTGGACACAAAGGAGCAATTTAGCGTGGCGAATCCACCCAAGCTACACATCTTTGGACAGGAAGGGGCAATTTAGTGTGGCCAATCCACCGAACTTACACTCCTTGGACACTAGAGGAGCAATTTAGCATGGCCAATCCACCTAACCTGCACACCTTTGGCATTAAAGGACAATTTAGCATGGCCAATCCACCTAACCTGCACATCTTCTGCGTATGTGAGGAAACCGGAACACCTGGAGTAAATCCATGCAGAACGATCACACCAAAAACAAACTTGAAGGAAATGGCTGCATTAATTCTGTCAATTAAATATGCAATTAAAACCAAGATTAATTGAGATTAATTTTCCCATTCATTTGCAGGCCCAGAAAATAGTGGAACTCTTCAATCCATTTGTAACATCTCAGCTGTAACCAGAGTACCACCCTCGCTTCTGCCCCATGCTAGTTGGGTTTTTTTAATAGTTTGATGGTTTTAAATCTTAAATGATTAAAAATGTAGATTTTGGAGACATTTATGTCAATGTCAGTTTGATCAGACTGATTGCTGACCCAGATCTCCTGTCTCACACACTCAGACACATCAAATTCCTAACCTATCAGTGGTTATATATAATTAGATTTGGAAATAAGATTGATTTTGTCGATGACGACGCATTGATATCTGGATTAAGTGTCTTCTTTCTTTGAAGTTTATCCCTAATTTTGATCTAGGCTTACATTGGAACATACAAATTAGGAGCAGAAATTGGCAAATTCAGCCCTTCGAGCCTGCTCCGCCATTCAATCAGATCATAGTTGATCTCTCCGTGGTCTCAAATCCACCTCCCCATCCATTCCCCATATCCCTTTAACCTGTTCTTTTATTAGAAATATATCTATCTCCTCTTGAAACCATTCACCGCGCTATGGGGCAGCGAGTTCCACAAATTCACCACCCTCTGCGAGAAGTAGTTCCTCCTCATCTCAGTTTCAAACCTACCACCTCTCAACCTATACCTGTGACCTCTCGTTGTAGATTGCCCCCCAAGGGGAAACATTTGGTCTACATTTACTCTATCAATCCCTTTTAAAATTTTATATCCCTCGATCAGATCCCCTCTCATCCTTCTAAACTCTAGTGAGTATAAACCCAAACTGTTTAACCTCCTCGTGTGTCAACCCTTTCATCACCAGAGTCAACCTGGTGAGCCTCCTTTGATTGTCTCCAATGCTACCACATCCTTTCTCAAATAAGGGAAGGGTAGGTCGTGCCTTACTAACCTTATTGAGTTTTTTGAGAAAGTGACTAAAGAGGTGGATAGGGGTAAGGCAGTTGACGTGGTATATATGGACTTTAGTAAGGCGTTTGATAAGGTTCACCATGGAAGACTTCTGCAGAAATTGCAGATGTATGGGATTGAGGGTGATCTAGGAAATTGGATTAGGAATTGGCTAGCAGATAGGAGACAGAGGGTGGTGGTTGATGGTAAGTATTCAACATGGAGTTCAGTTACGAGTGGTGTGCCTCAGGGATCTGTTTTGGGGCCACTGCTGTTTGTAATTTTTATAAATGATCTGGATGAGGGTATAGTTGGGTGAATTAGTAAATTTGCTGATGACACCAAAGTCGGAGGTGTGGTAGATAGTGAGGAAGGGTGTCTTAGTCTACAGGGAGACTTGGACAAGTTGCAGAGCTGGGCTGAGAGGTGGAGGATGGAGTTTAATGTGGAAAAGTGTAAGGTAATTCACTTTGGCAGGAATAACAGATTTGTAGAGTATAGGGCTAACGGTAGGACTCTGAATAGTGTGGATGAACAGAGGGATCTAGGTGTATGTGTACATAGATCCCTGAAAGTTGGGAATCAAGTAGATAGGGTTGTTAGGAAGGCATACGGTGTCTTGGCGTTTATTGGTAGGGGGATTGAATTTAGGAGCCGCAGCGTCATGTTGCAACTGTACAAAACTCTGGTGCGGCTGCACTTGGAGTATTGTGTGCAGTTCTGGTCCCCACATTATAGGAAGGATGTGGAGGCTTTGGAGAGGGTGCAGAGGAGGTTTACCAGGATGTTGCCTGGTATGGAGGGGAGGTCCTATGAGGAGAGACTGAGGGATTTGAGGTTGTTTTCGTTAGAAAGAAGGCGGCTACGAGGGGACCTTATTGAAACATATAAGATGATTAGAGGTTTAGATAGGGTGGACAGTGATAGCCTTTTTCCTCGGATGGAGAAAGCTAGCACAAGGGGGCATAGCTTTAAATTAAGGGGTGGTAGTTATAGGACGGATGTCAGGGGTAGGTTCTTTACCCAGAGGGTGGTGAGGGATTGGAATGCCCTGCCTGCTGCAGTTGTAAATGCGCCTAGTTTGGGGGCGTTTAAGAGATCCGTGGATAGGTTTATGGATGGTAAGGGTTTGGTTTAGGTTAGAGGGTCATTGTTTTTTAACTGGTCGGTGCAACATCGTGGGCCGAAGGGCCTGTTCTGCGCTGTAATGTTCTATGTTCTAAAACTGGACACAGTACTCCAGATGTGGTCTCACCAACACCCTATACAATTGCAACAACACTGTTCTGCTTTTATCCTCCAGTTCTTTTGGAATAAATGGCAACATTCCATTTGCCTTTTTAAAAATGCTGTTTTCAGTGAGTCATGAGCAAAGGCACCAGATCCTTCTGCCCAGACACATTATGAATCTCTTATCCATTCAGATAATAATTTCCCTTTCTTTTTTTTATTTAGGGGAGGGGGGGAAATCATAGATCAGAGAATCATAGAACCCTACAGTGCAGAAAGAGGCCCTTCAGCCCATCGAGTCTGCACCGAACACAATCCCACCCAGGCCCTACCCCCATGCCCCTACATATTAATGCCCACTAATCCTTCTAACCTACATATCCCTGGACACTAAGGGACAATGTCTTAGCACGGCCAATCAACCTAACCCGCACATCTTTGGACTGTGGGAGGAAACCGGAGCACCTGGAGTGAACCCACGCAGACACGAGGAGAATGTGCAAACTCCGCACAGACAGTGACCCGAGCCGGGAATCGAACCCAGGACCCTGGAGCTGTGAAGCAGCAGTGCTAACCACTGTGCTACTGTACCGCCCAAAATCTGACTTGCGCATGTACATGGCTCACAAAATCACAATCGACCCACATGTGACTTCATGAAAGATTTCACATGGGGGTGGGTTTGGTAATGATTTGAGAGACACGATACGATTCACGAGGAGTGTGGAAGTGGACTGATTAGAAGGCCAATGAGGTTATCTAACACAGTAACCCATCTCCCAACGTCATTTGAAGACTCCCTAATCACCAGCCCCTCCACACCAACTCACATTCCCCGATGGTACCAATGCCCCTTCGCAATCATTGATACTGAACCAAATAATCCAAGGAAAAAAATCATTGTCATCCTTTAAAAAAAGTGCAACACAAGAACCGGCCCTTCAGCCCCCCAAAACTGCCTGTTACGTTTGCAAACAAACATGGAGCTGCTTATTATTGGCTCATAAAGTTTTAACAGTTCTTGGTTCAATAAGACGACTTGTTGAGCTGAAGCTTTTTGAAACCCAGCCAAGCATTCATAATGGAGCAGCTGTTGTGACAAAAGCTTTCAGCTCCACTGACAAAATAGATGTACATTTCAAAGCAAACTGCCTGCCAAGGAATGGAGGGGGAGCAGGTGCGGACTATGCTTCTTCAACCTTCAGAAGCAGAATTTTATTCAAACAGCCTGATCTGCCAGCCCAATTAAGCCACAGCGCAAAAGCATGACGGCAGAGAATTTTCTGTTACATTTTTCATTACATTATGGTGCCTTTTTTTTGCAAATTGTGCGGAGGGTGTGGAGAGTCTACAGAAGGATCTAGATAGGCTGGGCGAATGGGCCAGGAAATGGCAAATGGAATTTAATGTTGGCAAGTGTGAGGTGGTCCACTTTGGTAGGAATAATGGTAGGAAGGATTATTACTTACGTGGCAAAAAACTGCAGCAGGCGACGGTGCAGAGGGACCTCGGGGTCCTTGTGCATGAGTCGCAAAAACCCAGCTTGCAGGTGCAGCAGGTGGTCAGGAAGGCGAATGGGATGCTGGCCTTCATAGCGAGGGGGATTGAATATAAAAGTAGGGAGGTCTTGCTGCGGCTGTATAGGGCATTGGTGAGGCCGCAGCTGGAGTACTGTGTGCAGTTTTGGGCGCCGTACTTATGCAAGGATATTTTGGCCTTGGAGGGAGTGCAGAGGAGGTTTACTAGGCTGATGCCGGAGTTGAGGGGGTTGAGCTATGAGGAGAGGCTGAATAAATTAGGCTTGTAGTCGTTAGAGTTTAGAAGAATGAGGGGAGATCTCATTGAGACGTATAAGATGATGAATGGGATGGATAGGATAGAGGTGGAGAGACTCTTCCCGCTCAGAAAGGACAGTAGGACTAGGGGGCACAGCCTCAAGATAAAGGGGGGCCGGTTTAGAACGGAGTTGAGGAGGAACTTCTTCACTCAAAGAGTGGTGAATCTCTGGAATTCTCTGCCCGTTGAAGTGGTGGAGGCTGCCTCGCTAAATATTTTTAAGACGCGGGTTGATAGGTTTTTGATAAGAGAGGGGATTAAGGGTTATGGGGAGAGGGCGGGAATGTGGAACTGAGACACGACAGATCAGCCATGATCTTATTGAATGGCGGGGCAGGCTCAAAGGGCTAGATGGCCTACTCCTGCTCCTATTTCTTATGTTCTTCTCCATTGATTTGATTTGATTTGATATTGTCACATGTATTAGTATACAGTGAAAAGTATTGTTTCTTGCACACTTTACAGATAGAGCATACTGTTCATAAGAACATAAGAAATAGGAGCAGGAGTAGGCCATCTAGCCCTTCGAGCCTGCCCCGCCATTCAATAAGATCATGGCTGATCTGTCGTGGCTCAGTTCCACTTTCCCGCTTTCTCCCCATAACCCTTAATTCCCTTGCCTACCAAAAACCTATCTACCCGTGTCGTAAATATATTTAGCGAGGCAGCCTCCACCACTTCAATGGGCAGAGAATTCCAGAGATTCACCACCCTTTGAGTGAAGAAGTTCTTCCTCAACTCTGTTCTAAACTGCACCCCCCCTTATCTTGAGGCTGTGCCCTCTAGTCCTGTTGTCCTTTCTGAGTGGGAAGAATCTCTCTACCTCTGTCCTATCCATCCCTTTCATTATCTTATACGTCTCTATAACATTCCCCCCTCATTCATTGAGAAGGAAAGGAGAGAGTGCGGAATATTGTGTTACAGTCATAACTAGGGTGTAGAGAAAGATCAACTTAATACAAGGTAGGTCCATTCAAAGGTCTGATGGCAGCAGGGAAGAAGCTGTTCTTGAGCTGGTTGGTGTGTGTCCTCAGACTTCTGTATCTTTTTCTCGACAGAAGAAGATGGAAAAGAGAGAATGTCCGGGGGTGAGGGGTGGGGAGGGTGCGTGTGGGGACCTTAATTATGCTGGCTGCTTTGCCATGGCAGAGGGAAGTGTAGACAGAGTCAATCGATACGAGGCTGGTTTGCGTGATGGATTAGGCCACATTCACGACCCTTTGTAGTTTCTTGTGGTTTTGGTCAGAGTAGGAGCCATACCAAACTGGGATACAACCAGAAAGAATGCTTCCAGAAGTAATGCTTGTGAACAGTTACACACTGCTGGCCAGTATAACTTTGCAGAACAGGTCTCTCTGATGAAGCATCACATTGAAAACATATCTACGATTTCAATTGATGCTACAAAATGTTCATGTGTCCTGAACAGGTTTTCCATTTCTTCACAAACTCTGAAACACGGCATGCTTTTAATAGGCTTTCCAAACACCGCACCACCAGACAAAAATAGTGCATGGGGGAGGGGATGGAATCTAATTTCCATTCGCTGTTTAAAATGGGGAACCCAGCCTCAGTGGTGTCCACCAGACATTCCTGATCTGTAACAAGGCTGGAGGAAAATGGTGCGGGATCAGCATGCAACAAGAAAATCAAATTTCCTTCCAAAAAAGCATCAAAATGTCCACCAGAATCACCCAAACAAATACAGCCCAAAGTCTTCAGTCTTGATAAGACTGTAGTTGACTCTGTAATGTGTGGGCTGATCATGTGGCAACAAGTACATAGACCTTAAATTCATTGGTTACGCAATGTCCATAGAATTGTAAAATCCCTACAGTGCATAAGGAGGTCATTCGGTCTATCGAGTCTGCACCAACTCAGCATCTTATCACCACCCGCACAACCCCCATAACCCTCGTCCACCTTACCTAAGCAACCTAACCTACATATCTTTGGACACCAAGGGGTAATTTAGCATGGCCAGTCCACCTAACCTGCAATCTTTGGATACTAAGAAGCAATTTCGAATGGCCAATCCACCTAACCTGCACATCTTTGGACTGTGGGAGGAAACCAGAGCACCCAGAGGGAAACCCACACAGACACAGGGAGAACGTGCAACCTCCATGTTAGCTTTAAGAATGTAAATACAATTTTGATAATCGCTCTCACCCAAATCCTTGTCCATAGATTTCAACACACTCCCCAAAAAGCCAGGGTCACAGTAGCATTCAAACGTACCGTTGATCTATTAACAACGTGTGGGACTGTCACAAGTGGACTGTGTTGGCATGTTTCTTCTGAGTGCAGGATTGCCCCAGAACTCTGAAGTAACTTATCCCAACTGTCTGCCAACAAGGATATGATCCAGTGATTCACGATGTAAATATGTTACAGAGGAACTACTTCCCTTTATGCCAGTAAAATAAATGATTACATTTCTCAATATGCTTCAGCATTCAGTCTCCTGAGATGAGCCAGAACACTGATTATTAGTAACCAGGGGCAATAGGACAGAAACGTTATTCATGTTCACTCTGTTTTCCTTATTTTTCAGAGAAAATAATTGTACTGATTTGAAGAAAGAAACAGAGGTCAAAATAGAAGCACTTTCTTCAGACCACAAGCTAAAGGTATTGTAATGTTGCATTTTAACCTATTCTACACAATCCAGTTCTGTACTAAATGATGCATCGGAATGACTAGGGATGTGGATTCCGACTGAACCTGCACAAGATAGGAATGCCAGCAACAAGTCAGAAAATAATTTGAGCTTAGCTGAATAAAGAGACACATTGTTGAAGCTTTGCACTTTGTACGCTTCACAATTTAGCATGGCCAGTCCACCTAACCTGCAATCTTTGGATACTAAGGAGCAATTTAGAATGGCCAATCTACCTAACCTGAACATCTTTGGACTGTGGAAGGAAACCAGAGCACCCGGAGGGAAACCCACAGATGCAAAAATGCCAAATTTCAAAGGGAACAACACTTCCTGCTGCATAATTAAAGGGTACTGATTGGTTGGCAAGTTGACTCTGATTGGCTCCAGGGAAATTTCTCGAGCAGCGTAGCTTGTTGCTCCCTTTGAAATTTGACATTCTTGCATCTGTCCTGATGAGTGCAAGGCAAGAAGCTTTGACAGTATGTCTCTTTTCTCAGCAATACTCTATACCAGCAAGCAAAAATTGTTTAGTAACAACTTACGTGTGGAAATTATTGGTGCACAATCTATATGTTGAAAGTTTCCCTTATAATTTTCATCAACGTCCAAATGGGTTGTTCCAAACACTGCTTTCTCTACAAGTTGGCCATTATATTTACGCCTACAAAGGTTTCATGCAGTATTCCAAATAAGCAAGGGCGGGATTTTACGACTCACTCGACCCGAAACCAGAAAATCCCGCCCAATGTCAAAGGACATCTCCATTGTCCGCTCCCCACCCGCTCCAATCCTGTGGTGGGCAGGGTGGTCAAATTCCGGCAAAAATCTCTTGGAAAGAAAATTAGTGACCATCTAAAATTTTATTCACCAGTAAGTTCGATTCAATTGATCTTAGAATAGGTAAGCACATGAATAAATGCCAGCTTTAGAATGTACAGAAGAAGATTATCACCAAATGAAACTCCATCCTTAACACTATCACAAATTCACGTATTCACAAGGCAGAGCAATTATAACTATAATCCTTCTGGCCAATGATAGATAAGAACAAGGGTGAGATACTCCAACCTCCTAGCCGCTTAGTTCCTGCCAGCGGGAAGTGACTCGTTGTTTGCTAGTGGCCCAGATTCTCCAGTCCTGCCACCGTCCATGGGAATTCCCATTGACATCACCCCACTCCAGCAGGAAACCCGCAGGAGGGTTGCACTGCCGGCAGGACTGGAGAATCCTACCAGCATGGACGGCGAAGAATTCCGGCCCATCTTCCTCATTTTGTCATTAGTTGATGGTGAAATTCCTAATGCCTTTAACAGTACTTGGCAGCTTTATGCACTTGTATGACGTCCTTTCGTCTGTTATTCATCATCACCCTAGAGCCACTACAGTGCAGAGGAAGGCCATTCAGCCCATTAAGTCTGCACCAACTCTTTAGCAAGGTCTCCCATCCAGGCCTTATTCCTGTAGCCCCATGTTATTCTAGGTGTTGCTTGTCTACATCAGGCAACACCTATGTTAAATTACCAAACAAAGAAATGTTACACAAGGATGTTAGATCGTACGTTACAACAGGGATGGGAGGAGTGCGCAGTTTCTCTAGCCCCACTTCTCCGCAAGTCAAACTATTAATTTAAAAGTTAATTCACTCACCAAAATGGCCAATTATTTACCTTCATTATCGTTAGACCCAGAATGAAAGAATCTGGACCCAAGCTTCTTTCGATAAATGTAGAATGGTTGACTTATTATAAAATAAAACTTTTTTTTAAACCAGTTGGAAGAACTGGTTTAAGTTTATTTATTAGTGTCACACATAGACTTACATTAACACTGCAATGAAGTTACTGTGAAATTTAGCACGGCCCAAACCAATACGTCTTTTGGAGTATGGGAGGAAACCGGAGGAAACCCACGGAGTCACGGGGAGAATGTGCAGACTCTGCACAATGACCCAAGCTGGAAATTGGACCCTGGTCCCTGGCACTGTGCCAGCCACAGTGCACGTTCTCTCCAATTCTGCGTGGGTTTCCTCCGGGCGCTCCGGTTTCCTCCCACAATCTGAAAGACGTGCAGGTTGGGTGCATTGGCCATGCTAAATTCTCCTTCAGTGTACCCAAACAGGCGCCGGAGTGTGGCGACTTGGGGATTTTCACAGTAACTTCATTGCTGTTGCCGTGGTTAACGCGCAATCTGAAATCTAGAAGTATAACTATCCCGTTTAAAATTCCCAGCGCACGCACAGACAAACAAACAAATAGAAAGAAGAACAAAGAAAGTAGGCAGTTATTTGAAGTGTTGGACAGCTTTCCTTAAAATGAATTGTGTAGAGACTAATTAAATAGTCATGTAAATTCTAGGGTTTAATCATGTTGCCACTCATAACTCTACAAACCATTGCATTGTTATTTTTTCACCTGCCATGGTATCAGTAAAACTTGGGTAAATTACTTTTTTCATCTCTATTCATGTTACTTCATGTCAAGTTTAAAATTAAAGGAACATTGAAGATTTCTAAACTGAACCTTAAAAAATACAATGCAGTATTACAGATTGGAGTCTCTGAAGAGATGGGCAGTTGAAGAGCAGACTTTGGGGGAAACAAAAAAAAGATAAAGATTGCAGGGTTTCAACCATGTCGATCTGGAGCATCCTCACGTGAAGACAGATCGTTTGTCAAAGTAGTGACCTGCAGCTTGTCACCAGTGTAGCTTAGGCGTGGAGGAAAATAGAGCCAGATCAGCCTTCCTCGTCTCAGCTTCTTGGGTTCCACTGTGATGTGGATTCATAGGAACCGTAGAAAGTTGCAGCTCAGAAACAGGCCTTTTGGCCCTTCTTGTCTGTGCCGAACCATTTTTTGCCTAGTCCCACTGACCTGCACTTGGACCATATCCCTCCACACCCCTCTTATCCATGTACCCGTCCAAGCTTTTCTTAAAAGTGACCCCGCATTTACCACTTTATCCGGCAGCTCATTTCACACTCCCACCACTCTCTGCCTGAAGAAGCACTGCCCCCCCCGCCACCCCCCCAATATTCCCTTTTCTAACCGGATACTGACAATCACACAATTTCAGGGAAGGCAAAAGTGGCCAGCTTTTCACTTCCTCCGTTCAGTCCCAACTGAAATCAAAAAACAAGCTCAAAACCTGAAGCTTGTCATGTCATTTCCAGTAAATCATTAGTTCCTGTCTTTAAACCATTTTTTGCACCCCCACTCCCCCCCCACCCCCAATCAATGAAAATAATTGTGATGCAAACAACAACTCCCCCATCACATCATGCCGGTCTTGGGGAAGAAGTGCTTGCTCCCAGTCCAAAGGACCTTTTTTCCAAAAAGAATTCAAATATCCAAATAACACAACATAGTTCGAAATACCAAAAGAGAAACACAGCCCGTGAAGATATGGTTTTCTCAATATGCAGCACAACAACTCACAGACGCTCGACTCCACTTGACATCTCTGCAGGGCACAGTTGAGATTGGTAATCTCGCACAAAGTGTGTTTTATAGACAGCAGAATGATGTTCAGAACTGCTGTGAGGGGAATGTATTTTAAAGGCATTGACTGATCTCAGACGCTGAGTGGAAGTTTTTTTTAACATTGATAATTCTGCTGATAGCTTCTTCTGAAAGAGGCTGTGCGTTGGATTTTCAGAAAAGCCTGAATAAATTTCAGCTGTTCTCTATGTTGGATATCTCTGATTCAAAACAGGATTGGGAAATTACAAAACCGGATTATCTATTTTCATCAAGAATCATAGGGCGGCACAGTGGTTAGCACTGCTGCTTTGCAGCACCAGGACCTGGGTTCGATTCCCGATTCGGGTCGCTGTCTGTGTGGATTCTGCACATTCTCCCCGTGTCTTTGTGGGTTTCCTCCCACACTTTAAAAAAACATTGACCCAAACAGGTGCCGGACTGCGGCGACTAGGGGAATTTCACAGTAACTACGTTGCAGTGTTAATGTAAACCTTATTTGTGACTAATAAGTAAACTTTAGAAACCCTACAGTGCAGAAGGAAGCCATTCGGCCCATCAAGTCTGCACTGACAACAATCCCACCTAGGCTTTATCCCCGTACCCCTGCTCTAACCTATACTCGCGGGACACTAAGGAGGAATTTAGCATGGCCAATCCATCTAACCCGCACGTCTTTCAGAGTGTGGGAGGAAATCGGAGCCCCTGGAGGAAACCCACACAGACACGGGGAGAACATGCAGACTCCGCACGGACAGTGACCCAAGCCAGGAATCGAACCCCAGTCCCTGGCGCTGTGAGGCAGCAGTGCTTTAAGGCGGCGCTAGATAGATTCTTGATTGACAAGGTGGGGGGGATGAAAGGTTATCAGGGGGTTGGAAGGATTGATATGACAATCAGATCAGCCTTGAATAAACTGGGAGCTGGTATTGGACGAGTCCAACAGGGAAGTCAGTCAGTGACTCCCCCAGGCAAGGGCTGGAGGTTTACCACGAGGAGGAAATTCCAGAGCTTAGGGCTCAGATTGGTAGAAGGAATCGCAACTCATGGTGTGATGAAAGACTTGGATGGTGACGGCTAACACGAGGGGACATAGCTTTTAATTGAGGGGTGGTAATTATAGGACGGATGTCAAAGGTAGGTTCTTTACTCAGAGGGTAGTAAGGGCATGGAATGCCCTGCCTGCAGCAGTTGTGGACTTGCCAACTTTAAGGGCGTTCAAATGGTCGGTGGATAGGCATATGGATAACATTGGAATAGTTTAGGTTAGAGGGTCACTACCTTGGTTCCACTGGTCGGCGCAACATCGAGGGCCTGTACTGCGCTGTAATGTTCTATGCCAGACACTTACACGGGGGAATTCAGAGTTGCAGAGGGTGGTAAGGCTGGAGGAGTTTAGGGTACGTGAGGCAATCTGACTGCTTCTTATAATGTACTTACCCCAGGAACTGATCACTGCCCCTGCTGTTTATTGATCTGATGTTTTGTACTTCAAACTGTAGACGTACCCTACAAACTGTTCCTACTAATTCAGGGTTTTTTTTACATTCGATCAGTATTTTATGCCTTTGACTGTGGGAGGATGTGGTATGCTGTTCTGAATCTTACAGGGAATGGCGCTGCATAAGATCATAAGACATAGGAGCAGAATTAGACCACTCGGCCCATCGAGTCTGCTTCGAGTTTTAGAATTTTTTTATAGTTTTTCCGACGAGCATGTTGCCTGACATTTGGAAGACTCGCGACTGCGCGCCCGATGTGCCACGTTTCTGATTTCCAATCCACTCAGCTTTGAAATTCCATCAGGAGGGATTTTCCCATTTTTTGGGAGGCAGGAAGCACCCCCAGTAAACAGCGTAACTGGCTTTCCAAAGGAACGTTGTTATCCTGCGATAACATTCTGTATTAGAAACTAAGAAGCAGGAGTAGGCCATTTGGCCCTTTGAGCCTGCTGCTCCATTCATGGCTGGTCATCAAATTCAACATCCTGATTTCCCCCCCTCCCTTTCCCCCATATCTCTTGGTCCCTTTAGCCCCAAGAGCGATATCTAATTTCTTCTTGAAATCACACAATGTTTTAGCCTCAACTACATTCTGTGGTAGTGAATTCCTCACATTCATCACTGTCTGGGTGAAGAAATTTCTCCTCACCTCAGTTCTAAAAGGTTTACCCCTTATCCTCAAACTATGACCCCCTAGTTCTGGACTCCCCCACCACTGGAAACATTTTTCTGAATCTACCCTGTCTAACCCTGTTTGAATTTGACAAGTTTCTAAAAGATCCCCTCTCATTCTTCTAAACTCCAGCGAATACAATCTCACTGACTCAGTCTCTCCTCAGATGACAGACCTGCCATCCCAGGAATCAGCCTGGTAAATCTTCGCTCTGCTCCCTCTATAGCAAGGACACCCTTCCTCAGATCAGATCCTTCCTCCCGTCCTTCCAGGACGGCACGGTAGCGCAGTGATTAGCACTGCTGTTTCACAGCTCCAGGGCCCTGGGTTCGATTCCCAGCTCGGGTCACTGTCTATGTGGAGTTTGCACATTGTCCTCGTGTCTGCGTGGATTTCCTCTGGGTGCTCCGGTTTCCTCTCACAGTCCAAAGATGTGCGGGTTAGATTGATTGGCCATGTTAAATTGACAGTAGATGCAAAGATTAGAGGATTAGTGGGTAAAATATGTACCGATATCGGGGTAGGGTCTGGGTGGGATTGCGGTCAGTGCAGACTCGATGGGCTGAATGGCCTCTTTCTGTGATGTAGGGTTTCTATGATTTCTATAAGGACACCAACACTGCACAATATATTCCAGATGTGGTCTCACCAACACCCTCTGCAATTGCAGCAAACATCCCTTCCCCTGTGTTAGTTCTGGACTCCCCCACTATTGGGAACATTCTTTCTGAATCTACCCATAGTATTAACACCATACCTTGTATTGTGCTTTCGTACATTTTTAACAATTTCTCTTGCATGCAATGTTTCACTTCCGTAAAAAAACAAGTTCTGTCCAGCCTGATGTCAGCCTGCGGCAGAAGCATTGCTAACTGAAAACTAAACAGCAATCCAATCCGTTTAGAACCTGCCTGATAACAGTTCTGGAATAATAACTACCTCCAACATCTGGGTAAGACTGTGCCATTTGAGTTTATGGGCGGGATTTTCCATCCGCGCTCGCCCCCAAGGCCAGAAAATCCTGACCACGTTCAACGGACCTTTGCATGGTCTGCCCCTCGCCCACATCGATCCCTGTGGCGGGCAAAATTCTGCCCTCTGAGTCTATATTAACCAGTCCGCCAACCTTCCTATCAATCCAACTGGACCTGTGTTCAGTGTGATGTGACCTGTGGTGTTCTTCCTTTCAACAGGTGAAAGAGATCGTTACCCAGCAGACCAAAGAATGGTCGGAAATGATAAATGTACATTGTGCCGAGGAACAGGAGCTAAGGGACCTCCACCTGAGCCAGCAGTGCGACTTGTTAAGGAAGCTACTGATCAGCATGCACGAGCAACAAAGTCAGCATCTCAAACTGATCCACGACAGGTACGTACCAAGGTTGCAGAGCTCTGTCCCGGTGGTTTGGTTGGTAAACCCACAGACCACCAGTCAACACCATCAACCCCTTGGTTGCTGCTGGTTGTCAGATTTTTAGCTGCGGGTAGCAGCCACTCCAGAGTTGTCTCCCCAGTAGGGTGGCACAGTGGTTAGCACTGCTGTCTCACAGTGTCAGGGACCCAAGTTCAGTTCCCAGTTTGGATAACTATCTGTGTCCAGTTCTCCCTATGTCTTTGACAAAGGGCCATCTGGACTCGAAACGTCAGCTCTTTTCTCTCCTTACAGATGCTGCCAGACCTGCTGAGATTTTCCAGCATCTTCTCTTCTGATTTCAGATTCCAACATCTGCAATAATTTGCTTTTTTCTCCCCACATCTGCATGGGTTTCCTCTGGGTGCTCCGGTTTCCTCCCACAGTCCGAAAGACGTGCTGGTTAGATGCATTGGCCATGCTAAATTCTCCCTCAGTGTACCCGAACAGGAGTGTGACGACTAGGGGATTTTCGCAGTAATTTCATTGCAGTGTTAACGTAAACCTACTAAGACACGAATAAATAAGCTTAAATCTAACTTGAGTAGGGTGGCACGGTGGTTAGCACTGTTGCATCACAGCACTAGCAACCCGGGTTTGATTTGGGTCTCGGGTCACTGTCTGTGTGGAGTTTGCATGTTCTCCCTGTGCCTGCTTGGGTTTCATCCGGGTGCCCCGGTTTCTTCCCACAGTCCAAAGATGTGCAGGTTAGGTTGATTGACCAAGCTAAATTGTGTCAGAAGGATTAGCAGAGTAAACCGCAACCACCAACACTCCCCCCAAAAAAACTAAGCAGGAAATTTCACGGGGTCCAATGGATGGGCAGACATCCAAACCACCCACATGCTCAGTGATGCTTCCATCACTTGGTCAAATCTAGCATCATTGACACACAGAGGAATTGGTATATATATCTCCACACCAATTAACAAAGCAAATCCTGCTGTTACAACCTGTCTAGTGAATGCAGTGTAATATTGTTGATTGCACATCTAATCGTAGCAGAAGTACAGTGCAGAAAGAGGCCATTCAGCCCATTGTATCTGCGCAGGCCAAAAAATAGTGAAAGGAAAATAATATTTATAGTGCCTATCAAATCATCAGATCACTGAGCAGTCAATGAATTCCTTAAGTATCGTGGCCCAGATGCACAATAGAAAGCATCCTATCCAGATGTATCACAGCTCGGGATGGCTCCTGCTCTGCCCAAGACTGCAAGAAACTACAAAGGGTTGTGAATGTAGCCCAGTCCCACATGCAAACCAACCTCCCATCCATTGACACTGTCTACACTTCCTTCGGAAAACAGCTAGCATAATTCAGGACCCCACGCACCCCGAACATAGTCTCTTCCACCTTCTTCCATTGGGAAAAAGGTACAAAATTCTGAGAACACGTACTAACTGACTCAAGAACAGCTTCTTCCCTGCTGCCATCAGACTTTTGAATGGACCTATCAATATATTAATCTAATCTTTCTCTTCACCCTACCTGTGACTGCCACCCTATAATCTGCGGCCTATCCTTTTCCCCTATCTACCTTATGTACAGTATATTTTGTCTATATACGTACAAGAAACAATACTTTTCACTGTATCCCAGTACACGTGACAATAATAAACCAAATCAATTTGCAAGCAGCAATATTGTACAACGGATGAGATGAATGACCAGTTAAACCATCGTGTTGGTGAGGGTAGCAGGGTAAATGTTGACCAGGGCACCAACACAACACCCATTGTCTTCTTGATGTTTTATGTGAATCCTTCACACCTATTATGTAGAAAGGATATTACTAAACTAGAAAGAGTGCAGAAAAGATTTAATAGGATGCTACTGGGACTTGATGGTTTGAATTACAAGGAGAAGCTGAATTGCCTTGGACATTCTTTCTCTGGAGCGTAGGAAACTTAAGAGTGATCTGATAGAGATCTATAAAACAATGAGGGACACAAATCAGCTAGATAGTCAACATCTTTTCCCAAAGTTAGGGGAGTCTAAAACTAGAGGGCATAGGTTTAAGGGGAAAGATACAAAAGGGTCCAGAGGGTCAATTTTTTTTATTCAGAGGGTGACGAGTGTCTGAATGAGCTGTCAAAGTTGATGGTAGAAGTGGATACAATTTTGTATTTTAAAAAGCATTTAAGTAGTTATATGGATAAGATGGGTATAGTGGGATATGGCCCCAAATGGGGGCAATTGGGACGAGCTTAGGATTTAAAAAAAAAAGGGCAGCATGAACAAGTTGGGCCAAAGGGCCTGTTTCCATGTTGTAAACCTCTATGACTCTATGACCTATTTTTAACAGGTAGATGGGGCCTTGTTTAATATCTCACTCAAAAGGTGGTATTTCTGAGAGTGTAGCTGTCCCTCAGCACTGCGTTGAAGTGTTGGGATGGATGATGGGCTCATCGGACTTGAAGCCCTGATGTGGTTGAAGGAACTGACGAGCCAAACAAAAGAAATCACCAACGGAAATGAGAAAGGAGATTGTCCAGGCCTGGCATTGGGAGGCAAAGCCTGGTCCGCACACACAAACCACCCCAAGGTTCAGACCAGTTTAAAGTTTATTTATTAGCGTCATAAGTAAGGCTCGTATTAACACTGCAATGAACTTACTGAGAAAATCCCCTAGTCGCCACACTCCGGCGCCTACTCGGGTACACTAAGGGAGAATTTAGCATGGCCAATACATCAAACCAGCACTAATTTCGGACTGTGGGAAGAAACCAAAGCACCCGGAGGAAACCCACGCAGACACGGGGAGAACGTGCAGACTCTGCTCAGACAGTGACCCAAGCCGGGAATTGAACTCAGGTCCCTAGCTGTGAGGCAGCAGTGCTAACCCCTGTGCCAGGGTTCAGGAAGTAACGTAAGAGGAAAGAGAGAAAGTAGTTGCAGGAATAGGCCATTCAGCTCTTCAATTCTGCACCAGCATTCAGTGTGATCATGGCTGATCATGCACTTTCAGTACCCCACTCCCGCTTTCTCTCCACACCCCTTGGTCCCTTTAGACGCAAAGGCCACACCCAGCTCCCTCTTGAACATATCTAATGAACTGGCCCCAACAGTTTTCTGTTGTTGAACCTGATTCCCACGGCTTCATAGCTCCCTGAGTGAAGAAGTTCTTCCATATCTCAGTCCTGGATGGCTTTACCCCTTATTCTTAGACAGTAACCCCTAGTTCTGGATTTCTTCAACATCAGGGACATTCTTCCCACATCTAGCCTGTCCAGTCCCATCAGGATTTTATATGTTTCTATCAGATCCACTGTCATTTTTCCAAATTCCAATGAGTATGAGCCCAGTCGATCCTGTCTATGTCCTGCTGTTCCAGGAGTCAGTCTGGTGAAGGAGCGGGAAGGGGTGCAGTGGTTTGCGAGCAGTTTGTTCTCGCTGGAAGGAGGTGGTCCTTTGGGATTAACTGTTGGGAAAGAAGGAAAAGGTGGGGATGGAGGTGAAGGGGTCAGAGATGCATGGCCATGGAGTATGCTTGAAGCAAACATTCTCAGTTGCAAGCTTATAAAAGTGCATTGAAACAAGTTCTCTTAGTCTCAACAGCTTTGAAATAATCGGAATAATGGATAATAAGTAGTTAGAAGATCTTAATCTAATCAAAGCATTGAAATTGCATCTCCAATTATAACGTGAAGTATGAGTGTTTTGTACATGTGTTCCTGGAATATCAATTGGTTTTCAACTTTGAAAGTGCTCCATTCTATTTGTTAGTGTTTATATTGACTGGTGATGGAAAGAGCATTTAAAACACAGTTCTTTCAACTCAATAATCCTTCCACCACTTCCCCCAAAATGGGAGAAACAGTGTGGGTGCAATAAAAAGTAGTCATAGATAGACACTGATCATTGTGCTTAAGTAACCATAGCGTATAAAAGATGGGGAGATATGTTAAGATTGTTTAGGACACTGGTTTTACCTCGACTGGAGTATTGTGTCCAGCTCTACGCATCACATTTTAGGAAGGATGTGAAGACATTAGAGAGAGAGAGCGGAAAAGATTCTAGTGAATGGTTCCAGAATCATAGAATCTCTACAATGCGGACGGAGGCAATTTGGCCCATCGAGCCTGAACTGATGGCAATCCCACCCAGGCCTTATCCCCGTATATTTATCCTGCTACTCCCCCTGACACTTGTGGGCAATTTAGCATGGCCAATCCACTATCTTTGGATTGTGGGAGGGAACTGGAGCACCCAGAGGAAACCCACGCAGACACGGGGAGAATGTGCAAACTCCACACAAACAGTCACCTGAGGTTGGGAATCGAACCCGGGTCCCTGGCGCTGTGAGGCAGCAGTGTTAGCCCCTGTGCCACCGTGCCGCCCCCGCCGTGGTGGGTACTGTTTGAAAATTGGCTAGAAATAAACGTTATGGGTGCGTCCTTGGTTTTACAATTTGGGTTTGTTGTGCTTTCGTAAGTTAGACCGTTCTCACACAGGTGTCACAAGGTTCAAGCCAGTTGTTTGAACCCCCGGTGAACAAAAGCCTGTTGTAAAATGATGTTTCCCAGTAAAATTAATCACACTAAAATTGTAATATTCATTAAAGAAGAAAAGGTATCATTATTTACCTGATTGGACAAAAGTGTCTTTGATCTGAGGTACAATCTTACTTCAATCAGCGATGGTAAACTTGGGATTTACATGAGGGCAGGTCGCATTTATTTGTTAAGGAGCACTTAGCATTCTGAATATTGATGTCTTTGTTGTTCAGTGTGGTTTATTTTGGTGCTGCTAGGATACAAGATCTAATAAATATATATTTTCTAAAAAGCATCTCGTTACAATTGCCACAAACAACGCAGCACAGAAGTTTGTTACTATAAGACACAGGATCTGAATTAGGCCATTCAGCCCATCAAGTCTGCTCCGCCATTCAATCATAGTTGATTTTTTTCTCATCCCCATTCTCCTGCCCCAACCTATGCCTCAACCCATCCTCACAAGAAAGTATGAGCTCAATCTTATGCAAAATAGATATAACTGAATGTTCCGTCACATCTTAGCAATGTAAGAATTAACATTAGGCTACTAGACTCGAGGTTTGTGCTTACCAAATACTGCAGTGTCCTGTAGAAAGCTTATTAAAGCACAGTTCCCATCACAGGAGGCTAAGATGTAGTCATAGGAGGTGATGGCCCAGTGGTGTTATTGCAATACTATTCAGCCATAAACTCAGCGAATGTTCTGGGGACCCGGGTTTGAATCCCATCACGGCAGATGGTGGAATTTGAACTCAAAAAAAAATCTGCACTCAAGAATCTGCTGTTGAAAATGAAATAATTGTTGGGGAATAACCCATCTGGTTCACTAAATGTCCTGTAGGAAAGGAAATCTGTCGTCCTCACCTGGTCTGGCCTATATGTGACTCCAGAGCCACAGCAATGTGGTTGGCTCTCAACTGTCCTCCAAGGGCAACTTATTTTTATTCATTCATGGGATGTGGGCATCGCTGGCTGGGCATTTAAGAGTCAACCACATTGTTGTGGATCTGGACTCGAGACGTAAGCCAGACCGGGTAAGGACAGCAGATTTCCTTCCCTAAAGGACGTTAGTTAATCAGATGGGTTTTCCCGACAATCAACAATGGTTTCTTGGTCATCGTTAGACTTTTAATTCCAGATTTTTATTGAATTCAAATTTCATTATCTGCTGTAGTGGGATTGGAACCTGGGTCTCCAGAGAATTACTCTGGGTCTCTGGATTACTAGTCCAGTGACAATACCACTAAACCACTAGCACCCCTTTGATGGGGTGGGCAATAAATGGTGGCCAGCCAGCGACACCCATGTCACACAAATGAAAAAAAAACTAAAATTAGCTGGCACTTCAGTTTTAAAATATATTCTGCGTAATCTTTCACATGTTTTAACATTAATTGAATTACTTCTTTAAAATCTGTATCAGTTTCTATGTTTTTCTGTCACATTTGTCTGATGTATTGGGATGCAGTGAAAAGTATTGTTTCTTGCGCGCCATACAGACAAAGCATACCATTCATAGAGCACATAGGGGAGAAGGAAAGGAAAGAGTGTAGAATATAAGGCGGAATTTTCCCATCCCATCCCGCCCGCCACGGAATTGTGGGCGGGACATGGAGCATGCAAAGGTCCGTTGACTTTGGGCGGGATTTTCAGGATTTTGGGTGAGCACGGCCAAAAATCTCACCCCTAGTGTTACGGTTATAGCTAGGGTGTAGAGAAAGGTCAACTTAATGCGAGGTAGGTCCATTCCAAAGTCTGATGGCAGCAGGGAAGAAGCTGTTCTTGAATCAATTGGTTCGGGCTTTTGTATCCTTTGCCCAATGGAAGAAGGTGAAAGAGAGCATGTCCAGGGTGCATAGGGTCCTTGATTATGGTGGCTGCATTTTTGAGGCAGTTGGAAGTGTAGACAGCATCAATGGGTGGGAGGCTGGTTTGCATGATGGCTGGGCTACGTTCAGAACCTTTTGTAGTTTCTTGCGGTCTTGGGCAGAGCAGGAGCCATACCAAACTGGGATACATCCGGAAAGAATGCTTTCTACGGTGCATCTGTAAAAATTGGTAAGATGCGGAAAATTGCAATGGAATAAGCATTAACTGTCCTCTTTTTCAAAAGGCAAACTGGAAACATTGGTTGTGATGTTAAATTATTCAACTCAACAAATGTTTGAGTCTGGGAGGGGGCCGTTAATGGTCCAGTGAAAAGATGTGGCTCTTCCTGCTGGTGGCACCTTGCAGTCCTAACCTAAACCCCCACCCAGTCCATTCCCCGATGGTGGAGAGGTGACTAGGGGAGAGATACAAAAGGGTCCAGAGGGGCAATTTTTTCACACAGAAGGTGGTGAGTGTCTGAAACAAGCTGCTAGAGGCGGATAGAGTTTTGTTTTTTGAAAGCATTTAAACAGTTACATGGCTAAGATGGGCATAGAGCGATATAGGCCAAATGCAGGCAGTTGAGACTAGCTTAGTGGTTTTAAAAAAGGATAGCATGGACAAGTTGGGCCGAAAAGCCTGTTTCCATGCTGTAAACCTCTATGACTCGAGAGATGCAAAACCTCATTGGCATCGGCAGGACCAGAAGATCCTGTCGCTGGCTAATGATGGGCCACCTCCACTGTCGGAAAATATGCCATGGGGATGGGGTGTGTTGAGGGGTGTGGGGGTTGGAAAATCCCACCCATGTTGTTGGAAAATCCCACCCTCCCTGGTGTTGCTCCACAGTTTCATTGGGAAGGTACAGGATGGAGTACTGTGTGCAGTTTTGGTCGTCGCACTTACGCAAGGATATTTTGGCCTTGGAGGGAGTGCAGAGGAGGTTTACTAGGCTGATTCCAGAGTTGAGGGGGTTAAGCTATGAGGAGAGGCTGAATAAACTGGGCTTGTACTCGTTAGAGTTTAGAAGAATGAGGGAAGATCTCATTGAGACGTATAAGATGATGAATGGGATGGATAGGATAGAGGTGGAGAGGCTCTTCCCGTTCAGAAAGGACAGTAGGACTAAGGGGCACAGCCTCAAGATAAAGGGGGGGCGGTTTAGAACGGAGTTGAGGAGGAACTTCTTCACTCAAAGGGTGGTGAATCTCTGGAATTCTCTGCCCGTTGAAGTGGTGGAGGCTGCCTCGCTAAATATTTTTAAGACGCGGGTTGATGGGTTTTTGATAAGCGAGGGGATTAAGGATTATGGGGAGAGGGCGGGAATGTGGAACTGAGACACGACAGATCAGCCATGATCTTATTGGATGGCGAGGCAGGCTCGAGGAGCTAGATGGCCTACTCCTGCTCCTATTTCTTATGTTCTTATGAGCGAGAACAGAATGGAAAACTGAAATGGCGAGTGTGTGGAAGCTCAGGGTCGCGCTTGAGGTCTGAACTGAGGTTTCGCCGAGCAAAATCGTGCAAACTGACTTTGAGATCCCCAGCGTAGGGGAGAGTACCCCGTGAGCAGCGTATCGCTGTTGACCTGTCTACTGTGTTTGTGTCATTAGACTCAGCAAGGAGATGCGTGCCAACCAGGCAAAGAGTTCCATGGAGAACAGTAAAGCCATAAGCCAGGACAAAAGCATCAAAAACAAAGCGGAACGAGAAAGGCAAGTTGACCTTCTGCAGCAAACAAAAATCAGAGAAATGCATTGATGTCACCTTTATGGGGGGAGCTGCTTGCAAGGAATGTGAAAGAACAGCACTCTTCCTTTTATAGCCTGTCTCACCTGGTCAATGCACAGCTTTCTAATCTGTGTGTACTACCTTTTACATTTACAAGAATATAATTAATAGGCGCTTGCTTTCTTCATTTTTAATGCTCTGAGACATTGAGGTTTTAAAATGGTGATGCTAAACTATGATGCTTCACAATGCATTGTCACTTTGTAAAGTCTTTGGGTGGGATCTTACTCCCCGTTCACGCCACACTCCCGCTGCAATGAGGTCGGAGAATTTGGCAGCCAGCCAAATCTCCATTCACCGTAGTGGGATGGGAAAATCCTGGTGAATGGTGGTAAAATTCCAGCCTCTCCATCTGCATTTTCCTACTTCATGATATTTTTCTCGCAAGATCTATAAAATATTTACATTTCTGCCTTTGTTGATTTATTTCTTTGGATTGTTTTCGAATCCATGTCTATTTTTTTGGAATTCACAAGTCTACGAGAAGGGAAGCCGCCGGAATCTCCATTCTGACCGGAATTTCATTTCAGTGCATTTAATTTTGTACCTCGTAGGCGGACGACAGCCTACCACTCGACCATTAATCCAGAAACGCAGCTAATGTTCTGGGAGACCTGAGTTCGAATCCCGCCACGGCAGATGGTGGAATTTGAATTCAATTTTTAAAAAACTGAAATTAAGAATCTACTGATGACCGTGAAACCATTATTGGAAAAACCCATCTGGTTCACTGACGCCCTTCAGGGAAGGAAATCTGCCATCCTTACCCGGTCTGGTCTACATGTGACTCCAGAGCCACAGCAATGTGGTTGAGTCTCAACTGCCTTTGGGGCAACTAGGGATGGGCAATAAATATTGGCCAACCAGTGATGCCCATGCCCCATGAATGAATTTTAAAACATTATACTGTCAACGGGACTGGTCAGAGACTGACTATTTGTGCAATGTGTTTCAGATAGAGGCAATTTGCAGTTAGAACAAAACATGGCGAGAACGCATCCAGAGGGCATAGGGTTTAAGTTAAGAGGGGAAAGAATTAATGGGGACCCAGGGAGCAACTTTTTTACACAGAGGGCGTGTGGAATGAGCTGCCGGAGGAAGTGATTGAGGCAGGGACATTAGAAAGACATTTGTACAGATCCATGGATAGGAAAGGTTTAGAGGGATATGGGCCAAATGAAGGTAAATGGGGTTAGCTTAGATGGACTTTTTGGTCAGCATGGACCAGTTCGGGCCGAAGGGCCTGTCTCCGTGCCGTAGATTCTGTGACTCAAACGTTTTGATGTTTTTCCTTTTCAGGCGAGTCCGAGAACTGAACAGTAGTAACACTAAAAAGTTCTTAGAGGAACGGAAACGGGTATGTCACTGTGCATTATTGCAAATATTTAAGTCAGTTGATCAGACGGTGTAACTGTAGTTCAAGGCTAATTTACATTTGGTCTATTGAAAGAAGTGGGCTGTATTAGCCAGTCTCTCATCACAGCATTGTCAAGGCACAGAAGATGGCCATTTGGCCCATCATGAGCTGCTTCATACTGCATCCCCATTGTGTAATACAGCAGATGAAGGGAGATGATTGAGAGTGCGACGGGAACATTGGACAGAATGTTGGCCAGGAGTCTTGTTTGCTGGTCGTAGACCTGGTGAGAGCCTGGGTTGCCCCTTTTGGGGTCAGCCAGCTGGTTTTAAGTGCCATTGAGGCATTTAGGTGCCAGTGGCGAATCTTCCCCGAGATCAGGGACCTCAAGAGGCAGAAAGCCAATCCACCCCTCTCCCCAGAGCTGCCGGGCAGTCAGAGGTTGGCAACTGCCATAGATGCCATCAAGGGAATGGCAGTAGCTGCCAACAGTGCACCCACCAAAGTGGCAGTGCCCATCTGCTGTTAAAACCCTCATCCATGAATTTCCCGCGTTGATTATTCCAGTGCTGTCCTGGCCAGTCTCCTATTCAGGACCCTCCATAAATGTCACCTGTCAGGAACACCAGAGACAGCAGCAGGGCTAGACCACATCATCCAAAGCTATGATGCCCACATCCAAACTAGAAAGAGTGCAAAAAAGATTTATTAGGGTGCTGCTGGGTCTTGAGCTTTGACAAAGGGTCACCTGGACTCGAAATATCAGCTTTTTTCTCTCCTTACAGATGTTGCCAGACCTGCTGAGATTTTCCAGCATTTTCTCTTTTGCACCTGGGTCTTGATGGTTTGAGTTATAAAGAGAGGCTGGATAGACTGAGACTTTTTTCCCTGGAGCATAAGAGGCATAGAGGTGATCTTTTAGAGAATCTGAAAGTAAAGTTAAAAGTTTATCTATTCATCACAAGTAAGGCTTATTAACACTGCAATGAAGTCATTGTGAAATTCCCCTAGTCGCCACACTCTGGGTCAGTGCACCTAACCAGCACATCTTTCAGGCTGTGGGAGAAAACTGGAGCACCTGGAGGAAACCCACGCAGACACGGGGAGAATGTGCAAACTCCACACAGACAGTGACCCAAGCTGGGAATCGAACCCGGGTCGCTAGCGCTTTGAGGCAGCAGTGTTGACCATAGTGTTACTGTGCTACCTATAAAATAATGAGGGGCATTGATCAGCTAGATAGTCAACATTTAAAACTAAAGGGCATAGGTTCAAGGTGAGAAGGGAGAGATACCAAAGGGTCCAGAGGGGCAATTTTTTCACACAGAGGGTGATGCGTGTCTGGAACAAACTGCCAAAAATATAGCAGAGGCGGGTACAATTCTGTCTTTTAAAAAAGTATTTAGACAGTTACATGGGTAAGATGGGTATAGAGGGATAGGGGCCAAACACAGGCAATTGGGACTAGCTTAGTGGTTAAAAAAATAAGATGGCATGGACAAGTTGGGCTGAAGGGTCTGCTGTAAACTTCTGCAACTCTATCCTCCAAGAGCAATTAAGGATGGGCAATAGTTTGTTAGCCCACATCCCATTAATGAATAAATTTTGGGTAAAGCTCTGCACTCCTCCATCTCTGGAATCTTGCACTTCTAGAATTTCCTTTTGCCTCACCAGACATGCCTTCAGCAATTGAGGCCCTAAGACTTACCTGTGTAAATATCTCCATCTCTGTCTCAAAGCTGGATAAAAGCAAATGATTGTGGACGCTGTAATCTGAAGCCAGAAGAGAAAATGCCAGAAAATCTCAGCAGGTCTGGCAGCACCTGTAAGGAGAGAAAAGAGCTGACGTTACAGGCCATTTGTCCCCTCGAGCCTGCGCCGATGACAATCCCACCAGCCCTGTGACCTCATGTGTTTACCCTGCTAATCGCCCTGACAATAAGGGGCAATTTAGCCTGGCTGGTCTGCCTGACCAGCACGTGTTTCAGATTGGGGGAGGAGACCGGAGCACCCGGAGGAAACCCACACAGACAGGATTGAGTGGTGCCAGAAAGGTCCAAGGGGCTAAAACGGCTGCCTCCTGTTCTAATGTTCCTAGTGTTGAAATGGGAAGGAGTAGTCGGCGCACTAGTGCGGAAGATGAATATAGGAATTAGGAGCAGAAGTAGACAAGTTCAGTCCTTCCAGCCTGCTCAGCCATTCAGTCAAGTCATGGCTAACCTCTCCCTGGCCTCAAATCCACCTCCCCACCAGTTCCCCGTATCCCCTTATCCCAAATTTTTTAATTTGAAATGTACCTACAACTGCTTAAAACCATTCAACGGTTCAGACTCCACTGCACTTTGGGGCAGCGAATTCCACAAATAATGGTGGCATTGTCTGTTTTTAGTTCAGCACCCTCCTGGTACAGTGCCCAGTCGATGGTCCAACCCTCATATTTGCCCCGGTTGCCTTGAAAGTGACAGGGCTTGTTGTTTTAGCCAAGAGCGTTCAACAAACTCAAGATTAAGAGGTCTTCACATTACTTAAAGGAGCCCAGATTAACCTTATTCTTGTTTCATTTCAATATATTTGTGTATTAATGACTGCAGGATATGTTTACACCCGGCAGTGTATAGATTTTTTTTGTCCGTTTGCTAATGTGATGGGAATTTCGCATTGAATGAGAATCACTTCCTCGACTTTATACGGACAATAATAGAATCCCGTCAGTGCAGAAGGAGGCCATTTGTCCCATCGAGTCTGTACCGATAACAATCCCACCCAGGCCCTATTCCTGCAACCCCATGTATTTACCCTGCATGGCCAGCCAGCCCAACCAGCACGTCTATCTGACTGTGGGAGGAAACCGGAGAACCCGGGAGAAACTCACGCAGACACAGGGAGAACGTGCAGACTCCACGCAGACAGTCACCTGAGGCCGGAATTGAACCTGGGTCCCTGGGGCAGCGGTGCTCACCACTGTGCCACCGCGCCCACCCCTATATCGATGCAACATCCCAAATGCCAAAACCGAATTGCAACGCAGAGGGTTTACGCAGTAAATGTAAGAAACTGGTGAACCGTTTACGTATGATGTGGAGGCGCTAGCATTGGACTGGGGGTGGGCACTGTGAGAAGCCCCACTCATCTGAGGAAGGAGCGGCGCTCCGAAAGCTCGTGATTCCGAATAAACCTGTTGGACTTTAACCGGGTGTTGTGAGACTTCTTACTTTGTGCCGTTTATGTATGTCAGCGATCGGGGGCTTCTGCGCAACGTAACTGCAACATGTTCTCATTTACAGCTCGCCATGAAGCAATCTAAGGAAATGGACCAATTGGTGAAAGCTCAGCATGAACAGTTGGAAGTCTTGGAAAGACAAAATGACCAGGTAGCGATTTTAGACATTCAATGTGTATGTAATATTAGACTGCGTCACGCAACGAGGGGAGAAACCAAAGGACTATTGACTTTTTTTTTGAACTAACCGGCATGGCAACACAGTGGTTAGCACTACTGCCTCACAGCTCCAGGGTTCGATTCCCGGCTTGGGACTTTGCACATTCTCCCCGTGCCTGCGTGGGTTTCCTCCAAGTGCTGCGGTTTCCTCCCACAGTCCGGAAGACATGTTGGTTAGCTGCACCGGCCATGCCGAACTCATCCACCCTGTACCCAAATTGGCGCCGGTTTCCTCCTACAGTCCGAAAAATGTGCGGGTTAGGTGGATTGGCCAGGCTAAATCGCCCCTTGGTTAGCGGGGTAAATGTGTGGGGGGGGAGGTGGTTATAGGGATAGGGCCTGGGTGGGATTGTTGGTGCGCAGACACGATGGGCTGAATGGCCTCCTTGTGCACTGTGGGGATTCTGTGATTCTAACCGTCAAGGTTTCCTGCCTCTGGGCTAAGGCAGTCAGGGATAAAATGAGCTGGAAGGTATCACTGCTGATTCACGGGGAGTCCATGGCAATGAGATCCCCATGGGTAAAAACCAGCCATGCAGAGGATCAGGATGCGGGAATTATTGCACACAGAATTATTTATTCCAGGAGGTCTTTTCCCTCGCTCGTCTGTCAAAGGCACAAAAGCCGAACAAGCACAGGGAGTAGGATTCTGATTTAATTACCGGTTAATTGTGCAACACATGTAACCGAGCCATTTGAGTCCTTTGTTCCCTGATGGGTGAAACAAAAGGATTCACCAAAAAAGCACAGCTTGAGTTCCAAAGCGTGATGTTGTCCCCTAGCACAGTGGATCGGTGCAAATTATCATTTAAGGTTGACATGACATTAACTTCTAAATAGCTACTGCCTTTCTAAAAAAAATGTCAATTCGGGCAACCGTCGTGATCTTTTCGAACAATTCTATTAATCTTTATAATTAACATTTGAACAGTTTTAATTTACTTTTTGAAAGCCGCAAACCAAGTTTTATAGAGTCGTAGAGGTTTACAGCATGGAAACAGGCCCTTCGGCCCAACTTGTCCATGCCGTCCTTTTTTTAAAGACCCCTAAGTTAATCCCAATTGCCCGCATTTGGCCCATATCCCTTCATACCCGTGGTCACAAAGACTTGTGTCAAACAGAATGAAAATGACGCTGCTCAGAACAACGCAGAATTACAAATATTGGTGGCACGGTGCTTAACACTGCTGCCTCACAGCGCCAGGATTCGGGTTCGATTCCTGGCTGGGGTCACTGTCTGTGCGGAGTCTGCACGTTCTCCCCGTGTCTGCGTGGGTTTCCTCCGGGTGCTCCGGTTTCCCCCCCCAGAGTCTGAAAGATGTGCGGGTTAGGTGGATTGGCTGTGCTAAATTGCCCTTTAGTCCAGGGGGACTAGCTAAGGTAAATGCATGGGGTTATGGGGATAGGGCCTGGGTGGGATTGTGTTTGGTGCAGACTTGATGGGCCGAATGGCCTCCTTCTGCACTGTAGGATTCTTTGAATCCTTGCATCTCTGATTCTATGTTTGCTGCCATTCACAAACTTGATACTACATCCAAGAGCCACCAAAATTTTTGTCTTAAATTGGATTTTGATCTTGCATTTTATTTAACTTTGTCATTTAAATATTCGAATGCTAACTTGTGCAGATTAGTCATTTTCAAAGTGTAAGAACTTCAAATATATTAGCATGGTGGCGCAGTGATTAGCACTGCTGCCTCACATCACCAGGGACCCGGATTCGATTCCCGGCCTTGGGTCACTGTCTGTGCAGAGTCTGCACATTCTCCCCATGTCTGCATGGGTTTTCTTCCCACACTCCAAAGATGTGCAGGTTAGATGGATTATCCATGGGAAATGCTTGGGATTATGAGGATAAGGTGGGGGAGAGGGTCTGGGCAACTTCCCCTGTCAGAGAATTGGTGCAGACTCGATGGGCCAAATGGCCTTTACTACATTGTTGGGAATCTCTGATTCTTTTATTTCCTAGCCTGCGCCTTTGGAAAGTGTTTCTGACATTTCTGGTTCTTTTCAAAAATATTTGGATAATTAATTTTATGAGTTAAAGAAGCCGTTGCTTCAGTAGTTATCCAATAGCATTCATCACAGAATCACTACAGTGCAGAAGGAGGCCATTCGGCCCATCGAGCCTGCACCAACAACAATCCCATCCAGGCCCTATCTCTGATACTCTATGTATTTACTCTACTCGTCCCCCTGAAGCTTGGTCATCCTTCCAACACACGCGCCAATGCAAGCAGGAAGAGTGGGAGAGCTCTTGGGGCCTGCCATTGGCGTATTTGTTGGAAGGATGACTAAGTTGATAGTCAACCACTTTGGCCGTATTATGAACGCACCTTCCTTGGCCGTCACATTCGGGGGTGGGACTTGAAGCTGGATCTTCTGGCTCAGAGTCAGGGAATGCTACCCACTGCACCACATGACTTTCCAGTTGAGTCAACCCAACTCGCACATCTTCCAGACTGTGGGAGGAAAGCCGAGCACCCGGAGGAAACCCAGGCAGACACGGGGAGAAAGTGCAAACTCCAGACAGACAGTGACCCGAGGCTGGAATCGAACCCGGGTCCCTGGCACTGTGAGGCAGCAGTACTAACCACTGTGCCACCGTGCCGTACTTCTCAAACGGAAGTACGTTTCCATTTTCACCTTTTTGACAATAACCTGTTGTCAAACCCTTTGATTTCAAGGGGATAAAATTCTCGGCAAGTTCTGCAATAGGTAGGCAATCTCCTGTCCCAGATTAATGTCCAGCTGGTGAAGAAAAGGGTTTGCAGCTCATTTTACTTGCAAAATTTCCCCTCAATCTTAAATATGAGGTGTTGGGATTTAATAAACCGGACATCTAACCTTCCATTAAAGTGCGTATTAATTCAAATTAGCATTGGCCCAATCATAAAACCTGGTTCACGGTTAAGTTGCTGGATTAGTTAAGGCAATACAACTAGTTGAGTGGTGGAGTCTTCTACTCCACAAGTTTGAGTTTCTGTGGCAACGTACACGCTTACTCCTCTGGCTCCGTAAGGCCTCGATGCCAACTCGAGCCCCCTCCAGTCCACTTTGGCTTTATAGCTTCCGTGACAACTCATGCTCTCCCCCACCTATCCACTGCTGTGGCACTTAAAAGCTTCCATGTCCAGTGGGGTAGCATAGTGGTTAGCACTGCTGCCTCACAGCACCAGGGACCCAGGTTCAATTCCGGGTCACTGTCTATATGGAGTTTACGCAAACTGGAGCACCCGGAGGAAACCCACGCAGAGTTTACACATCTGCGTGGGTTTCCTCCAGGTGCTCCAGTTTTCTCCCACAGTCCAAAGATGTGCGGGTTTAAGTGGATTGGCCGTTCTAAATTGTCCCTTAGTATCAGGAAGATTAGCAGGGTAAATACGTGGGGTTACGAGAATAACGTTTGGGTGGAGTTGTGGTTGGTGCAGACTTGAGGGGCCAAATGCCCCCCTTCTGCATTGTAAGGATCCTCATGGACATTATAAGTCCTCATGCCAGCACATGCTGCCCCCCCATTGTACCTCCATGCCAACTAACCCAATATCTACAATAGGAATACATCTAGAGCCAGGATGAGAAGAAATAAAATGAAGATCTAAATCCCTGCATGGTTTTCATTATATTAATGCCTGTTCATGAAACCCCATTCAAAACATTAAAAGCCCTTCCAGTACTTAATCCCACATCAGAACAAACAGACTTGTATATATAACTTGACATGCAAGGTGGCTAATCCTTTAATAACCTCTTTAAACTCCCAATCAAATTGTGAAATTATGGTCATCCTACTGGAATAATAATACTTTATGGAAAGCAGCCAAGTATTAGTAATGATAAAATGATAGACCTCGGGTTAATGTCAAACAAACAGATAAAAGATTTTTTTAAAAATGTCATGAACTTAAGCAGACTGGATCATTTTTTTTCAGTACATGGGATTTAAATTATTTGATTATTTTTTAGATTCTCATTGACACAGGCAGGCTGGTCTTTCGATTTTTGAAGGGCTGGGGCTTTAACTAGCTTGACAGCTCTGTGGACTTTATCTGCTCTTCACCAATTTTTACTCTCCTCCATCAATTCATAGCTCCCAGACTGTAGAATAAAGCCCTTGCTGCGTCAAAAATAGGGTCTGTTTGAACTCAGCACTAAGTTCAAAGGGCCCTTTCCCCAATCAACAAAAGTGGGATCTGTCGGAAAGAAGGAGTGGGGGGGGAGGGGCGGAAGATTCAGATCTTTGTCCCGCTCGCTGCTTTTAAAAGAGCCCAGAGTCATCGCAACTCTGCAAAAACCCAATACATTGTCTTCAATAGATGAGAGAAAAGGGAAGAATTTAATGACCTTGAAAAAAAGAAAGAAAATATTTTGTCCGCAGATAGAGACCTAAATGTTTGTCTCAGCAGGATTAAAGATTTTCTTCCTGTTAAAAAGTGACCTACAGTGAGAACCCCAGACAAAAAAATTTAAACGTGTCCATGGTTAAAGGTCATCATAATCGGCTAGAGTTTCATGGATTGCATTTGCCCAGGGTTTACACTGAGAATGAGTTCCTGTGGAGCTCGTTTGCCCATTCTGCCATATAAAAGCAGCGCCAAACAAACATTAGGGCAAAGTGGTCAAGAAGGCAAATCTAACAGACCTCCTCTTCACTCTCATTGTCCTCCAAACTTGTTGGTCATGTTCCTCTTCCATTATTAAGCTGCATTAAGAGTTGACCCATTGCGTGCCGGCCATTTTACCTCTTCTCACCTCATGTTGTGTGGTGGGGTGGCGAGGGGTGGGTCCTTAAAAAAGAAACCCCTCAAATGCATGGGAACTCTTAAGCGCAGTGTGCCCTCTGGAAATGGCTGAGATCGCCACACAGTTCAAGGGCAGTTAAGGATGGGCAACGAATGCTGGCCTTTCGACCAATGCCCACATACCGTAAAAGAATTATTTTTAACGGGTTTTGCATTCGCCTCGAGCCGAGCCATAGTTTGACTCCATCACATACGTGACTTTTATTGTCTGAAATGTCTCAACAGAGCAGCTTTGCTTGCAATCATGTGTCCATTTCTCTGAAGATGGGAAGGGAGAAGATGAAAAATAAAAGCTGGTGGTGAAGGGTTGTTCCATCCTCTCCGATTCCATGTCTTACATTAATCAAAACTATTGTACTAATAGAACGCTTTGCACCTTTCCTTGCGCTTTTGTAACATTGGCAAGCCAAAATTCTCCTTCAAGCACTGTCTGATGTGAACCTTTGCAAACCTATTTGAGTCCCTCCATCAAAAAAAAAGCCTCAAGAGCATTTTCCGCCGGAGATGTTTTGAAGGCGCAATCTTTTGCCGCTACAGCCAGCTCGGTGGCAGGCTCTAATGTGTCTTCCAACTGCTGTCTATTTGTTCACTAGAGGTATGTTGCTTAATAATCACCAGCACAACTCATCTTGCGAGCTGCAGTTGATGTTGGCAACATCCAGATATTTTTAGCATCCTTCTGTTGCCTCCATCTCTGTAATTTCCCTTTTTTGCTTTGTGCCTGGGTTTCTCCCATTCATTGTCCACCAGTCTCCTATTCTCACCGCCTTCTGGAAAATGAACACGCATTAACAGACGACTTACATGTCTTTTTTTCATTGCTACACTCATGATCGTTCAGTGAGAAAATGCGGTCTCCCAAGAGACCATGTTGAATTTATTGTTTTCTCTTTCCCCACTAGAATTCAGATGTAAAAGGCATTGTAATAATGTTTTTATTGAACACTGGCATTTCATTTTATTTTACATTTTTTGGTTTATAATCATTGACTATTATTTTTGCACATACAGCTGCTGAAATCATGTCATACAGGGTCTGGCATTCAAGGTAGGACTGTTCTTAATTACCAAACAACAATGAAATCTGTTGTTCCATTTTAACAGTAGTTCATATCCAGATATATATATATATATATGAGTTTCAGCGATTGAAATTAGTTGTTAATATTGTTTGATGTGAAAATGGAAACTTTTTAGTGCATCAAGCAAGGCGTGACGTATGTGGAGCATTTGAAGACTCTGGGTCTGTACTCATAGAGCACATTCAGCACAGAAGGAGGCCATTTGGCCCATTGAGTCTGCACTGATCACAATCCCACCCAGGCCCGATCCCCATAACCCCCATGTATTTACCCTAGCCAGTCCCCCTAACACTAAGGGGCAATTTATCATGGCCAATCCACCTAACCCATACATCTTTGGACTGTGGGAGGAATCTGGAGCACCTGGAAGAAACCCATGCAGTTACGGGGAGAATGTGTAAGCTCCACCCGACAGAGTTTAGAAGGGTGGGGGGGATCTCATTGAAACTTACAGAAGTATCGAAAGACCTGGATAGAGTGGACGTGGGGAAGATGTTTCCATTAGTAGGAGAGACTAGGATCCGAGGGCACAGCCTCAGAGTAAAGGGACGACCCTTTAGAACTGAGGTGGGGCAGCAATGTGGTTAGCACAACTGCCTCACAGTGCCAGGGACCTGGGTTCGATTCCAGGCTTGGGCCACTGTCTTTGTGGAGTTCGCACATTCTCCTCATGTCTGCGTGGGTTTCCTCCCACAGTCCAAAGACGTGCAGGTTAGGTTGATTGGCCATGCTGAATTGCCCCTTAGTGTCCCTGGGTATGCAGGTTCAAGGAATTAGTGGGGTGAATGTGTTTGCTTGTGGAGATAGGGCCTGGAGTGGGATTATTGTCGGTGCAGACTCGATGGATCGAAAGGCCTCCTTCTGCACTGTAGGGTTTCTACGATTCTATGAATTTCTTGAGCCAGAAGGTGGTGGATCTGTGGAATTCATTGCCACAGAAGGCTGTGGAAGACGGGTCATTGAGTGTCTTTAAGACAGAGATGGATAGGTTCTTGATTGGTAAGGGGATCAAAGGTTACGGGGAAAAGGCGGGAGAATGGGGTTGAGAAACATGATTGAATGGCGGAGCAGACTCGATGGGCCGAATGGCCTAATTCTGCTCCTATATTTTATGGTCCTATCAGCCATGGAGTTTTGCCGGCCAATAACTGAGATACTGTCACTAACCCCAGGCTCTTCTGGGCCGAGTCCAGAATCATAAGGTATTAAAGGTAGCTGGAGTCAGAGATCATATTCTTATTGGTTCTGTTCACATCACCGGCTCATCTTAGAATTATTTGACTACAGATATGAGGTAATATCCTTCCCTGAAATGAACGGCGTTCTGAACATACATATCAACATACAAATTAGGGGCAGGCCACTCGGCCCCTTGAACCTGCTCTGCTATCCCATAAGATCATGTCTGACCTGATTGTAACCTCAACTCCACATTCCTGCCGACCCCCTGATAACTTTTCACCCCCAGATAACCTTTCACCCCCCTCATTGAGCAAGAATCTAACTAACTCTGCCCTGAACGTAGTCAAAGACTCTGCTCCCACTGCCTTTTGTGGAAGACAATTCCAGAGACTCATGGCCCCTTTGAAAGAAAAAAAATTCTCCTCATCTCTCCCTTAAATAGGCACTCCTTATTTTTAAAACAGTGACCTCCCCCCCCACCCAAACTCCCAGTTCCAGATTCTCCCACAAGAGAAAACATCCTCTCCACATCCACCCTGTCAAGACCCCTCAGGATGTTGAAGGTTTTGAACCAGTGGCTTCTTACTCTTCTAAACTCCAGTGGATACAAACGTACCCTGTCCAATCTTCCTTCATAAGATAACCTGCCCATTCCTGGTATGATTATTAAAGGTACGTAACTCCTTCAACATGTCAAGACAGATACAAAATCGCCAAATGCCTTTCTTATGTCCCTTGTGATTCGATGATTGGGGCTCCCTTTTACCTTTGCTGCCCAGGTTGAAACTTACCAAAGGGAGTTGCTGACCCTTCCCCCATCTGCTCCCGTGGACACAGGTTGGTGAAGGGGCTTCACAATGAGCAGTTGATGTGCTCTGGCAGATCACCACCGGCCAGCAAGGTTGCATGTTATCCCCATTGCTTCACCCAGATTTGAAAAACACATTCACAAATAAAAAAGACGTTTGTGCAAACGAGGGCCTGGATTTTACCCCCCTCCCCTGTGTTTGTAGGCAGGGACGTAGGGCTGATCTGATGCAACTATATTCGCGGCTGGGTGTCCGTGGCAAAGGGAGCGTGCAGAGGCTTTCCGTGCTCGTTGGGCACCGCAGGGACTTGGGCGGCACGGTAGCACAGTGGTTAGCACTGCTGCTTCACACAGCTCCAGGGACCTGGGTTCGATTCCCGACTTGGGTCACTGAATGTGTGGAGCTTGCACATTCTCCTTGTGTCTGCGTGGGTTTCCTCCGGGTGCTCCGGTTTCCTCCCACAGTCCAAAGATGTGCGGGTTAGGTTGATTGGCCTTGCTGAAATTGCCCCTTAGTGTCCTAAGATGCTTAGGTTAGAGGGATTAGGGGTCGGATATGGGGATAGGGCCTGGGTGGGATTGTGGTTGGTGCAGACTCGATGGGCCGAAGGGTCTCTTTCTGCACTGTAGGGTTCTATGATTCTATTATCCACCTCTTCAATCACATTTTGATTGAATGTTTTAAGTTTCCGCTTTGCATTTTGTTTTGGGCGGTCACCTTCTTACTTGCAGGCTGCCCTTCTTTGTCCCTGAGTTTGGTTTAGTTTAGTTCAGTTGGTTTACCAAGAAGAATGGAGCGGGGCTGCTTAAGATCAATTGGGTTCATTTTGCACCATCGACACCTGACCAGTTTCATCTGCCCCATTATCGGCTGATTGACAATACTTGACGTTTGCACACAAGGTCATGTTCACTACCCCAAACTCTTATCCAACTGACTGACCTGGCAAGGGTCAGATGATAGTTAATAAGACACAATTGCAATTCCAAACAGCACATGTGGGACTTGCTCACATGAGAGTTGTTTAAAATGCCCGTTCTTTTCCAAACAGGAGCCGTGCGGTGAGATTCTCCGGTCTCCCAGCCATGTGCTTCCCGCTGACAGGAGGTGGCACGCTGCTTGCTGGCGGCGGGATTCTCCAGTCGTGTCACTGTCAATGAGAATTCCCATTGATGTCACCCCACACCAGTGGGAAACCCATGGACGGAGGTGCACTGCGGGCAGGACCAGAGAATCCCACCACTGTGAACGACCAGAAAATTTCAGCCAAGATTTTGACATGTTCTATAATATTATTTATTAACTTGGTACATCCCTAAACTGTGGAGAAACCAGGCACAGTATCAGTGTCCGCATGCAACAGAATTTGTTTTGAGTTTATGAAACATTGACCTTACTGTGGTACAGAATTCTAGTAAGACAGCACCAGGTTAAAGTCCAACAGGTTTATTAGGTAGCACGGGCTTTCGGAGCGCTGCTCCTTCCTCAGGTGAGTGAGTGTCCAAACAGAAATTTCTGTTTGAGAGTGTGGTCCTGGAAAACATGCTTTTAACAGAAGTAGATATTCTCTGCGTCTATACATCTCAGGGGAGATTTGAGATGGGATAAAATTACTCACCTAGTTTGTGGGTAGAAATTTGTGAGGACTTAGATTTACCTCCTGTCAAAATGTTTACACCAGTCCAGTAGTCGAAGCTGTTTATTGAACCAACTGTGTAATCCTGGATGGGAAATACTTCAATAACTGACAAGCCAAGAAGGTTTGGTGCCGCCGAAAGACATTGGGTGGGATATTACGTTCTTGCTCATCCCAAAGCCGTAAAATCCCGTCCGAGGTCAACGGATCTTTCCATTGTCCGCCCCTTGCCCGCTCCGATTCCCGTGGCAGGCAGGGCGGTAAAATTCCAGCCATTCGCTCATCACGTCCTGCCCTGTGTGATGCCAGACTGGAATGGACACCAAGGGGAAGTTGGCAAATCCACCAGAGCTCATTGTCATCAGATTTCCACCTATTCCCTGCATCTTAAACTCAGGCTCAGGGTATGCCCAGCACAAACATTTTCATTTTGATATTGGAAGGTATTTTAGTGACTCCTGTCCTTGTTTTTAAGAATCATTACAGTGAGAGAAGGCGGCCATTTGGCCCATCAAGTCTGCACCAATCACAATCCCGCCCAGGCCCTATCCCTGTAATCCCACATATTTATCCTGTTAGTCCCCAGTGAATCTCAAAACATTGTGTCCAGTCACACATTTCTTCTGGCAGCTGTCCCCTACGTGTATGTGTGTGTATATACGTACACTAAGGTGCAATTTAGCATGGCCAATCAACCTAACCCGCACATCTTTGGAGTGTGGGAGGAAACCGGAGCATTTATTTTACTGACCATTTGTTTTATAGAATCCCTACATTGCAGAAGGAGGCTATTCAGTCCATTGAGTCTAGACCGACCACAATCCCACCCAGACCCTATTCCTGTAACCCCAAATATTTACCCTGCTAATTCCCCTGACAATAGGGTCAACTTAGCATGGCCAATCCACCTAACTCGCAAATCTTTGGACAGTGGGAGGAAACCAGAGCACCCAAAGGAAACCCACGCAGACACGGGGAGAATGTGAGTTACCCCATCTCCAACATCCTCCCAGGTGGCACATTCCAGACCCTCACCACCCTCTGGGTAAAAACGTTTTTCCTCAAATGCCCCCTAAACCTCCTGCCCCTCACTCTCAACTTGTGTCCCCTCATCACTGACCCTTCAACTACGGGGAACACCTGCTCCCTATCCACCCTCTCCATAATCTTGAACGCCTCAATCAGATCCCCCCCCACCCCCGCACAGTCTTCTCTGCTCCAGAGAAAACAGCCCAAGCCTATCCAATCTCTCTTTATAACTTAAATGTTCCATCCCAGGCCACATCCAGGTGAATGTCCTCTGCACCCCTTCCAGTGTGATCACAACCTTCCCATAACGTGGCGACCAGGACTGCACACAGTGCTCCAGCTGTGGTCTCACCAAGGTTCTATACAACTCCAACATGACTTCCCTGCTTTTGTAATCTATACCCCGAAGACTCTGCTAATTTCAGGGTAAATTAACTCTGGTGCAGAGTTCCCTTTAATTTCTAACTGTGATAGATATTCAGACAATAATATTTCTGCGGCACTTGTCATAGGAGGTGGAGATCTGCTACAATGCAGATGGAAAATAGGATTATATCTGTTAATTCATTTCATTGGATGCCAGTTACCATGGTACCAGAATTATCACTAGTATTTTCATCATAGTTGTTTGGAGTTCGCCATTGCTTCTATTTCATGACTTGTGATTGTATTCTGCAAATTTGCTGCATAGTTTTGCGCGCACAGATGGTGTTGTTTCAAATTACCTTCTCTTTCAACTGATTTTCGAGTCAAGACCATTCTTGTTTTCTTCGCCTTACACAAAGCGAGGTTTGTATCACTTTAAGTAAGCAATTCGTGTCACAGATGTGGAGGAGGGGAATGACAAATCTCTGCAAACTCACCATTCTTTTAGCCAGGCCGAAAACGTATCAAACCCTTACGTCAGAATGCAGACACCTGAGGTGGGATTTTCCAGCACCAAAACTGGAAAAATCCCACCTAAGGTCAATGGACCATTCCATGGTCCGCCCCTCACCCACTCCGATTCCCGTGGTGGGTGGAACAGGAAAATTTACCCCCTCCGATGTTAGTATTTTTATAATTCACTCATGGGACAAGGATGTGGTTGGCAGGCCCGCATTTATTGCCCATCCTTAGTTGCCCAAGAGCAGTTGAGAGTCATTTATTTCTCATCCCGAATTGCCCTTGTTTAGAGGGCAGTTGAGTGTCAACTACATTGCTGTCTGGAGTCACACGTAGGCCAGAACCAGGTCAGGACAGCAGATTTCCTTCCCTAAAGGACATTAGGGTGGCACAGTGGTTAGCGCAGCTGCCTCAGAATGCCAGGGTCCCAAGTTCAATTCTGGCCTTGTGGAGATTGTATGTTCTCCCCATGTCTGCATGGGTTTCCTCCGGGTCTCTGGTTTCCTCCCACAGCACAAAGATACATGGGCAAGATTGATTGGCCAAGCTAAATTGCCCCTTAGTGTCGGGCAGATTAACAGGGTAAATGTGTAGGTTTGCAGGAAATAGGGCCTGGGTGGGATTGTGGTCGGTGCAGACTCGATGGGCCAAATGGCCTCCTTCTGTACTGTAGGGATCCAGACGTTTTTTTTCAGACAATTGACAATGGTCGTCAGTAGATTCTTAATTCCAGATATTTTTAATTGAATTCAAATTCCATCATCTGCCGTGGTGGGATTCGAACCCGGGTCCCCAGAACATTAACTGCAGTTTCTGGATTGATAGTCTGGCAATAATACCACTAGGCTATCGCCTCACCATGGCGCCTGTCTGCACTCTGTGAAATGGATGAGTTAGGATTACGGAAATAATGAGACCCCGGCTCATTTTAAACAGACCTTCAGATACAGAGAGGGATAACCTCCAGAAACTGTTACTGCCGTGTGCAAACCAGACATATAATGCATATCAAATTCCAAAAAGAACACTAAATGGAGATACCGGGCTAAATTTTCCAATTTTGTTCTCTTCATGAGCCCAAAGCCTCTGTTTCTGCTCCAGATTCACCAACGTTTGCATCTTAGTGTTCAGATTGGGAAGAGTCAGTGCAGCAGTGGGGGAACCATTCACAGGAGAACCTTCTAGATTCGGTGTCGGGTGATGGGGGTGCTGGGGGCTGGTTGGGGGGGGGGGGGGGGAGTTGTTGGGGGGGGGGGTGGGGAGCAGTGGGATGGTGGGGGCAGTCCAGGAGTTATTCCCGGAGTCCTACCTTCATTGTCAGTAGGCCCATCTTCCAGCCTGAGAATGTTCCTGGAGATCCATCATGGCAAAATGAAACATCTCGATAGGAAAATCGGAACAGGAATGGCCCATTTTCACCCTTGGGCCTGTTCTGCCTGCCATTCATTGAGCTGATGATGCTCCGTGATGGAATTTAAATTTCATTAACAACTCTGGAATATAAAGCTGATCTGAGGAGGTGTGAGCATGACAACTAGCCTCGATTCTCATAAAACCACTTCTGGTTCACTCATGTCCTTGAGGGAAGGAAATCTGCCGTCCTTACCCAGTCTGGCCTATATGTAACTCCAATCCAGAGCCATCTCATTGACCCTTAACTGCCCCTAGTAACCAACCAGGGCGCAAATGTTGGCTTATCCAGCGACATCTACATCCCATAAAAAAGTAGAATAAAAGGCACTGCTTGCCTTATGGAATGGGATAATGATTGGGTGGTTGGTCAAAGTTTTCGGAAAAGACAGTGTAAAAATGCAGCAGCTAATTTGCGCTCTGCAAACTGTGAACTGGATGGAATTTGGGGTGGCACAGTGGTTAGCACTGCTGCCTCACAGTGCCAGGGACCCAGGTTCGATTCCCAGCTTGGTTGCCATCTGTGCGGCGTCTGCACATTCTCCCCGTGTCTGCGTGGGTTTCCTCCGGGTGCTTCAGTTTCCTCCCACACTCCAAAGATGTGCTGGTTAGGTGGATTGGCCGTGCTAAATTGTTGCTTAGTATCAGGGGGACTAGCTAGGGTAAATGCATGGGGTTATGGGGGTAGGACCTGGGTGGGATTGTGGTCAGTGCAGACTTGAGTGGCTTCTATGAGTTGGTGAACTGGAAGGAGTAGCCACTGTCTCGATGGAGAGTGGTACTAAGCTTCATTCTGTAAATCACCACCCAATACCTGCATATGGGGGAGTTTCACACTTGAATTTGGCACTCATTGTCGCTGTCAGAGAGAAATTGTTTCCTTTGGGAGACTGAGGATGGAATTTTCCCAAGCCCCCGCCAGCGGGTTGAGTGGTGAACGATGGGGGAGGAGTTGAGAATACACCGGAGACCCAAATATTGGTTTTACGCCAGTGCAAACTTGACAGCGAGATCTTCCAGTGATGCCCGCCATGGTTGGACTCATGCGTGAACTTCATTTGCATCCTGCTAATGGGATGCAACCAGCCACCCCCAACTCTCTGCAATGCCAGCGGGCAAATCCACTGGCGTGGGACACGTCAGGGACAACGTGCCATGCAGATGTCGGAGCTCACGTCGGTGACGGCTACCCAGGACCCCGGAACACCACAGCAATGGGTGGGGAGAGGGGGAAACACCTGCAAGGTCGGGGGCCGGGGTGGGTGGGGCAGGGGGGGCGGGAGGTGCAGAGGCGGGAGGAGGGGGCAGGGTGGGAGGAGGCTCCAAGAGTTATTCCCAAAGTCCCATCTTCATTCTGAGTGAGGTCCGCCTTCCAGCCTCAGAATGTTCTTGGAGATCCACCTCCATTTTCAGGAAGTCCTCCTTCTCCCCTCAATCGTGGCTCGGTGATGTTGGGAGCTTTTTCAATATGGCGGCAGGATATGATATACCGCTAAGCTAATCCCAATTGCCCGAATATCCCTCTATACCCATCTTACCCATGTAACTGTCTAAATGCTTTTTAAGACAAAATTGTACCCACCTCTACTGTACATCTGGTGGGGGCAGGAGGTTGTTAGTTGAGGATGAATCCTGTTGCTGGGTGGTCAGTAGATAAGAGGGTGGTTTAGTCCCTTGGGAATGGATATCCAGGGTGTGGGAGGAGTCCCCCCTGGGTTTGGGATGTGGGAGGAGTCCCATGGTGGGGGGAGGTGGCAGTAAGTATGTGTCAATAGTTATCTAGAAGCTAGAAGTGGTTTTAATCCTGCTAACTCTTCCTGGGTAGCTTCTGATGTAAAACCATCCAAGTTTGAGATTTAAATGGAATTTTCAGGATGGTTCCAAGTGCAGAGTGATCGGCCATTGGAAGTTTGCACTTCTGGTCTAATTTCTTTGCAAGCCTTACTTGGAAACCTCTGGGAGGCGTTGGGGAGGGAGGCAGGAGGATTCTTTGGGGTGCGTCCTCCTCCAGATACACTGCTCTAGAGCTCGGAGGTTACAGCCCAATAGCCATGCTCGTTTGAGCCCTCTCTGGTGCGGCACGGTGGCACAGTGGCTAACACTGCTGCCTCACAGTGTTAGGGAAACGGTTCGATTCCCGGCTCGGGTCACTGTCCATGCGGAGTTTGCACATTCTCCCCGTGTCTGTGTGGGTTGCCTCCGGGTGCTCCGGCTTCCTCCCACACCCCAAAGCAGATTAGGTTGACTGGCCGTGCTAAATTGCCCCTGAGCGTCAGGGTAAATGCATGGGGTTGCGGTGAGAGGGCCTGGGTCAGGTTGTTGTCGGCGTGGGCTCGATGGGCCGAATGGCACTGTTGGGACTCGAAAACGCGGTCGAGTGTGATCACGACGAGCCTGAAAGAGTCCTTTTTGCTTTTGTACAGTTCCCTTATCACATCCTTCCAAAATGCATCGCATGAGGTGAATTAGTTAGAAGTGCCATTATGGTTCTTATGTAAGCAATTGGAAAGGTAAAGCCCCCTGTTCAGGCTTCGGGAGGAGGTGGAGATTGCTTTCCATTAAAAAAGCTGAAAATTAGACCTCACAATTATACATTTGGATGCAGCCACCCACTCCCTCTCTTCCGTACAGTCATCTGAACATTAAATCACCCTGTGCTATTCACCCACATAATCTCTCAAATCACGAACAGTCAATCAAATGCCAGTTTATGTGTTTACCTCGGGCAATAAATCATGTATCATCTCCCTCACACACAACAGCCTCAGTCCTTTCCAAACCCAGCCCTCGCTGTAACAAAAGAAAACTTCACAGTCGTGTTAAAGTCAGAGCCTTCCATCTCTTGAAAATACAAATCGCAGCATTGCCTTTGCTGTCCGCAGAGTCTGTTTGATGCGAGGTTAATTGTATCGCAGTGTTGTAAACAGATTAGCACTGATTAAACGCATTAGGAATGCTTTTTAATGCACTATGCCAATACAATTTATTACCGCTCTCAGATCGCTCTGTGTCAAACAAGTGGCAACTATTAATCCTTCAGCATAGCTCGATTCCCTTTCCTCTCAGCGGTTTACTCTGTTTAAACAATTAACCATCGTGCAACGACAAAAAAATGTTTAAACTGCCCGTGACAACACAGTCCGTGCGCAAGAACATGGCGAGGTACATTTCCACCGTAATCTTGACAGCAGGTTAGCAGAACTCCTGGAGTAGTGGCCATGGATTGATTTGCATTAAAGGAAGTTTGGGGAAAACCCCAACAGGAATGTCACCTTAAGTAGCCTCAGCAGTTGTTCTCGTTGCTGTCCATGGTTATTAAATTATTCAGGAGCTTGGCTGCATTGCTATCATCGTGGCACACTTGTAAATCAGTCTATAGTAAACCAGTATTTTCATCTGTGGACACTTGTGTGGCACAATATGTGAAGTGTGTACTGGGGAGTTCTTTCAACCTATTTCGTGACATGTACTATGCAGGCAGTTATTTCAACGCTTTCTATCATTATTTTTATTTATTAGCGTCACAAGTAAGGCTTACATTAATACTGCAGTGAAGTTACTGTGAAAATCCCCTAGTCGCCACACTCTGGCGCCTGTCTGGGTTACACTGAGGGAGAATTTAGCACGGCCAATGCATCCTAACCAGCACGTCTTTCAGACTGTGGGAGGAAACCGGAGCACCCGGAGGAAACCCACGCAGACATGGGGAGAACGTGCAAACTCTGCACAGACAGTGACCCTAAGCTGGGCATCGAACCCGGGTCTCTGGCGCTGTGAGGCAGCAGTGCTAACCAGTGTGCCACCGTTTGCCATCCGTGAGTGATTGCTTTCTTCTGCTAAAATAGAATTCCTACAATACGGAAGGCGGCCATTCGGCCCGTTGAGTCCGTACCGATCACAATCCCACCCAGACCCTATTCCCATAATCCTCATTTACCCTGCTAATCCCCTGACGCTAGGGTCAATTTAGCATGGCCAATCCACCTAATCTACACATCTCTGGGCCATTAAATTTAGGAATTTTCCCCATTCTCTCCCCTTACCTTCATCCGATTGCCCTGCGCCGTTCCGTGCTGGCCTGTCCACTCTTCTCTTGCCCTCTGGACTCTTGGGTAAGAGTCAGCAACTCAGCAGCACAAAGAACTCAACCCTGCATTCCTTAACTCAGTGACCTGTACATTGGTTTCCCCAACCTTTAGTTGACAGGGAAGCACTACAGCCTCAGTTCGCAAGTCACATTGCAGAATACCACTGCGTTCCAGGAAAACAATGGGATTTGTACAAATGAAAATGATCTGTACTATTAAGTTATAAACCAAAATGTAAAGATTTTTCCAATATACTGAAATCCTAACAGATAGCAGGTACAATATTAACACAAACAGTACTGTTAGGTTAATCCTCACATTTAAAAGACATACCTTAAAATCTAGTCGCTGTTCTCTGGTACCTCATTCTCGGAATAATTCCACTATGCCATGGTAACAGGAATATTTTCAAATTATTCTCAGGAAGGAAATGAGTAAAGTGAATCATAGCATCGTGAAAATAGGAATAATTTGAGTACCCAATAGCTCTAATCCACATCATTATCCTTTTATATAATTTGTTGTAATGCCTCATTATATAATTTACTTGCATACTAGTTTGACAAGCCATTAGGTTTTTTTTTTTGACAAATTTTTTTTCTGACCTAGATATGAATTGAGTTATTTGATGGAAATATCTGTAATTACTGCTGCTTAGATGGACAGATGATGGGGTTTTTTTTAATGCTAAAATCTGCCCTAGATAAAACGATCCAAAGCAGTACGATATTTTAGGCAGGTTCCTAGAGAGCAGTAGTGTCGGACAAGGTGGAAGTGATGGTGGTCATCACACCTACAGGAGCAATGGCTAACACAAGCTACAACTGCAGACAGAAGGGATTTTGTTTGCTGAGGACTGTCCAGAAGGTTTCTCCATATGAATTGGTTGTGTCCTTTCTTAGTCCTCATATCCTTGCATCTCTGACGAGGATTTAGGGTCTGTGTACTCCTTGGACCTTTCAGCTCCAGTTGGTCTAGTTTAAAGTTTATTTATTAGTGTCTCAGGTAGGCTTACATTAACACTGCAATGAGGTTACTGTGAAAACTCCCATGTCGCCACACTCCAGCGTCTGTTCGGATACACTGAGAGAGAAGCCATTCCGCCCTGATGAAGGAGCAGCGCTCCCAAAGCTCGTGATTCCAAATAAACCTGTTGGACTTTAACCTGGTGTTTTGAGACTTCTCACTTTGAGGGAGAATTTACCATGGCCAGTGCACCTAACCAGCACGGCTTTCGGACTGTGGGAGGAAACCAGAGCACCTGGAGGAAACCCACGCAGGCACGGGGAGAACTACACACAGACAGTGACCCAAACCAGGAATCGAACCTGGGATCCCTGGCGCTGTGAGGCAGCAGTGCTAACCACTATTTGACCCTCTGTATGAAATTGGATGCAAGATTAACACCAGAACTTTGACTAAAGTAGTAGTACTTAAAAAGTAGTTTATTTATTATTTACAAGTAAGCTTACATTAACACTGCAGTGAAGTTACTGTGAAAATCCCCCACATTCCGGCGCCTGTTTGGGTACACTGAGGGAGAATTTAGTGCGGCACCTAACCTGCACGTCTTTTGGACTATGGGAGGAAGCTGGAGTACCCGGAGGAAACCCACGCCGACACGGGGAGAAAGCGTAAACTCCACACAGACAGTGACCCAAGCCGGGAATCGAACCTGGGTGTGTGAGGCAGCAGTGCCACTGTGGACTAAGCCAGGAACTGAACTCTGAGGGGCGATTACAGATTGTGAGACATTCTTCCCTTGAAAACAGAAGAATTGAAAAGCTCCGTTAGTTGGACGGCTGGCCCGTGGTGCAAAGTGGCACTAACAGCATGGGTTCAATTCCTGTACCCGTATTCTCAAGCTTCTCGATCTTGCCTGTGGTGTGGCGAAGCTCAGGTTAAATCAGCACCAGTCAGCTCTCCCCCTCAGAGGGGTCCTCTGGGACTGTGGTGACATCTAGATTTTTATAGACTTGCACAGGATTTTGAAAAGGTTCTTGCCGGTTGGCAGTGTAAGACGCTTTGCCGTCAAGACGCAGAGGGGCATCGTTGCACAAAGAGGCAAGTAAACAGGTAATTCAGATAGGACTTACTTTGCAGCAAGGCTGACTGAGCAGAACGAGCTCATCTAACGGAAATTTCTGAAATGGTTTCAAAAGGAAAGTCAAAAGTAGTGCGGGTTATTACATTTTATAAGTGATACATCGAAGTGATTGTTTTCAGACTGCAACTTGGATCAGGGCAATCCAACTCATGAGATTCAGCAAACTCTGTTCTTAACCACTGTTAGAGATGCATTCAAATTAATGACATTCTTATTGAAATGTTTGTATCTGCTTGTCGAGGGATTGGGGGGGTGTCCCTTGAAATGTCTCTCAGTGACCCAAGAAGGCAAAAAGTTCAAGACTTTCAAGAGATAGAAATTTCTTGCAACCAAAAAGGGGGATATTACATGTATCACAGCTTGGTATGATTCCTGCTCTGACCAAGACCGCAAGAAATTACTGAACAGTTGTGAATGTAGCTCAGTCCCATCTCGCAAACCAGCCTCCCATCCATTGACTCCACCTGCACTTTCTACTGCCTTGGAAGAACAACCAGCATAATCAAGGACCCCACACACTCTGGACATTCTCTCGTCCGCCTTCATCTGTCAGGAAAAAGTTACAAAGGTCTGAGATCACATAACAATAGACACAAGAACAGCTTCTTCCCTGTTGCCATCAGACTTTAGAATGGACCTACTTTATATTGAGTTGATCTTTCTCTACACGCTAGCTATGACTGTAACACTACATTCTGCACTCTCTCCTTTCCTTCTCCGCTGTGTACCCTTATGAACGGTATGCTTTGTCTGTAAGAAACAATGCGTTTCACTGCATCCCAGTACATGTGGCAGTAATAAATCCAACCAAATCAAAAACTCAGAATGATTGAACATGCTGGGTAGACGGTCACCCCTTCCTTCCTGAAATACGTTAATATGTCTTTTATTTTTAATGTGGAGAGGTATAGTTAGGTTCTGTAATAAGGTGAAATCCCGTCGAGATCCCACTCTCTGAACCAAACAATGTGCTTAATGAAAATAAGAAATGGTGTCGTTTCTGCAGTGGAGAGGCGATGCGCACTGTCAGTTTAATACCTGATTGCCAAGTTGAAAGTGTGTTGCAAATGATTCTTTGTTTGATCCAATTTGTGTGTGAATATAGTTGCAGTGTGAAGTGGAGGGAATCAGTGAATCTGTTGTTTCTGCTGTGAACCTTTCCCTTTTCCACCTCCTTCATTAAGCACGCACGCTATTAATTTATGTCCAGCAGAGAACATAATATACTTCAGCTGGAGACTGGAAATGGCAGGGGAATTGATGTTACTAAATTATGAGTTAATGGAAAGCTCTCACTTTGAGCGAATTTCTGTCACTCAGTTCAGAGTAGTAGTGTGTGCCATCTACAAAACGCACTGCAGCAGTCCATCACACTCCCAAACCCCGCGATCTCTCACACCTCGAAGGACAAGGGCAGCAGACGCAAGGGAACACCACCACCTGCAAGTTCCCCTCCAAGCAGGAGGCATCACGGTGGCACAGTAGTTAGCACTGCGCCAGAGACCGGGGTTCAGTTCCAGCCTCAGGTCACTGCCTGTGTGGAGTTTGCACATTCTCCCCGTGTCGGCATGGGTTTCCTCCGGGTGCTCTGGTTTCCTCCCACAGTCCAAAGATGTGCAGGTTAGGTTGATTGGCCATGCTAAATTGACCCTCATGACAGGGGGATTAGCAGAATAAATATGAGGGGTTATAGGAATAGGACCTGGTTGGGATTGTGGTCGGTACCGACTCGATGGGCCGAATGTCCTCCTTCTGCACTGTAGGGATACTGTGATAAGCCCCACATCATCCTGACTTGTCAATATATCACCGTCCCTGCATTGTCGCTGGGTCAAAAATCTGGGAACTTCCTCCCACTGTGAGTGTATCCACACTAGATGGACTGTTGTGACTCAAGGAAGTGTCTCATCACCACCTTCTCAGGGCAAATAGAGGGGAGGCATTGGCCTGGAGATATTATTAGATTATTAATCCAGAATTTAGTTAATGTTCTGGGGACCCGGGTACGAATCCCGCCACGGCAGACGGTGGAATTTGAATTCAGTAGAAAAAAATGTGGAATTGAGAATTTACTGATGACCATGAAACCATTGTCAGTAAAACCCATCTGTCTGGTGCCAGAGATCAGCTGGGAGGTGGGCCTATTATTTGAATAGTGTTTTATATACTATTTCAATGGTATTCGCAGGCCCGGGACTGAATTCTCTCGGCCCTCTTACCTCTCATACCCCACCAGGAGTATTACACTCCAGCAGGGTTCAGACTAGCCCCCCCCACTTTCGGGGAACTAGAGGGACTACCCCGCTGGAGTGAAGGGGGGGAGCAATCGGGGCCCCACATGGGGTCAGTGGTGCCCCCTGGGCATGGGGACCATGGCACTGCTAACCTGTGCCCCCTGGGACTGCCCAAGGGGCAAAGTACCCATGCCCAGGGGACACCCCAGTATTGCCCATGGGGGCAGCACCAAGGGGGCAACGCCTATTGGGCACAGGGTTTCGGGGGCGATCGGTGGGGGTGCGGGGCTCCACAGCCATTCTGCATTGGGGATCCAGGCCAGCATTCGGGGCGCATTGGGGGGTCAGCCAGGGGACATGGAGGGTCTGCCTACCAGGAGCGGGGGGGGGGGGTGGATTGTCAGTGCTTGAGGAGGGGTGGGGGTGGGGGGGCATTTGCTGGAGATCGGGCAGTCCAGGATGGGGAGGGGGTTGGAGTTGGCGTTCAGGGCTAGCCCTGGAACGGATGGGGGTGCCACGATCGGGCTGTGGGAGGATTGGTGGGGGGGGGCAGCACTGCGAGGGTCCCGGGTTGGCCAGCGACTGAGCTGGCCAGCAAACAGGAGGCTGACAGTTCGGGGCCACTGCACATGCGCAGAGTTCCCCTGGTTTCGGCTTCCTGCGTGGGAATGGGTCCCGCTCTCTGAGATCAAATAGCATTCACACTGGCAATGCACAGAGTGTGGGAGATTCCTGTGTGAACTCCCATTGAAAAAAACAGAGTGATTTACTCCAGTTTTCCCGCGAGAAGGTGGGAAATCTGCCACTTTGACAGTCCTTCAAAGGGTTGTACTGATTTTAGTGTGTCGCACATATTAAAAGGAAAGATATACCCAGAGCAGGTTTCTGAGGAACCAGTCCAGAGAAATGGAACTCTTTGCTAATGTGTGTATAAGCTGTAGCTGTCTGTATCCATCTTTTGTTATTTTTGTAAATGTTATCCTTAACCTGCTGCCAACACCTTCTGATGAAAAACATGGACAATAGGAATATTTATTCAATGTCACATGACTCCAATTTTCTGTTTAAGGGTGGCACAGTGGTTAGCACTGCTGCCTCACACTGCCAGGGACTCGGGTTCGATTCCCGGCTTGGGCCACTGTCAGTGCGGAGTTTGCACGTTCTCCCCATGTCTGCGTGGGTGTCCTCCGGGTGCTCCAGTTTCCTCCCATTCTTCAGAGATGTGCGGGTTAGGTGAATTGGCCATGCTGAATTGCCCCTTAGTGACAGGGGGATCAGCTAGGGTAAATGTATGAGATTAGAGCCTCAGTGGGATTGTAGTCAATGCAGATTCGATGGGCCGAACGGCCTTCACCTGCACTGTAGGATTCTATGAACTTTACAACACTTTCAATTATGAAGTTGACAGTCCACTCAAAGCCAGCCTCTTCTTCCAAATGCTGAATATCAACGAATATAATTGTTGTTGATTGTGAAACTTAATTGCTGGGGAGGAGGAGAGGGGAACTTATTTTAAGAGTTATTATAAGAGACTTTCCTTTGGAGCTAATGATGCAACAGATAAACCTCTTCTGTTGCTTCTAATGTACCAACGAGAAACATTAGCCGGAATTTTACCAGCCGGCCCGCCACGGGAATCGGAGAGGGAAGGTCTGCTGACCTCGGGCGGGATTTTCCGGTTTCGGGTTGAGCGAGGCCATAAAATCCCACCCGTTAACACCCAACTGATTTGTTTTGATTTGTTGTTGCCACGTATTGGGATACAGTGAAAAGTATTGTTTCTTGCGTGCTATACAGGCAAAGCATACCATTCATAGAGTACATAGGAGAGAAGGAAAGGAGAGGGTGCAGAATGTAGTGTTACAGTTATAGCTAGGGTGCAGAGAAAGATCAACGTAATATGAGATATGTCTATTCTATATGGGGTTTAATGAGATTGAGGGTTATAGATAGGTCTGTAGGTTGGTAGGTGTTGATGTGATCGGCACAACTCGTGGGCCGAAGGGCCTGTTTGTGCTGTAGTGTTCTATGTTCTATGTTCTAAAAGTCTAATGGCAGCAGGGAAGAAGTTGATTTGAGTCGGTTGGTCCGTTATCTCAGACTTTTGTATCTTTTTCCCGATGGAAGAAGGTGGAAGTGAGAATGTCCGGGGTGTGTGGGGTTCTTAATTATGCTGGCTGCTTTTCCGAGGCGGCAGGAAGTGTAAACAGAGTCAATAGATGGGAGGCTGGTTTGTGTGATAGACTGGGCTCCAACCCTTTGTAGTTTCTTGTGGTCTTGGTCAGAGCAGGAGCCATACTGAGCTGTAATACGCCCAGAAAGGATGCCTGCTGTGATGCATCTGTGAAAATTTGTGAGAATCTTGGCGGACATGCCAAATTTTCTTTGCCCCCTGAGGAAGCAAAAGCGTTGGTCTTTCTTAACTATAACGTCTGCACGGAGGGACCAGGATAGGATGTTGATGATTTGGACACCTAGAAACTTGTCCAGGGAACTATTGTGTCAGTGTGGAGGGACCAGGACGGGTTGTTGGTGAGCTGGATATCTAGAAACTTGACCAGGAAATTAGTTAGGCCATTTTGACCAAACTGACTGTGAAAATAATATTACCAAACCTAATTTAGGCAGGGGGATGATAAAGGCTCCGTGGGGTTGACAGAGATCATGCTCTGATCATGTAACCACGTCCAGAACATGTAGTACTGTACGACGTACTGAAAGAGTTAAGTGTGTTCATTCTTTCTCCACCATTACACCAGGGGTAAGTTTTTCACTCAGAGGGTAGTGGGTGAGTGGGATCAGGTGCCGCCGGTGGTGGTGGAGGTAAATTCGATAGGATCTTTTAAGAGACTTCTGGATGAGTACATGGGACTTAATAGGATTGAGGGTTATAGGTAAGCCTAGTAGGTAGGGGTATGATTGGTGCAACTTGTGGGCCGAAGGGCCTGTTTGTGCTGTAGTTTTTCTATGTTCTATTACAAAATTGTGAAGTAGAGTGACGCTATTTTTTTTTCCTCTTTCTCAGGCAAAAGAGATGCGGCAGATGGTGAAGCTGGAAGCAGAGATGGCTCGAAGGCCAGCAACAGTTGTCTGAGCTCCCCAGAAACAGACTGAGGCCAGTGTCAGTCAGGCATACCACCAACAGTAACGTCCAAAATACCAACACTTAACAAGTTTTGCCATCTCCTCTTACCTCACAAGTCTCCTATCGCCAGCAGCTTTCCGTATCGAAGGATCTCCGTACACCCAAATGAATGGCGTTGATGCCATGAGCACTTTAAAAGGTTGCTGATTCTACTTGATATGTGTCCAGATAACTTTCTTTGCGTCACCGTCTCTTGCAAAGGAAGGCAGCAAAGGCGAAGGCTGTTCTTTTGACTTCGTGTTGTTTGATTAATATCCAAGGGATGGAAAACAGCTATGGCAAATTGGTAAGGGAGTTACCAAAGTTATAGACAACATGCATTGTATGAACAGCGTTAAACTAGTTAGGACATTTCGACCAAATTTTGTCATTTGCCAAGAAACCTTCCATGTCCTTTTATTTAAGTCTGCATGCATTGCCAATAGATATTCAAAAGCCTAAATACTTGCAGGTCCGTCCACCAGAGTCCTGTCAAGCTCACAACTACTGATGTCAAACTCGATACGTGGAGCTTTGAGGGGCTAATTGCAGAGACGAATATTGGACCTTGCTTGTCCAAAATGGAAACCCTAATCCGACCTTTATGATCCTTCTGACATGACGCATAATGTTGACCAGAATAGATCAAAGCCGAACGTCACCACTTTAGGTACCAAACTAAAGATTGTCTTTTTAGGACAGAAGATAGATACATCCATTAAGTTAAATGTTCCTCTCTTTGCATGGTCTTGCACAGGTAACTGGCTTGTAGTTTACAAAGGATTACTGCATGTTTATACTCCTCTGGAGATGTCCTCGCGTGCCCATCACTATAGACTGCCTGAAACACTGGGAGTTCCATCAGCAAAAGTATGAAGCAAATGCTTGCATTAATAGCTTTCCCAAAGTCAATACCAATATAGAGCAAAACAATTTGCTATTTCCAGCACCTGAAACTGTCCGGGATTCATTCAGAGATCTTTGTCAGGGGTTGTTGGTCAGGGAAATACCCTTGTTAAAAATGTCGATACGCATAATTTCTTCTTAAATGTATAAAACGCATACACCGCCTTTTACACTTCTTCCTTTGCAATATACAAGAATGTGAACAGGATGAGGCAAAATGGATTCACACTGAAATTTATCATCCAAACAAGAAAATAATTAAGATTAGAAATGTTGAATCAGGGAGTTTATTTAATATTCTAAGCACATAATGTGAACAAAAGAAATGATATCTTTTCTTACACTGGGGCAGGAATGTAGAACATCTTGTTTTCTAATCAAATACACATAAAGTTCTCAACAAAGTTTGCTGAGGTTTGGAGCTACTGTCGAGTCTTGTAGTCCAACCAGTTTGTGTAAAAATACACGTCACTCCAGACCAGACATCCACCCAATTGTTTTACTTCGAGCATTTATCGGAGTACAGTTTGACAGTGTTGGACAATGTTGCCCAATTCGTTCCAACATGCCGTCCTCAGTAATCCCAGATCCCCTCCAGCAATATGTCTTCGGCTGTGAACTAGAATAAAACCATCTTCAGCCACGCTGCAGCGAGCCGACTCAATATTCTTGGCAGCTCAACACCGCCAGTAGTGCACCATTTTATTTCATTATGCAATGCCTTGGAGAGGTGTCAAACCTGTGTCTGAACACTGTCTAAGATGTTCTTGCCAAATGATAACATGGGTCAACGTGACCCGAGCAAGTTTCCCAGTAATATCCGCTGCGTTACTCAAGAGAAGGCAAATGAGCGCCCGTCTCAGAGCAGAAATATATCACGATGAAATACTGTATGTAAATATGTATTTAATACTATAACATCATTTAAGACCAAAATGTGTTTTAAGGCATATCAATTATCTTAAGGGCTGTGTGGTCATGCGGACTTGCTAAGAATATATTTGTTTCCAAGAATGCAATTTCATGTTATCAGCCATTTTGAGGGTTACTTCTCCAGCAAGCCATTTTTACCCTCTTAAAACCAGTAGCTTTGACAACATATCAATTATGGTATTGTATATGTAAGGTGGGTATTACTAAAATGTATTTTGTGTACTACTGTAACAGTCCTTTCAATGTGTCACTGGTATACCTAACTGACGCAGGTGGGTTACTAGAACTGCTGCTTTCACAAGGAAACGAAAAACAAAAATTGAACTATCTAAATTTTGTAACTCGGGTATATAGTTCAACAAAAAAACGAAACACAAATTCAGTTCTGTTTGCTGGTAGATAAAATGGCTGTTACATTTTCTATCGGGTAACTGTCCTACTGCTTATATACTGTAGCTATGTAGGTTTGCTAAAAGGCAGGCTGTTTTACAGCAATCACTCACATGTATTGGTTTTGTTTAAAATATATATAAATATATATATATAGAAAGAGAGAGATTTGGTGAAGGTGTTTTATATTTATAATATCTGTCAAATTACAAGGTAGAACATCATGAACTCTTAATTAATGTTCTCTTGATTCTTTAATACAGTTTTATAGTTTCTGTACCCCATTATAAATAAACGACAAATGTGAGAAGCGATTTGTGGCTAGAGTTTTACTGGAATCACGCACATCTCATACAATTGCTACGGTGCTGAGGGAAGGTGATGACCTAGGGGGCGGCACAGTGGTTAGCAGTGCTGCTTCACGGTGCCAGGGACCCAGGTTCGATTCCTGGCTTGAGTGACTGACTGTGTGGAGCTTGCACGTTCTCCCCATGTCTGCATGGGTTTCCTCCCACAGTCTGAAAGACGTGCTGGTTAGGGTGCATTGAACCAAATAGGCGACAGATCGTGGCGGACCAGGGGAATTTCACAGTAACTTCATTGCAGTGTTAATGTAAGCCTTACTTGTGACTAATAAATAAATTACCTTTACTTTAGCGTATTCTCGCTAGACTATTAATCTCAGCTAACTTCCTGGGGACCCGGGTTCAAATCTCACCATGGCAGATGGTGGAATTTAAATTCAACAAAATATATCTGGAATTAAGAATCAATGAACCGATTGTTGGAAAGGCCCATCTGGTTCATTAATGTCCTTTAGGGAAGGAAATCTGCCATCCTTACCTGGTCTGGCCGACATGTGAATCCAGGGTCACAGCAAAGTGATCGACTCTCGGTCACTGATTCACATTGAATGTTCGATACTTGTTTTTGCGTTTTGCAAGCACAAGCTGGTTGGGGATGGTCACAACAGCCAAAGTACTGATTGCCTTTTCCAAATGAACAAAAACTTGTGAGACAGCCATTCACAAGTTCATTCTCCGTCCTTAACCAATCAATCAGAGTGATCTTGGGTTTAGACATAGCTTGGCACAACATCGAGGGCTGAAGGGCCTGCACTGCGCTGTACTGTTCTATGTTCTAAGTCATCCTGCCTGGTTTGAATTTGAAACAAAAGGTTTGGAAGGGACTGTGTGCAGATGGGTAACATCCCCATGTTTTTATTACCAAAAGCCAATAAAATCACACTTCAATCATTCATGGCTGATGCCATTCTCATTGTGTACTTATTTTTTTGCACAAGAAACCAGGGGACATTCCTCTCTCAACACTTCAAGCCCATCTCGTTTATATTGGAAAGCCTCTTGTTTCATGGTGCAGAGGACCTTCAACACTCCATGTCGCTCAGCAATAACGTGCTGCTTTTAAACGTTACGTCTGAGGATGTGTCTAGGGCGGTGGATAGAGGAGAGCCGGTGGATGTGGTCTTTCTGGATTTTCAGAAGGCGTTTGATAAGGTACCTCACAAGAGGTTACTGCAGAAGGTCAGAGGACATGGAGTTGGGGGTAGGGTGTTAGCGTGGATAGAGGATTGGTTGTCAAATAGGAGGCAGAGAGTGGGGGTCAATGGGTGCTATTCGGATTGGCGGTTGGTGACTAGTGGGGTGCCCCAGGGGTCGGTGCTGGGGCCTCAGCTATTTACCATTTATATAGATGATCTGGAGGAGGGAACCGAGTGTAGGGTGTCGAAATTTGCTGATGACACCAAGATTGGGGGAAAGGCAAGTTGTGCGGAGGGTGTGGAGAGTTTGCAGAAGGATCTAGATAGGCTGGGCGAATGGGCCAGGAAATGGCAAATGGAATTTAATGTTGGCAAGTGTGAGGTGGTCCACTTTGGTAGGAAGAATGGTAGGAAGGACTATTACTTACGTGGCGAAAAACTGCAGCAGGCGACAGTGCAGAGGGACCTCGGGGTCCTTGTGCATGAGTCGCAAAAACCCAGCCTGCAGGTGCAGCAGGTGGTCAGGAAGGCGAATGGGATGCTGGCCTTCATAGCAAGGGGGATTGAATATAAAAGTAGGGAGGTCTTGCTGCAGCTGTATAGGGCATTGGTGAGACCGCAGCTGGAGTACTGTGTGCAGTTTTGGGCGCCGCACCTGCGCAAGGATATTTTGGCCTTGGAGGGAGTGCAGAGGAGGTTTACTAGGATGATACCGGAGTTGAGGGGGTTGAGCTATGAGGAGAGGCTGAATAAACTAGGCTTGTACTCGTTAGAGTTTAGAAGAATGAGGGGAGATCTCATTGAGACGTATAAGATGATGAATGGGATGGATAGGATAGAGGTGGAGAGACTCTTCCCGCTCAAAAAAGACAGTAGGACTAGGGGGCACAGCCTCAAGATAAAGGGGGGGAGGTTTAGAACGGAGTTGAGGAGGAACTTCTTCACTCAAAGGGTGGTGAATATCTGGAATTCTCTGCCCATTGAAGTGGTGGAGGCTGCCTCGCTAAATATTTTTAAGAAGCGGGTTGATGGGTTTTTGATAAGAGAGGGGATTAAGGGTTATGGGGAGAGGGCGGGAAAGTGGAACTGAGCCACGACAGATCAGCCATGATCTTATTGAATGGCGGGGCAGGCTCGAAGGGCTGGATGGCCTACTCCTGCTCCTATTTCTTATGTTCTTATGTTCTTATGTCTGCTTCGTCACAACAGAGTAATCTAGCCGAAACAGCATTGTAAGGACTCTTCGGGGTCCTTCCAAACTGCAATGAGACCCACATCTTCTGGTTCTGCATTCTGCTAGCTAATTTGAGAATGATATCAAGTTCCAGGAACCCAAGTTATGAAGATTTTCTGTTGTCCTACTCTCCCTTCAAAGGCAGTGACATCCTCTCTACACCTGAATAACCTGCAGATATAAAATCCACAGCATACAAAATACAGGATTTTTCTTTATCTTATTTTGGGGCTGGCATGACACAGAAATGCAGCCAGTTCCCTTCGCTCTCCAATACTTCAGATACCAGATTTCTCACCTGCCCCTCTGCTTTTCGACCAACGATCCTTATAATCTGGTAGGTCTTTATCTGAAGGTCTTATAAAGGGATAATGCAGAGAAATACCATTGAGATGGAAGACCATTTCTAATCCAGTTGAATGGTGTAGCAGACTCAAGGGGCTGAATGGCCAATTCCTGCTCCTATTTCCTATGCTCCTACAGGCTTTGGGTCAAATTGCAAGCCCTTGTTATCGCCCTCGGTCTAGACTTTATTCAGGCCCTGTGTTTCTCAAAAATCCAACAACTGCCACATCTTTTACTGCTGCCCTGGTTATGCACCCACCCTTATTATCATGATTTACCTCAGATTTTAATAGAGCTGCCATCCCTTCTGTCTTTTATTCAGTTGTTGGACTGGCCAGCATCTGTTGCCCAAAGCTCATTGCCCTTGTTCAGAGGGCAGTTGAGAGTCAATGACATTGCTGTAGCTCTGGAGTCACATATAGGCCAGGCTGGGTAAGGACAGCAGATTTCCTTCCCTAAAGTGGATGGAGAATGAGAGCAAGGAGATTTTGTCGAATTTGTATAAGATGCTAATTTGGCCTCAGCTAGAGCACTGTGTCCATGAGACACAGGAGCAGAATCAGGCCACTCGGCCCATCGAGTCTGCTTCACCATGCAATCATGGCTGATATTTTTCTCATCCCCATTCTCCTGCCTTTTCCCCGTAATCCCTGATCCCCTTATTAATCAAGAACCTATCTATCTCTGTCTTAAAGACACTCAATGACTTGGCCTCCACAGCCTTTTGTGGCAAAGAGTTTCACAGATTCACCACTCTCTGGCTGAAGAAATCCCTCCTTATCCCTGTTTTAAAGGATCATCCCTTTAGTCTGAGGTTGCGCCCTCCGGTTCTAGTTTTTCCAAATAGTGGAAACATCCTCCCCACATCCACTCTATCCAGGCCTCGCAGTATCCTGTAAGTTTCAATAAGATCCCCCCCTCATCCTTCTAAACTCCAATGAATACTGACCCAGAGTCCTTAACCGTTGACAAGCTCTTCATTCCAGGGATCATTCTTGTGAACCTCCTCTGGTCCCTTTCCAAGGCCAGCACACCCTCCCTTAGGTACGGGGCCCCAAAACTGCTCACAATATTCCAAATGGGGCCTGATCAGAGTTTTATACAGCCTCAGAAGTACATCCCTGTTCTAGCCCTCTTGACATGAATGCTAGCATTGAATTTGTCTTTCTAGCTGCCAAATCAACCTGCACGTTAACCTTAAGAGAATCTTGAACAAGGACACCCAAATCACTTTGTGTCTCTGACTTCCTAAGCATTTTCCCATTTAGAAAATAGTCGATAAATATAATTTCCTGTCTGCTGCCTCCCTCCCTTCGTAAATGGTGTTGTTACATTATCTACTGTCCAGTCCTCTAGGACTGTCCCTGCCTCCGGTGATCCCTGAAAGATCACCACCAATGTATCCACAATTTCCTCAGCTATCTCTTTGAGAACCCTGGTGTGTAGTCCATCTGCTCCAGGTGATTTATCCATCTTCAGCCCTTTCAGTTTCCCCAGAACCTTTCCCTTAGTGATTGCCACTACCTCCCCCTGTTCCCCTGACTCTCCTGGAGCTCTGGCATCCCACTGGTGTCTTCCATCGTGAAGACTGATGCAAAGTAACTCTTCAGTTCCTCGGCCATTACTTTGTTTCCTATTATTACTTCTCCAGCCTCATTTTCCAGTGGTCTAATGTCTATTTTTGCTTCTCTCTTACCTTTTATATATTGAAAAAAAACTCTTCCTATCTTTTTTAAATCACTAGCTTGCTCATATTTCATTTTCTTCCCCTTTTATTGTTTTTTAGTCATCCTCTGCTTGTTTTTAAAGGCTTTCCAATTCCCTAGTTTCCCACTAATCTTTGCCACTTTGTATGCTTTTTCTTTTGCTTTTGCTTGACTTCCCTCGTCAGCCATGGATTCCTAGTCCTCCCCTTTGCATGTTTCCATCTTCTCGGGATGAATTTCTGTTGTGCTTCCCGAATAACCCCCAAATACTCCTGCCATTGCTGCTCCCTGTCTTCTCTCCTATGCTCCCTTTCCAATCAACTCTGGCCAGCTCCTCCCTCAAGTCTTTGTAGCGACCTTGATTTAGTTGAAATAATATTGCTACATCTGATTCCAGCTTCTCCCTCTCAAACTGCAGTTCTGGGAAGTCTCACAACACCAGTTCCAACAACCTGCCCAGAGAAATGGCCAAAACATTCATCTCACATTGCTAATTAATGCGCGCACTGGTATTGATATTGGGTTGATATTCGAAAGCGTTTTGCAAGAACGAGAAGTTGATCTCTTTGTAACTTAAAAGGTTCTTACAGGGTGCAAAAGGATAGATGTAGATAGGAGTGGTGAGTCTGAAATCAGGGGACACAGTCTCAGAATCTCTTCTTCCTGTTTCTTGAGTCTTTTAGCTTCCGTCGCATCAGCATCTCCTTCTCCTGCTTCTGCATCCATGATTGGAGCTTCTTCGCCTTCAAGGTCACGGTCATCCTGTCCCAGTTGAAGTCCAACAGGTTTGTTTGGAGTAAGTAAACCTGTTGGATTTAACCTGGCGTTGTGAGACTTCTTACTGTGCCCACCCCAGTCTAACACCAGCATCTCCTCATCAGTTCTGGGAGCCACACTTTAGGAAGGATGTGAAGGCATTAGAGAGAGTGCCAAAGTGAGAGGGCGGCATGGTGGCACAGTGATTAGCACTGCTGCGGCACAGTGATTAGCACTGCTACCTCACAGTGCCAGGGATCTGGGTTCAATTCCCAGCTTGGGTCGTTGCATGTATGGCGTTTGCATGTTCTCCCCATGTCTGCGTGGGTTTCCTCCGGGCACTCTGGTTTCCTCCCACAGTCTGAAAGACCTGCTAGTTAGGTATGTTGACCCAAACAGGTGCCGGAATGTGACGACTAGGGGAATTTCACAGTAACTTCATTGCCATGTTAATGTAGGCCTTACATGTGACTAATAAATAAATAAACTTTATGATTCAAGAGATTGGTGCCAGGAGTGAGGAACTTCATTTACGAAGAAAGATTGGAGAAGTTGGGGTCGTTTTCTCCTGAGGAGAGATGGCTAAGAGGAGATTTGTGGAAATGTTCAAACCATGAGAGGGTTGGACAGAGGAGAGAGGAAAAAATTGTTCCCGCTCATGAAACAAGAGGACACAGGTTTAAAGTAATTGGCAAAAGAAGCAAAAGTGATATGAGATAAAGCATTTTCACATAGTAAATAGTCAGGGAGTGGAGTATACTGCCTGAGTGTGTAATGAAGTCAGATTCAACCCAAACATTCAGAATAGAGTTAGACTCTTATCTGAAGAGGAGGAATTTCCAAGCTTATGGTGCAACGTTGGCAGTTTGGAATTAAGTGCATTACTCATTCAGAGAGTTGGTGCAGACACGAAGGGCAGCCTTGTGGATTGTCCTTCTAAATGGTAGAGATTATGGATTTGGAAGGGTGCTGTTGAATGTTGCTGCAGTGCATCTTGTAGATAGTGCACACTGGTGGCAGAGACAGTGAATGATTTAAGATAGTGGATGGGAGGGGATGCCAAAGAAGTGGACTGCCTGTTCTGGATGGGTTGGATTTCTTGAACGTTGTTGGGGCTACACGCATCCAGTCAAGTGGGGGGAATTCCATCACATTCCTGGCTTGTGCCTTGTAGATGGTGGGGAGAATTTGGGGCGTTAGGAGATGGGTTAGGTGCTGCAGGATTCCCAGCTTCTGATCTGCCCCTGTAGCCACAGTACGGTGGCACAGTGGTTAGCACTGCTGCCTCACCAGGAACCCTGAGTCTGATTCCCGGCTTGGGTCACCGCCTCTGCGGAATCTGCACATTCTCCCCATGTCTGTGTGGGTTTCCTCCGGGTGCTCCAGTTTCCTTCCACAGTCTGAAAGATATGCTGGTTAGGGTGCATTGACCCGAACAGGCGCCAGAGTGTGGCGACTCGGGGAATTTTGCAATAACTTCATTGCAGCGTTAACGCAAGCCTTACTTGTGACTAATAAATAAACTTTAATTTATGTAGCCTTTCCAGGTAAACTTTTGGTCAATTGCAACCCCTCAGGGTGTTGGTGATGAGAGAATTCAATTTATTAACAGCTATTTACATCTGTTTAGCTGTTATACTTCCAGAACTTTTAAACTATTACTGCGCTGGTGGCACGGTTCCAACAACCTGCCAGAGAAATGGCCAAAACATTCATCTTACATTGCTAATTAATGCACGCACTGGTATTAAAATGTAGTTTTAGTTAGCCCCAACCACTGCCCGAAGACCTTATTAATGCATTAATATTTCATACAGATTGTTCTGGCACAGAATTTCAGAAGGGGAATAGATTTGTATTAAAACCGAGAACAGCAAACGTTGAGGAACTCAACAAGTTGACCCACAAAAAATATCAAAGGACTATATTGTGCGTGGCAGCGACATTCGCTGCTGACCTTGAAAGATTTAGTTATCTCTGTGGCACAGGCTCTGTCTTCACTTTCACATTCTCTCCATCATGTTCATTGGCGGCACGGTAACACAGTGGTTAGCACCGCTGCTTCACAGCACCCAGGGACCTGGGTTCAATTCCCGGCTCGGGTCACTGCCTGTGTAGAGTTTGCACATTCTCCTCGTGTCTGTGTGGGTTTCCTCCGGGTGCTCCAGTTTCGTCCCACAGCCCAAAGATGTGTGGGTTAGGTTGATTGGCCGTGTTAAAATTGCCCCTTAGGATGCTTAGGTTAGAGGGATTAGTGGGTATAATATGTAGGGATATGGGGGTAGGGCCAGGGTGGGATTGTGTTCGGTGCAGACGCGATAGATCAAAGGGCCTCTTTCTGCACTGTAGGATTCTATGGACTTTACCACCACGCTGAACGGATAGATTCAGAAACACATCTAGCAACTCAAGACTAGCCACCCATGAGGCGCTGTGGGCCATCAGCAGCAGCAAAATTGTACTCGCCTACAATCTGTAACCTCCTAGCCCGGCATATCCCCCACTCTACTATTACCATTGAGTCAAGATTTCAACCCCTGGTTCAATGAAGAATGCGGGAGGGCAAGCCAGCAGCAGCACTAAAACTGAGGCATCAACCTGGAGAAGCTACAACATTGGCATGCTCGGGTGCCATCAGTAGAAGAACACATAGAATCCTACAGTGTAGCCATTCGGCCCATCGAGTCTGCACTGACCACAATCCCACCCAGGCTGTATCCCCATAACCTCATGCATTTACTCTAGCTAATGCCCCTGACACTAAGGGGCAATTTAACACAGCCAATCCACCTACCCCACATATTTTTGGATTGTGGGAGGAAACCGAAGCCTGGAGGAAACCCGCCCAGGGAGAATGTGCAAACTCCACACAGACAGTGACCCAAGGCCGGAGTTGAACCTGGGTTCCTAGCCCTGCGAGGCAGCACTTCTAACCACTGTGTCACCGTGCCACCCCAGACATTAGACAGAGCTGAGTGATCATACAGCCACCAGAGCAAGTCTCAACTCTGCAGTCCTGCCACATCCAGTGGTGAATGCTAGTGGACAATTGAACAACTAATAGGTGGAGGAGGCTCCATCAATATCCCCATCCTCAATGATGGGGGAGCCCAGCGCATCAATTTCAATGGTAAGGCTGAAGCATTTGCAACCATCTTCAGACAAAAGCCAGTTGGATGATCCACCTCAACCTCCTTCTGAGTTCCCCAGCATCTCAGAAGCCAGTCTTCAGCCAATTCAATTCACTCCAAGTGATATCAAGAAATGGCTAAAGGCAATGGAAATTGCAAAGGCAATGGACCCTAACAATGTTCCACCATAGTTCTGAAGACTTGTGCTCCAGAACTTGCCTTGTCCCTAGCCAAGTATTCCAGTACAGTTACAACACTGGCACCTACCGAGCAAAGCTGGAATTAATGGGAATCGGGGGAAAACTCTCTCCTGGTTGGAGTCATTCCTGGCACAAAGGAAGATGGTTGTGGTGGTTGGAGGCCAAGCATCTCAGCTCCAGGACATCATTGTAGCAATCCCTCAGGGTTAGTGCCCAAGGCCCAACCATCTTCAGCTGCTTCATCAATAATCTGCTGCCTTTGGATTCTTTCCCATTTCCCTTTTGCTTTGATTGGTGCTGTTTTAAACATTTCTGTACTCTTCTAGCTTTGTGCTGTCTCTTATCAATTTAACCATCAGCTGATATTTGAGGGTGGGGTTGGGAGCGAATACATCTCATGTCCCTTTGGAATATGAGCTGGGCGGCACAGTGGTCAGCACTGCTGCTTCACAGCGCCAGAGATCCAGGTTCGATTCCAGCCTTGAGTGTCTGTCTGTGTGGAGTTTGCATGTTCTGCCCGTGTCTGCGTGTGTTTCCTCCGGGTGTTGCCCCACACTCCCAAAATGTGCAGGTCAGGTGGATTGGCCATGCTAAATTGCCCCTTGGTGTCCAAAGATGTGTGGGTTAAGTGGATTGGCCATGCTAAATTGCCCCTTGGTGTCCAAAGATGTGTGGGTTAAGTGGATTGGCCATGCTAAATTGCCCCTTGGGTCCAAAGATGTGAGGGTCAGGTGGATTGGTCATGTTAAATTGCCCTTTGGTGTCCAAAGGTGAGTGGGTCAGGTGGATTGGCCATGTTAAATTGCCCCTTGGTGTCCAAAGATGTGTAGATTAGCTGGATTGGCCATGTTAAATTGCCCCTTGGTGTCCAAAGATGTGTAGATTAGCTGGATTGGCCATGTTAAATTGCCCAAAGGTGAATAGGCTAGGGGAATTAGTGGGATAAATTTGTGGGGTTATGGGGATAGGATCTGGATAACATGTTCTGACGGAGAATCTAAAGATATGCAGGTCAGATGGATTGGCCATGCTAAATTGCCCCTTTTAGTGTCAAGGGGATGAGCTAGAATAAATGCATAGGGTTATGAAGATAGGGCCTGGGTGGGATTGTTACTGGTGCAGATTTGATGGGCCAAATGGACTTCTCCTGCACTGTAGGATTCTATGATGAGCGTCAGAGAGGATACAAGATTCAGGGGTGGCCATACAGATACTGAATCCTAAATTAATCTTTTTCTTTTCCTGTCAGTAACTGTTGTGCGTGTCCTGCTTAATTGTACTTTTTCTACGCACGCCAGTGTATGTCGAGAACAGGCGAAATAACTTTTACCTTCTTCAATTATTGCGCCAAGACATGAACTCCTGTCTCACCTGGTAATCTTTACCCTCAGTTTCAATAGCAATGTATTTCAAGCACATTTCTTTACTTTGCGATTCAAGAAATTTTAAGGAAAGTTAGCGCAGAGGCTGACACTCAATCTGATCAGTTCATGTTATTGGCATGACTGGAGAAAGCTAATTTGGTGCGATACTGTCACAGACTATTATGGCGGAGAGGCGGATCATTTATTCCGAGTCAATGTTTCTCTCTAATAGCCATCGCAACATGATCAAGCTCAACGCCATGTTGGAGAAGGGGGAAATGCAAAACAGACACTGAGATTCTAGATTTCGGTAAAGCCGCGATGGGGCGGAGTCCATTCACAGTGCAATGTCAAGGCAGTTTATGGGTTAAACAGAGAAAAAGCAGCAGGAGGGGTTCGAGAACAATTTCATATGATACAGAATCACTTAGAATCCCTACAGTGCAGAAGGAGGCCATTCAGTCCTGCCTGCACCAACTCTTACCCAGGTTTCCCTCTTAACCTCACATAATTAGCCCGTTAATTTCCCATAACCCAGATATCTTGGCATAATATGAGTAATTTATCACGGCCAATCCACCTAACCCACACATTCTTGGACTGTAAGAGGAAACCAGAGCACCCGGAGGTCAGGTGTGTGTGTGTGTGTGTCTTTGTGTATCTCTGGGGTAAACACAGTAAGAAGTCGCACAACACCAGGTTAAAGTCCAACAGGTTTATTTGGTAGCAAAAGCCACCAGCTTTCGAAATGCTTGCTGCTCCATGTGAATGTCTGTGCATGTGCGTGCATGTGTGTGGCTGTGTGTATGTGTTTGTCCGTGCGCGTGTGTGTTTGTGTGTATGTATCTGCATGCGCATGTGTGTGTGTCTGCATGTGGTGTGTGTGTGTGTGTGTGTCTGTGTGATATGTGTGTGTGAGTGTGTGTTTCTGTGCCTGTATGTCCATGTGTGTGTGTGTCTGCATGTGGTGGGTGTGTGTGTGTCTCTATGTCCATGTGTGTGTGTCTGCATGTGGTGGGTGGGTGTGTGTCTGTATGTCCGTGTGTGTGTGTGTGTCTGTATGTCCGAGTGTGTGTGTCCGTGTCTGTATGTCCGTGTGTCTGTGTATGTCTGTATGTCTGTGTGTGTGTGTGTGTGTGTCTGCTTGTGGTGTGTGTGTCTGTAGGTCCGTGTGTGTGTGTGTGCGTCTGTATGTCCCTCTGTGTGTGTGTGTTCGTCTGTATATCCCTGTGTGTGTGTGTGTGTCTGTCTGTCTGTCTGTATATCTGTGTGTCTGTGTCTGTAGGTCTGTGTGTGTGCGTGTGTGTGTGTATGTAGATGCTGTCTCTTGGCTATGGAATGGACAGGTGGAAGCAACATTGAGTAAACAGTCGGAGTTTGGTGACGTGCTTTGGGTTGAGAGTCAGCAGTTTGGAGCTGGAATGGGAGGGAGCTCCCAAACGCAGCAACCTCGAACTCCAGATAATTCTCAGGAACGGCTATGCAAATCACCCCTGGCCCTTCTGCCAGCCAGATTCTGAGAGCTGTGTTGCCTCGGTGACTGTGTGTTGTGGAGAGGGGCTGGCTGTATAAATAAGCAACCTGCTCCCTGTGTCTCGAGAGCGACAGAAAGCTTCCCGTGTTGCTGCTGCTTTACTCTCCTCTGATAACTCAGAGTTTCTTAGGGCGGAGAGGGAGGGGGGGATTGTGGAGGTGGGTGGGAGAGGGGTAGTGGAGGAGGGGTAGGTGGGAGATGGGGCAGAGTGATTGAGGAGGAGGAGGGGGGAGATTGAGGAGGTGGCGATAGGATGGGGGAATAGTGTTGGTGGTGGGGGGATTGAGGACAGCGGGGGGGAGGGGGGTGGTGGCGGGATTGGGGGGGCTGATGGTGAAGGGTGTCCGATTCCCACATGGAGCCAACAACCAGCAGCCTGTCCAGGAGCCCCAGGGGAGAGTGTGTGGGTCCCAGGGAGGAGTGTGGGTGCCCTAGGGAGGGGAGTGGGTGTCCCAGGGGGTACTGCAGGGGTCCAGGGGAGGAGCGTGGGGGTCCCGGGGAGGGGAGCGAGGGTCCCCGGTGGGAGTGTGGGGCTCCCAGGAAGGGGAGCAAATGTCCCCGGGGGGAGCGCGGGGGTCCCGGGGAGGGGAGCGAAGGTCCCCGGGGGGAGTGCGGGGGTCCCGGGGAGGGGAGCGGGCTCCGAGCGCTGCTGGATGCCATCTCCAGGGGTCAGCTCCGCCTGGCCCGGATCATCCTGGAGGCAGCAGGGGATGGGCTGCTGGAGTCCCGGGGCCCGGGGTCCCGCACTCCACTCATGTTCTCGGTGCTGCTGCCAGATCCGGGGGCTCGGGGCCGCCTGCTGCGCCTCTTCCTGGGGAGGGGGGCCCGGGTGAACAGTCAGGACGGGGACGGGCGCACGGCTCTCAGCCTGGCCTGCGAGCGGGGTTTCCTGGACTCGGTCCGCCTGCTGGTCCAGCACAACGCCCACCCCGAGCTGGCTGACCGCTGGGGGAACACCCCGCTCCTGTACACAGCCGCCGCTGGCCACGGAGAGGTCCTCGAGTTCCTGGTCAGAGCCTTCAAGCGCCTGGGGCTGGACATCGAGCACCATAATCGGGTGGGCAACTCTGCCCGGGGGGTGGCCACCTTCCTGGGCCATCGCCACTGTGTCCAGGCTCTGGGCACTGTGCCCAGGACAGGGGCACAGGGAATCCAGCTGTCCCCCCACCAGGGCACAGGACAGCTCAGAGGAACCAGAGATACTTACCCCCTGGATAGAGACAGAGATAGAGACAGGGATAGGGGCAGAGAGACAAACAGAGAGACAGACAGGAAAATAGACTGGGACAGAGCGAGAGAGATAGATAGAGAGATAGATTGGGTGATAGACAGGGACAGAGATAGAGAGACAGATAGAGAGAAAAGTAGGGACAGAGATAGGGGCAGAGACAGGTTCAGAGATAAGGGTAGAGACAGAAACACAGACAGAAATGGGGACAAAGAGAGGGATAGAGACAGAAACAGGGACAGAAACATTTACTCCCTTGATAGAGACAGAGAGGCAGACGGAGACACAGAGAGTGACAGAAACAGGGACAGAGAGAGGGGCAGAGATAGGGTCAGGGTGAGGGCAGCAGCTCTCTGGACGCGCTTGGAGTCCATGGGATCCATTGATGAAGAGGAGGATCAGGATGGGCACCAGGATCAGGATCGGGACAATCCCCCCTCCCAGAACACCCAGTCGCCCAGATCCCGGCTCCGCTCCCGCAGTGTGCAGTATTCCGGCTGCTCGGAGACCTGGGGCTGCCTCCTGCCACCTCTGACCGCGGACGTTTGCCCCCTGGGGAATGGAGCCCCTCACTCCCCACGGCCAGCCAGGAGCACAGTCACCCCGTGGGGCCAGCCTGGAGTCAGCACCCTGGACATCCTCCTCACCCCCCTCAGCCCTTACCCCAAGAGGGGGGCTTCGAGCTCAGCTGCCGCCCCCCGGGGTAGGGACAGCCCGGGGCTCCTGCTCTTCCAGCAAAGCTATTACCAGAAGCGATGCAGCCTCCCCACCAGCACTCTGCCAGCCCCAGCCCAGGACCGGCTGCTGCCCTCCCGTAAACCCGCAACTGGTGCCCGGGGCAAGAGCCCGGCTGTGCCCAGTGCCAGCTCCACCACCTTCTCCACCCTGGGCAGTAAACTCCTCCGGCGATTCACTTTTCCCCATTTTCGGAAAGACACGGGGGGTGAGGAAAGGGGGAGCGCTGCACCCCACAGGATTTCCCGCTCCGACACATTCCCAATCGCCAACGATCACCCCCAGATCTCCAACAAAGCAAGTATCGACAGCATCAGCGGGGTGCAGTGCGAATTTGACTTCCAACTCAAGGACAACTCATAGCAAAGGTAAACCCGGAGGCAGAATCCACCCCCTGGAGGTCCTGGGCCGTAAGGGTTGCGGGGGGGGTGCGGAATCCCTCTGTTCCCCCAACTTCAGGATCACCCAGTGGTCCTTGTATCAAAACAGAAAACGCTGGAAAATCTCAGCAGGTCTGACAGCATCCGCGGAGAGAGAATGGAGCCAGCGTTTCAAGTCTGGATGACCCTTCGTCAACACCGTAAGGACATATCAGCAGCCACCGATGGCATCACCGAGAGAGATGCGGCAGAGGCGAAGGAACTGAGGGAACGAGTCGGACTCCTGACAAGACGCAGAGTGTGAAGAGCTGCAGGCAAGATCCCACGGGAGTCAGTGGGCTTTGCAATGGATACTTGTGGTCAGTCTGGAGGTGGAGACCGAGAGGTCAAGGAAGGGAAGTGTCGGGGATGGACCTTTCGAAGGTGAGACAGGGGTGGGAATTGGAAGCGAAACTGGCCATATTTTTTCCAGGTGCAGACCAGAGTGTGAAGAGACAGCTAGTTGTTGATGCAAGCGTTGTAGTGGGGTGGGGGGGTGGGAGGGGGGGGGTGTTAGAGTAGGACTGGAACAGGGGAATGCTCCACATACCCCCCCCCCCCCCCCCCCATAAAGAGACAGGCATAACTGGCACCCATGCGAGCACCCGTAGCCACACCTGTGTTCTTTGTAACCCAGGGGGCTCTGTTTCTCCTGGGGGTGGTGGGGTTGTTAATTCAGACATTGGGGGGGTGGTGTGGGGGCAGAGGAAGTTTTCCCCAACCTGGGCTGCTGAACTCAAACCCACCTTCAGACTCAAATCCTCAAAGCAATATTGTTACTAAATTGAATCAAACAGTGCAGAGAGGATGCACTGCCACATGGACAGTTAAATGGTACACGCAACACAAGGCGGAGGCCATTCAACCCACAATGCCTATACTAGCCCTTTGCTATCCAATTAACCATTGACTCCTGAACTTTTATACATTTGGAAGCATTTGACAGACTCCTTTTAACAAACTTTCTCAAAATCCTGAGACTGTCTATTTCATCCTGAGTTGAACTCTTTCCGTGACTGTTGACTTCTGTGGAGAGTTTTTAGAAGTATGAAAATGTTGGGGGCTGGGCGGGGGTGGCGGCATTCACCTGGCTCTTTGTCTCAAAAATATCGAGGAAGGAGCAGCACTCCGAAAGCTCGTGATTCCAAATAAACCTGCTGGACTTTACCCTGGCGTTGTGAGACTTCTTACTGTGCCCACCCCCCCTGCCAGTCCAACACCGGCATCTCCACATCACAAATACTGAAGTCACAGCTTTAAGAGTTATGAAACTTAAGGTCAGCGATAACCAGCGCTAATACAAATTGTGCCCTTGCTGTGCACTGGGTTAAACTTTCATCTGGGCAGGCTTTTGTTTCAAAGAACTGCTCCCATTTTCAAAGAAGTTTCCTGCTCAAAATTCCAATGCTGACATTATAATTCTTGGATTTAATTCTTTATCTCAATACCATTTGTAACATGAACTAAAATGCATGAATATTTCTCTAACTCTGAACGAAGTTCTGTTCTATCAGTGTGTGTTTCTCTTTGTCTTTGATACAATTTATGTGTGATACATTTGGCAAGAATTTCAATGGTTTCCAGGCAATAATACTTAACTGTGTTCTAAGCAGAAAAAATATGTTATAATATAAAATCATGTAATCGCGGGATAGTTGTGAAATGTCAGTGTTTGCAGAGAAGTTCCAGGCAATTGTGTTTAATCCAAATAAACATTCCTGTGACATGAGCCGGAGTCATTATCATTACTGGGTTCAAGTGAGCCCATGTGATGGTTCAATTCACATCCCTGGCATCGCTTAAAACGTTTTGCAAATTGTAGTGAAATGCAAAAAATAAAAACTCAAGATTGGCGCATTTCCAGAGACCTTATTCTCAGCCTTTGGATGAAATCGTGCAGTTCAGAAATAAATCTTTCCCCATGGATAATCTCTGCTAGTCGTGACTTACTGAGGAATTTGATGGCATTGTGTGGGCTTGCCGGCTGAACAGACAATGCCTTGGAGAAGAATTACTCAGCTCACTTCAGAGAGGCTCAGCTCCACCACAGGACCCAGCTCCATCACAAAGCTCAGCACCACCACAGAGCCCAGCTTCGCCACAGGGCCCAGCTCCGCCATAGAGCCCTGAGCCCAGCTCCACCACAGAGCCAAGCTCCACTACAGACCCAGCTCCGCTACAGAGCCCACTCCACCACGGAGTCCAGCTCCGCCACAGAGCCCAGTTCCGCCACAGAGCCCAGCTCCACCACAGAACCCAGCTCCACCACAGAGCCCAGCTCCACCATAGAGCACAGCTCCATCATAGAGTCCTGAGCACAGCTCTGCCACAGAACCCTGAGCACATCTCCACACAGAGCCCTGAGCAGAGCTCCACTACGGAGTCCTGAGTACAGCTCCACCACATAGCCCGGAGCGCAGCTCTGCCACAGGGCCCTGAGTCCAGCTCCGCCATAGAGCATAGTTCCACCACAGAGCATAGCTCCGCCACAGAGCCCAGCTCCGCCACAGAGCCCAACTCTACCATAGAGCACTGAGCACAGCTCCACCACAAAACGCATTCCACCACAGAGCCATGTTAAAGTTAAAGTTTATTTGTCAGTCACAAGTAAGGCTTTCATTAACACTACAATGAAGTTACTGTGAAATTCCCCTGGTCGCCACACTCGGGCGCCTGTTCGGGTCAATGCACCCTAACCAGCACGTCTTTCAAACTGTGAGAGGAAACCAGAGTACTCGGAGGAAACCCACACAGACATGGGGAGAATGTGCAAACTACACACAGGCAGTGACCCAAGGCTGGGAATCAAACCCAGGTCCCTGGAGCTGTGAAGTAGCAGTGCTCACCAGTCTGCCACCGTGTCCCACCATGAGCTCAACTCCGCCACAGAGCCCTGAACCCAGCTCCACCACAATTCAGAGCTCCACCACAGAGCCCAGCTCTGCCACAGAGCCCAGGTCCACCACAGAGCCCTGAGTACAGAAATAAATCTTTCCCCATGGGTAATCTCTGCTAGTCGTGATTTATGGAGGAGTTTGATGGCATTGTGTGGGCTCGCTGACTGAACAGAAAATGCCTTGGTGCAGAATTACCCAGCTCACTTCAGACAAGCCCAGCTCTGCCACAGAGTCCATTTCCACCATAGACACCAGCTGCACCACAGAGCCCTGAGCCCAGCTCCACCACAGAGCCCAGTTCCACCACAGAGCACTGAGCCCAGCTCCGCCATGGAGCCCTGAGCACAGCTCCACCACAGAGCCTAGCTTCACCATGGAGCTCAGCTCCACCACTGAGTCCAGCTCCACCACAGAATCTGGCTACACCGCAGAGCCCTGACTGAGCTCCACCAGTGAGTCCAACTCCATGACAGAGCTTAGCTTCACCACAGAGCTCAGCTCCACCATAGAGCCCTGAGCACAGCTCCATCACACAGCCCAGCTTCACCATAGAGCCCAGCTCCACCACAGAGCCCAGCTCCACCACAGAGCCCAGTTCCAGCACAGAACGCTGAGCCCAGCTCCACCACAGAGTCCAGCTCCACCACTGAGCACAGCTCCACCACAAAGTCCAGCTCCGTCACAGAGCTCAGCTCCAGCATAGAGCCCAGGTCCGCCACAGAGCCCAGCTCTGCCACAGAGCCCAGCTCCAGCACAGAGCCACAGAGCTCAGCTCCAGCATAGAGCCACAGAGCCCAGCTCCACCACAGAACCACAGAGTCCAGCTCCATCACAGAACCACAGAGTCCAGCTTCACCACTGAGCCCAGCTCCACCACAGAGCCACAGCTCCAGCACAGAGCCCAGCTCCACCACTGAGCCCAGCTCTGCCACAGAGCCTAGCTCCAGCACAGAGCCACAGAGCTCAGCTCCAGCATACAGCCACAGAGCCCAGCTCCACCACAGAACCACAGAGTCCAGCTCCATCACAGAACCACAGAGTCCAGCTCCATCACAGAACCACAGAGTCCAGCTTCACCACTGAGCCCAGCTCCACCACAGAGCCCAGCTCAGCCACAGAGCCCAGCTCCAGCATAGAGCCCTGCTCCGCCACAGAGCCACAGCTCCAGCACAGAGCCCAGCTCCACCACAGAACCCCAGAGTCCAGCTCCACCACAGAACCCCAGAGTCCAGCATCACCATAGAAACCTGAGCGCAGCTCCACCACAGAGCCACAGCTCCAGCACAGAGCTCAGCTCCGACACAGAGCCCAGCTCCACCACAGAGCCCAGAGTCCAGCTCCACCGTGGCGCCCTGAGCCCAGCTCCACCACAGAGCGCTGAGTCCTCTCGGAAAGCCTGTGCCACAGAGCTGCTCTCTGCTAGTCACACTGCACCAAAGAATCCACTCTGGGATTCCTCAGCACCGCTCTGCGTATTTCTCTCTCTCTCTATCTCTCTCCTTTTTCCACAGCCTTTCTCTCCAGTGGAGGCAGCACAGATCAAAACCCCCCCACTTCCCTCCCTCCCTCCCCTCAATCCCTCCCCAATCTGTCAGAGAGGAGGGTTGGGGAGGGGGGGGTGGGGGTGGGGTGCAGCTCCTGGCTCTGCCACTTTCAGCACTGGCTGCGGGACAGCAGAAGGCTTACTCAGCAAGTGCGGGCTTTCTACTCCACAGCAGGATGGGGACGAGCAGGAGGCTTCATCACTTCAGCCCAGCAGCTCTTCACATCCTGGGCTGCATCCTCAGTGAGTACCCCCACCCCGTCTGTCAACAAACGGGTTTCAACAAGGCACAAACACCTAGAACAGATTGTAACATTCCTCCACGGGCAACATTGTATTAGAGAGGGGGAGGAAAGAGAGAGAGAGAGAATCCAGGTAAAAGGCTGGAAATGTGTTTGAGGACATTACCAAAAAGGAAAAAGGTCCTCAAAACCGACCAGCTAAGCATTTATCCGCAGTTTTTACACATATTAACCCCTTAGGTACTAAAACATTTTCAAATTTAATTTCACCAAATGTAGTCAAAATAAAAGACTGACAAGTCACAGAGGTGGTGGGGGATAATATCTGATTGACAGGAAGGTTGTTGGATTTTTGTTCTGTCGATTTATTGCCAATAATTACACTTGGAAAAAAAGTACTGCAGTCCTCAGAGGTATACCCGTCAATGGCGTTCCCGGGACTCCTGATTTTTTTCAACTGAGCCTAAAAGGACGCGGCAGCATTTCATTTGTAAGAAATCTTACTTATAAAAATGAGAGTGCAAGGGAAGAGGCTTTTTTTTTGCGCAGTTATTTCAAGTAAGTTAACCTGCGCTCTGTTAGCGTGGCAGAGTGCACTGGACTGGATTGCTAATACCGCCTAGGACATTTGGACTGCACAGCTCACTCCAGTACTCTCTGGTTAGTCTGTGTGTCACTGGGAGGGCTCTGGCTCACTGTCCTGCTCTGTTCACCCCTTCCAAAGCTGCAAAAGCTCCAACTATCACCTTACAACAAATCATTGGTTCGGTACAAAAACTCAATGACAGAGGGAGAGGCTGCAATTTTGTTACACGGATGGAGACGGGTCTCTAACTAACAGTCCGCCTTCACCTCTTTTCTTTCTATATTTGAGGAGGTCATTCTGATTTTCTCATCACTCCTGTTTTAATGTGTGCGTGTGTGTGTGTGGAGGAATGTGTGTGTGTGTGAATGTGTGTGTGTTTGTGTGTGACTGTCAGTGTGTGTATGTGAGCCTGTGTGTGTGTCAATGTGTCTTGAGTATATGTGGGTGAGTGTGTGTGTGTCCTTGTGTGTGTGTCAGTGTGGGTGTATGTGGGTGAGTGTGTTTGTGTGTGTGCGTGTGGAAGTATGTGGATGAGTATGTGGCGATATGTGTGTGTGGGGGTGTGTGTCAATGGGTGTGTGTAGGGGGAGGTGTCAGTGTGTGTGTGCATGAGTGTGGGTGAGTGTGTGTGTGCGAGAGAGTTTGTGTGTGTGTTAATGTGTGTGTATGAGAATGTGTGTGTGTTAGTGTGGATGAGTGTGTGTCAGTGTGTGTGAATGTGGATGAGTGTGTGTGTGCGGGTGTATGTGTGTGTGAGTGTGTATGTGGGTATGTGTGTCAGTGTGTGTGTATGAGTGTGCGGGTGTATGTGTGTGAGTATGTATGTGGGTATGTGTGTCAGTGTGTGTGAGTGTATGAGTGTGCGGGTGTATGTGTGTGTGTGAGTGTGTATATGGGTATGTGTGTCAGTGTGTGTGTGTGTGTATGAGTGTGCGGGTGTATGTGTGTGTGTGTATGTGGGTATGTGTGTCAGTGTGTGTGAGTGTATGAGTGTGCGGGTGTATGTGTGTGTGTGTATGTGGGTATGTGTGTCAGTGTGTGTGTATGAGTGTGCGGGTGTATGTGTGTGTGTGTGTGTATATGGGTATGTGTGTCAGTGTGTGTGTGTGTATATGGGTATGTGTGTCAGTGTGTGTGAGTGTATGAGTGTGCGGGTGTATGTGTGTGTGTGTATGTGGGTATGTGTGTCAGTGTGTGTGTATGAGTGTGCGGGTGTATGTGTGTGTGTGTGTGTATATGGGTATGTGTGTCAGTGTGTGTGTGTGTATATGGGTATGTGTGTCAGTGTGTGTGTGTATGCGGGTGTATGTGTGTGTGTGTATGTGGGTATGTGTGTCAGTGTGTGTGAGTGTATGAGTGTGCGGGTGTATGTGTGTGTGTGTCTGTGTGTGTGTGTATGAGTGTGCGGGTGTATGTGTGTGTGTGAGTGTGTATGTGGGTATGTGTGTCAGTGTGTGTGAGTGTATGAGTGTGCGGGTGTATGTGTGTGTGTGTATGTGGGTATGTGTGTCTGTGTGTGTGTGTATGAGTGTGCGGGTGTATGTGTGTGTGTGTGTGTGTATGTGGGTATGTGTGTCAGTGTGTGTGAGTGTATGAGTGTGCGGGTGTGTGTATGTGGGTACATGTGTTGTGGGTACATGTGTTGGGGGGAATGTTCCCGGAGCTTTTTTGTGTTGCAGGGTGTGAGAGGTTCTGTCTCTTGCTTTCCCCCCTCCCCATTGCAGATGTGCTGCCGGGGATCGGTGCGGAACTGGAGACCGAAAATCTTTCGGGGCTTTCTACCGATCCCTATAAAGACATCTTTGTGGTTCGGGAAAACGGGACTACCTGTCTGATGGCCGAATTCGCAGCAAAATTCAGTGTCGCCTACGATGCAAGAGCCAGTAACTATGTGGATGTAAGGGAGTAAGCAACACATAGAGACACACTCCCCCTCACACACACACTGACATACACCCCCTCCCCCACACACACTGAAACACACACTGACACACTTTCCCCACATACACACTCTAACACACTCCCCCCACACACATCCTAACACACACTGACACACTTTCCCCACACACACACTGACACACACACAGACACACTCCCTCCCACAAACACATCCTAACACACACTGACACACTCCCCCCCACACACACACTGATACACACAATCCCCTCACACACACACACCCTAACACACACTGACGCTCCCCCACACATACACACACACTGACACACAAACACACCCTAACACACACTGACACACACACACACTCTAATGCACACCCTAACACACACTCACACACATACACACACACACACACCCTCACACACACTCCCCACTCACACATTGACACACACACTCATACACACACACACACACTCAGACTCACACTCTCACCCACGCTCACACACACACTCTCATACGCACACACATTCACTCACACACTTACACACACACACTCAAAGACTCACACACTCATACACACACATTCACACACACTCCTACGCACACAAACACACACATACACGCTCACATGCGCACACTCTCATTCATACACACACGCACTCACAATACACACACAATCTAGCATGCACACACTCTCATACATACACACACTCTGACACTCAACACACACCTCCACATACACAACCCCACACCTCACCACATATACACACCCACACACTCATCCCCACACAGACACACTCCTACACACACACACACACTCACATGCACACACTCACACATACACACAATCACACATACGCTAACACACACACATCCCCACACACACATCCCTACATACACGTGTCCCCACACACACACATGTCCAATAAGGTCCGAATTGAAATGAACACGTTAAACTAAATAAAAATGACTCCACGCATTCAAAAAACAAATTGTTTAAAATTTTTAATTTAAGGATATTTGTATCTTTAGTTGATTTTATTGGCTGGGTTCATTTCACCTTTCATTTTCTTATTTGGTGCAAATCACTATGAGATTAACCCTGTGAGTGGCTGTAATTCATTACAGAATACCTTTGTGTGCTTAACCCTGTGTGTGACTAACTCATTACAGATCATCACTGTGTGATTAACCCTGTGTGTGACTGTAGCTCATTACAGAACACCATTGTGTGATTAACCCTGTGTGTGGTGTTAGCTCATTACAGAACATCACTGTGTGATTAACCCTGTGTGTGGCTGTAGCTCATTACAGAACAAGCCTATATTTCAATTCCACGTGGAGCAGACGTGAAGGGGAAATGCGGAAGCAATGAATCGGAATTGCAGATCTCCTGGCTGGACAACGCTTACAGCTTTAAACTCTTCTTTGTGAAGGTAAAACCGACTCCCGGGCTGGGGGCGACGGGGCTGGGACTCTCATTCTGCTCGATAACCTGCCTTCCTGGGCAGAAAGGCTTGCACCGGACAGAATACTGGCCGGCTTTGATAGTCCATCCAAAGCAAAATGCAGCAAATGTTGGAAATACTCAGTTAGCCTGGCAGCATCGGGGGATTGAGGGAGATAGAGAGAGAGAAGGAGGCAGGAGTCAAAGGTCTCTGTCTGTGTACCAATGTGGAGAGAGATAGAGAGGGAGAGAGAGAAGGGGAGGGTGGAGTTAAAGGTCTCTCTGACTGTTCATCAACCCTGGGGACAGTTAGAAATTTGAGGACAGAGTTTGGGCCAGACAGGAGTGTGTGATAGGGTGGGAGGGATGGGAAGACAGAGTGACAGGAAGAGATTGGTATTTGAGAGTGGGAAGGGAATGGGGAGGGGGTGGGAGGAAAGCAAAATAAACAAATAAGCAAAAACATTTGTTTTTTGAGCAGGAAAAACTGAAACGAGAATAAAAACGCAAAACTTAAAAGTGAAATCATACAATCTATAGAATCCTACAGTGCAGAATGAGGCCATTCAGCCCACTGGGTCTGCACCAATAACAATCCCACCCAGATCCTATCCCTGTAACCCCCAATTTACCCCACTAATCCCTCTAACCTACACATCCCAGGACCCTAAGGGTCAATTTAGCATGGCCGATACACCTAACCCGCACATCTTTAGACTGTGGGAGGAAACTGGAGCATCTGGGGGAAACCCACACAAACACAGGGAGAATGTGCAAACTCCGCACAGAGACCCAAGCTGGGAATCGAACTCGGGTCCCTGGTGCTGTGAAATAGTAATGCTAACCATTGTGCCACCACGCTGCCCCAAATGAAACAATCGGGGTTGGGTTGGGGGTAGAGTTTACAGCCTGAAGTTGCTGAACTCAGTGTTGAGGTTCGGAGTGTGTGGAAGTGTCCAGTTCACAGATAAGGCACTGTTTAGGGCAGCACAGTGGTTTGCACTGCTGCCTCACAGTGCCAGGGACCCGGGTTCGATTCCCAGCTTGGATCACTGCCTGTGCAGAGTCTGCACATTCTCCCCATGTCTGTGTGGGTTTCCTCCGGGTGCTCCGGTTTCCTCCCACAGTCTGAGAGATGTGCTGGTTAGATGCACTGGCCGTGCTAAATTCTCCCTCAGTGTACCCAAACGGGCGCCGGAGTGTGGCGACTAGGGGATTTTCACAGTAACTTCATTGCAGTGTTAATGTAAGCCTACTTGTGACTAATAAATAAACTTTAAACTTTTGAAGGTTTGAGGCTTGAAATGTATGGAAATATCCAATTCAAAGATAAGGTGCTGTTCCCAGTTCCCTGAGGAACGGTCACACAGACTGAACTCTCTTTCTTTCCCCCCCACACACATGCTGCCAGATCTGCTGAGTGTTTTTAACGAGGTTTTTCTAATGCATTTATTTGAGATTTCCAGACTAGAGAACAATAAAATCCCTACAGTGCAGAAGGAGGCCATTCGGCCCATGGTGTTACAGTGGTTAGCCCTGCTGTCTCACAGTGTCAGGGACTTGGGTTCAATTCCCAGCTTGGTTCACTGTCTGTGCGGAGTTTGCACGTTCTCCCTGTGTCTGCGTGGGTTTCCTTCGGGTGCTCCGGTTTCCTCCCGTAGCCCAAAGATGTGCGGGTTAGCTGGATTGGCCATGTTAAATTGACCATTAGTGTCAGGGGGTTAGCTAGGGTAAATCCATGGGGTTAGGGGGGTAGGGTCTGGGTGGAATTGTTGTCAGTTCAGACTCGATGGGCTGAATGGCCTCGTTCTGCACTGTCGGGATTCTATGAGCCTGCACCAACAACAATCCCACCAGGCCCTATCCCTGTGACCCCCACATATTTACCCTGCTCATCCCCCTGACACTGAGGTACAATAATAGCATGGCCAATTAACCTAACCCGCACACCTTTGGTTCTGCAGTAATTCCATTTTCCCATTCCAGGTTTTGCATTCCCGATCATTTTCACAGCATGGGCCTCAGTCAGCAAGTTTCCAGTGCTAAATACATTTGAAAATGCAGGGAGCCCAAGTCCAGGTGGCCACATTAATTCAGGTTGTTATTGTTATAATGACCTTGATCAGAGTTCTGTACAATCGGCTGCAGTTCAGAGAATGTGAAAGCATTTGGAATATTGCCTCCCCCCAGTGATTAGAAAACTTTGAACTTTTTACAGGAGACTCGCAACATATCCACAAGGCAGGACCATTACTGGAAAATCAACAAGGTCCAGTTCAGTTACGACTTATCGGATCCCACCCACTTCAAGGACGCGGCTAACAGTGAGTCGGTTCATTGCGTCCTTCAGTAAAACGGGGTTCTGGCCCATTGATGTTTTTTAAAGACCATTCCCACCTCGTTAGGAATGTGGGAATGTTGTTGAAGTCTCTGCTTCGAGATTTCTATGGGATTCCCAGCCAACAGGAACATCATTACAGGAGGGATGTGGAAGCCATTGAAAGGATGCAGAGGAGATTTACAAGGATGTTGCCTGGATTGGGTGGCATGCCTTATGAGGATAGATTGAGGGAGCTAGGTCTTTTCTCCCTGGAGAGACGAAGGATGAGAGGCGACCTGATAGAAGTGTACAAGGTGTTGAGAGGTATAGATAGGGTGGATTCTCAGAGGCTATTTCCCAGGGCTGAAATGGTTGCTACAAGAGGGCACAGCTTTAAGGTGCTGGGGAGCAGGTACAGAGGAGATGTCAGGGGTACGTTTTTCACTCAGAGGGTGGTGGGTGAGTGGAATCGGCTGCCGTCGGTGGTGGTGGAGGCAAATTCGATAGGGTTATTCAAGAGACTTCTGGATGAGTACATGGGACTTAATAGAATTGAGGGCTATAGGTAAGCCTAGTAAGTATAGATATCATCGGCACAACTTGTGGGCCGAAGGGCCTGTTTGTGCTGTAGTTTTTCTATGTTCTATGTTCTATCACCGCTTTAACTCCAACATCAACTGATTTCATTAAGGGACCATCCCTTTGCCATCTCTAATACTGGGCAGATATCACTCCACCCTGACTGGGAAGGCTTTTTTGGAAAGAGCCAATTGAACCCAGTAACATATTTGATTTATTATTGTCACATGTACTGGAATAGAGTGAAAAGTATTGTTTCTTGAGCACTGTACAGACAAAGCATACCATTCATAGAGTACTTGTGGAGCAGGAGAGAGTGCAGAAAGTAGTGTTACAGCTATAGCTAGGGTATAGAGAATGATCAGCTTAATATATGGCAGGTCCATTCAAAAGTCTGACAGCAGCAGGGAAGAAGTTTCTCTTGAGTCAGTTTTTGCCTCAGGCTTCTGTATTTTTCCTCCCTCTCTTAATTCATCTTTCATTCCCATTCTGTACCCAATGTAGTAATACTTCAACTCCCCCTTCTCTCGTCTTCCTCCTTTTTTTTGACTTTATTTGATTTATTATTGTCACGCACTGGGATACAGTGAAAAGTATTGTTTCTTGTGCACTATACGGACAAAGCATACCATTTATAGAGAAGGAAAAGAGAGGGCGTAGAATGCAGTGTTACAGTCATAGCTAGGGTGTAGAGAAAGATCAACTTAATATAAGGTAGGTACAATCAAAAGTCTGATGGCAGCAGGGAAGAAGTTGTTCTTGAGTCGATTTGTACGTGATCTCAGATACTTGTATCTTTTTCCCCTGGTAGAAGAAGGTGGAAGTGAGTAGAATCACCACAGAAAGAATAGGTAGATAGTATGATTTTTAAACTAACCAGAAAAAATATACAAATAGCGCACATTTAGGGAAGTCTCAAAAATCGGAACATTGCTGTGACCATCTCATTAGACATAAATCAGTGTACAAACCAGCCAGGAATGAAGTATTTGGATGAGTACATGAAATGTCACAGCAGACAAGGCCAGTGACCATGAGCTGGAAAATGGGAGCAGTATGTCTTTGGAACTCTTTGCCACAGAGATCTGTGGAGTCCTTGTGAATATTTAAAGCTGAGATAGATTTTTGATCAGTAGGGAATCAAGGGTTACGGAAAGGGCAGGAAAGTGGATGTGAGGAATGCCTGATCAGCCATGATCCTATGGAATGGTGGAGCAGGCTCGAGGGGCCGAACAGCCTTCTCCTGTTCCTGTTAATTATGGTCTTGGATAGGTGGTTGTTGGCCAGTGCAGACATGATGGGCCAAAGGGCCTTTTTCTGTGCTGTGACTATATGACTCATTAGATTTAAATGTGTTAGTGAAAGCAGACTTTTACACAAAAATACAAAAGTCTCTACAAAAGTCAGAGACCAACCAACTCAAGAACAGCTTCTTCCCTGCTGCCATCAGATTTTTGAATAGACCTACCTCCGCACTAAGTTGATCTTTCTCTACACCCTGGCTATGACTGTAACACCACATTCCGCACCGTCTCCTTTCCTTCTCTATGTACAGTATGCTTTGTTCTGCATAGCAAGCAAGAAATAATACTTCACACTGTATGCAAATACATGTGACAATAATAAATCAAATCAAATCAAGCCTCTCTTTTGACCTGGTTTATTATTGTTGTATGTATTGGGATACAGCGAAAAGTATTGTTTCTTGCACGCTATACAGACAAAACATACCGTACATAGAGAAGGAAAGGAGACAGTGCAGAATGTAATGTTACAGTCATAGATAGGGTGTAGAGAAAGATCAACTTAAGGTCTAAGTTGGTTTAACAATTAAGCCACCTTGGAATAGAAGAATAAATTCAACAGAGCTCTTGGGGCTAAAGGGATCAAGGGATGATGGAGGGATCAGGATATTAAATTTGATGATCAGCCATGATCAAAATGAATGGGGGAACAGGTTGGAAGGGCCGAATGGCCTTATCCTGCTTCTATTTTCTATATTCATAGAAGAAGTATCCAAAAACTACTGCCCTCACCGACATTTTATCCTGTAATTAGCTTTCTATCCGGTGGGTGTTTGTAGATATTATAATGCAGTCTATATTTTAGACGGTAGTCTCCTTTCTCTTTCTGCGGGAAGAGCCTCTTTTTGTTTTGCTGATGTTGCTTTTGAAATTCCACGTGAAATGACCAAGAGCTTTCTTTCCGCAGGCGGGAAGCACACGGCCACATCTCGCCACCTCTCCCTCTTTGTCACCCCGGCTGGCAAGTCGTACAAGTGCGAGGCTCAGGAGACTGTCTCCCTCATCTCCAGCGACCATCAGAAGGTGGTCGCCATCCTTCTGTCCCAGATCCACATCCAGCCGTTCGGCATTAAGCGCGACTTCATATTTAGCGAAGGTAAAACGTAGTGGGGTGTGGGTGGGTGTCGGCGCTGGGGAGAAGAACTTCCCCTTATCATCTACTCTGGCCACTTTGGGAGAGCATGTATTCAATCTCCCGTGGATGTTTAAAAGGTTTTCATGTGTATTTTTGTGTTCAAAGATACAGTGCATCCATTTGTATTAACCCAAAAATGTACTTGACTCAAATCTCACATTTAGCTTTAACTTTTAAAAGATTTTAAGGTATATTTTGTGTTGAAACATTTACTTAGCTTAACCAAAAAATCTACTTGACTCAAATTTTGTATTTAACTATAATCTTTGAAAGATTTTAAGGTATATTTTTGTGTTCGAACTTTACAGCATTAACCAAAAATTATAACAGGCTCAAATCTCACATTTAGCTGGAGCATTTTAAAGATTTAAAGTGTACATATTTGTGTTTGACCATATAATGAATTTATTTTTATTAAGCAATCACATACTTGACTCAAGCCTCTCACATTTAGCTATAACTTAGAAAAAAGACACTTGTTTGCTAAATTGGAATGTAAATCCCAAATTGCATTTCCAAAGTTCATGTGGCTTCCCTTTTTTCTCTCTCTCTCTCTGTGTTTTATCTCAGCTTCGAAATGCGTGGTGGATGAGCAGGAGCAGTTGGAGGAGACTTTGCCCCTCATCCTGGGACTGACCCTGGGCCTCCTGATCGTGGTCATCTTGTCGGTGTATCACATCCACCACAAACTCACCGCCACCAGCCAAGTGCAGATACCCAGGGACAGATCTGAGTACAAACACATGTAAAAAAGAGAGAGAGAGAGGAGAACGAGAGAGAGAAAGACGTGGGGAGGAAAGAAAAAACTCCCAGTGAAATAGCACAGGAAACACCAACAGCCGCAAGAAATTGTCACAGATAGTAATTCACCTTCTGTAGAACACATGTAAATACAACGGCCCCGATGTGTTGCTGTACATACATACCGCTGCTTCCTTTGTTTAAAGTTAATAATGTTACAGGGGGGACGCCTGCAAAAGCAGAGTGCCGCACCAACAGATTAAAACTAGCGTTTAAAATGACTTGCAAGTTTACCAATCCGATGTTAGTGTTAACCATAACTTAACGAGAATTTAAAAAAGCTGTTACAAACGATTTCGAAACTGCCTAATATTAATGAGAAGGTTCAATTGAATTTGGTTCCTTCGAATGCTACATGCTGGAATCCTGTTCACGGGGCAAGCACGGATCATTTAGCCGAGTGCGTGTACATATTCTCATCAATGTTTCAGGTTCACTCTTAATGGGGGGAGGTGGGTGGGGAGAAGGGGATACAAACATGTTCAGCTCATGGTCCGGAATGCAAATATGCTCATGAAATAAATCGAAATAATTTTTTTAAAAAAAGAAAACTCCTGGTGTTTTAATCTCTGCATTCATTCAGAATTACTATTCCTGCAGTCTGGGGAATGTAACGCCCACATCCCCACACCATGAATGTTTTTAAGGCAAGGATAGATAGATTTTTGAACAGTAAAGGAGTTAAGGGTTATGGTGAGCGGGCGGGTAAGTGGAGCTGAGTCCACGAAAAGATCAGCTATGGTCTTAATGAATGGCGGAGCAGGCTCCAGGGGCCAGATGGCCTACTCCTGCTCTTAGTTCTTATGTCAGCACACTTTGCATTCTTGTTGTAAAGTTTTTGATGAATTACATATAAATATAACATTGGCAAAGTTTAGAATCATAAATTCCCTACAGAGCAGCAAGAGACCATTTGGCCCATTCAGTCTGCACCGTCCACAATCCCACACAGCCCCTATTCCCATCACCCCACATATTTACCCTGTTAATCCCCTGACACTAAGGGGCAATTTAGCATGGCCAATCAACCTGACTAACACATCTTTTGATTGAGGGAGGAAATCCACGCAGAGTATCACAGATAGTAACTCACCCTCTGTAGACGACATGTGAATACAACCGCCATGATGTGAGAATAGAACATAGAACATAGAAAATGGGAAGAACACGCAGACTCCACACAGACAATGACCCAAGGCTGGAATCGAACCCGGGTCCCTGGCACTGTAAGGCAGCCGTGCTAACCACTGTGCCACTGTACCGCTCCTTAATTCAAGTCAAACCAGCATTGCTGGATTGAATGTGGATCCCAGCTCCAATGGGGAAAAGACTGCAAATTTCCTTTAGCTCTGACACCGCTGAAAAGTTTAGCATTTTAGAGATTACTCACCCCAGGGTATACAGATGTCAGCAATTCTTGGTGAGAACCAAGTGTTCAGGAAAACAAAAGGTTAACATTGTGAAAGGCCCAGAGAGGTAAGTCTGTACACTTCCTGATTCTTTAGGGGGATTGGAAATGAGACAAATGTCTCTCAGAAGTCGATATTTATCTGTATTAGATCAATACCTGTCGGGAATGTGCAGATACCAAAAGAGAAATGCTGGAAAATCTCAGCAGGTCTGGCAGCATCTGTAAGGAGAGAAAAAAGCTGATGTTTCGAGTCCAGATGACCCTTTGTCAATAATTTCTCCAATATGGCTTGTGGTCCATTGAATCATAGAATCCCTACAGTACAGAAGGAAGTATTTCCGTCCATGGAGTCTGGACCATCTCTCCAACACGGCATCTTACCCAGACCCTGGAGTTCATTCCTGTCCACACCTAATTATATAGGCTGCCCTGACTCAAAATTAGTAAGAAACTCAAACAGGTCTGGCAGCATCTGTGAAGAGAGAGAGACAAAAACAGACTCATAGAATCCCTACAGTGCAGAAGGAGGCCATTCAGCCCATCGAGTCTGCACTGACTACAATCCCACTCAGCTTCTATTCCCATAATCCTATGCTTTTTATCCCAGCTCGTCCCCCTGACACTAAGGGGCAATTTAACACGGCCAATCAACAAAACCTGTACACCTTTGGACTGTGGGAGGAAACCAGAGCACCTGGAGGAAACCCACGCAGACACGGTGAGACTGTGGAAACTCCACACAGACAGTGAGCCGATGACAGAATCGAACCTGGTGCTGTGAGGCAGCAATGCTAACAACTGTTCATCTTTTGTATTCAACATGACTCTTTTTCGGAGCTCCAGTATCCACAGTAGTTTTTTTGTTAAATTTAATAAACTGCTCAACTTGTTAGTTTGTTTGACGGAGAGTGCCCCCACCCCCTTCCTTTCCCACGCCGCCACCGCCACCTCCCCCCCCCCCCCCCCCGATTCATCCAAGCTCCAACTCAGGACAGCCAGAAGAGGGGCTTCGTTCTGGTGACTGCATCTTACCCATTCGGGGTCATTTGGAAAACACTTCATCTTAGGAGTGTGAGGCAAATCGTTCGTTTGGTTTCAAACAAAAGATTGGAAAGTGACCCCCCCACCCTCCATAATAAAATTGTCCATGAAAAAATACTCTTGTTAGTTGTAATAGGTGGGGAGGAAACACCTAGTGTTGGCATCTTCCTTTTAAAGACATATTTTAAAAATAACCATTATACACACCGGGTGTCATTTCCCCAAAATTCCTTATTGTGTGGATGGGATTCTCCAGCCGCTCTCGCCCAGAAACTGGAAAATTCCACCAGAGGTCACTGGACCTTTGCACGATCCATCCCCCACCCCCTACAATTCCTGGGAGAACTCCACCCCTGCGTGCAGTGTTCGATTTCTGTGGCAAAATTGCCCCAAAAGTCAAGCTAATGGAATGGAAAACCACTCAGCTTTATTTGCAGTTTTTGTTGAAACCCACTGGCCGGAATTTTGCCAGCACACCGACCCGGATTCTGGGGGCGGGCAAGGTTGGGAGAAACGGCATTCTCTTGTTGACCAGGGGCGGATAAAATTCCACCCAATAAAGCTGCTTTTAAAATAAAGTCGGCCAGATTCAAGGGGATTTTGTAACTGTTTAATTTACTGCCAGTTTTTTGCGGATTCCTCCCCCTCATCCCCAGCCCCCGCCCCGCCCTCCCCCTTTCCCAAAGCTCGACCAGCCCAGGTCAGTCCTACCAGGTCCTGTGTTGTGAGGTCCTGCCTCTGTCACTCACACTCACTTGTGTCATTGTTGGGGGAAACAATTCATGATATCTGGGCGATGTGACTAATCATCGTCTCCCAGTCACGAAGCCACTGTCGCCTGTGATGTGGTTCTTAATTTGTTTTAAATTTGAGAGGAAAAGTTAAACAGATGGTGAAATGTTGTATTCATATAAACCCTGGCAAGTTTTCAGATGGAGGAAAATTCATATTAAAAATAGATCGTGAGGATAACTGAACTATAGATTTAAAAATATTCATTTTTGTTTTGCAATATAACAATTAAATATATATCATATATGTTTAATTAAAGGAATAAACCATTCTATTAGTAAGATGGCCAATAAAACTGGTTGCACAAACTTTTCAATTTTGGTTGGCTCTTACATTAGACGGGATTTTGAATCATAGACTCCCGACAGTGCAGAAGGAAGCCATTCAGCCCATCACGTCTGCACTGACAGTAATCCCCACCCAGGCCCTATCCCTGTATCGCCATGCATTTACCCTAGCTAGTCCCACTTGACACTACGAGGCAAATTTAACATGGCCAATCCATTTAAACAGCACATCTCTGGACTATGGGAGCGCCTGGAGGAGACTCACACAGACAGGGGGAGAACGTGCAAACTCCACACAGACAGTGACCCAAGCTAGGAATCGAACCCAGGTCTCTGGCACTATGAGGGATCAGTGCTAACCACGGTGCCACTGTGCCGACCCACTCTGCAAATTAATTCAAATAGATTTTTTACTACTTTTATCCCTGGAATTATAATTTAAAGTTAATGAAAGCCCAATTTCTTCTAGACACAAAACTTCTATGAAGATTTGATTTGATTTATTATTGTCATTGGGATACAGTGAGAAGTATTTTTTTTGCGCACTATACAAAGCATGCTGTTCATAGACTAAATAGGGGAGAAGGAAAGGAGGGTGCAGAATGTAATGTTACAATCATAGCTAGGGTGCAGAGAAAGCTCAACTTAATATAGGGTAAGCCCATTCAAAAGTCTGACAGCAGCATGGAAGAAGCTGTTCTTGAGTCAGTTGGTACCTGATCTCAGGCTTCTAATAACCGATGGAAGAATGTGGAAGAGAGTATGTCCAGGGTGTGTGGGGTTCTTGATTATGCTAGTTGCTTTTCTGAGGTAACGGGAAGTGTAGACGGAGTCAATGGATGGGAGAATGGTTTGTGTGATGGACTGGGCTATGTTTACGGTCCTTTATAGTTTCTTGTGATCATGGTCAGAGCAGGAGACATACTAAGCTGTGATACTGCCAGAAAGGATGCTTTCTATGGTGCATCTGTAAACGTCGGTGAGCATCGGAGCAGACATGTCAGATTTCCCTAGCCTCTTGAGAAAGTAAAGGTGTTGGTGGGCTTTCTTAACTATAGAATTGGTGTGATGGGACCAGGACAAGTTGTTGGTGATCTGGACATCTAGAAACTTGAAGAACTCGATCATTTCCAGTTAATCCCCATTGATGTAGCCAGGGGCATGTTCTCCACTACACTTCCTGAAGTTGATGACTCTCCATTTTACTGACATTGAGGGAGAAATTATTGTCGTTGTACCATGTCACCAAATTCTCTATCTCTTTCAGAAGAGTCAGCAGCAATATAGGAATATAACCAGGACAAGATTATCATTAAGACCTCTAATTTTTTGAAAGTATGTTAGTTACAGTTACAGCATGAAACAATGTGAAATATATTTTCAGCACTGAAAGTGCATAACACACTTAATTTATCATCACTGTTGTTCTCATTCTAAATGAAAACCAACTTTGTTCTGGCAACCTGGGCCATTTGTACTAGAATTTAGGTTTTGAGGTAGATACTCAACTGTAATATGTCTTCCAAGCCTTATGTCTATTTTTTATAATGAAAGCAATTTAAAGTAAAAAGTTTTTAAAGTTTATTCATTAGTCACAAATAAGGGTTACATTAACACTGCAATGAAGTTACTGTGAAAATCCCCTTGTTGCTACATTCCGGGGACTGTTCGAGTCAATGCACCTAACTAGCACGTCTTTTGGACGGTGGGAGAAAACCGGAGCACCCGTTGGACTTGGTGTTGTGGGACCTCTTACTATGTGCTATGGCTAGCACAGCTGCCTCACAGTGCCAGATCTTGGGTTTGATTCCTAGCTTGGGTCACTGTCTGTGCAGAGTTTGCATATTCTCCCCGTGTCTGTGGGGGTTTCCTTCAGGTGCTCCAGTTTCCTGCCACAGTCGGAAAGACGTGCTGTTAAGGTGCTAAATTTTCCTACCGTGTACCTGAACAGGTGCTGGAATGTGGCGACTAGGGGATTTTCACAGTAACTTCATTGCAGTGTTACTGTAAGCCTACTTGTGACACTAATAAATAAACTTTAAAACTTCTTCATGTGCCTGCTCTGGAGTAGAATATTCATTTGATTTGTTCTGTTGCTGGTGAAAGCTGTGTCATTCTTCACTGATAACCTTGGAGGGGTAGGAATCGTTAGATTAGCACCAAACAAGGACAAATAGTCCACCACTGTTTTCTACTGACATGATATCTGGACTTACAATGACCATTTGCTGATAGCATTGATGGAGGGGGGATTGGGTTAATAGTGGTCACTCTCAGAATGGTGATTCCAAGCCAGTGCCTCATTTTATTAACGACTCATCCACAAATATCACCCGCAGGTATTGCCTGCATTTGACATCTTTCAGTCCTGACATTGATTTTCTTCCAATGTAGGGAGGGAATGATGGCCTAGTGGTATTATCGCTAGACTGTTAATCCAGAAACTCAGCTAACATTCTGGAGACCCAGGTTCGAATCCCGCCACAGTAGATGGTAGAATTTGAATTCAATAAGGAATATCTGGGATTAAGATTCTGATGATGACCATGAAACCATTGTCGAATGTTGGAAAAACCCATCTGTTTCACTAATGTCCTTTAGGCATGGAAATCTGCCATTCTTACCTGGTCTGGCCTACATACGACTCCAGAGCCACAGCAATGTGGTTGACTCTCAGCCGGGCAATAAATGTTGGCCAGCCAGCGACACCCACATATGAATAAAAAAAATACTCAACTGGCATAATTGTTTGTTCCCAGGTCTCAGCACAAATTTTGGAAGAACAAATTAGAGTACATCCTTCACATGGTTTGAATGGAAAATGGAGCTTTGGAGTACATTCTCTTTATTTGGTTCAGTCACAGGACTATTAAGCAAGGGATCTCACCAATATTGTACCAAGGCACCTGAGAGACAAAATTACAGGTTAAGATTTTGAGATAGGTTGTTTTGTCCTTATTGCAGAGTATTCTGCAGGGTGAGGCCAACATTACTGTTATATCTTTTATATATTCGTTTCTACATCAATTGGCCACGTACGTCAGTTTTATTTACTCAAGTGCACATTAAAAAACATGCACTCAATGAAATTCCAGCTCCAATATTTGATTGTAATGTGTCCCCATGAAGCTTGCTTGTAAAATCCTTTTAGAATGTTCATGTATTTCTCGAGTGTTCAAATTCATTTTCAAAACATTCCTTGTTTGCTGGATCTAGTTGAGTGTATTCACCATTTTGATGGTAGCCTGTGAAGTCAGCCATTCTTAAAGCTACCCTGAATCATGCCCCATCTCTTAAGACTTACCATTTTCTTTTTCCTTTCATGTGTTGTAGGGCAAGGCCAGCCTATTAAGTCATCCCTAATTGCTCTTGACCTGAGTGGCTCGCTAGGCCATTTCAAAGGGGCTTTGAAGAGTCAGCCACACTGCTACAGGTCTGGAGTCCATACTGGGTAAGGATGGAGTCTTTCCTTCCCGAATGGACATTAATAAACCAGGTGGGCTTTTACAACCATCAGTGATGATCATCTTCGCTGAGTAGCTTTACATGCCAGTTTTATTTAGTTAAGCTTAAATTCCACCAACTACTGGTGTGAAATTTGAATCCTGTACCCAGAGTATTACCCTGGGCATCTGGATTAGCAACAGAGATTGAGATGCCTAAGCTGGTCTGTCAGAAATCAGATAGCCAACCCTTCAGGCCTACAGTGGTTATGGAATTACTAGCATCCACAGGAAGCCAAGAACATTGCAATAATCTCCAGTGCCATTGATGATGTGGTCTTGAGAATAATCCTGGTGTTTCAATTGGTCGTCTTCCAAGCACAAAGAGGAGGCTGGACAATAATAGTATGGGAATGAGGGGAATAGATCCAAATGTTACAAGGGAACTGTGGTCTTACCTGTTTGATAATATGCCATGTCAACATATAATGGAGAAGGCCTCTGATCACATCAAATGTTGGGAAACTTTTTCCTGAACCTAATTAGACTGTTCTATGTAGGTGAAAAATATATTGTTTGATGAATCATTGAATCCCTACAGTGCAGAAGGAGGCCATTTGGCCCATCAAGTCTGCACTGACTGACGAACAGAGCATCCCATCCAGGCCCTATCCCTGTAGCCCCAAGTATTCACCCTGCTAATCCCCCTAACCTGCACATCTTTGGACTGTGCGTGGAAATCGGAGCACCCAGAGGGAATTCCATGCAGAGGGTGACCCAAGGCTGGAAGCTCCCCGTGTCTGCATGGATTTCCGAGTGCTCTGGATTCCTCCCACAGTCCAAAGGTGTACAGGTTAGGTGGACTGGCCATGCTAAATTGCTCCTTAGTATCAGCCAGAGAGTCAGGGAAAACTCGATGAGCCAAATGGTTTCTTTCTGCACTGTAAGGATTCTATTCTATAAGATGGAGATAAGCCAGGCCATGGACTAATTTGTAAACAAGGATACAAAACTCAGATTTGAAGTGCTATTTAACCAAAAGCTAAATCAGCACATACAGGGATGATATGCGAATGGGACTTGCAAGTTTGATTTCAGGCATTCATAACATCCATTCCTTATTGTTTACTTTATTACTAAACCAAAGATAACCACAACAATCTTGCTGCAAAAGGTGCCATTCATGGGGAGGCAATGGCCTAATGGTATTATCACTGGACTATTAATCCAGAAACTCAACTACTGTTCTGGGGACCCAGGTTCAAATACCACCATGGCAGATGGTGAAATTTGAATTCAACAAAAAATCTGGAATTAAGAATCTACTAATGACCATGAAACCATTACTGATTGTTGGAAAAATCCATCTGCTTCACTTGTCTCCTTTAGGGAAGGAAATCTGCCACCCTTACCTGGTCTGACTCCAGAGCCCACAGCAATGTGGTTGACACTCAACTGCCCACAGACAACTAGCAACAGAGATTGAGATGCCCAAAATGGGTCTATCAGAAATCAGATAGCCAACCCTTCAGACCTACAATGGTTATGGAATTACTGGCATCCACGGGAAGCCAAGGACATTGCAGTAATTTCCAGTGTCATTGCCAATGAGTCTTGAGAACAGTGCAACAGGGCAATAAATGCTGGCCAGCCAGCAAAGCCAATGTCCCACAGATAAGAACATAAGAACATGGCTGATCATGCTGAACATGACTGATCCACTTCAGATCATGGCTGACCTGAAGTGGATCAGTTCCACTTTCCCGCTTTCTCTCCATAACCCTTAATTCCCGTCTATCAGAAACCTATGTACCCGTGACTTAAATATATTTAGCGAGGTAGCCTCCACCACTTCAACGGGCAGAGAATTCCAGAGATTCACCACCCTTTGAGTGAAGAGTGATGAATTAAAATAAAAAATTGATAATCTAACAAATGAATGTTGTAAGTGCAAATTTAGGTATTTTGCAATGGCTGGTGTTCCCCAACTTCGTCTGCAGCTGGGATTCTCCAGCCCCACAGCTGTGAGTTCCAAATTCTCCATTCTCACTGGCAGTGATGGTAAGATATCAGGGAATTTTGGCCCTTTGTGAATGTTGCGGCAAAGCAAAGGCATTAATTTTTTTTAATAAATAACCAGCATCATTTATTTCCTCTGTAGAGGCGCACAAGTGTCACTCAATGCAGTACTATAGCTTACTAAGTTTCCATCAAACTTTGCATGACTGTCAACATGCAACCACATTTAACAAACATCACATTTAATTTAATGTTATAAACATTCACTGACGAGTAGACAGCAGCAAAAATTATTTTTTTTTTAAAAAAATCATAAAATATCACGTGGTCAAGCAAAACTGTGTTAATGTATCAAAACGAACAAGTTATTTAGTGACCAATGCAGTGCCTCAAGTCTGTTTCAGTAAATAAATTTGGAACAAATTCGTTAATGAATGCAACTCAAAGCATTTCCTCCTACAAAGTGACAAACCCCCATCCGTGTAAAGGTCTTGTTAATGTCCCTGAAAATATTCTCTTAATACTGATTGCTATCACAACAGTTACTGCACCACAAAATACTGTTAGTTTTTCAGAGAAGGGAAAAAAAAATAAAGGTAGGTAAGATACAAATCCAATCCAAAATACATTGCACGTCTAGTGTGGAAAAAGTGCGTACCAAAGGAAAAAAAAAGTCACCATTTTATAGAAATACAAATTCCACACATTTCACTGAGCCAGACTCTGCAGGAGAGTCCTGAATGTGCTGCACTCTATTACAAAGTCTGAGCCTTAGAACCTGACACAAATTCCATCCCCTGCACATGTTGAAAGACAGTCAAACCGACCTCCCGGGGAAACTAGGCTCCGGAAGGTACCGATTGAAGTCACCATCATGAGAAACACACCTCACGACTGCCTGATTGATTACACTGCGGCACTTGGTACACCAGCAGCTCAGGGGACTGGAGTACAACGCACGATACATATTCCTTTATTTTTGCTTTGTATATCTTTGAACCACAGTTTCGAGAAAGGTCATAATCTGTTTTCACTGTGACACCCTTCAGCCTTCTTCATTCACATTTTCCGGCGCTATCGTCTATTGTTTAATTCTCATTTCAGTGATGTGCTCAGAGGTTCTCTCCGTTCAGCGATATCTGTACTGCCTCATGAGAGGTACAATACAGGACGGGGGTCCGGCTAGTTTGAGGAACGGATGCTTTATTAATTCTGGTGCGGATGCCCTTTGTAAAGGATCCCTCACTAACATCAAGTCCAGGAACGATCGCAGTACGGATGAAGCCTAAAGCACGTGAGGAGAAAACAAAACATGAAATAAAGGGTCTGAAGATGGAGAATATTCATCGTTACTTTCCAACTGTCTCAGAGAAACTTGCTTACAGATTAACAACACATTGATTTTTTCCTTACATCTATTCACAAATGCCATAATTACGTTGGTTCACTATATTAAGATCAGTAATTAAAAAACAAAATACATTTGTCCATGATGCATCCATTTAAAAATCATATTTTCTGGTGAAGCTTTAGTATGTTACTATATACCATTGTGTATCTGTCTCTGAACCTGTACGCCATCCTCTCATTCCATTTTTGAATCTTTCTTTTAAATGTTATGCCTGTCTTTGTGCTTTTGTTTTTCTCCTGTTTTCTGTACACAGTTGTCTGCTCCTCTCTCTGCAATCCCTGTCTGTCTACAATTCTCTTTCAACTGCTTCCAATCTGCTTTTCCCTAGGCTGATTCTTTTTGCCTCTCTTGCTCTAGGTCACCTTTGGATCACTAGCCTTCTTTCCTGTACGTGGTTTCCTCTCTCATTGTGTTTCTGTGTGGTATTATGTATATATATTACATGTATACAAAATATATGAAGTTTATTTATTAGTGTCACAAGTAAGCTTACAATAACACTGCAATGAAGTTACTGTGAAAATCCCCTAGTCTGGCGTCAGTTCAGGTTACACTGAGGGAAAATTTAGCATGGCTCAATGCACCCTAACCAGCACATCTTTTGGACTGTGGAAGGAAACTAGAGCACCCAGAGGAAACCCACGCAGACACAGGGAGAACGTGCAGACTTGGCACAGACAGTGACCCAAGCCGGGATATATGTATGTGTGTGTTTCCTGATTAGTATCGCACCCTTACTGATTTCCTGCCTTGCACCATCAGTAGTCAAACAATCCATCCCAGAAAATAATGCTCCCATCAAAACATATGTTCATAAAACATTTCACAGCTCATATTTTGTTTTGAAGTTTTTAAGTGACCACCTTACTCTCCTCAGGCTTTAACCTGCGATCTAGATTATTGCACCGACTATATCAAAAGAAGGCTAAAATCTTCCTTCGTAGTGAAAATGCTTACATTATAACACATGGGAAATTATACAGATACAAGGCTTGATAAGTTTATAGATTAGTCCAATCTCTTCATCTCCCTGCGATGGTTCTGGCAAAGCAACAAACTTAAAAATTCTCAGTGTTTCGGAGAGACTGAGATATTTGATAATCAAACACAGGAAATCAAATTGGACAGACAAGTTTAATTATTTTCTTGCAAATCGGCCCGGTGGTTAGCACTGCTGCCTCATAGCTCCTGGGACCCGGGTTTGATTCCCAGCTTGGGTCATTGTCTGTGTGGAGTCTGCACATTCTCCCTGTGTCTGCATGAGTTTCCACCGGGTGCTCCGGTTTCCTCCCACAGTCTAAAAGCTGTTTAGGGTGCATTGTGCCAATGCTAAATTCTTTCTCAGTGTACCCGAACAGGCACCGGAGTGTGGCGACTAGGGGATTTTCACAGTAACTCCATTGCAGTGTTAATGTAAGCCGACTTGCAACACTAAAAAAAAATCAATCCTGTAATTTCTTAACACCTTCACTCGCACAAGTAACCTGCTTAAACTAGTGGAGAATGCAAATTGGCAATTTAAAAATATTTTGCAATAATATTTTATCCGATTGATTCCACTTTACTTCTTTGGTTGTTTCTTTTCCTCATTGGAAGTAGTTTGACAGAGTTGAATATTAATTCCTGGTTTCTGCATGTTGATTGGCACATTCTGTAACTATTTATGATTTCCTGCTATTTAATTGGAAGTTTATTCAGCCAATCAAGGCCAAGGAATTTACCTACACACCTAAAAATAAAGTTAAATATTTGCATACTTGCCTAAAGACAAGGTTGACCTCTAGTTGGAACAGAAGATAAGCAAAAGACTAGAATTCAATTACTGACATTAATTGAACTTCTCAGGTAATCACCCTTCATCTGAAAGGTGATGAATTCACTGCTCATAGTTTCAATTAAATTTCCTCTCTCTACATTTGAGTCATGCTCAGATTGAAAAACTGAATGAAGATATTACTTCACAAGAGCAGGATAGAAAGCCCCGATATGAAGTACAAATAATAACTCTTTAACGTCCCCAAATCAAAAGAGAAACATTAATTATTAATCAGAACATGCCACAATGTGCAATTCTGCCTTTAAGAAAATGCTGTACAAATCGATTCTGAAGTGGTGTTACAGAGTTCATCACAGATTTGTATATATTGAATAACTTTTTCTTGTCAAATTTGAGGTTCAGAGTTTTAGCGTAAGTCAATTTGGACATCTCACGAGATTTTTCGCTCCTGCCGCTGTTTTGCCCCCGCCCCTCCCCCCACCAATGCTTTGCAATTTGGCAGATCATGAACACTGCCCATTGCCCAATCTGCTGAGGATGGCATGGTGGCACAGTGGTTAGCACTGCTGCCTCACAGCACCAAGGACCTGAGTTTGATTCCCGGCCTGGGTCACTGTCTGTGTGCAGTCTTTCGGATGGGGTCTAACCGGAGCTCTGTCACAAGGAACATAACCTTCCCTCTTTGTATTCCAGCCCTCTAAGAGTTAAAGGCCAGCACACTATTAGTCTTTTAAACTGAACAACTAACGTATATAACCACTGGTGTGGGGTTACCTGGAACATTACTGAGCAGGACACTGCACTACTAAAGTAAAAGGCTGAATAGGTCTAGAGACTTGTTACAAAATGGCCCACACAAGAGTGCACTGCATCATTGTAACATGCTACACATTGCACCATCTGAAATTACAGAGCGAACTGCAGTTTCCTGAAGCAAAACAACTGGACAAGGCATCATTTGAGACTGAAAATTTGGAGAAAGGTGAGGGCAACACAGAGAAAAAAGGCAGCACAACTGATTGCAGCCACTGAAGTTAGGCAGCAGTTGATAACAGCACCACCTCTGGTGACCTACTCATTCCTGAAACGTTACATTTGATTTGATTTATTATTGTCACATGTATCAGTATATAGTAAAAAGCATTGTTTCTTGCACACGAGACAAAGCATACCGTTCATAGAGGAGGACAGGAGACGGTGCAGAACATAGCATTATAATTATAACTAGGGTGTGGAGAAAGATAACTTAATATGAGGTATTGAATTAGAACATTGATAGAAAGTTTATAAGAGTTACAGTTTTAAAAGCATACAGCAATTGTAAAAGATAGAATTAGAGGGTGTGCTGGGCACAGCTACAAGAAATTGGCAGGTTCCACACCATCTTGGAAGCATAAAGCCCCCGCATAAAGCCCCTCCTTATTAACTCCCTAATCATTCTACTAAAGCTAGCCTAAAACCTAGGACAGCAAGTGGTTTTTTTTTGGAGTCACCCCACCTTCGGTTAAAAACAAGCCCCACTTACTGAAAGATAAATTGTCCGAGATGATTTGAAAGAACTAGTTTGGAAATTCTACCTTGTGTACATCTTTTAATCTTGGGGGGAGGTTGTCTCGTATTCTCCTCATGGCTTGGAGTGGTGGCTCATTGAAGTACGGTGGTTCACCATCCACCATTTCTATTACCATGACCCCAAGAGACCATATATCCACCTGAAAAATAATTTAATTTCATCCATTAAAACACACAAAGAAAATCTAATATCTTGATCACGGCCCCTGAATCAATAGTCCGGATAGAACTAAAAATTTAACAAGGCATTGTGATTTATGCTATTAAATGTTATAATTTAGAGACTTCTGTCAGAAACCCCAAGGATATTATGAAGTTAGACTAGACCCCAACTATTTTTGACATTATTGGGAGGATATGGTGTTTCACTCCAGGTGTGATTCTAGTGACGTACTAGGAAGCTTTTATCCAAACAAACTTTATTTTTACAATACAGTTTAACGATAATGAATGAATTAGCTCAACTTTTACCACTTAAATATGACACAATACAATTCTTAACTGCTAACCTATCTCTATTAGTTCCAATTAAGCAATATTCCTCTTATAGACTTATACTCCTCTACAACATCAGTTAGCAAACAACACAGGCTTGTGCGTTTTGAACTTGTTCACACAGTCATAGTCTGAACACTTCTGGAGAGACAGAGAGAGACACTTGTCTTCTGAAAGCTGCAAAACAGAAGAGAGACAGAAAGCAGGGGAGACCTCTTGCTTCTTTCAGAACCAAGTAGAAATGGCTTGCTTTTGTCTGTAAGCTTAAATCCTCCCTTTATAAAATGACTCTATCTCTTGCTAATCAACCTAATCAAACCCGACTCTGAAACCCCAGGGGCAAAAATCAAGAATAAACAAAAAATGCATCAACTCAGATTAAAACAAACACATCCTAGCTAAAATAAACAGTTAACCTGTATTCTCTGCATCTGAGCTGCCTGGTGCAGACAAATCAGCACCATGTTAACAGAGCTGAATTCTAAACATACCCCTCACAAGAAAGATGATAAAAGTACATCTCTTAAAGACATGGTATTGTCACATCACCAAGTCTGGTCTCACATGGAAACATGCTGCCACAACCCCAGGTGGCCTTATTCTTACTTCAGTTCCATAAGGTAATCTGGAGATGACCTCTGGAGCCATCCAGTATGGTGTTCCAACCAGGGACTTCCTCCTTGGGACTTCTTTTGACACTTGAGCACAGAACCCAAAATCTGACAATTTAATCTAAAATAAAACATAAAATAGTAAAGTCAAGTTCCTGTGCAAAACTATCATCTACTATTATCCTCAAGGTGTTTCTTTTGCAAGTCCAACAACTTAAACTATAAATGCTAGGAGTAAAAGTGGAAAAGATTTCAGTGGTTTCTAACTGGTTATTATATACACTAACATCCTATTAACCAAATAATCATTCACTGGAACGACAGAGGTGAGGGGTGACCTGATAGTCTACAAGATTATGAGAGGCATAGACAGAGTAGATAATCAGAAGCTTTTTCCCAGGGTAGAAGAGTCAATGACTAGGGGGCATAGGGGTTTAAGGTGCGAGGGGCAAAGTTTAAAGGAGATGTATGAGGCAGATTTTTTTTTTAGACGAGAGAGTAGCGGGTACCCGGAACTCGCTGCTGGGGGAGGTAGTGGAAGCGGATCTGGTAGTGAATTTTAAGGGGCATCTTGACAAATACATGAATAGGATGGGAATAGAGGGATATAGTCCCCAGAATGGTAGGGGGTTTCAGTTCAGTCAGGCTGCATGGTCGGTACAGGCTTGGGAGGGCCAAAGGGCCTGTTCCTATGCTGTAATTTTCTTTGTTCTTTGCTCAAAGCTGAAAAGAGAGGCATGTTGCTGAAGCTTTTCATCTTGCATTCATCAGGACAAATGCAAGAATGCCAAATTTCAAACTATCACAACAATTTTTACTACAGGAAAAAAGGGTGCTGACTGGTTGGTAATTTGACTCTGATTGGCCAAGGCATTGCCAGAGAGAAAGCAACAGGAAACTATAGATTCCCTAAGCTCTCAGATAGTTAAATATAGGTGTAAGGCCTAAATATATTCTCTTTGCCAGCAGAGAACTGGTCCTTGTGCATGAAGGTATGTCTAGCACGCTTAAATGAGCCACATTATGAACTGGAATCATTATCTTAAATTCATTGCTAGTGTAGTTATTGGCACTCAGAATTGTTCAGCTAATGCTGCCAATCGTGGAGTGTTGTGTTAATGACGTTCCATTAATTACTGAATCATCCAATTATGACACAGATTGTAGCAGCATGGGAAAGCTATCAACAATATTACTTACCCTGCCATCACTGGTTAGAAGTATAGAGTCACTCTTTATATCCCTGTGGATGACCCCCTGAGAATGAAGATATGATAGAGCCTTCAAAACAGAAAAGCAAACTGTTGCTATTTGTTCTTCATTCATTCTGCAAACAAAAGACACAAAAAACATGTGATTACAACTACTCACTCCTAAATAGAAAAAATATCTTCCACTCCAGGCCACTTGCTGATGTTATCATGAGCCATGCCACAGCCTGGTCCACACATATGTCCAAAATGATTTTAATTCTATCCCAACCTTTGTCACGTAGTACTTTTTTTTTGTTAAAACACTGGGGTTGTGGATTGGGAGCAAAGTTGGATTTTGCGTTATTCTACTTCTCTTCCAAGTTGAATAAGACTTGTTCAGGATCAGTTTCCCCCGGCCTAATTGAAATGAATAGAAGGCAATATTGTTTCATTCTTTGATCTTATTTGACCATTTATGCAGTCAGAAAAACTAGTCAAGAATTTCTGGGCTGCACAGTGGTTAGCACTGCTGCCTCATAGTGCCAGGGTCCCAGATTCAATTCCATCCTCGGGTCACTGTCTGTGCGGAGTCTGCACGGGTTTCCTCCAGGTGCTCTGGTTTCCTCCCACACTCCAAAGATGTGCGAGTTAGGTTAACTGGCCATGTAAAGCTGACCCTAGTGTCAGGGGGATTAACAAGGTAAATGAGTGGGGTCACAGGAGTAGGGCCTGAGTGGGACAGTTGTCCATGCAGGCTCGATGGGTCAAATGGCCTCCTTCTGCACTGTAGGGATTCTATCCTGGATAATGGAGTTGATTTTAATCTTAATAATTACTCACGTTCTCCTCCTCAATAAATATACTTTCCTCCTTACAACTGAACCAGTCAAAAATTTTAATCAAATTCAAATATCCAATGACCTGTTGTGGAACACCTATCATTGGTTTTTTACTCTTTTCACTCTTAGTTATCATCAAATGGTAATCTCTAATTCTTCTTAACAAAATTTGGAAAGAAATCTGGAGAAATATAAGATTTGACACATGCACCGGAATTTTCTATGGAATCGCAGCGGGCGGGACATGGACCATGCAAAGTTCCGCTAACCTTGGATGGGAATTTCCAGCCTTAGGACGAGCGCCCACAATGTTACATGAAACTGAAACACGTTTTATGGTTGCGCATCTTGTCTGGGGTAAAATTGGGAGAACCAAGTCACCAGGTTTCACAAGACATAAAACGCAGCAGAGAAATGCTAATTCTTGGGATTATAATCACAAAAATAAATCATTAGCTCAATCAAACTGACAGAGTAGAGTTTGGAAGTGCAATGCAAAAGGTATTATTAACCCACAGAGAGATGGTTCAGTGTGCTTGATCAACCATATGGCAAAACAAAACCATCTGTTCAAAAAACTGACTATAGGGAAAACATGAGGGCTGGAATAACATGAACATTGCAAAGTTAAAACTGTAGTCAATATGGTGAATTTTAGTGTCCTGTCCCCACAGGAATCATAGCGGGGTGGGGTGGGGGGGGGCAGTGGATCATGCAGAGGTCCGTTGACATCAGGCAGGATTTTCCCACCCAATATATTATTAAATGTTTAAAAAACATTTGCACCTTCCCTTAGAAATGCCTACTGCCATATTTAGAACATTTTATTGGTTTTCTTCCTTGATGTGGGGCTACTTAGCACATATTTCTTTTCTTTATTCTTTCACGTAGGCACCAATGGCAAGGCCAGCATTTGTTGTCTATCCCTAATTGGCCTTGAACATCGTTGGCTTCCCAGGCCATTTCAGAGGGCATTTAAGAGTAGATCACATTGCTGTGGGCTCTGGAGTCACAGGTGGGCCAGACTGGGTAAGGATGGCAGATTTCCTTCCGTAGAGGACGTTAGTGAACCAGATGGGATTTTTATGACAATTGATGATAGAAAGTGGTCACTATCCACTTTCAATTCCAGATTTATGGGATTTGAACCCATGTCCCTAGAACATTAGCCTGGGCCTCTGGATGAAAATAGACTCAAGGCAGCAACTCCTAAGTAACGCTCTGCTATTTTCATAGAATCACAGAATCCCTACAATGCAGGAGAAAGCCATTCGATCCATTGAGCCTGCATCGACAACAATCCCATCTATTCCTGTGACCTCATGTATTTACCCTGTTAATCCCCCTAATCTGCATATCTTGGGACACTAAGGGGCAAATTAGCACGGGCAATCAACCTAACCCTTATTTGGACTGTGGGAGGAAACTGGAGTACACAAAGGAAACCCAAGGGGAGAACGTGCACACTCCTCACAACCAGTCACCTGAGGCCGGAATTGAACCCGGGTTCCTGGTGCTGTGAGGCAGCAGTGCTAACCCACTGTGCCGCCCCAATCAGAGTGGAGAATGCGGGCAGTTGACTGAAAAAGGTTAGAAGACGTTGCAGAAATTACACATTGCTGCTGGAAGCACGGTTGACATAGTACAATCCACTTTCATATTTTGTCAATTGTCCAACACACCACACATTTAAATTGTCCCATTTACACAGAACGAACCAACACTACTCCAGTTCCTAGGAAGGAGGTGGAAAGACTTGCAGAATTCCCAATATCTTCCTGGACAATTCCTAACATGACACTGATTATCAGCAAAGGAAAAATTGATGGTCATAAAGGCGACAATCAGCAGCACCTTGTTTCCGTGGTAACAATGTAAACTCTTTAAACAATTTGCAATCCTGAAATTCACTCCCTCTTGGCTGACAAAAATCAATCAAGCATAGGCCAAGCTCCAGGGCCCTTGAGTCGAGATAGGGACAACACTGAAATGCAGGTCCTCCCAAATAGACGTCACAAGTCCTTACGTTGTGTGCCAGGTGATGGTGGCATAGTGGTTAGCACTGCTGCCTCACAGCTCCAGAGACCCATGTTTGATTCCCGGCTTGGGTCACTGTCTGTGCGCAGTCTACATGTTCTCCGTATCTGTGTGGATTTCCTCCAGGTGCTCCAATTTCCTCTCACACTCCAAAGATGTGCGGGTTGGCCATGCTAAATTTCCCCTTAGTATCAGGGGGATTAGCCAGGGTAAGTGCATGGGGTTATTACGATAGGGCCTGGGTGGGATTGTGGTTGGTGCAGACTCGACGGGTAGAATGGCGTCCTCCTGCACTGTAGGATTCTATGAAAGTCTATGAAAGTAATTGCTACTCTTGGTTTACTAAAGCTTTAGTTGAAGTTCTTGCACTTGGAGTTTTGTGTTGTCCCCGATATTCACAGAGGTAGGTTTTATTTGCGATTGAGGGAGGGGTTTTGATGGGGAAGTAAGTCTGGGTTTCCCTGCATAAAATTTTTATCTCACCCGGCACAAATTCATCCTTTGCATTGATGTACGTCTTATGTCCTTAGATGATTGATCTGTGCAGCAAATGCATGCCAGTAAACCTAAAATCAACGTAAAGATCACACTGAACACAGAATTCCATTCTGATTTAACTGTATCGATAAGAGCAGCCTTGGTACGGAGAAACACTGTGTTGATCTCAGTATAATAATGTAACACAACATATCTCATGATGATGGTATTCAAGAAAAGAGGGAAAGTGAAGACAGCTAATGACAAGCTCGATATCAGTCTCTGGGAAAATGCTGATTAAGGAAGATTAACAATGCACTTAGAAAATCACAGTATGATCAGACAAAGTCATCCACGGTTTTACTACACGCAACCGTGTTTGAGAAATAAATTAGAGTCTTTGAGGATGTAACAGGCATGGTAGATGCAGTATACTTGTCCCAAATAACTTTCAATAAGGTGCCATACACAAGGTTAATACACAAGATAAGGACGCATGGAGTTGGAGGTAATACAATAGCATGGTTGGAGGATTGGGAAGGTAGATATGGGGATCCTGCTGACAGCAATGGGGGAGCCTCAGTCTTTGTAATTGTCCAACAATTTCAAGGTTCTTGCAACTTGTGTGGAGGAGAGCAGAGACTGTATAGCTAGGGGGATGGACACTGTTCTGTGTAGCTGAATGTGAGTCCCGAAACCTACGATCCCTGCCTGGCGCCAGAGTTGAGGATTTTCCTCCAGGTGGAAGAGGAACTTGGGGTGGGAGAGAGAGGATCCAATTGTCAGAGTTCATGTGAGTGCCAACAATATAGGTAGGACTAAGCAAAAGGTTCTGTTGAGGGAGGACGAGAAGCTAAGGGCTAAGTTAGAAAGCAATCTCTGGATTACTACCTGAACCATGAGCAAATTGGCGCAGAGTAAATAAAGTTTAAAGTTTATTTATTAATCACAAGTAAGGCTTACATTCACACTGCAATGAAGTATCTGTGAAATTCCCCTAGTTGTCACACTCCGGCGCCTGTTCAGGTCAATGGATCAAAGAATGTGTGGCTCAAGAATTGGTATGGGAGAACTAGGGAGGCACAGTTTAAAAGTCAGAGGTCTTCCATTCAAGACGGAGATGAGGAGGAATTTCTTCTCTCAGATAGTCACTGGTCTTGGGAACTTGCTTCCATAAAGGGCAGTAGAGGCTGGGTCATTGAATGTATTCACTGTTGAGCTAGACAGATTTTTGATTTACAAGGGAGTCAGGGGATATGGGGGACAGGCAGGAAAATTGAGTTATGACCACAATCAGATCAGCCTTGATCTTATTGAATGCTGCAGCAGTCTTGATGGACTGAATGGCCTTCCCCAGCTCTTACTTCCTATGACCTTTGAAGTAAAGATGAGGGATAATTGGGGCAAGTTGAAGTTGGTAGGTTGTAATGAATGGAGTTCTGAGGCCTCAGCTCTTTACAAAGAGGGAGCTAAAGTAATGTATTTAAGTTTGCTGATATTGCAAGTGAACCTTTTAAACGTTAATATTCAGAGAGACTTGGGTATACTCAGTCAAAGGACAGAGGAAGTTAAGATGTAGGTACAGCAAGCAATTAGGATGATAAATGGTATACAGGCCTTTAGAGCAAGGGGGTTGGAATACAAGAATAAGGAAGATTTAGACCATAAGATATAGGAGCAGAATTAGGTCATTTGGTCCATCAAGTGTGCTCCACCGTTCAATCATGGCTGATATGTTTCTCAACCCCATTCTCCCACCTTTTCCCCACAACCTTTGATCCCCTTACTAATCAAGAACCTAACTACAATTGTGCGGGCTTCAGTGAGACCACATTTGGAGTACCCGAAATGCAGTTTTGCACTCCATATTTAAGGGAATTACTTACATTTGAAGTGGCAAGGCAATGACTTACTAGATTGTTTGCTGGGATGAGAAAGTTGTCCTATGATGAGGATGAATAAACTGGACTTACACTTGCTGGAGTTTAAAAAGAGTGAGAAGTGATCTCAATGAAACACACAAGACTCTGAAGGGGCTTGACAGGGTAGATATTGAGAGGCTGTTTCCCTACCACAAAACCTCTTCACTCAGAGGGTTGAGTGTTTGCAATTCTCTACCCCCACAGCTTGTGAGATTGAGAAACATATCAAATCCCTACCCCAATGGCTTGTGAATGTTCTATGTTTTGAGTATATTTAAGATTTCGATAGACAGATGTACGGTCTCTCAGCGAATCAAGGGATATGGGGCGATGGTGTTGAGGCAGACAAACAATAATGATCGCACTTAATGGTGGAGCAGGTTCAAGGAGTTGTACGGCCTACAACTACTCCCTTTCATTATGATCTGATGTAACATCAAGGCTGGAATTTTACCGTCCTGCCCGCCATGGGAATTGGATCAGATGAGGGCTGGATCATGAGAAAGTCTGTTGACTTCGGGAGGGATTTGGGATGAGCGATGCTGTAAAACCCCACCCCTAGTGTTATATATGCTAATGCAATATATACATTACCCTGCCCGCACAAAAAAACTGGGATTGAAGGAGCTGATGTCCAAACTGAATGATGTATTGGAGCTTGCTACTTGTATAATTTACACATACCACTGAGTTCTGATGAAGGATCTAACTGATCTTCTGGTCCCACCAAGGAGTCATGCTGCAAAGGAGCACCAGTCAAAGAACTCTCACTACAAAGTTGTAGCCCTGCCCCTAACGTTGACCAGCGCTTTCTTCGAGTGGGTCTGGAGCCTCAGCATTAGTGAATTCACTCTGCTAAGCCATTCTTTTCTTTTCCGTTTGCTGATGGGCATTTCCAACATTCATTACAGTGAATTAATTGCATCAAGTTTAACCTGGATAAAAGCAAATTACTGTGGATGCTGGAATCTGAGACCAAAAGAGAAAATGCTGGAAAATCTCAGTAGGTCTGGCAGCATCTGTTAGGAGAGAAAAGAGTTGACGTTTCGAGTCCAGATGACACTTTATCAAAGCTCTGAAAAAGGGTCATCTGGACTCAAAACATCAGCTCTTTTCTCTCCTTACAGATGTTGCCAGACCTGCTGAGATTTTCCAGCATTCTCTCTTTTGGTATCAAGTTTAATCTTCTCAGCATGATGAGACAATATCATTGAGTGCACTTTACTCAGGCCTGGCCAGTATTTCATTACTGAAGTAATATTTTGTAAGAACTAACAGGCAGAGAGTGGGAGCAGCTCCTTTGATGCTACCATTAACACATCAAATCGCTAACATCAGTTCCCACTAAGATTTCATTTGTAGGGCTCAGACCGTATTAACTTTGTAATTAATGACGTTTGGAGCAAAACCAGTTTATAGTTTAAAAATGCTTTAGCTTTCAGCGAGATGAAGTAGCCAGTGAAATTCCGAGATTTGGAAACTTACCTTGTATGTGTAACAATGTCTGTTAAAGCACCACCTTCCAAGAACTCCATAACTACCCATAACTCATCTCCAACCAAGTAACTGTTGTACATGTCCACCACGTTTTCATGGTGGTAATCACGCATAATGACAACCTACAGGTTTTTAAAAAAAGCACAAGATCAGAATATCATAGATTTCTGGAGCAAATTATAAATCATGAAAACAGACAAGATGTAAATTATTACATTCTAAAGTTGCCTCATTGAATCAAATCCCTACAGTGCAGAAGGAGGCCATTTGGCCCATCCAGCCTGCACCGACAACAATCTCACCCAAGCCCTATCCCCATGTATTTACCTCACTAAGTTTCCTGGCACAAAAGTGCGATTTAACGTGGCCAATCAAGCTAACCTGCGCATCTTTGGACTGTGGGAGGAAACTGGAGCACCTGGAGGAAACCCACAGACATGGGGAGAACGTGCAGACTCTGCACAAACAGTGACCCAAGGCAGGAATCGAATCCAGGTTCCTGGCGCTGTGAGCAAGTGCTGCTAATCACCGTGCCGTCCATATAATTATGTTTTTCTTTAAATTCACGGTAATAATGCTCATAATGTTACAACAACATTCAGAATGCAGATAAGGTAAAGAGGACACATGAGAGCCCTACTACAAGCCAATAGTTGAAATTTGCCAACTTAATATCTGGTAACATCCGTACCTGTGCAGTCACAAAAAATCCCAGAGTACCAAGTCCTTTTTTAAACGAAAAAGGGGGCACACCTGACCATTCCCCAAAGCGCCATGCAGACAGCCCAATTACTCAAGTGTGTCCTTCAGAAAACATTGTAAAGGAAGGCAAAAGTAACAAGGCAGAAGAAATTATCCAGCAGCACCAGTGGGGAAAAAAAACTAAAGCTTCAACATTTAAAGAACAAGCTCCCAATAGAACTTCTGCTAAAAATGAAATGTGTTTTCCATATGGGTTGCAAGTTCAGGAAAAGAAATTGTGTGTGTGAGAGAGAGGGTACATAAGAGAGATTCCCAAACACATTTATGTTTGTGGCTGCAAAAGTTTAAACGCTATTTTGTTAGTGTCACAAGTAGGACAAGTGGACACTGCAATGAAGTTACTGTGAAAATCCCCTAGTTGCCACTCTCCAGTGCCTGTTTGGGTACACTGAGGGCGAATTTGGCATGCCGAATGCACCTAGCCAGCATGTCTTTCGGGCTGTGGGATGAAACTGGGACACCCAGAGGAAACCCACGCAGACACGGGGAGAACTTGCAGATTCCACACTAGCAGTAACCCAAGGCAGGAATTGAACCTGGGTCTCTGGAGCTGTGAGGCAGCAGTACTAACCACTGTGTCATGAAAGGGAGTACCTTCTGAACAGGTATGTTTAAAAATGGGAATAACAAGTTTCATGGGCTTGCTACATCACAATCTTCCATCTGACTTATACGTAATTCATTTAATGTTTGTTCTATCGATGATAATTGGTTTATCCATTCAAATTACTGTCAGATAATGGACTCCTAAGGTTAGTCAATTTAAAATAGGGTTATATGTGGAGTCACTGCTCCCTTTGCAGTATTGGTCACATGTTTTCCCTGGCTTTGCCAAATTAATTGGAGCCGGATAAATTGTGAGCAATCATTGTACTCAACAGTTTCACTTGCTCTCTAATCACTTTGGATAAAAACGCGCTTAGACATCTCTTCTGGCTCACACTCCTCCAATGTGGGTCCCCACTGCCACCTCAAGCCTACTCTCCAAGCGTATGCAGCCAGCACAGGCGAACCAACATTCTCACACTAATACATGACATTACCAGAATGCATTAGCGAGAACAGAATCGATTTAATTTAACAGCTATTAGGATATTCCATTTAGCTATTTCCCATACTGTTCCCAGGTTCAAGGAATTATTGGACAGAAAAAAGTTAAGGATGCTCAAAGAGACTTTAAGCTCAGGCACCTTTCTTCAAACCTCTGTAACTATTTCTGCTTTTTATCCCTAAGTAGATCCTGGCATATACTGGACCTCAGGCATCAGGTGGCAGCCAGAGAAGTGATAGATGTGAAAATTCTTGCAGCATACTGCCACAACTCTGAGTTTTGAGTAGCATAAGTAATTTGCAGAAAGCCAGATTTGACAGTAGGGCATGGGTTTTAGTTTAAAAGTAAATTGAAAAAACTGTTCAGCTTAATTTTCTTTAATTCAATAACCTTAGTCTGGTTAATTTTCTTTAATCAACCCCTCCAATCCAGTGACACAGTGATTATCCCTGATGCCTCACAATGCCAGGGATCTAGGTTCGATTCCTGGCTTGGGCCACTGTCAGTGTGAAGTTTGCATGTTCTCTCCATGTCTGCCTGGGTTTCCTCCGGGTGCTCCGATTTCCTCCCACAGTCCGAAAGGCATGTGAGTTAGGTTGATTGGCCATGCTAAATTGCTGCTTAGTGTCAGGAGCATTAGCAGGGTAAATACTTGCGGTTACGGGAATAGGGCCTGGTTGGGATTGTAGTTGGTGCAGACTCAATGGGCCGAATGGCCAACCTCCGCACTGTACGGATTCTATGAAGCTGACAGACCTGCGTTGCACTTAGAGCTTAAAGATTTACCCCCTTTGCAGTTCATTTATTATTAATCTTACAGTTTGAACAGCTCTCTGCTGGTACAGTTTAAGCTTTCACCACTAACGCAAAAGGGCACCCATGGTACTTGAAATCACTACTGTTGTCAGTTCAATCGCTGATTGAATGACAATCTAGAATATTTCATGTTAAATACAAATTAAAATGTGCAAACCTACCCCTGCAATCCAATGTTATAGCTTTGCCAGTTTAATATTCACACAAAAACAATACTCCTGGTTCCAAAAGCTCAAAACATTTAGTTATTAATTGGAAACCATAGGGAAAGGATTAAGTATCAGGGCATTATAACAACTCTCAATATGCATTAGCACATATGACTTGACGGGGAAAACGTCTAGTCACATAATACCAAGGAGAAATAATCTTAATCCATCAATCAATCTCACTGGCTCAATCAAATTCTGAGAATTATTTCATATTGAGTTCTCATATATGAAAAGGACATGTTCTCTAACCTCATTGAAGAGCAGTTCTCTCCTCTGCTGTTTTCTCAAGTCCATCTTCTTCACTGCCACTCGTTTTCCAGTGTGCTTCTCTGTGACAATGCAAACGATGCCTGTGGAGCCCTCGCCAATCTTGATGAAGTTTTCCAAGTACTCCCGCGGGTCGCCTGCGTTGACGACAAGTTGCAGGGCAGCCCTGAACTGCTCGTGGGACACGCGTGTGGGCTGCTGCTGCGTCGATGAACTCCAGCTTGGATACTGATAAGCACCTTGGTTAACGTACTGAAAATTCGACTGAGGAGGCGGTGGCGTATTGTGATACTGAGATGTTTTGCAGTATGAAGATGGAAAATAATGGCTAGATGTTGCGTAGATGGGGTTGGTTGGACACTGAGGTAGTTTGGATGGGCCTCGCGGATAGGTGTCTGACCAAGTCATCTGAGGACTTACACCCCTTTGCAGTTTTTCATAATCCACCTATAACACAAAAAAAACTAACGGATAATCCAATTATGCTCATGTTCTTTCTGAAACCTTAACAGCTTGCCGCAAACCCAATAATCCCTACCGACAAGGTCTAACCTCTTTATGACAAAATGTACACGGTCTCAATGGAAGGCCTGAGACACTGCCTCATGATGTATCACAATTGCAAATAATTACAGCCACTGATTCATTTAATCAATCACTTTCACCAGCAGTGCTTGGGGATGGACAGGACATAAAACGCAACACTGCTATCAATTGCTAGCACCACTGCTGGCTGTCTGCCAGGAGTCCCCCGATCCATGTTCGTTAAATGCACATTAATCTGAATTTGGCAGAGTAATCAAGGACCCAACTGAACTGTGAAATTGAATTCTGCGGGTGGAACATCATTTGCCCGCTTTATGCTAAGACAGCAGGAGAGAAACACCATGGCATCAATTTGTCACTGCTATCTGCTGTTAAGATGGAGAGGACTGAGTGTCCAGTGCCTTTAGATTACATTATACTTGGGAGCAGAATTATCATCAATAAAAGATCAGCATTCGAAGGGGAAATTCATTGCCCATCTCAAATTGGAAAGTTTGATAGAAATTTGCTTAATTTAAAAGCCATGCTTCCTTGAATAATTCACTTCCTTAACAAGAGACGTGGCATTGATGGTAACATAGAAAACAATATCCCTCACTAAAAGAAAGTACTCATATAGGTCCTGTGGCAAAGACACAGTAGTTAAAAAAAAGCACTGATATAGGCTGTAGGGAGGCAACACAGCAAACTGGACATCACAATCTTGTGCATCTCGTGTCCCCCATGCCAACCACCCTCTATATTAGTGGCATCCAAACTGTGGCATTGAAACTTTGCAATCTGTTCTATGAACAGCAAGCTCACTCCTCCTTGTGTTTATGCTCAGCATTTATTGGTTTATCAGGTTTGAATTTAATGGCATCGGAAATTTGGACTGGGTCATTCTTATCATGAATGCGTCACTGATGGAATGATGAGTCTGCGATCTGAAATGCAACACCAGTTAATGGGAACATGGATTTGAAGGCCCTACATCAAATAAACTTGATGTAGGGCCTCCAAAGATCCATTAGACACATCTATGGGCTTGAGACCAGAAGTTTGGGCACCCTGCCATCACATGCTAAGCTGCATTGCTAATAATGAGGTAACAACTGGAAGCCAGTCAGGAACAGACTTTTAGCAGGCTGCTCCTTTACACACAGTAGCAACTGTTTGCATTACAGCATTGGGGGTGTCTTCAAAGCCATTCGCCCAGGTCCCTTCAATTGGCATGGGTAGTGTACAGCTTAGGCTCAACAAGAAATGGGATAGAGAACAAACATAAATACGCATGACTACTAGATAAATTAACTATTACTGCTTCCCATTACTGGATGAGAACTGCTCAAGTCAGACAATAATTTAGATTCCCAATCATCATGGTTCGTGACATATTATGTGTAATCTGTGATCTAAAAGAAAATGTTCAGGATTTCTCATTAACTGTGGAGTTTGTGCTGTAATGTATTCTGCTCTAATGTGACAGGATACAGGTTTAAGTATGCAATTTCCTAGCAATGTCATTAGGGAGCCATGCTAAATGGATGAAGGGCAATTCTTCATGGGAAAGCCATAAAAGCTGAAGGTCCAAATTACCTGGGCTGTTCTTTACATAGAAACCTCGATGAGGCTCCTCAGAGCAGGTCAAAGGCTAGGAATCCTGCAGCAAACTACTCAACTCCTGACTCCCCAAAGCCTATCCACCATCTACGAGGCACAAGTCAGGATGGAATACTCGCCACTTGCCTGCATGAGTCAGCTCCATCACTCAAGAAGCTTGACACCATCCAAGATAAAGTAGCCCGCTTGATTGGCATCATATCTACAAACATTCACTACCGCCACCACCGATGCATAGTAGTAGCTGTGTGTACCATCTACAAGATGCACTGCAGGAACTCATCCTGGCTCCTTAGGCAGCACCTTCCAAACCCACTATACTATGTAGAAGGGCAAGGGCAGCAGATACTTGGGAACACCAGCACATGGATGTTGCCTTCCAAGCCATTCACCATTTCAAATTAGAACTATATCAGAGTTCCGCCACTATCAGAATCCTGGAACTCCCTCCCTAACAGCACAGTGAGTGTACCTACACCAGATGGACTGCAGTGATTCTGGAAGGCAGCTCTCCACCATTTTCCCAAGGAACGTTAGAGATGGGCAATAAATGCTGGCCTAGCCAGTGAAGCCCTATCTCATGAGTACATTTTTTAAAACTTTATAAAAGCTGGGAAGAGGCTGCCTTTCCATTATCTTGTCATTGCAACGTGATGAGGTGCCGGAGCAGCTAAAATGAGACAGGACGAATGAATGAAGTGGAACAAATTTGAAAAATTGTAGCTATTTGGAATTAATGTTTAGCATTTATTCAATTTGCTTCTCCTAATATTCAGCGTACTACAGAATGGCGTCTCCCTCCACCTCCACCTGCAACTTCCCAAAAAAAACTTGAAACAAATTCATATGTGCAAAATTTGCATTCCATGGAAACTATAAAACAAGACACAGCAGTGGTCAATGTTCAAATCTTTCCATTCTGCAAGACAGAGTCTGTTATTTCCAGTTGCATTATTTAGACAGAAGGATAGCAGATTAAAGCAAATTGAATCCTTCCTACTACTGTACATATATTTTCAAAGTAGAAATTATTTTATATAGATGTAAGTATATACAACACATACACAAAAAATATATATATATATAAACACACACAAAGTTGCCCCATTTCCATTAAGAAAGCATTTGAGAAAATCAGGAACATTTTGGAACTATTACCAGAGAACAGCAATAGGTTCTATTACACAATAATAAAAGCCTTCACTGTTTTTGACAATTGCTGTATTAGTATGCCACTTCCACCCGGGTATAGGAAAAATATGCAATGTATTTTCTGACTGTACTGCACTATGTTACCGCACGTGGTGCCTCAATAGCGTCTGCATGTCGCTGAGACTGACTCACTCTCCAAGGAAAGCCTTTCACAGCTTGTAAACACAGCCTGCAGTCAAGACCAAGTCAACAGTGAAGATTATGCTCTGACATGGAATCTATCACAGAAAGCTCAGGAAAATAGAACAACTCGATCCTGCGGAGTGACTCCAAGGATTCTTTTTGCCCTCCCATTAAGGGGGCAGTATGGCCCTTTTGCAACAGGACCAAATATCTGGTTGCAAAACGGTGAATGGACTATGACACCAAATAGATCCCATCCAGAAAAATCATACCCGTAAGTTAATTTGAGATGGAAAAACTCGTTCAACAATTTTTTTTTGTTGGATGTCATCACAGTAACAGGACCTTACGAAAAGATAAGATAGAAAAAAAACTACAGTGCTAACCTGGAATCTGCGACAGAATTTTGCTTAGATAGGCCAAAATCAGGCCTCTGTTACTCAAGAATAGAAACAGCAGCAGCCAGCAAAAATAACTAATAATAAAAATAATTGAATGTTTGTAATGAAGCCCACTCAACTATAATCTAAATGATGGAAAAAAAAATCAGGTGGCCTCATGGGTGCACAATATTCCACCCGGTCTTCCTCATCATGCTTCACTTGGGTGACTCTTAGGATACATGCAGAAAAATCTGGTCTATGACTTTAAAGAGAGACAATATAGTTATACAATAACAAGATATAGTCAGAATGGACAGCAAACACTAAGCATTTCCAATCTCAGCCTAGGTTATTGAGGGATCTCTTCAAGTTAGCAACTGTTGCTGTTGTGTGTTACACCATATTTAGGCAGTTGTAGTCCAAAGATGTACTAGTTAGGCGAATTGGCCATGCTAAATTTTCCCTTGGTGTACCCGAACAGGCACTGGAGTGTGGCAACTAGGGGATTTTCACAGTAATTTCATTGCAGTGTGAATGTCGGCCTACTTTTGACTAATAAATAAACTTAACTCTATTCCTGACAGCAAAACAGCACAGTAAAAAAAACCATGCAATGACTTGAACGAAGTCCACAATGTGGACCTCTTAGAATATGAGTTCCCTGATTACGGCATAATGGTTTGTCCAATCTTGGAGCCTTACATGCCTACACAGTGAGGAGTGTCAGGGTTACTGGCACTCTGGGTTTATACCCTCCATGAGGAAGTACTTGTCTGAGTGTCACTTACTGCGTAAATAAATCTAAATTTACTCAGAGGAGGACTATTTCAGGGAAGGGGAGGTGGGGGGAGCTCAGAAAAGTAGCTCTCTAAGGGAAGTTTCTTTAAACTATGGACAGCTTAAGTGCCCACACCAGTTCGGTTTAACCCAGCAAAACCGTTGTGATTCAGCTGATCTGTGTGAACCTCCCCCGTTTAGTGGAGAAGGTTGCAATCCCCAGTGGAATAAAGCTTTAAGGCAGATGCAGCAAGGTCGATTTTCTAATTGGTAATGTCAAATTTCAATGGATGTAACTATCCAGAGAAAGAGTGAGAGACCTAGAATGAGGATTTCCAGTTTGGGTGCAGGAAAGGCAGAAGATCCCCCAACTATTTTGGCAGAAACATAGTTTCTCAATGTTCCTGCACAGGGAAAATAGGTGGGAAAGGCTTGGAGGTTGGTTTCAAGAGCACTTCCGAAAGGTTATTGAGCATTTTTGCAACATTTTCATCCTTTTCTTTCTGTTCTTCTGCTTGTGGCTTGGAACCATTGTGGTAATGGTTGTTGCGCAAAACTATCTTTTGGCAATTAAGGACAGCACTGCCCATATGAGTCTTCTACTGGGAGCCACCCGACATGATGGCACTATGGTTAGCACTGCTGCCTCACCAACTCCAGGGACCTGGGTTCGATTCCTGGCTTAGGTCACAGTCTGCATGAAGTTTGCACGTTTTCCCTGTGTCTGCGTGGGTTTCCTCTGGGTGCTCCGGTTTCCGACAGTCCAAGATATGCAGGTTAGGTGCATCGGCCATGCTAAATTGCCCCTTAATGTCCCGGGATGTGTAGGTTAGAGGGATTAGCAGGGTAAATATGTGGGATTACGGGGATGAAGCCTGGGTGGGATTGTTTCAGCGGAGACTCGATGGACCAACTGGCCTCTTTCTCCACTGTAGGGATTCTATGACACTTGTGATATTTGGAGGAAGACTGTCAATGAAGGAAAGCAGGCAGTAGACATGCTCTGCCCCTGCCTTGAGCATTCTCACATTCACATCCACAGGGGAGCAGAGGACCACATCTTTTCAACAAACTAAAGACGCAGAAACTTCCAACCACCAAGGAGAGATATGAATGACAGACATGATGGAATGAATGCAGTGTGTTACAGTTTGGCTAATCCTAATGTTGGATGGTACTTTGGAATCACCCCAATTACAATACTGCATGATGAACAAAAGTGGTCAGCAAGACCTGAATGACTGCAGCCATCGTGATGCCACCAATATCTGCACAACCACCTGACAATAGGGATTCTCACACTCCAGGTCAGCAGAGAGCTGGATGCAGTGCAGATGGCACGAAGATTTGTGGACTTGCTGATAGTGCCAGAGATTGTCAGAGGATACAATAAGATATAGATAGATTGAACACAGAAATGGCAGATGAAGTTTAATCCGGACAAATGCAAGGTGATGCGTTTTGGAGGATCAAACTTAGATGTGAATTATACCGTAAATGGCAGTACCCTTAGGAACATTAACATACAGAGGGATCTGGGTGTGCAGATCCACAATTCCCTAAGAGTGGCAGCAAAGGTGGCCATGATGATCAAAAAGACATATGGTATGTTTACCTTTATTGGCCGGGGCATTGAGTACAAGAGTTGGGAAATTATGTTGTAGCTACATAAAATCTCGGTTAGACTGCACTTGGAGTATTCCATGCAGTTCTGGTCACCACATTACCAGAGGATGTGGAAGAGAGTGCAAAGACATTTCACCAGGATTTTGCCTGGTCTCGAGGGTGTTGGCTACAAGGAGAGGTTGAATAAACTAGGATTGTTTTCACCGGAAAGACGGAGGCTGAGAGACATAGACAGGGAGGATAGAGAGGGGCTTTTTCCCAGGATGCAAGTGTCAGTTACAAGTACAATTACAGGTTCAAGGTGAGAGGGGGAAAGTTTAAACGAGATGTGTGGGGGAGGTTTTTCATGCAGAGTGGTGGGTGCCTGGAACTCGCTGCCAGAGGAAGTGGTGGAAGCAGGCACATTAGCAACGCTGAAGAGGCATCTGGATGGGTACATGAATAGGGAGGAAATAGAGGGATATAGTCAGGTAAGGGCAAAAGATTTGTTTCTTAGTTTAGTTGAGACATCATGATCAGCATGAGCTTCAAGGGCCAAAGGGCCTGTTCCTGTGCTGTCCTTTGCTTTTTATCAAAAGCTCAGTTCCTGGCCTCACATTAAGTTTCCTTCTTGCACAAGGTATCATGAATAATGGTGTTGCCGAGTTGATCAAAAAGAATTGCATAGCAAAATAGCATCTGCAGTAGGCTGGCCAACTGGGGGTCCATAGTTGAAATGTCAGTTTAGCCCATGTTTAGTGCAGGGTGACATCTTGATTGGGGAGTTGAAGCTTATGCCATGAATGGTTTGCTGGAGGATCACTAAGCAGCCACTTAAATTGCTGGCTTGTGCTCATAAAGAAGGCTATGCAATATTTTGGCCTTGTAGGAACTTCTTCACTCAAAGGGTGGTGAAGGCTGCCTCACTAAATATTTTTAAGACGCGGGTTGATGGGTTTTTGATAAGCGAGGGGATTAAGGGTTATGGGGAGAGGGCGGGAATGTGGAACTGAGCCACGACAGATCAGCCATGATCTCACTGAATGGCGGGGCAGGCTCGAAGGGCTAGATGGCCTACTCCTGCTCCTATTTCTTATGTTCTTATGTTCAACCAGCTGATTATGAGTAAACTAGTAATTGCAGAAGTTACTTAAAATCATATCACATTTTTACTGTTTATTTTATTTGTTTATTAGTGTCACAAGTAGGCTTACATTAACATTGCAATGAAGTTACTGTGAAAATCCCCCAGTTGCCACACTCTGCTGCCTGTTTGGATACACTGATGGAGAATTTAGCATGGCCAATGCACCAGCACATCTTTCGGACTGTGGAAGGAAATCGGAGCACCCAGAGGAAACCCCACGCAGTTACCCAAGCTGGAAATCATACCACGTCCCTGGCGCTGTGAGGCAGCAGTGCTAACCACTGTGGCATCCCGAGCTGCCCAATATTAAAAGAAGAATAAATAATTGAGAGGATCAAAGGGAGGCACAAGGGAATATTGATAAGATGGTTGCATGGGTAAAATGAGGCAGATGCAATTTAATACATAAAAATGCCACGTTTTGTATTTTGGTTAAAAATGGGCAAAGATTATATTTTAATTGAGTGGAGAGATTTGGAGGTTTAGGTTAGCAGGCCATTAAAGGAAACACCATAAATGATTTAAGATCATAAAAAACAGCAAACAGAAACTTAAGTTTCACAGCAAGAGGTACAGAATATAAAACTTGAAATTTGAAGTGACCCTATATAATCCTTTGTAATTAAGCTCACAGTTAGAGAACTGCATGCAGTTTTTAGAACTGATGATATAGGGAAGCTGTTTAATTCACCAGGAATTATAAGATTCACTGAAATGATGCCTGGCATGGTGTAATATAAACACAATGAGAAGCTTGCAAATTTGAGGTTATTTTTGTTGGAGTTGAGGAGATTACAAGCTGATTTGTTTTTGATGTTTAAAATTATGATGGGATAGGACATAGGAAAGACATTGAAGTCATTACACTTTCCAGTTTATCAATCAGGCCATTGAGGTTGGTCTATTGGAATATGAACTCCCTAATTAAGGAGTCAATCATGGAGCCTTTTCCTTGTATTTAACCGGGAGTGTCAGTTCCTCTGGGACTACCGAAAGTAGACTGCTGACTGATAGCACTCTGTGTACTGCTGTTAGAGTTTGTAAATAAAGGGATTTTGGTGAAGGGACTTCTGCCTCCGAGGACTTATCACAGAAAGAGTGCAAAGAAGATTTACGAGGATGTTGCCAGGACTAGTGGGCCCGAGTTATAGGGAGAGGTTGGCCAAACTAAGACTTTATTCCTTGGAACGTAGGAGAATGAGGGGTGATCTTACAGAGGTTTATAAAATCATAAGGGACACAGATAGGATGAACGCACATAGTCTTTGTCCCAGGGAAGGGGAACTGAAAACTAGAGGGCATAGGTTTTAGATGAAAAGATTTAAAAGGGACCTGAAGGGCAACTTGTGCACGCAGACGGTGGTGCATATAAGGAATAAGCTGCCACAGAAAGTGGTTGAGGCAGGTTCAATAGCAACATTTAAAAAGCATTTGAATAAGTACATGGATGGGAAAGGATGAGTGGGACATTGGCCAAACGCAGGCAACTGGGACTAGCTAGGACAGCGCCATAGTCGGTATGGATCGGTTGGGCCGAAGGGCCTGTTTCTGCACAGTCTTGCTCTATGACTTCAAGATGGGGAGATAAAAGCAGAGTCTTGTCTGGGACTCCAATTACCTCCCAGGACTAAGTGGGGAAACCTGAAGCTTATCCTCCTTCGAGCTGCTAATTTAAATAGGAATGTTTAAAGTGGTGAAAAGCAAAGGGGTGGGGCGGTGGAAGAGAAGAGAGAATTGGGTAAACAAAATGATAAACTGTTGAGGGTCACACACACAAAACTCACCCACTCACCTGCTGAGATTATTAAGTCACCACAAGCCTTTAAAAGTTTCTTAACTGAAGAGAAACAAGGCTATTTGAGACAGTGCCCCTCCCACCCATTAGTTTAAAAACTCATTAAAAACCGAAAGTGACTGCAACACAAGGCTGAGAGAACATGAAGCCAATTAGCAAGTAAATTTTAGTCACCTTGTCCAATATCACATCAATGATATGCAGGTTTAGATCCACCACTGCCAAAATGATCAACTTATTCTGTGTGTTAGAAGCAACAACTTTGGCTGGCAAATGGTTTGTGCTACTTGCCCTGTATGTAATAATTGAGAACACTAAGTGGCTGGGTGCTGTATTCGCACCCCGCTGTTGATGTTTTTAAGTTCTATTGAGGACTGACATGCATGTGGATCCAAACTTCATAATAGACCGAGTCACTGAAAGATGCTCTGCCTACAACTGAAACTGCTGGGGTATTTGACTAATAATAAAAATTACAGGCAGAAGACTTGATTTTACTCCCAGTGGTCACAGGGTGAGAGTATGATTAAGGGTAAAATGAAAGCACGCTGATCCTGCTTAATTGAACCAAAATCCATTCTCTGAACTTGGAAGATATTTTACATCTTTCCACAAGTCTCAGCTCAAACAACTGACAAGTGTGAACCAGCAGTTTGTGCTCATGGGTATAATTTGCATCTTAAAGCCTGAATGAATGACTTTTATCAGTGGAATCATTGCAGGCTTAGCTGACCATAATCGAGCGCTCCAGATTTAAGAAGTTTGAGTCAACCATAAAAACAGCAAAACACAATGCATTGTATGGTTTAGTCTAAGCCAATGAAAAGCCTGAAGATAGAGTGACTCATGGCCATTGCATCTGAGAACAGACTTTAACCATCACCGAATGTCCCAAAGCGCTTTGCAGCCGAGTACTTTTGAAAGGTTCTACAGGAAACATGGCAACCAATTTGCATACAGTAAGCACCCCCTCAATGGCAGCAATGTGAGAATGTGGGAGCAGCATGGTGGCACAGTGGTTAACACTACTGCCTCATAGCTCCAAGGATCTGGGTTCGATTCCTAGCTTGGGCCACTGTCCGTGTGGAGTCTGCACGTTCTCCCCCATGTCTGCAGGGATTTCCTCCAGGTGCTCCGGTTTCCTCCCACACGCCAAAGATGTGTGGGTTAGGTTGATCAGCCATGCTAAAATTGACAGTAGTTTCAGGGGGGTTAGCAGGATGAATGTGAGAGTTTATGAGGATAGAGTGGGATTGTGGTCAGTGCAAGCTCGATGGGCTGATTGGCCTCCTTCTGTACTGTCGAGATTCTATGATGATAATGCCCGAGTAACCTGTTCTTGTGATGTTGATTGAGGAATAGATATTGGCCAGGACACTGTGGGTAACTCACCTGTTCTTCAAAATAGGGCCATGGGATCTCCTACACCCACCTCAATGACAAAAGGGCCTTCGTTTAACGGTTCATTGAAAATACGGTGTCTCCAACAGTACAACGCTCCTTCAGATCTGCGTTAGAGTGGCAACCTTGATAACTGATTCATAACTTTTTGTACATAGCATGCTGCTAAATGATATTTTTGAATCACATACGCCCATTCTTGGGCAAGCTCTAGTCCAAGTATTTTGTAGCAAGAAATAGCTGTCCTAATAATGCAGAAAAAAATGATAAAATTCGCAAAGATCAAGTCCTCAGAAAGGATGGAATGGTGGCACAATGGGTGCAATTCCTGGCTTGGGTCACTGTCCGTGCGGAGTCTGCATGTTCTTCCCGTGATGAAGAAACCTGCTTGGGTTTCCTCCGGGTGCTCCCATTTCCTCCCATAGTCTGAAAGATGTGCTGGAGTTCAGACAAATGATGTGGGCTCTCATGGAAGCTTATATAATTCTAACACGAGTAGGTAGGGTAGATGCAGGAAGGATATGCCTAATGGTGGGGTCACAGTCTGATTCAGGGGAGACCATTTAGGATGGAGATGAGGAGACATTTCTTCACCAAAAGAGTGGTGAATCTGTGGAATTCATTACCACAGGAAGTAGCTGATGCCAAAACACTGAATGTATTCAAGAGGTGGCTAGATATAGCGCTTGGGGTGAGTGGGATCAAAGGTTATGGGGAGAAAGCAGGATTAAGCTATTGAGTCGGACAATCAACCAAGATCGCGATGAATGGTGGAGCAGACTCAAAGGGCCAAATGGCCTCCATCTACTGCTATTTTCTATGTTTGGTGCAATGGTCATGCTAAATTCTCCCTTAGTGTACCTGAACAGGTGCCAGAGTGTGGTGGCTGGGTGATTTTCAACGGTAATTTCACTGCAGTGTTAATGTAAGCCTACTTGTGACAATAATAAATAAGCTTAAACATAAACAGGAAAATTGGCAGAAATGCCACAGTATTCACCATTATACATCACTGTGACAATTCGTGCCAAGTTAGATATTCCCTACTGACAAGCACGTTAAGGTCCTGTCAAATCAACAGCATTGCAGATAGGGAAAGTTTTGAATATGCTTAAGTTTATATTGGCCAATGACACTAGTGCAGGAGAAGTTGCACTTTAACCCTGATACACTACTGTTGAGTGGCAATCAATGGAGATGATCTGCTGTGCTGCAGTTCTGTGACCGGTGTGAAAACCTGATGTAAAGATGTGAGAGATTATGTACCCTTTTGGGCAGTTTATATCATACATGACCCTCTCTTGGATGTGTTCACTTCCAAGTATTTTATGATATGTTATTGTTCAGATAATGTAAGGCAATTTATAAAATGTCCAAGAGATCAAGAGCTCAGGTAGGCAGGAAAGTATGTCTTTGTGTGGGCAGTAAAAAAGAAACATTTTATTTTGGAAAATTAAAGATTTTATATGCCTTGTGGGTTTTTAAAGGTATTTGTGATGGTTAAATCTTCTCTCAATGCTGCTCCACATATTCAATGAAGTAACGGTCATATTATTTTAGTGTTCTGATTCTTTTTACTATCACCCCAATGTGTCAGCCATCTGACATGATGACAATGTAAACACTTAATCAGCGTGGCTTAGTCATAACACTCAGCCTCTTGAATCAGAAAACACTGGAGAACATAACCCTATGTGAACATGACAATTTGCTGCAGTACTGACAAACTGAGGCGCCATCTGCTTGTGGAGGAGCACATAAACATCCCATTCAAAGATATAAGAACATAACATAAGAACATAAGAAATAGGAGCAGGAGTAGGCCAACTAGCCCTTTGAGCCTGCCCCGCCATTCAATAAGATCATGGCTGATCTGTCGTGGCTCAGTTCCACATTCCCGCCCTCTCCCCATAACCCTTAATCCCCTCTCTCATCAAAAACCCATCAACCCGCGTCTCAAAAATATTTAGCAAGGTAGCCTCCACCACTTCAACGGGCAGAGAATTCCAGGGATTCACCACCCTTTGAGTGAAGAAGTTCCTCCTCAACTCTGTTCTAAACCGCCCCCCCTTTATCTTGAGGCTATGCCCCCTAGTCCTACTATCCCTTCTGAGCGGGAAGAGTCTCTCCACCTCTATCCTATCCATCCCATTCATCATCTTATACGTCTCAATGAGATCTCCCCTCATTCTTCTAAACTCTAACGAGTACAAGCCTAATCTATTCAGCCTCTCCTCATAGCTCAACCCCCTCAACTCCGGCATCAGCCTAGTAAACCTCCTCTGCACTCCCTCCAAGGCCAAAATATCCTTGCGTAAGTACGGCACCCAAAACTGCACACAGTACTCCAGCTGCGGCCTCACCAATGCCCTATACAGCCGCAGCAAGACCTCCCTACTTTTATATTCAATCCCCCTCGTGATGAAGGCCAGCATCCCATTCGCCTTCCTGACCACCTGCTGCACCTGCAAGCTGGGTTTTTGCGGCTCATGCACAAGGACCCCGAGGTCCCTCTGTACCGTCGCCTGCTGCAGTTTTTCTCCACGTAAGTAATAATCCTTCCTACCATTATTCCTACCAAAGTGGACCACGTCGCACTTGCCAACATTAAATTCCATTTGCCATTTCCTGGCCCATTTGCCCAGCCTATCTAGATCCTTCTGTAGACTCTCCCCACCCTCCGCACAATTTGCCTTTCCACCAATTTTGGTGTTATCAGCAAATTTCAACACCCTACACTCGGTTCCCTCCTCCAGATCATCTATATAAATGGTAAATAGCTGAGGCCCCAGCATCGACCCCTGGGGCACTCCACTAGTCACCATCCGCCAATCCGAATAGCACCCATTGACCCCCACTCTCTGCCTCCTATTTCACAACCAGTCCTCTATCCACGCTAACACCCTACCCCCAACTCCATGCCCCCTGACCTTCTGCAATAACCTCTTGTGAGGTACCTTGTCAAACGCCTTCTGAAAATCAAGACAGACCACATCCACCGGCTCTCCTCTATCCACCGCCCTAGACACATCCTCATAGAACTCCAGTAAATTTGTCAGACACGACTTCCCTTTAACAAAACCGTGCTGCGTCTGCTCTATCAAGCAGTTCCCCTCAAGATGCCTCGCTATTTCCTCCTTGATGACAGATTCTAACATTTTACCTACAACAGACGTTAAACTAACAGGCCTATAATTCCCCGCCTTTTGCCTGGCACCCTTCTTAAACAACGGCGTAACATTAGCCGTTTTCCAATCTTCCGGCACTTCCCTGGAATCCAGCGACGTCTGGAAAATAACCACCAAGGCATCCACTATCACCTCCGCCATTTCTTTCAGGACCCTCGGATGCATTCCATCTGGTCCTGGGGACTTGTCCACAATCAGCCCCTCCAGTCTGTCGAGCACCACCTCTCTAGTAACAGTAATGTCATCGAGACCCTCCAGTCCTACCACCTTTCCACCTCTAACATCCAGCAAATTATTCAAGTCCTCCTCCGTGAAGACCGAAACAAAAAAGTTATTCAAGACCTCAGCCATATCCCCATCCCCTACCACTAAGTCCCCCTTCTCATCCTCTAAGGGACCAACGTTCACCCTAGCCAGCCTCTTCCTTTTTATATATTTATAAAAACTCTTGCTATCCTTTTGATGTGGAGTTGCCGACGCTGGAGTGGGAGTAAACACAGTAAGAAGTCTCACAACACCAGGTTAAAGTCCAACAGGTTTATCTGGAATCTTGACCTTTTGGAGCACTGCTCCTTCATCAGGTGAGTGGAGAGTTGCATTCACAAACACGGCATATATAGATACAGACTCAACTGCAAGGTAATGGTTAGAAACTGTTGGGACTTTAATCTGGTGTTGTAAGACTTCTTACTGTATGATAGCCAAGTTCCACATACGAGGACAGCCTCAACCGAGGTCTTGGGTTCATGTCACATTCTGCGTAACTCCCCTACATTTGGCCTGGGCTTGCAAAATCCTACTAATTGTCCCAGCTTGAAGCAATTCACGCCTCTTTAACCTGTCATCATCCCTCTCCATGTGCATTATCTGTACCTGTAAAGACTTGATTACCTGCAAAGACTCACATTCCAAGCATTATTTTGCAATTGAGTCTGTGTCTATATATACCTTGTTTGTGAACCCAACTCTCCACTCACCTGATGAAGGAGCAGCGCTCTGAAAGGTTGTGATTCCAAAAAAAACCTGTTGGACTTTAACCAGGTGTTGTGACACTTTTTGCTGTGTCTATTCGAAGCTAGATAGGAAATTTATCTGCAATGGTGGCTAACATAGAAAATGATTTGATCTTGTATCTCATTGTTGTTTGTGGGACTCTGTTATCCTGAAACTGGCTATCAATTTTAACTGTGTAAGAATGTTGGTACTCAAAAGATAATTCATTGGGACTCTCTGAGGATGCAAAGAGTTCTATATAAAGGCAAGTTCTTTCCTTTAAAAGAAACTCAACCCAGTGTGCTCCTAAGGATGTATACACTATAATCACAGTCTCCTGCATGTAAGATATCCAGCAGAAGTTGAAAGATTGTTCTCAATCAAGTATGGTGAGAACCCAATTAAACACTGGGTGGTATTCAATGGAAGTAGAGATGGTCGGGAGCTTCAGGTTTTTAGGTATCCAAATCACTAACAACCTATCCAGGTCCCCCCATGTGACACTACAGTTAAAAAGCCCACCAATGCCTCTATTTTCTCAGAAGACTCAGGAAATTTGGCATGTCAGCTATGACTCTCACCAACTTTTACAGATGCGCCATAGAAAACATTCTTTCTGATTGTACTACAGCTTGGTATGGCTCCTGCTCTGTCCAAGACCACAACAAACTACAAAAGATCTTGAATATAGCCCAATCCATCATGCAAACTTGCCTCCCATCCACTGATTCTGTCCACACTTTCTGCTGCCTCGGCAAAGCAACCAGCATAATTAAGGACACCACTCACCCCGGACATTCTCTTTTCCACCTTTCTCTGTTGGGAGAAAGGTACAAAAGTCTGACGTCACGTACCAACCAACTCAAGAATAACTTCTTCCCTACTGCTGTCAGACTTTGAATGTACCTACCTTGCATTAAGTTGATCTTTCTTTACGCCCTAGCTACGACTGTAACACTACATTCTGCTCTGTCTCGTTTCCTTCTCAATGAACAGTATGCTTTGGCTGTATAGCGTGCAAGAAACAAAACATTTCACTGTATACTAATACATGTCACAATAATAAATCAAAACAAATGATGGGGGTCTCACTCACTGGCTGCACAGCTGGTGTGTGCCCTGCGATGGAACTTTTAGGGACGTCCCGTGAATAAGACCACTGGGAAACTTAAAAGGACGGTGGCTGGTCTTCCCCAGGATTGAGGACCCCAGGGGCCAGATTCCTGTCTGCTGAGAGCTCCAATCCATCAGAGGCCAGTAACTACATTGAAAGCAGTGTTGTTGGGAGGTGGTGGTAGCTATGACAACAACATGAGATCTGGTAACATTGCTGCAGCCCTCTCAGCAGGGATCCATGCATCCCGAAGCTTGTTTCTCAGCCATGCATTGAATGCATCTGAATGAGGGACGGAGGGAGGGAGGCACCCCACCGCCACCATCAGAAGTCCACAAGCTATCCCACAGTGGCTTGCTTGTAGTGCTCACCACTTGGTAGGTGGTTGGGGTTGGTAGCAGCATAACTGGGAAAAGGCCCTTAAATGGGCATTAACTGCCAGCCAGGGGACTTCCCACCATAGAATTTATCAGGGTGGAGGTGGGAAAGCAGCAGGGCCCCCACTCACCAGCCTCCTGTCCGATTAAGTGCGCCCACCACTAAACTCACCATGGGGGAGGGCATTAAATTCTACCCATTGTTTTAACATATCTCCCTCACATATTAAGTGGTATTCCTTCTTCAGTGACAATAGAGGCAGAACCACCATTGAAACTGTCCTCCAAATAAATAAAAGGTGCGCAACTTTCATGATTGCCATTCTGGGCTGCATTCACCATTATAACAGAATGGGCAATAATTTGATATCAAAATAATGGTACAGCTAGCCACACTCACTTTTATTTATTCACAAATGGTATAGCTACTTTGGTGAATGAAAAAGAGGCAGATAATCCAACAGTTGCCATCTAAATTGTGCCATTCTGTCTTTAAAACAGTCTCCACCCTGTAGCTCACCACTCAGATGCATTGAATGGCCTTGGGTTCCTATTTCAGCAAGCAATGTAAGTACAAGATTCGTTACAATCTTTTTCAATTTGACCTCCTTTTTGATGATGTGGAAGTGTTCCTGTCAATCAATGGGTGGGATTTTCCGATGCTGCCCTTGGCAGGACCTGCTGCGAGTGAGAATGGAAAATCTGATGTTCTGGCTAAAAAATTCATTCACTTTCAGTAGCACAGGAAAATCTCAGCAAAGGTGGAAAATTTCAGCCAACCTCTCTACGACTGAAAATTAATTATACAGGTGTGGACTCTCATTTCATCAGATTTCAATTGTTGTTGGGTTTTTTTGTACAAAATTCATGAAGGCGAGGCGAGGCGAACTGGATCATCACACTCGCAAGGAGTTTAACAGTAAAAGCAATTCTTATTACACCTCATTTCCTTTGTTTTTTGTTTTCATTTTCCGTACTGGATTTGACATTGGATTCACCCACTTTGATTTACCCTTCCTTCTCAGTCCTGACACTGTTAATTTCATGAACCTTCAGTTTGATAATGAAATGCATAATTGCTTACCCTGTTCATTCAGGTTCCAGATGTGCACTTTCCCTCTCATTGCACTGTTGCCAACTCAAGACTTTCAGCAACTTGTCTGGCAAAGAATGCAGCCTAAAACATGCAAGGGCAAGTTGAACACTGGCAGAAACTGAGATGCTCTTATGTCAAATTACGAGTATTTTGGTCTCACTAAGAGCAGGGCATGGCAGTCTGCCATGTATTAGTTTTAAAGTTCATAGGGTTAGAGTCACCAATCCTAACCTGCTAAATCTTAGTCCAACCCTATTTGGCCTCCAGTCTCCTTTTCTTAAAATCCATCTTGCTACTTCTTCTAACTTACGAGTTTCTTGTTTTATCATTACGGCTGAAATTCTAGAAAGTTTTCCCAATATTCAACTTAATATCCAACACAAAGATTAAACATGATTATGCTTCAAATCCTTTAAACTCTCACCATGCGTTGCTGAGGATCCAATGGAAGGTTAGGGTTGGGTGGGGGAGTTACCCACAGGCGCCAATGCTGAGAGGGAGTGAGAACGTTGGGGATGGCAATGCCCAAGGAAGTGGTGTGGGTCTCAGGAGTACCCTTGCTCCTGACACTTCCCACCCAGGGTCCAAAGGGGCAAAAAAGAAAAGTTAAAAGAAAGATAGTCAAGCCAGCTGCAGAAAGAAAAACTGTGCCAGCTGTCTCACTGAAGTAGAATTTTAGAATCCTACAGTACAGAAGGAGGCCATTTGGCCCAATGAGTCTGCACCAACCACGATTGCACCCAGGCCCTATCCCCACAACCCCATGCATTTACCCTAGCTAGTCCCCATGAGGCACATCTTTGGACTAGGAAGAGTCGGGATCAAACCTCATGGGCATGATTTTGTTCTTTGGGTCATGACCCTCACTTACTAAAATATGATATTAATTGAGAAAAATTTGTTAGACTGTAATTGAGTACTGGGAATGGAAGAGGAATGGACTGTGTTGATTCACATAACAAAATATCAAGTAATATTGCAGAGAACTAGGGCAGGATTATTCCGGCTGCACCCATCCCAAGACTGGAAATTCCCACCTGAGGTCCGATGAACTTTGCATGGTCCTGTGCCACCCTTTAAAACTCCCGTGGATGGCAGGACACGAAAATTCTATCCGTGATGCACGTATATTTAAATGGACAGTGTGATCAGAACATGTAAACAAGATACATTTGAATAGAGGCTTTGATTTTTAACCCTCTGGACTGGAATAGCTATAAAGTTCAATGAAGGTTGTTTAGTCCTTTCACCCATTAAATTTCAATCTTGGTGCTCTAACCTTTACAGCAGAGGCTGGTGTAACTTCACTGCTGTGTTAATGTAAGCCTACCAGTGTCACAAGCAGGCTTACATTAACACTGCAATGAAGTTACTGCGAAAATCCCCTAGTCGCCACATTCTGGCACCTTTTCAGGTACACTGAGGGAGAATTTAGCATGGTCAGTGCACCTAGCCAGCACATCTTTCAGACTGTCGGGTGGGGGGGGGGGGGGGAACTGGATCACCCGCAGGAAACACAGACATGGAGAGAACGTGCAAACTCCGCACAGGCAGTGACCCAAGCTGGAAATTGAACCTGGGTCCCTGGTGCTGTGAGGCTGTAGTGCGAACCACTGTGCCGCCCCAATTGTAAGGTTACAATTTTAACTTCAGTTCCTCCACTTAATGGGTTGCAGTTACTAGGATGACTAATTATTTAGAACATTTGTAGCAATCAAAAAAACAAATGCTTTAGGACAAAATAGTTATGAGTGTCCAGTTGCAAGCTTTCAGTTGCAAGCTTTCTTCCACGTGACACTTAATAAAATGACTATACATGGGTAAATATCAGGCAAACAGATATTGCCCATTTTTCAAAGTGTTCTAGTGTCTGTTAAGTGGAGGTTTCATGCCAGGTTTAGGAAAACAATGATTTTTAATTAAATTATTGAAACGAGAAACAAAACATCACAAGAGAAAAGGTCCAGTGTGAATTTACATGACTCTACTTTTAGCAGCAATTGAGGGAGTAGGAATGGTGGACTACAAATTCAACAAGATATGCAACTTCAAATTTCTGAATTCAGAACATACCATACACACATTTCATTACAGGCACCATAGGGATACTTACTTCATTTTTACTATATTTGGATACAGTTTCATTTCCCAATACATTTGTATTTTTCTTTCATAGATTAACTAACATTTCCTTAAAAAGGTTGTTTTTTTTTCCCTCTTCTCTGTCACTCTAACTGGGTGACACAGTGGCACAATGATTAACACCGCTGCTTCACAGCACCAGGGATCCGGGTTCGATTCCCAGCTTGGATCACTGTCTGTGTGGAGTTTGCACATTCTGCCAGTGTCTGTTTTGGTTTCCTCCGGGTGCTCAGGTTTCTTCCCACACTCCAAAGATGCACAAGTTAGGTGGATTGGCCATGCTAAATTGCCCCTCAGTGTCAGGGGGATTAGCAACGTAAATACATGGGGTTAGGGCCTGGGTGGATTGTTGTCAGTGCAGACTCAATACGGTGTCCTTCTGCACGTAGGATTCTATCATTTGATGAACTCTTGGAGTTTCCAAATAGTGTGATTAAACATAAGTGGGAAGCACAGCAGAATATTAATATTTAATTAAATTAGTCAGTTTGCTCTCAATTTCATGTTTAACTAATGCTCAATTGATTAATACCTAAATGCAGCTCGACAATTTCAACTTTCTCAGTGAAGTGCTTCCCTTTATAAGCAGACATAGGGATGGAATTCTTATACCTGCAACTTAGTCCCGTGGCTGGGGAAGGAGGATGGGGGGGAATGACCCCCGCTGCAGAGGCCGGTAGGAAATCATGCCACATCTTCCGGCCCTGACCTCATTAATTATGCACCATGGAGTGTAAAGTCATATTCCTGGTAGGGTGAGCATGATGGTGAATCCCACCATCATATCTGTGTGCCATATTAAAAAGGTACCCGATATCTCTCACCCACCACTGAAGAAAGAAGATGGACCTCCTGAAAATAATGGATCTCCACTGAAGTGGAAGATTGACCTGAAAAAGTTGGGGTCATCCAGGACACTTGAGGCTGGAAGGTGGATCTCCTTGATGGTGCTGAATCTGCAATCTGAACCTGTCGATGCTCCCCCGACCCACTGCTGTGGTGTTCCTGGATCCAGGGTTGTGAGTGGCCTTCACCCCAAACTCTAGAGGCAACAGCTGGAATGGGTCAGGCGAGTCCTGACTTTCACACGCCACACTCTTCCAGGCTGGATGTGGATGGTGTTTTCCAGCTGGTGTCAGAGAATTGGGCGTTGGGGGAAGGGGGGGGCTGCTGGAAGAATCTGGTCAGGCCACCATCTGCATCCCATTTGTGGGATGCAAATCAGTTTCACGCTGTGGGTTTCCCGATCCACCGTTATGGAGGAAGATCCCGTGGGAAATTCATGCCGGCGCAAAGTGAAGTTTTGAACTCTCGTTGAATGCTCCCCCTTCCTCCCACCACTGTACTCGCTGGTGGGGCCATGGGTGAATTCTGTCCGAGATCTCAGAAATTTGACTGCGCCCAGAAACAAGCTCACAGGTGAGAACCAAATGAACTGGCGCTGACAGCTCACTGTAAGTGTTTCAGGGTGCGCACTATATAGCAGTATTAGAAAGTCTTCAAGTGGACACATATCTGTGATATGGCTACATTGCTGGTCCTGCTTAAACAGTGGTTAAGTTGCCTATCAGAATGTTATATAATCTCCAAACAAGAAGGGAGACGAAAGGGACCCGGGTTCAATTCCAGCCTCAGGTCACTGTCTGTGTGGAGTTTGTACTTTCTCCGTGTCTGTGTAGGCTTCCTCCGGGTGCTCCAGTTTCGCCCACAATCCAAAGATGTGCGGGTTAGGTTGATTGGCCATGCTAAATTGCCCCTAGCGTCAAGGGAATTAGCAGGGTAAATGCAGGTTACAGGAATAGGGCCTGGGTAGGATTGTGATCGCTATAGACTTGATGGGCCAAATGGCCTCTTTCTGACTGTAGGGATTCTAATGCACAGTTATACATTTTCCATTCTAAATCAACATTTTAATTTTTAAAATGTAATTAGAGAGAGGCATAAAATAAATTACTACAAAATGCTTGGAAGTAATCAATAGTCAATTAAAATCAGTTTTGTTTTCCCTACAGAGATAAGTTTTTAATACACTGTGCATTGTAAATGAACTAAAACTCTGTTTCAGCACCCTCTAGTATATCCTCTCCCTGATAAACCACTCCACAGAGTAAAATCAACATGAATAGAAAGGAAATGAAAAGGTCTAGGAAAATAATAACTGCATTAGATAAATGATCTCTTGCACAATTTAACTTGACTATGCCAGACGAATAATTACTTACTGTGCGTGAAGTCTAATCTCTACATTATCTTCACTTTAATATCAATGGAGTTAAAGGTTCCTGTATTGTACTTGGAGACAAGAAAGGAAGCATTAAATCTGCCAGGTTACCAGATTTTTGGAGACAGCTCTTGCTCAATTCCCAAAATGCATCTTGATGTTCCAGGAGGGGAGGCAGTGGTGTCGTGGTATTGTTGCTGGACTAGTAATCCAGAGACTCAAGGTAATGCACTGAGGACCTGGGTTCAATTCCCATCGTGGCAGATGGTGAAAATTGAATTCAGTAAGAATCTGGAATTAAAAGTCTAATGATGACCACGAAATCATTGATGATTGTTATAAAAACCCATCTGGTTCACTAATGTCCTTTAGGGAAGGCACAGTGGTTAGCATTGCTGTCTCACAGCACCAGGGACCCAGTTTCAATTCTGGCCTCGGGTCAGTTTGTGTGGAGTTTGCACTTTCTGCCCGTGTCCGTATGCGCTTCCTCCGGGTGCCCTGGTTTCTTCCCACACTCCAAAAATGTGTGGGTTAGGTTGATTGGCCATGCTAAATTGACCCTGGTGTCAGGGGGATTAACAGGGTAAATGTGTGGGCTAATGGGAAGGAGGTCTGGGTCAGATTGTGGTCGGTACAGACTCAATGGGCTGAATGGCCTCCTTCTGGACTGTAGGGATTCCATGGTTCTATGAAATCTGTCATCCTTGCCTGGTCCGGCCTACACATGACTCCAGATCCACAGCAATGTAGTTAACTCTTAAACGCCCTCAGGACTGGGCAATAAATGCTGGTCCAGCTGGTGATGCCCACATCCCATGAATGAATAAAAAAAAACGATCTGAAAGAACTGTCTCTAAATTACATTTTATAACCGTTAGGCCACTTATCAAATGATGATTTTGAAATTTTGCAGATTAACCACAAGACTGGGAAGACAGCAGGTTGGATTTGTCATGTGTTCTGAATTAGATAACAGGAATAGGATTTAGGACATTTAACCCCTTGAGCCTATTTCACAGCTCTCAGCTGGGATGGGGCCAGAGTTGGTATAATTGGTTGTGGCCCATCTCGTACTCAAATGAGGGAGTGGGGGTTGGGTGGGTGAGTAAGTGGGGAGTGGATCAGAATGTTCTCCTCCTAAAGGTACCATGCTGCAAGTAGAAGTCTCACAACACCAGGTTAAAGTCCAACAGGTCTATTTGGAATCACGTGCTTTTGGAGCACTGCTCCTTCATCAGGTGAGTCAACATCATGCCCCAAGAAGGCACTGGTGACCATGATGGCCATTGGATTAGCCCATGATTATGTCCGTCAATATACTGCACTGGTTTCTCATTGCCTTTTGCATATGGTGACCAGAGAACGCTCCCACTCTTTGCCATCTGTCCCAGTGCATTGGAAGGATTTTGCAGAGTGATAATCAAACTTTTTAGCCAGTTATGAACACAGCTTCCACGACCAGATTGAAACTTCCGGCCGAGAGGTGGGATGCTACCATGCATCATATGCCCCCTAAATAAGGGAGTAAGGGGAGGGGAAAAAAATCCTGATTCCCTCGTGCTACACAATGACTCTGCTGGAAAGTAGGCACACAAGTACATAGGGTAAATCAAACTCAGCTTTGGTACCTGCCACATTTCACGTCTAAATCATAAATGATGGATAACTATTTAGACACGGCATTGAATAAAGTAAGGAGACTTCTGTCTGGTGATCCATTACCCATGAAGAGTTTGACAATCGTGGAGGAAAGGAAGAATTAAAAAGAAAATTGGTGAATCATAGAATCCTACAGTTCAGAAGGAGGCCATTCAGCCCACTGAGTCTGCACTGGCCTCAATCCCACCCAGTCCCTATCCTCATGCACTTACCTTAGCTAGTCCCCATGATACTAATGGCAATTTAGCATGGCCAATCCACCTAACCCGCACATCTTTGGACTGTGGGAGGAAACCGGAGCACCCGGAGAAAATCCATGCAGACATGGGGAAGATGTGCAGACTCTGCACAGACAATGATCTAAGCCAGGAATTGAACCCGGGTCCCTTTTGCTGCAAGGCAGCAGTGCTAAACACTGCGCCACTGTGTCTCTGGTGTGTAGTTATACAAAAGAATATTCAAAAATCTACAAGGGCAAGTTTGATTGTGCAAGGAAAAACTGATCAGATCTACATATATGCTTCAAGCTTTTGATTAGTTACAACAGGCGGAGTTTTCCTAAAATGTGTAAGGTTCAGACTGCAAAATGGCTCTCCGGATGCAGAGCCAAGTTTTCACTCCAGATTTTCTGTCACTGAGCGTATAAGGAATATCACTCTGGCAGGGTGGGACCTGGCTCTATCAGGGCACCATCTTTAAAGGTGCCCCAATCTGTGCTGGAATTAAATTTCCCACTACATGATCACAAAGGACCTTCCCCCACCTGCAAGAAGCATCGAGGTGACCTCCCTACCCCGCAACCCCCCCCCCCCAACCAAGCAAGCATCAAGGCGACCTGACCCACAATGCACGCATTGGGGCATTCCCCTCACGGCAGTAGCGACAATAAGGTCGATAATGAGATTCAAATTATAAAAAAAATGCTAATCAGGTTCACAACTTTCCTGGGCATGAACTTGAATGTGTCATCAGAGGTGGGGTGAGGGGGGCAGGGGGGTAGCTGCAGGGAAGATCCCAAACCAGCATGAATCCTGTTTTGGGCTTCTCATTTGTCAGCAGGATTTGTAGTGTGTCGCTAAATTGCAACCAACATTAATGGACCTAACTGTTCCTTTATTTTAGTGATAGAAACATAGAAAAGCAGGGGTAGGTCATTCAGCCCTTCGAGCCTTCGGTCATTCTTACGATCATGGCTGATTCTTTATCTCAGCGCCGTACTCTCTCATACCTTTTGATGTTTTGGGTTGCTATAAATATAATTCCTCCTTAAACATATTCAATAACTTGTCCTCCATTGCCATCTGTGGTAGAATGCCACAGGAGCACGACTCTCAGTGAAGAAGTTTCTCCTCATTTCAGCCCTAAATTACATACCCCGTATCATAAGACTGCAACCCCTTGTTTTTGATATCCCCAGCCAGAGGAAATAACATCACTGCATCCAGTCTGTCTAGTCATCAGAATTTTGTATGTTTTAATGAGATCCCTTCCCACTCTTCTAAACTCCAGTCAACAAAGATCTGATTACACTAATTCCATTTCCTAGCGCTTGGTCCATAGCCCTGGAGGTTGCTCAGCACAAGTGAACAGGTAAATACTTCTTAAATATTATGAGGGTTTTTGACTCAACTACCCTTTCAGGCAGCAAGTTCAGGATATTTTGGCCTTGGAGGGAGTGCAGAGGAGGTTTACTAGGCTGATGCCGGAGTTGAGGGGGTTGAGCTATGAGGAGAGGCTGGATAAATTAGGCTTGTACTCGTTAGAGTTTAGAAGAATGAGGGGAGATCTCATTGAGACATATAAGATGATGAATGGGATGGATAGGATAGAGGTGGAGAGACTCTTCCCGCTCAGAAAGGATAGCAGGACTAGGGGGCACAGCCTCAAGATAAAGGGGGGGTGGTTTAGAACAGAGTTGAGGAGGAACTTCTTCACTCAAAGGGTGGTGAATCTCTGGAATTCTCTGCCCGTTGAAGTGGTGGAGGCTGCCTCGCTAAATATTTTTAAGGCGCGGGTTGATGGGTTTTTGATAAGAGAGGGGATTAAGGGTTATGGGGAAAGGGCGGGAATGTGGAACTGAGCCACGACAGATCAGCCATGATCTTATTGAATGGCGGGGCAGGCTCGAAGGGCTAGATGGCCTACTCCTGCTCCTATTTCTTATGTTCTTATGTTCCAGAATTTTTTCTCAACTACTCTCTTAGGCTTCTACTTTTTATCTTAAAACTCTAGCTCCTGGTTATTGACCCCTCTAACTAATGGAAAAAGTACCTTTGTATCCACCCTATCTATGCCCCTCAATCTTATGCAGCTGTATCAGGTCCCTCCTCAATTTTCTCTACTCCAATCTTTTCTCATAGCTCAAATCCTCAACCCAGGTAGCATCCTGATTAATCCCCTCTTCTTCCTCTCATATGCAATCACATCCTTCATATAATGTGGTGACCAGAACTGCACACAGTATTCCACTTGTGGCAAACCAGTTTTACACAGTTCCAACATGACCTCCCTGCTTTTGTACTCTAATAAAGGCAAGCCTTAACTACCTGCCCTGCCACCCTTCAGGGATCTGTAGATTTGTCCTCCAATGTCCCTCTGATCTTCAGTATGTTCCAGCGTCCTACCATTCGTAGTGTAATCCTTTGCCCTGTTAGCCTCTCCCTAATTGCATTACCTCACACTTTTCCGGGTTAAATTCCATTTGCCACTGATTGGAGAATTAAAATAAATAGCCAGAGATAGCTATTAATATTTGCCGTTATCTCTAGTTTTCACAAGAGTTCCACCTGTGTCCCTTCCTTGTGTGTAACTGCCAAGGTCCTATTAAAGGTTCAAGTTTATTTATTAGTGTCACAAGTAGGCTTACATTAACACTGCAATGAAGTTTCTGTGAAACTCCCCTAGTCGCCACACTCTGGCACTTGATCAAGTACACTGAGAGAGAATTTAACACCTAACCAGCATGTCTTATGGACTGTAGGAGGAAACCGAAGCACCCGGAGGAAACCCACGCAGATGTGGGGGGAACATGCAGACTCCACACAGACAGTGGCCCAAGCTGGGAATCGAACCCGGGTCCCTGGCAGCAGTGCTAAAGCAGTGCCACCATGCCGTTCATATTTAATGTTTGAAGAAATACTACACATTGAACAGTTTAAAAATAAGCCTATGCCTATAATTAGTAAGAGCCACAATCCTTGACAACATAACTCAGTCGCTGGCCACACCTGGACAGCTTGCATTGATTAGGACAGATGCAAGAATACCAGATTTCAAAAATAACAATTTATACTACATGAGAAAAGGATGGTCATTGGTTAGCAAGTGGATGATTGGTCAAGGCTTTGCTATGGTGACTGCACCAGGGATCTGAACATGTCCGAACATTGTACCTATTTCAATTCAACAAAAGCATGGGAGGCAACTGTTCCCTGGTGCATTCCTCATGGCAACTGCAAGATGAATCAGAATCCATTTACCAACCAATTAGCACCCTTTTCACATGCAGTATGAATTGTCAGTACCTTTGAAATCTGATATTTGTATGTCTGTCCTAATGTTTGCAAGACAAAAAGCTTGGACAGTTTCTTTTTTCAGCAATGTTCAAGGGTCTTCATAAAGGATATTGCTCGATTAATAGCTAAAAATTAACTACTTCTGTGACAGATTATCATAGTTAATTTTAGTATAGAATAGAACTCTGTCAAATCAGGCAAAATGAGTAGAGAAGACAGGAGGAATTTTTAAGTGAAATTATTTATGTGGCGCTTGTAAGTTTGTATTTGAGAATAAAGCTGAGTATCTATACTACACTAAAGCATTAGGTAAATCTTTAAATCCCCAATATCTCACTTGATCCCTCCACTGCCTCTGATTTGTTATGATGCCAATCAAACAAACCTTTGTGCACTCTGCACAGAATGCTGGCTGAGGCGTGAAAACCGATATGTAGCTCTCCAGCTGCACAACTTTCTCTCCAGATGTTATGGCACTCTGCACAAAAGATATGGAAGCATAGTTTTTGCCATCATGTTGGCGGTGTGCGGCCTAATAGACCCAACAACGCTGGCTCCGTCGAGATGGCACCTAATCTGCACAGTAGAAAATACCCCTCCGCCACCTTCACACAGAAACAGACAGCTGCCCTCACAGTGAAGGGGACCACCCTTCCCCACTGGAGCTCCCCAGAGCCCTTAGCTCTGCCACTTCCTGGACGGGAACCTTGTTATGTCACAGGCGAGGGGTGGGAAAAATGAGATCTTGCCGGGGAGATTCTCGTTTTCCAATTCTCGGGGGATTTTGTGCCCGCTATTTGCACTCACAGTAAAATTGTTCCCACATTATTGGAAGAACAGGTGTTTTTTCCAACTAGATGCTGGGAAGCCACAAGTCATTCCTGACAAAATTCATTCCTTAGCCATCAACTCCACCCCTCAACCTGGCCACTGTCTTAGGAGAAGCAGACCTCAGAAATTGGGCGCCGTTTTTGGTACTGATCTGAATTTCTGAGTCTTCTTCCTCCCCTTCATTAAGATCCTTTCAGCTCAAGAACATCACCTGTCTCTGCCTCTGCCCCTGTCTCAGCTCAATTGCTGCTGAAGTCCTCGCCAATGCCTCTGTCACCTCTGGGCTCAGCTACTTTAATGCTCTCCTTATTGGCATCACAAATGCTCTGTAAACTAGAGACCATCCAAAATTCATAACTCACACCAATTCCTGTTCACCCGTCACCAGGTATACCTCACTGCCCAACTCAGCCCGACAATACCTTGATTTTAGAATTCTCATTCTTGTTTGAAAATCCTTCCATGGCATTGCCCCTCCTATTTCTGTCACCCTCTCCAGCCCCACAATCCTACAAGATCTCTAAGTTCCACCAACTCCAGTCCTGATGCACATGCCTGATTTTTGTTCTTCCAGCATTGACGGCTGTCTCTTCAGCTTATCAGCTCCGGAGTTCCCTCTGCAAACGTCTCTGCCTCTCTCCCTTTCTTTAAGATGCTCATTAATACCAACCCAACCTCTTTGACCAAGCTTTTGGTCACAATTCCTAATATCCCACGTGCATCACTTTTTAATTCATTCCTGGGATATGGGCATCATTGGCTAGGTCAGCATTTATTGCCCAGGTCAGCATTTATTGCCCATCCCTGGTTGTCCTTGGTGGTGGTGAGCCACCTTTTCGTTGCAGTTCATGGGCTGTGGGTTGACTCACAATGTCATTAGGGAGGGAATACCAGGATTTTGACTAGCGACTGTGAAGGAACGGCGATATATTTCCAAGTCAGGATGGTGAGTGGCTTAGAGGGAACTTGCAGATGGCAGCGTTCCCATGGACCCTTGTCCTTCTAGATGGAAGCAGTTGTGGGTCTGGAAGGTCCTGTCTAAGGATCTTTGGTGAATTGCTGCAGTGCATCTTGTAGAGTACACACATGATGCTACTGAGTGTTGGTGGTGAAGGGAGTGGAATTTGGTAGATGTGTGCCAATGCAGCGGGCTGCTTTGTCTTGGATGGTGTCAAGCTTCATGAGTGTTATTAGAGCTGCAACCATCCAGGCAAGTAGGGAGTATTCCATTACAGTCCTCTTTTGTGCCTTGTAGATGATAGACAGGCTTTGGGGAGTCAGGAAGTGAGTTACTTGCCGCAGTATTCCTAGTCTCTGACCTGCTCTTGTAGCCATTGTGTTTATGTGGTGAGTCCAGTTGAGTTTCTGGTCAATGGCAACCCCCAGGATGTTGACAATAGGGGATTCAGTGAGGTAACAACATTGAATATCAAGGGGCGGTGGTCAGTGTCACTTATTGGTGATTGTCATTGCCTCAGTGTCAACCTTTTTTTCACAATGCACCACGAATCAGTTTAACTATTTTAAGGCTGCTATATAAATGCAATTTGGGCTAAAAGGGAGAAACGACCAACAAAGCTGGAGGTGTACTGCCAAAGTGGGTGTTCACAGCGAGGTACCAATTGCAGTGCTGTCCTGCTAGAGACTAAGGTGTGAGTTGCTTCATCCATCCTCTTAGCTGCAGTACAAATGGATCTCAGCTGACACAGCTGCGAACAACTGATCGATCTTTATTCCCAACAAAAAAAAACTTATGGAAACACCAATATAAAAAATGACAAAAAAGCTAAACACTGTCACACATCAGACCGTTTGTATGACAACAGACTGGCAGCACAGAGCTGTTGCTTCTTAATTTCCTACAATGTTTGGCTCTCAATCTCGTTCTGTTTAGGGATGCACTTCTGAAAGATGTAGGAAAAACCGGGGATTCTGTTGGCCACTCGTGCATTTCCTGGTAAGCAGATTTGAGCAGCACTGATTGATGAATGTGCAAAATCAGAATACAAATATAAAATGGTTCTGTGATTTGCAAAAACACAAGAATGATTAGCATAATGTACAGCACCCTAACCATACAATGCCAATATTGATCTCCATGACATAACTGGGGGCAATTGTTCACAGTCTTGATAGTAATTTTACTTCTTCATTTAATAATGTTTGTAATATATAACTACTTTCTTACTTACGTGTCAAGGTTTCTTTAAAATGTTAATGACTGTATGTTGACTCTCTAAATCCATTAAGATCAAACGCCTTTAGAAGAAAGCATTTGTTTTAAAATTCAAAGAGTACAATTACACTTGAATCAGCTAATAAAAGCAGAGTGGGTAGGTAGATAAATTGTAACTAGGGAGGATGGAGATTCAATGAAATCAAACCACACAGTGCCACGCAGTGATGGAATGCAGATGTGAATACAAGTGCTGAAGGCTTGAATGTGAAAGTGGCCTTTACCTTCGGAATGGATGATACAGCCGTCGACTCCGACAGCCTTGGATATGTGTATGAACTATATGCATGTCCAGTGGGATGTGTTGACTTAAATGCACTGGCAGCATATGGCACACTTGGCTCCTGCAGTCCAGATCCTGATTTTGATCTCTGTCTCATAGTCGGCTGAGGACTTGTCTGTATGACATAGGATGACTTTGGTCGCTTGTCCAAGTCTTCCCTTTGGGGATCTGGACCCCAGTCTTTCTCTTTGCATTCCAATTTTTCCCTAGGGATTTCTCTTTGAGCATTTCTAGAAGGTGTACTTTGTTGGTGTCTCCTGTGAACTGGTGGTGACCTTTGAGCTCTTGGGGAGTCCCTGCTTGCCATAATGTGATCTGCAGGCCTAATCTTTGACACCAAGTATGCATAATAGTCTGGTGGCAATCTACCGAAATCTCCCTTGTGCGCATTTTCTTCTAAGTAATATGTTTCTACAGACCGAACTCTGTTAGAATCCTGGCCATTTTGTTGAGCAGCTTTGTTATATTTGAGATGTCCGTCCCAGTCTTCAGTGTGATTGCTCTGTTCTTTGCATTTCCCTGCTGTAAACTCGTTTGGAGGTTCAATATCATATGAGTGTCTGAGATAATAATGGCTGTAGCCATTTTCTTCAGGGCTGCACAGGCTATGGTTGGAATTTTTCTGTGGTGGAGCAGGTGGACTCTCCCTACGCAGAGAGTTTGAGCGAGTTACAGAAATATCATTGAACTCTTCCAAAAGGCCATTTAAAGAGGTGTCTTTCCATGCTCTGTTTCCTCTGACTATAGTCTGTAACAAAAAATAAATCAGTTAATATAGATGGAAGGTACACTGAATCATACTTAATATCAGAATACAGCAGTCAATGCTTTAAAGCTCAATGTAATCCTTTGTATAGAACATTTTTTGATGTTCCTCTTGGAGACAAATTGTCATCAATTACAAATATTCATTCCTATTCTCATTTTAAAACGTCTATCTGGTGTTAGGTTGTGTTGGTCTGCTTGAAATGCCCATCCAATCCTTTCCACTTGGTCTCAAGTATTCCCATGAGAGCCGCCAATGAGGTAAAATTATAGAATACCTCCAGGGCAGAAGGAGGCCATTTGGCCCATCGAGCCTGCCCTGACAACACTCCTACCCAGGCCCTATCCCCGTAACCCCACGTACTTACCCTGCTAGTCCCTCTGATATCAAGGCACAATTTAGCTTAGCCAATCCACCTAACCAAAACAACTTTTGGATTGTGGGAAGAAACCAGAGCACCTGGAGGAAACCCTCGCAGGCATGGGGAGAATATGCAAGCTCCACACAGAAAGTCACCTGAGGCTGGAATTGAACCCAGGGCACAGCCACTGTGAGACAGCAGTGCTAACCACTATGCCACCTTGCTGCGCCTGGTGGTAGATATCACTCAATCCTGATCAACTGGGCTGGGGGTTTGGGTGGTGAGTAGATAGGGAAGTTTAAGGACACATTGGATTTAATGTTTAGAGTGATGGTAGTGCTTACAGTGATGGGCTTCCTTCTAAATTGTTCTTCCCTTTGTATGGGCCACTTTCTGCAAAACTGGTCTAGAAATAAAACCACAATTGCTGAAAATTTGCAATAAGAAATAAAACTGTTGGAAACACACAACGCATCAGTCATCATTTGAAAAACAAAGTGATGATGTAATGTTAGCAGTCAGCATCCTCCACCATGGACTTGCTGTGTATTTCTAACATTTTCTGTTCTTATAAAAGGTTCTACCCGTCAAATATTTTCTGCTGAATAGTATTAATGAAATGTTCAAAATAAGGATAATTCACAGTTACTGAAGTCAAATTACTGGCTAATTTGGAAATATTAAGAATCAAATCATCACTTTGGTGCTATTCACTTTACTCAATTTGAATTGATAGGAAATTTAACCGTCACCACAGAAAATGGCCAGAACTTTCTGGCCTTTCACACTGGTGAGATCTTCTGGTCCTGCTGCAGGCTTCACGGCGGTGACAATGGGAAATCTCATTGACAGTGGAGGGGCCAGAAGATCCTGCTGCCAGTGAATGGCGGGGCCACCTCCCACCACCACGAAACGCATGGCGGATTGCAAGTAAATCCTGCCCAAATGTCTACATTATCAGAAGAAGAGTATAGGAAGAAAAGTATAGTTTTCTCAGCTTACGTTGAAATCCAAAAGCCATTTACAGTGTATAATCTCAAATTTCAACATTAGAGCAGAATTAATTATATTTTGTCAATGCCATGCAACAATACTCTCAGTATTTGAATTGTAAAACTTTTTTTCACATTTTTTGGAACGTTTGGTGCTATACTTTTCATTAGAACTGGAAATTCACAATTTATTTTTGCTCAATTTGTCAACAATTATTGATTGTTACTTATCCTTCAGGTGAAGATGTGGATTTTGTTTTATTCGTTCGTGGAATAATGGTGTCGCTGGCTGGCCAGCATTTATTGCCCATCCCTAATGGCCCTTGAGGAGGTGGTGGTGAGCTGCCTTCTATGGGTTGACCATGTTGCGTTAGGGTGCGAATTCCAGGATTTTGACCAGCGACTGCGAAGGAACGGCAATATATTTCCAAGTCAGGATGGTGGGTGGCTTGCAGGGAAACATGGTGTTCGCATATGTCTGCTGCCCTTTTGTCCTTCTAGATGAAAGTGGTCATGGGTTTGGAAGGTGCTGTCTAAGGATCTTTGGTGAATTGCTGCAGTGCATCTTGTAGATATTACACACTGCTGCTACTGAGCGTCGGTGGTGGAAGGAGTGAATGTTGTTAGATGTGGTGCCAATCAAGCCAGCTGCTTTGTCTTGGCAGGTGTCAAGCCCCTTGAGTGTTGTTGGAGCTGCACCCATCCAGGCAAATGGGGAGTATTCCATCACACTCCTGACTTATGCCTTGTAGATGGTGAATAGGTTTTAGAACATAGAACATAGAACCCTACAGTGCAGAAAGAGGCCCTTTGGCCCATCGAGTCTGCACTGAACACAATCCCACCCAGGCCCTACCCCCATATTCCTACATATTATACCCACTAATCCCTCTAACCTACGCATCCCTGGATACTAAGGGGCAATTTCTTAGCATAGCCAATCAACCTAACCCGCACATCTTTTGGGGAGTCAGGAGGTGCATGCAAAAAAACTTTCTAATGCAGCCCTGAGAAAAAAATGGGATGCTTTTCAATTTTCAGGTCTTTTATTTCATACCTTCTCCCCTCCCTTTGAGTCCCTCTCCCGCAAATTAATTTATTTGTGTAAAATTTAGTGAAAAGAGTGGGGTGGCAAGAACATTTCATATCCTTGTCTCCAAACAATGAAAGAAAATGTCCCTCAGGGAAAGAGATCTGCTGTCCTCACCTGGTCTGGCCTACATGTGACTCCGGATCCACAGCAGTGTGGTTGACTCTCAACTGCTCTCCAAGGACAACTAGTGATGGGCAATAAATGCTGGCCAGGCAGTGATGCCCATGTCCCATGAGTCAATAAAAAAAATAGTTTTCAGAAGCCACTTTGGAAGAAAGGCTGTTGAGCTGATCTTACCGATCAAGACTGCAAAGACAGGTGCTCAATCAGACATTCACTACTGCAACGATGATGAATACTTAGTAATTCTAAAGCCAGTCTACTGTATTGCACTTCCCTTTGAACAGTTCCTAGCATTTGCATAGAGTAAGATTCATAGAATCCCTCCATCAAGTTTGCATTGACCACAATCCCACCCACCCCCATTCCTGTAATCCCACTTGTTCACCTTGCTAATCCCCCTTACACTAGAGTCGATTTAATATGGCCAATCCACCTAACCCGCACATCTTTGGGCTGTGGGAGGAAACTGGAGCACCTGGAGGAAACCCATGCAGACACAGGGAGAATATCCAAACTCCACACAGACAGTGGCCCGTGGTGGGAACTGAACCCCAGTTCCTGATGCTGTGAGACAGCAGTGCTAACCACTGTGCTGTCCATTTTTTTTCTTTTTTGCCCTGATTATAGTTAAACTACATCAACAAAGACAATGAGTACAGTTGTTCCACACTGTGTTCTATAGTAGGTAGTACATTTGTAGAATATTACATGTCAAATTTGAATGATTATAGTAGTTACATTCCTAGCCTACAACCTGATATCAATGTGATTCCACTGGGGAGGGAAAAAACCTCCTTTTTCAGCAGAGATAACTCCTGATGCAAAAATCTGAATTCATTAGAAGTCTTGTGCATAAGATATTGCACATCAAGTGCTTGGGATGGCGCAGTGAAACCGCCTGCAGCAAGGAAAAAAAAATCAAACCTTTTCTCATTAGCTGTAATACTTATTATGTTGAAATATGATCAGGAAAGATTCCAGAGAAAAGCAACTAATTCAAATGCCACAATTTCAACCAATCAGGCCGTCCAATTTAATTCCCAGCATCACTCTGGTTTCTGAGCCAGTTGAAAATGCAGTCGTATAAATAAAGTTGAAAAGAACGCCACGAAAGTCATCGGATAAATTCTGAAGTGGAGAGGCAAGAGGAAGAAAACGAGTGCGAGAGGAAGGGGTGTTCTAGTTTCCAACATTCTGCTGTGGGAAACAATACCAAGAGCGACCCAAGAACCAAGTGGGAAAAGATTCTTAAAGCGATTCAGGGATTTCGTGCTGCTGTTGACAAATTTTGTAGCAGATCCGGGAAGCGATGAGTTTTTAAACCATGGTCACTTGGAGTTTCAATTCCCCTGACAGCAGTTTCAACCAGCACCAGAAGCTACACGAAAGATGACAACCATACTCCAGACATCAGACTAACCCTGTGTCACCCCGTTGGCAATCCATCAAGTATTTGTAAGTAAACATTCCGTGGTTGTTGACATATAAGCCAACCTTTGAAGCCTCGAAGAATCCTTCCAAAAACAGGTGTTGACTTTTACGTCGAGTCGAAAAGTTGGAATACCAGCGCGCAAAAATGGTTGTTCGCCATTTTGAAACATCATTTGCTGCTGACGCAGAAAGTGGGTGTGTTGTCAACTCCTGAACACTTTCTCAACACAGCTTGATTCCATACGCCCAGTTATCAGGTACTGGTAAGTAAGGCATGACTTTGTGGGAAGGAAAATTGAGGCTGACTACAAATGGCATGTCCTGTTTGAAAAGGGGAGGGTACACCAAGTATGTGCAAAAATAGGACATCCAGGGCTGGACAAATGGGGTCATCATATATTCCAGGTCAACTTATAAGTCAGGATTTATGGTGTTTTATTATTTTCCATCCTAATTCGATGGTTTGTCACAGATCCTGCAAACACCACTGAGACAATGACCAGGATATGCTCTAATGACACCAATTGAGGTACAAGCTATGGTCATGGCATGGAGAATTCTCTGGCTCCTCTTTTGAATAGTGGCAGGAGTTCTTTCATATCCCCTGGAGAGGTCAGGCGGAATCTTGGCTTAGGATCTGAAGGGCAGCACCTCGGACAATGCAGCTCTTCCTCAGTGCACAGGTTCAGAACTGAGGTGCACAGAATGAAAGCCACTAGAAAACATGCAAAATCCTTCAGAGTTGTAGCTGAGATTTACTGGATGGATGTGGAGGGAGTTGCAAAAAGGCTTGGCTGTCACACACCACAATGCTGCTGTGCATGGTATTGATCCAGGGGCATGCAAACTGAAGTAATATCTATTGTTAAATCCCTTTTCATTTGTAACTAATCTGAGGTGCAAAGACCACAGTGACAAGGTCTATTTAATTTTACTTAATGAGCTGTGGCCCCTAATCACTGGCAATTTGACCGATTTTCAGGGTTTCATCCTGTTCTCAATATACCGTGCAGGATTTCAGACTCACTGTGATTGAAGCATTCAATATTACTCGACAGACCAGTTTCGGCTTCTTCCATTGTGGTTTTTATAGACTGAATGTCAAGTTGCAGTGCAGTGTGTTATAACACTGTCTTATGGCTTCTGGACATACAGGCTTAGGCCCAGGTCCAGTCCAATGTTAAGAAAATATTTTCGCTCTGAAGGCTGCTGAATTCTAAAATGAATAAGCTTTGCAGCCGAGATAAACTGTTGGTATAGCGCTGAGATAGACATACCGGGTATCCAACCCAATAGTTGCCATAGTCCCAGCTGAGCAGAGGTGGCAATTTTAACCCAACGATCACCACAACTAAGGTGAGGTGCAAGATTGAGAAGACCCATGAGTAACCTCAGCCAGTATGGGAATTGAACCCGCTTTGCTATTGTCACTCTGCATCACTAAATAGCTCTCCAGCCAACTGAACTAACCGACTCCCCAATCCAACGTTGTTTTACTGGTGCAGACAAAATATCCCTCTCTAAAAACAACAGCAAATACTTGGTCCAATAGCGGGGAGGCCGATTACCAGGGGAAATAATCTTAAAAGTACAGCCAGTCTAAGGAGAGAAATAAGGAAATAATTCTTCATGCAAAAAGTGGCAGAAGTGTAGAACTCTCTCCCATAACAAGGAATAGGCACCAGCTCAATTAATAATTTAAAATCCAAAATTTTTGCTAAGGAATTATAGAAAAGGATCTGGAGCAAGACTATTAATGCAGAATAAAAGCAAATTACTGCCGATGCTGGAATCAGAAACCAAAAGAGAAAATGCTGGAAAATCTCAGCAGGTCTGGCAGCATCTGAGAGGAGAAAAAAGAGCTGATGTTTCGAGTGCATACGACCCTTTGTTAAAGCTTTTCTTTCCTCACAGATGCTGCCAGGCTTGCTATTAGTCCCCAGAAACTCAACTAATGTTCTGGAGATCTGGGTTTGAATCCCACCACGGCAGATTGTGGGATTTGAATTTAATAAAAAATATATCAGGAATTAAGAATCTACTAATGACTATATACCTGTTGTCGATTGTCGGAAAAACCCACCTGGTTCACTAATGTCCTTCAGGGAAGAAAATCTGCCGACCTTACCTGGTCTGGCCTACATGCAACTCCAGAGCTACAGCAATGTGGTTGATTCTCAGCTGCCTTCAGACAACTAGCAATGGGCAATAAATGTTGGCCATCAGCAATGCCTGTGTCCCACGATCGAATTAAAAAAGGCAGGTGGATGATGTAAAGATACAACCTCCTCAGTGTATGGTGGCAACAGGCCTGAGGTGCAGAATGTCCAATACTTATTCTTTTATCCCTATTAACCTTCCATTGGCAGCGCAGTATTCCTGCATCTGGCAATCCCTTTTATACTTTTTCTTGCTGGCTCGCACTTTTTAACCTCTTTTTTTAAAAAAAAATCCATCCTGCTGCTGATGAAGTAATTTAGGTCACATGTCAATATTCTAGACATCTGATAACTGCATGAACAAGGTGTCAAAGCTTCACACAGTCATTCAGTGTTAAGAAAACAAACCAAACTTTAATGTGTGATTTCTTAATTATGTGAAACGCGTTATTTGAAACTGTAAGCGAATGAATGAATAAATAAATTTAAATCAGGGTAGTCAATAAAACCGACAGGAAGAACACATTTATTCCACCCATGGTAACACTACTAAATAAATTTAAAAAATTAATTGGTAATATTGTAGAGGTAAGAAAGGGGAAGAACAGGATGCTTTTAAAAGCACTTTTTTTTTACAGTAAACATTTTAAATTCTTTTATCAGATGAAATTATGTTTTACTGGCATTACAGTGGTATGAAAGCAATAAAGCCTTTATACGTCTGATTATCATAGAATCCTACATTGCAAAAGGAGGCCATTCAGCCCATCAAGTCCACACCGGCCACAATCCCACCCAGGCCCTATCCCCATAATCCCATGCATTTACTCTAGCTAGTCCCCCTGACACCAAGGGGCAATTTAGTAAGAAATCTGACAACACCAGGTTAAGTCCAACCGATTTATTTGATAGTAAACTCACAAGCTTTCGGGGTTTGCGCCTTCGTCAGGTGAATAGAGTGTTCTGGCCTCTCAGAGCATAAAACAGCACAGACCAGCCTTGGGTGACTGTCTATGTGGAGTTTGCACATTCTCCCCGTGTCTGCATGGGTTTCCTCCACGTGCTTCAGTTTCCCCCCACAGTGCAAAGATGTGCCAGTTACATTGATTGACCATGCTAAATTGACTCAAATGTCAGGGGGATTAACAGTGTAAATATGTGGGGTTACGGGAATAGGGCCTGGGCAGGATTGTGATTGGTGCAAACTTGATGGGCTAAATGGCCTCCCTCTGCATTGCAGGGATTCTATGATACAGCTTCAGTCAAAAAATGTACCTCAATTGTTCTTCCCTGCATCCAAAAAGCATTCAATAATTTTGCTTGCAAATACTGAGAAGCCATTGTTTTATTTCAAAATTATTCACACAACAGGAATAGCATTAGCTCACCAGCTTTTGTTAACCTGTCATTTTACCAGGTCACTGAGTAAATTGCTTACAGCCAACTACCTGAGAACAAACAGAATCCCCACAGTGCAGGAGACAACCACCTGGCACATTGAGCCTGCACTGACAACAACCCAACCCAGCTCCGATCCCCGCAACCCCACACATTTACCTCACCAACCCCCCCAACCTACATATATTGGGACACTAAGGGTCAATTTTGAGCGGCCAATGAATCTAACCCGCACATCTTTGTACTGTGGGAGGAAACTGGAGTATCTGGAGGAAACTCATGCAGACATGGGGAGAAAATGCAAACTCCACACAGTCATCTGAGGCCAGAATTGAACCTGGGTCCCTGGTGATGTGGGGCAGCAGCGCTAACCACTGTGCCACATTACAGTGTGATCACAGCCCTGTCTATGTACAAGTAAACTTTTAACCTCAATATAATTACAGATGTTATTATCCATAATTGCTGTTTATTATAAATGTGTTATATATTTTAGTTCCAAGCATATTTGTCAAGGTAGAGCACATTGAACTGACACAAGATGTAAGGACAAAAGAAATATTCTAATCATTAAAGACTATCAAGTTTTAAATATCACAATGTCATCTCATATATACGAATTAAAGTCAAACGTTTTCAAGTGCCTGCCTTACATTTCCACTTTATTGCTTTTAAAACTGTTCTGGGGGCTTGTTCTGGATTTCAGTGACAGCAGCCATTTTTCATGAGGCTCCTTGCACAGTCTGTTCTTTGGTGATAAGCTGCAATGGGGAAATATTTCCTGGTTGCAGAAAGACTTGCTCCCTCTCAGCAGCAGAATAAGACTCAAAGCAAATTAACCGTGATAAATAGCAGAGGGCATAATTAATAACCCTGCCCCTTTAACACCTCTTATTTATCGCATAGCACAGTTCAACCACCCAACGCATAAAGCTGCACCGTAATAATTCTAAATGAACTGCTAACTGAAGGACAAGATGCAAACTTCTTTCCAGCTCTCATTTTCAACACTTCCTTATCGAGATTGTAAATCATCTATGGTGACACTTTTACTTTTAATCACACTACATGAATTCCAGGACTATCAGATTGTATTTATTTCCACTAGATACAAAATCTATAAACATTTCTTTTCATTAGATTGCGATCGTATTTCATCTTCACACTTATCAGGAAATAAATTCCAGAAAGGCTAGTCCCATTGTTCGCATCCTCTGCCACTGGGGAACCTACGGGGGGCGGGGGGGGAGAGTCGCCACCAGTGGGATCGGATAATCACGCCAGCAGGAACAGCTGGAAAATTCCGCCCCATGTTAGAGTGACCCATTTGGAATTTGACGCTACTGTGCTTTCAGAAATGTTTTTAAATCACATTTCTCTGCAGTTCTTTTAAGAGGACCATTTGTGCTTGTTGCTGTCCTGTCAGAGTCAATGTTGTTTTATTGTTGTTAGAGTCATATAATAGGTCTTTTGTTTATTTTTCATCTGGGCTTAATGCAATGTCCTGGAATATTACAACCCTTTTGAATTGTTGGGGGGAAGAATGAATGACAGGGACAGTTTTTTTTGTCAAAAGAGTTTTTACTTTCAGTTTTGGTTGCTGGCTAGTTAGAAGGTATTTGGAGTTCTGGCTGGATGCAGTGTGTTTGTCTCTTGCCCTGGTATTAGAAATTCTGCTAGTTTCTTTGCCTTTCTGGAGTGAAAATTTTGCTGACAGTGGTTTGCTAACTAAAGGCAAGCAGTGGCTCTATCTCTACCTTGAGGTGGGCTGAAAGTGCCAGGGCTGGAAGGTCAGAGTTTCAATTCTCCATCCAAATAACTAATTCACAGCAGACATTGCAGAGCTAAAAAAAATCCAACATTACATGAACAGTCTTATTTTCTGTGCTAAACCTGGGATGGATGTATGTTTGTAAGAGTGTTTGGTTAGAGCAGTGCATTTAGTTGTTAAGGTTTCTACAATATCATGGTTGATTTTCTCTTGTTTGTATTTGATAAAAATTATTGCAACTTTTCTTTCTATCTGTTAACCGTATTCTTAAATAAACTTTGTTTGATAAAAAGTTCCTAATGGGTCGTTTGAATCATATCTGGAGTGAAACAGGTAAGGTCTCACCTGACGAAGGAGTAGCACTCCGAAAGTTAGTGGCTTTTGCTACCAAATAAACCTGCTGGACTTTAAACTGGTGTTGTGAGACTTCTTACAATGCATCATATTAACAGGACAGTCACACTGGGTGAATGGTCTTGTTTATTATTTCTTCCCAGGACTTTTGGGATGCCCAACTTCTAATTGTGGTGGCGACTGTTAACAATTAAGTCATGTGTAAAATACAGACCAAAGATAAATAAATCTACTGAGAAAGGAAAATCCACCAGGAGCCTGGGTAAATAAAACAAAATCATACTATACACTGATTACTACAGGAAAACTAATTAATGGAGATAATAATGACACTCTTCTTCAAGACTGCACTCTGAAAATGGCAGACTGCTGCTTTTCTCCAGTACACTTTTTAGCTTTGAGATGGTAGGATAGTGGATTTAGAGACCCAGCCGAATATTCTGGGGAGGCGATGGTCTAGTGGTATTATCGCTAGACTATTAATGTGCTGGAGACTCAGGTTTGAATCCCACTACGGCAGATGGCGGAATTTGAATTGAATAAAAAATACCTGGAATTAAGAATCTACTGATGACCGTGAAACCATTGTCGAATGTCGGAAAAACCCATCGGATTTGCTAATGTCCTTTCGGGAAGGAAACCTGCCGTCCTTACGCAGTCTGGCCTATGTGTGACTACAGAGCCACAACAATGTGGTTGATTCCCAACTGCCCTCCAAGGGCAACTAGGGATGGGTAATAAATGCTGGCCAGCCAGTGACACCCATGTCCAACAAATGAATAAACAAAAAAGAATGAAGGAATCTAGAATTGAATGGTGATGATGATTTATCATCGATTGTTGTAAAAATTCCTCCCGCAGTCCAAAGATGTGCAGGTTAGGTGGACTGACCATGCTAAATTGCTCCTTAGTGTCAGTCAGCGAGTCAGTGCAGATTTGATGGGCCAAACGGCTTCCTTCTGCACTGTAGGGATTCTATTTCTATAAGATGGGGATGAGCTAGGCCAAGGGCTAATTTGCAAATAAGGATATGAAGTGTTATTTAACCAAAAGCTAGGTCAGCACATACAGGGATGATGTGTGAATGGGACTTGGTGCAAGTTTGGCTTCATAATCATTCATAACATCCATTCCTTACTGTTTATTTCCCTGATGGTACAATAATTTTCTGTTTAAGAGTGAAATTACTAAACCAAAGACAACCACAACAATTCTGCAGTGCAATAGGTGTCATTCATGGGGAGGTGATGGCCTAAACTGGTATTATTCCTGGACTATTAATCCAGAAACTCTGGAGATCCGGGTTTGAATCCTGCTGTGGCAGATGCTGGAATTTGAATTCAACAAAAAAATCTGGAATTAAAAATCTACTGATGATCACGAATCAATTGTCGGAAAAACCTATCTGGTTCACTAATGTCCTTCAGGGAAGGAAATTTGCAGTCCTTACCTGGTCTGGCCTACATGTGACTCCAGAGCCACAGCAATGTGGTTGACTCTCAACTGCCCTCCAAGGGCAGCTAGGAAAGGGCAATAAATGCTGGCAGCTGGCCAGTAACGCCCATGTCCCACAAATGAATAAAAAAAAGGCATCTAGAATTGAATGGTGATGATGATTTATCATCGATTGTTGTAAAAATCATTTGGTTCATTAATGTCCTTTAGGGAAGGAAATCTGCCGTCCTTACCCGGTCTGGCCTACATGCGACTCCAGATATACCTTGCCTCTTAACTGTCCTCAGTTCAAAGACAAATGCTGGACTTGCCCACATGAAATTTTTTTAAGAGGCACAACATATTTCAGACAATACATCTGGGGAGTAATACATCAAGGTAATGTAAGTGGGTTTGAATAATTACTGCGGCCTTAATGAGGGCAGTGAAAATCAGGAACGCCTCTGGGCATGGAGGAAACAGGGAGAAGCAGACCTAAATGCTGCTCTCCAGAACTCCTATCCTACTCATCAGAAGAAGATTAGCTGTATTGGCAATCCTGGTCAAGGTCAGCCCTATCATCTCAGACCCACTTGTCAGATTCTTCTAACCCTACTCACCCTGTTTTCACCTGCATTAGCAGCACAACTGATGAGAGAACCATCAGGCCCCATTATCCCCAACCAGGCAACTAATATAGATCTGGCAACATGAAAATCATGGTTAGGAGAAAAGTTAAGTCAATCTTTTTTCTTACTTCTATATTTTTAATTGATCAATTTCTTCATTTGAGGAAAAAAACACATTTATAGAATCCCTCCTGAACTGTGCAGAACAAGGCCATTTGATCCATCAAACCTGCACTGACTCTCCAACAGCGCATCTTACCCAGGCCCAACTCCCACTGTCCTATCCCCATAACCCCGCGCATTTACAATTGCAAATATACTTAATCTACATATCTTGGGACACTATGGGGCAATTTAGTATGGCTAATCCATCTATCTTTTGGAGTGTGGGAGGAAACTGGAGCACCTGGAGGAAACCCACACAGACAGGGGGAAGAATGTGCAAACTCTACACAATCACTCAAGTCTGGAATCGAATGTGGGTCCCTGGCGCTGTGAGACAGCCATGCCGCCATGCCACCTGTGTGTAGCAGCATTGCTCATAGTTTCAGCACACCCCAAATTGCTTTACAATCAAGAGATTAACTTTGAAATGCAGCCACTGTTGTTACACTAGAAAATGCAACACGTAAATTGTGAACAAGTCTTCACACACAACCAAATAAATAATTCACAAAATGAACAATACAGATGGCAGTGGTCATGCCTAATAGCTGGTCAGCAAGCAACAGCCTCCATTGGGGAAGTCCTCTCAGGCACTTAAATCACCAGCTTAAATCACTAGCTAAGCAGGGTGGAATTCCCACTCTCCTGAGCTAGCGATTGCAGGCAGCCATAGAGGACGCAATGTCAGCTGCCAGGATGCACCCAGAGAATAGTCTAGAGTCACCATAGACCCAGGCCACAGACGAGCGAGGTTAAGGGGCTTGCAGGAGACATGGGTGGAAGAGCTTTGGCAGCAGGGTAATGGGTGGCTCTCAGTAGACACGCCCTTCACCGATGCTGGGTACCTCAGTCAGATACCAAATACCTGTGAAGGGGATCTGTCCAGTAGTCGACAAGCAAACATGCCAGGGTTTGCACTTCTCATTTTAGGCTTCCCACATGGCTGGTGTCATAGCTATCGCTGGAGGCGAGGCCCTTAACTGGGCATTAGTTGCCATGGCAGGGCAGAGAGGCTGTCCACATGCCTTCTCATGTCAGACTTAATTGAGGCAGAGGCAGAAAAGCGGTGGCGTTCCCTCCTGCATCCAAACTTGCTATTGTGAAAGGACATTAAATCTTGACCACTCCGGTGGTGTTGGTTCAGCGAGGAATGGAGACCCAGTGAATAATTTGCACTTATATAATGTTTATATAATGCACTTAATAAATGCAAATAGGAACAGAAAGAGGTGCCATGAGTTAAAGTTTATTTATCAGTCATGAGTAGGCTTACATTAACAATGCAAGTTCCTGTGAAAATCCCCTAGTAGCCACACTCCGCCCGGGTACACTGACGGACAATTTAGCACAGCCAATGCACTTAATGAGCAGGTCTTTCGGACTGTGGGAGCACCTGGAGGAAACCCACGGGGAAAATGTGCAAACTCCGCACATGACCCAAGCCAGGAATCGAACCCCGGTCCCTGGCAGTAGTGCTAACCACCGTGCTGTTCCAGGAACGATTAAGGAAATGGTTGGACAATACAGCTGGGATATGAGAAAGCTTTCAAAGGGTCAAGTAAAATAGAAAGTAGGAGAGAGTGTAAAGAAACGGTGGAGAGAGGAAAAGTGAGCGAAAAGAGAGACAAAGAAAAGGAAAGGGGAAAGGGGCAGAAATGAAAGAAATGTGGCAAGGAAAGAATGTGAGCGAATGTGAGAAGGAAAGAGAAAGTGATATGTTACAGACACAGATGCGGGAGAACCAAATCCCTTTCCCTTCTTTTACTGCCCATAATCAGTGTGATTTTGAAAAGGAAGGCATGTGTGTTTCTTCATCCTGAATGTGCGGACAATTTGAATAATCAACACCGAGCCTTTTGTGAGTTTAAATAAAAAAGATTACTTATTTGCATGTTTACTCCAGACACAAAAGGACAGTTCGTAATTAATGTCATTGGTTCATCTTAAGTAAAACATACAGTACCAGCCTGATGAAGAACGGGGTTTTCACTCCTCAAGTGTAGTTAGATGAATTCAACGGCCAAAGTTGTATACTAGAGTCACTGTAGGATTCTTTTTGTATAGCGCACTTTCTGCACGTCACGAAGTTAGTTATTTGTAGTAATTTGTACTGTTATTTATTTGTTTGTTAGTTATTTGTTATCAGCAGGTCAGTTTTCTGTAATGGTAGACCTGAAGGGCAAAAGACTTGGAGAACTTACGAAGTTGCAGTTTCCAGTTCTTGCTGCATTTCCAAATGTTGCTGTTTTCTGCTGCTGTTCTTTTGCCTCTTCCAGACAACCCTTCATTTCACACAGTTCCTCTTTTTGAGCATGGCATTGAGCCTCGTCAAATAGCCACAACTTGAGTCTTTTTGTGTGGATGTTCATCCTGAGGCCTTGAAAAAATTATCTTCTTTGTTTCTGAGCAGACCCATTCAGAATAGAAAATCTCTTGCAGATGGTCTACGACATGTTTTTAGCCTGGAATGTGTCCTTTTGTCCTTTCAAGAGAGTGTGGCACTTTGAATTCACAGGTCACATCAGGTTACTCTTAGTGGCCATTTCTTGCAGCATTTTCATGCCCCTTTTCAAAGGAAAGTCAGTTCCAGAAGATTCCACACTGATCACAGACATGGCTGAGAAAGAACTGAAACCTCTGTTCCCTTCTCTTACTTCGTGTCTGTTATCTGTAAGTACTTAAAAGTTAAGAATGTGGCATGCCCTTCACTGGGCAGGACAGGTAGAAGAGATAGAACGTGAAGGAAAAAGGAGAGAGGCAGAATAGGAAAGGTGAATAAAAAGAAAAAGATGTTCTGTCTGTACACGAACATTTGGAGTACGGGTAGGCCACTCGGCCCCTCAAACCTGCTCTACCATTCCCCAAGATCATAGCTGATCTGATTGTAAACTCAACCCCACATTCCTGCCTACCCCTGAAAACCTTGTCAATTAAGAATCTATCTAACTCTTCCTTAAAAATATTCAAAGGCTTTGCTTCCACTGCCCTTGGAGGAAGAGACTTCCAAAGACTCAACTCCATGTGACAGAAAAATTTTCAAGAGAATGAGGTCATGGTAGCTGTCTGCTCTGCCATCAGTGATGGAGTTAAAAGGTACAGAAGACATATGAAAGGTACAGTACAAAGGCCAAAGGGTTCTGGAAGTGTTGGGAAGTGGTAAGTGGGGAAGGTGAAACAAGTCTGAAAGATGTTAATCATAGAATCCCAACAATGCAGAAGGAGGCCATTTGGCCCATCAAGTCTGCATTGACCACAATCCCACCCAGACTCTATCCCCATATATTTACCCTGCTAGTCTTCCTGACACCAAGGGACAATTTTCCATGACCAATCAACCTAACCCGCATATCTTTGGACTGTGGGAGGAAACCTAAGCACCTGGAGGAAACTCACGCAGACAAGGGGAAAACATGCAAACTCCACAGGGTGGTATAAGCAATGGAATGAGGGATTTGAAGAAACAGCTGCGCAGACTTGATCGTATAAATGTGCCATAGGGCAGGAAGCTCTTGTAGATTAGACGGAATACGGGTCATAGCAATCAAGGCTTGGCATGGGACAGAACATGGTCAGCAAGATTGCAAACAAGTTGAAGGAGAAAGAGTTGGAATATCAAATCAAAATGACAAAAGCAAAAGTGGGTGTAGGAATGGAAGGAGGATGGATTGGGATAAGTGGAAATAGGTGATGAAGTAGTGTGAAACTCATCTCAGGAACTGCGAGGATGCCAATATTTCTCATGATCTGGTCAAATCTTAGTGAGCAGCCAATGAGGCAAATGAGCGAAGTGGTGGCTGAAAATATTGGGTCCCATTTTCCTGATTTCGCTTATAGGACATTGTGACGCATCAGGACTAAACATTAAACTTGCTGCACTGATTTAAGCTGCGGACTCTGGAGATACAGTGGAAAGTAGCATCACGTGTAAGCAAAGTGACTAGAGTTTCTACTGTGGACAGAATTGGTGGGTGATCCAGGTGGAAAATAGGCTCAAAATTGTGTTAGAAGAAACACCTGTTAAATCTCTCAATTTTCCCTCAATTCACTTGCAGATCATCAAACATGGGGGAGCTGTGGAGCAAACTTACAAAAAAATACTAAGTGCTGAACGAGCGTGAAAACGGGAGAGTTTCAGACTCGTATTTTAGACAAATTGAAAAATGCAATCTTATGACGCCCAGTCGAAAAAAAGCTACAATGCAATTCCTGCCAGCAGGGGGAGGGAGCAGAGCCTAATCTCACTGGAAAGCCTGCTGCTGAGCTCTAGGGATGCCATTACACAGGTGCCCTGATCTCCCAGTACACTGTGTGCACAGAGGGGCGGATTTTCCCATTCTGCCCGTCACGGGAATCGGAGTGGGCGAGGGGCGGACCATCAAAAGGTCCATTGCCCTCAGGCAGTATTTTCCATCTTCATGGTGAGAAAATCCCACCCACAGTGGACTGGGAACCGAGAGATCTTGTCACCCACCGCACCGCCCCCCCCTCCCCCCCTCCCAATCACAAACATCAAGACCTGCCACTGAGCGCCCCCTGTGCTGGGCTCTCCCCACACCCCCCTAAACCCCAAAGGTCACTGCTCGACACTGCCCCCAACCACCTGGAGGCTTCAATGGTCTCCATTCCCACCAGTGAGGCCATCATGTCTGGTCCCAGCCGCAAAGACAATTTCACCAGCATATCAGTGAAGGTAACATTGCAAGAGGTGAAAGATCAGGCAGGAACCTGATTTTCCACCTCTTACCTGATCTTACCAGCTTCACGGCCAATTGACCTGTGTGACGAGCTAGAAAGACCAACCCTAAACTCTTTCATGAAGCAGCATAATTGGGCAGTGTTTTAAAGCATACTTTAAAAAAAAATTCTTTAATATATTCCAAAGCAGAAACTTAGTGCAATTTGATTAATACAGCTGTAAATGGGTCTACCATTAAAATATCATTTCTAATTAGTGATTAATACATCACCTGAACCAGATTTTAAACGGAGAGCTCTGAAGATGATAGGCAGAAAGCTTGTTTACAAGTCTTCTAGAATCATAGAATAGGTTAGAATACCTACATTGCAGGAGAAGGCCATTTGACCCAACAAGCCTGCACCAACAACAATCCCACCCAGGCCCTATCCCCATAACCCCACCTATTTACCCTACTAATCCCCCTGACATTCCCCAAACACTAAGGAGCAATTTAGCATGGCCAACCAACCTAATCCACACATTTTTGAACTGTGGGAAGAAACTGGACCACACGGAGGAAACCCACACAGATGCGGGGAGATGCGCAAACTCCACACAGACAGTGACCCGGGAATTGAACCTGAGTCCCTGGCGGTGTGAGGCAGCAGTGCTAACCACTGTGCCACCATGCCGCCGCTCTGTTTCTAGAGAAGAGGGTTGAGATTGGCCATTGTTAATGCACAACAGATTTATTTATAAAAAATTATTTGTTTATGGGATGTGGGTATTGCTAGCTAGGCCAACACTTATTGCTTCTCCCTAACCGCCCTTGAGAAGGTGGCGGTGAGCTGTCTTCTTGAACTGCTGCAGCCCATGTGCTGTAGGTACACCCACAATGCTGTTTGCTGTTTTGACCTAGCGACGGTGAAGGAATGGCAATATGGTTCTAAGTTAGGATTGTCTGTGACTTGAGGGGAACTTGCAGATGGGTGTGTTTCATCCATCTGCTGTCCTTGCACTTCTAGATGGTAAAGTTCATGGGTTTGGAAGGTGCTGTCGAAGCAGCCTTGGCTAGTTGCTGAAGTGCACCTTGTAAATGATACACACTGCTGTCATTGTGTATTAGTGGTGGGAGGGAGTGGAGAAAGGTTGAGGATTTTTTTTGAAGAGTATGTAATTTCAGAGACGTTAAAAAGAACAAGGGATAGTGCCTGGGGAAAGGGAAACAACAGAACCAATTAGCAAATCAGCCAGGAGGGGATATTGAGTGGTCAGAAGTCCGAGGGGATTGGATTAAAAACACCAGAAAAGAACAAGAATAATAAGGAGAAAGGGAATAAAGAAAAAATAGGACTAAATTGTACAACAGTAGCGATCAGGCGCTCACTGGACTGAACATTTGTTTTGCGAGAGAGCGTACAGGGACTGTTTCCGGGAAATGAAGTAACAACACCAGGTTAAAGAAAGTCTCAACACCAGGTTGTGAGACTTCTTACTGTGTTTACCCCAGTCCAACGCCAGCATCTCCACATCTGGGACATGAAGCCATCCACGGGGGAAACTCCCACGCACTGGAATTCTGGTTGGGCCACTCCTTTAATTGAAATGGCGACAAGTTTCCTGTCCAATTAAGGGAGGCAAGCTGAACTTTTGAAACTTGAGGAACTTTCCAGTTTCTGAGGAGTGCTCAGCTGCAGTGAATTGTAAATACTGACAGGGTGGCTGGAGAATACTGATCTTAGGGGCTAAGAAAATACTTCACACTTATAAAAGTTGCATACTAATCCTAGGTGCTAAATGTATTGCACTCTAATCACACTTTGGGTAAAGACGTTTCCCCTGTATTCCTGGCTGCATTTATAAGGGTAGCACAGTAGCGCCTCATTGCACCAGGATCCTGGGTCCGATTCCTGGCTTGGGTCACTATCTGTGCGGAGTTTGCATGTCCTTCCCTTGTCGGCTTCGTCTGGGGGCTCTGAAAGATCATAGAATCATACAATGCAGAAAGAGACCCTTCGGCCCATCGAGGCTGCACCGACCACAATCCCACCGAGGTCCTACCCCCAAATCTCTACATATTTTACCCGTTAATCCTTCTAACCTACGCATCTCAGGACACTAAAGGGCAATTTTAGCATGGCCAATCAACCTAACCCACACAACTTTGAGACTGTGGGAGGAGACCAGAGCACCTGGAGGAAACCCACGCAGACACAAGGAGAATGTGCAAACTCCACACAGAGTGACCCAAGCTGGGAATCAAACCCAGGATCCTGGAGCTGTGAAGCAGCAGTGCTAACCACTGTGCTACCGTGCTGCCCAGATGTGCTGGTTAGGTGCATTGGCCATGCTAAATTCTCCCTCAGTGTATCCAAACAGGTGCCGGAGCATGGCAACTAGGGGATTTTCACAGTAACTTCATTGCAGTGTTAATGTAACTTGTGACTAATAAATAAACTTCAACCTTTTCTTTATATTTATGATCCCTGATCATGTCTACCTACAAGTGGAAATATTTTCTGTGCACCTTTCCTATCAAACCCATTCATAAGCTTGAGGACCTCAATCAGGTCTTTTTTTCCAAAGAGGACCAGACTATTCAATCTTTCCTGGTAGGTGTAATCTCTCAGCTTTGATACCATTCTACTAAATCTTCTTTGCGCCTTCTCCAATGCTTCTGCATCCATTTAATAAAATGGAGACCAGAACTTTTCACAGTGCTCCAAGTGTGGTTTAACCAAGATTCTGGCCAAGTTGAAATAATTTTGCTGGTTTTGAGTTCTATCCCTTGGTAAGAATGAACTCTGGTGCTTTGTTTCCTTTTTTTTTGTTAGTGATCTTAACCTGTGGCTGTGTTGTGTATTTGTACTCCCACATCCTTCTACCCCATTTTGATGCTTATTTTCCAAATGCATTCTCCTTACTTTTTCTGACAAAATGACACGACCTTATACTTACTTGCACCCAAGTTTTATTTGCCAATTACATCCTACTCTGCAAACTTATTAATATTTCAGATGCATCGATTTTACGGCCTCGCTCGTCTCGAAACTGTAAAATCCTGCTCGAAGTCAACAGACTTTTCCATGGTCTGCCCCTCGCCTGCTCCGATTCCTGTGGCAGGCAGGACGGTAAAATTCCAGCCAATGTGTCAAGCCAGACATGATGACCAGTCTGGATGCTTATTAAGTGTCTCCCTGCTCCTCTTATACTAGCGCCACAGGACATTTTACATGCAACTGAACAGCAAATTTAGTTTTCATGTCTCAAGTGAAAGGCACCATTCCCATGCGGCACTGGACTGTCAGCTGCATTTATATGTTCAAGACGTAATGGGGGCATAAATCTACAGCCCTCTGACTGAGAAGTGAGAGCGTTACAACTGAACTGACGCGTTGACACACAATAACATACATAATTAATGGAACCTATTTGATCTGGTACAATGCTGTAATTCAAGACTTGATTTAATGCGATTACAGCACTTGCAGAACAAATTTAAAGTTCATTCACTAGTGTAAAGGTCAAAGTGCTTTTGCATTCCACAATTTGAATATAATTTAGGCAAAGAGCATAAGGTAAATAAAAATGCACGAATTTCACTTGCAATTATAAAAAAACCTGCCAGAAAGAGCTGTCGTCGTTGTCTCATTCAATACATTCATGAAGGCAATTGTCTGATTCCCAAATCAGCGCAGAGGGATATGAGCACATTAAGGCGGATAGGTGATATAATGATGCCTGTTAGCTCTGTGCATGGATTGAAAGTGCAATGGAGGTGTTAAATTAGCTATTTTTCATCTTGACAGTTACTGCTTTTCAAACTGCTTAGACTAAAAAAAATTAAATCTAAAAGACCCTTGCTTATACGAAATGAGTTCTCTTCGTGAGGAACCTGAATTCCATATCTAATTGCCAGCTAACAAAGCCAGCGCTTTATCACCCATCAATGGTTGCCCATGAAAAAGATGGTGAACCACCTGCTTGAATACAACTGTGAATGGCTTGCTAGACCATTTCGGAAGTAGTTCAGAGTCTGGGTCTGGGGTTGCATAACAGCCATACCAGGCAAGTACAATAGATTTCTTGTTTCCCTAAAAAATATTAGTAAACTAAACAATACAGTAGTTTCACAGTCACTATTAGTGATTGGAACTTTTTAATTCCAGTTTTATTTAATCGATTGAATTTAAATTCCTCCAGCTACCATGGTGGGATTTGAACTCATGTCTTTGATGGCACAGTGGTTAGCACTGCTGCCCCACAACGCCAGAGACCCGGGTTCAATTCCGGGTCACTGTCTGTGCGGAGTTTGCACATTCTTCCCATGTCTGCATGGTTTCCTCCGGGTGGTCCGGTTTCTTTCCACACTCCAAAGATGCGTGGGTTAGATTGACTGGCCATGCTAAATTGATGCTAGTGTCAGGGGATTAGCAGGGTAAATGTGGGACTACGGAAATAGGGCCTGGGTGGGATTGTGGTATGTGCAGACTCGATAGGCTGAATGTCCTCCTTCTGCACTATAGGAATTCTACAGTTAATCCAGACCTCTGGAACTCTCGTCCAACATTTATTTCCGTAGATAAACTTTCAACCTCCTCGAAGGGCACCAGGTATCAAAGGGAAGGATAACAGTAAAGGTTTGATCACCACAAGATCAAAACGTCAGCAGGACATTCATGACAACCTATCTCTAAGTGCATTATGTGTGTGCGTTTGTTTTGCCAGGTTAAATAGAAACTACATGCATTCACACAAAAGTTAAAAAAAAATTTAAAAACTTAGTATTCAATAATACTTTAACAAATATACACTGAACAAAGAAAATTACAGCACAGGAACACGTCCTTTGGCCTCCAAGCCTGCACCGACCATGCTACCTGTTTGAACTAAAACCTCCTACCCTTCTGGGGACCATATCTCTCTATTCCCATCCTATTCATGTATTTGTCCAGATGCCCTTAAAAGTCATTATTGTATCTGCTTCCACTACCTCCCCCAGCAATGAGTTCCAGGCGCCCACCACTTTCTGTGTAAAAGACTCGCCTCATACATCTCCTTTAAATCTTGCCCCTTACACCTTAAACCTACACCCCCTAGTAATTGACTCTTCCACCCTGGGAAGAAGCTTCTGACGATGCACTGGTTGGTATCCTTCCTGCATATGCAACAACCAGCCGATAAGCAATCCAAACTTGTGGAATAGCATTGTATACATCGATATAGAAACAGAAAATGCTGGTAACACTCAGCAGGTCTGGCAGCAACTGTAGACAGAAAACATTGCGAGTCCAGTATGACTTCTTCAGGACTAGTTCCACAGGTAGTTCAGATCTTGCGAAGTTTTTGCAGCATTTTCTGTTTTAATTTCAGATTTCCAGCACCTACAGTATTTTGCTTTATTGTACACACTGATATCTTATTTGTTCAATGCAAATTCTTGAAGAATTGATCTGTCTGATAATAGGTTTTTGCAGCAAATAGAGTTTATACTCTTTGTAGCAACAATACTTTTCAAATTTAAATGTGAATGAGCCCGTGCAACGGAAGATGAAGCCAGACTGCACTTAGTTCAAGTGGTAATAGAAATGCGGAGTTCATTTCAATAAAAGTACAGACAGTCATTATTGATTTCAGGCTCAAGGGAGATATTAAAAATGGGCAAGAATCGTACAAAGTAAATGCATTGACTGTTGGAGTAAATCATTAATGCATAATTAAACAAAATGTAGTACAAACAGAAATCAGCTGTAGTTATCAGTTTAGGTCCGCTTTTTTTGCAGAATCCTCAACAGCAGCTTAACATTCTCTGGTTTTAAATATTGTGCACAGCTGTCGTGGATCAAAGTAATCATCTAATCTTTAAAAGTAATGTGTACTATTCCACAAGGCACAAGATACAATCCATTCAGCAGTGATACTCTTTAGTGCATCAATACATGTCTCATCATCAGTACTGCTTTTGAACTTCAGTTGTAGGTTTACTGGTAAGGCTTGGGCTTTCACTAGGACAGGAGTCTCTCTGTCATAGCAAAATGGCAGACAAGCCTGTAAATCGCAAACCCCCCCCAACATGGCATTTCCCCTTTTCTGCACAGAAGGGAATGGTGGCAGTTCATGTTTCATGCTTCATGCATGCACGGTTCACAGATGCAGTGTGCCATTTAAATCAGCTGCTGCCACTTCAGTCAGATCCTGATAGCCCTTGAATGAAATGGGACTTTCTGCAGCATAGGTGTCAGCCTTGGCGCAACTGGTAGCATACTCGCCTCTGAAACGCAAAGTTCTGGGTATGAGTCTCACTCCAGGCTCAATTACAAAGGGCTGACACTCCAATGCAATACAGAGGTGCCATCTTCAGGATGACATGTTAATCCAAAGCCCCACAAGCCTGTTCAGGTTGATGCAAAAGATCCCCAGCTCTATTTCAAAGAGCAGAGCAGTGTAAGAAGTCTCACGACACTAGGTTAAAGTCCAAGAGGTTTATTTGGAATCACGAGCTTTCAGAGCGTTGCTCCTTCATCAGGTGATTCCAAATAAACTTCTTGGACTTTAACCTGGTGTTGGGGGGCTTCTTACTGTGCCCACCCCAGTCCAACGCCGGCATCTCCACATCGAAAAAGAGCAGAGGAGTTATCAGTTTGCTGGCCAACATTCATCCCTCAATCAACATCACAAACAGATTTATTTGGTCATTATTACATTGCTATTTGAGGGAGTTTTTGTAACACAAATTAGCTCCTGTATTTCCCATATTGAAGTGTGGTGCAGTGGTTCCCAGCCTTTTGTATGTCACGGCACATCTTTAGACTGTTAAAATATTTTAAGGCGCATCTTCTATTTTCTCCAAATGATTTGCAAAAACCTTTAATCTTTAAAACTCCCTAAAAACAAATCAAGCCATTTTTTGCCTTCTACAATTTCCATTAGTTTAAAAAGTTTATAATGAAAACCAGCTGTGTGTCAAATACAATATCTTTTATTGAAAGAAAATGTACACAATTTAAAAGTGTTAGATTTCAATTGTTTTCAATTTTTTTTTAAAGTCTGCATTTCTCAATGTGAAAGTCCGTTAGTGAAGGAAATACTGTGAGCAGCAACTTTCCGACAACCTTATTGTGACACCTGGGGCTGAAGCTGGGAGCAAAGTCTCTCGATCTGGGGAAGAATGTGGACAAGGCAACTCGCAGGTTTTGCTCCACTGACAGGAGTTCCCTCCTTTTTTTAAAATTTAAGCTAGTACCAAGGACATCAACTTGCACAGTAAGTTGTGGGAAATGGTAAGAGCACTGCCATTGTGCATGGTGGCACAGTGGTTAGCACTGCTGCCTCACAGCGCCAGGGACCCGAGTTTGATTCCTGGCTTGGGTCACTGTCTGTGTGGAGTTTGCACATTCTCCCCATGTCTGCATGGGTTTCCTCCGGGTGCTTCGGTTTCCTCTCACAGTCCGAAAGACGTGCTGGTTAGGTGCATTGGCCATGCTAAATTCTCCCTCAGTGTACCCGAACAGGCGCTAGAGTGTGGTGACTTGGGGATTTTCATAGTAACTTAATTGCAGTGTTAATGTAAGCCGACTTGTGACAATAATAAATAAATAGCACAGTCTGTGTCCTGAGGCACCTCTGCAACTTCAGTTTCAGTGTGCAGTCCACCCTGAGCTCTGCGAATTCCTCTTGTTCTTTTGATTACAATTTATTTGATGATTCAAAAGGAAGTGAACTAAATGGATCATGTACCCATCAAAAACATCCAGACGTATAGAAGAGAAATAGCGTTCAAACGTCTCTTGTGGTGTTTTAAGATGTGTGGAAATGAGGTTGAATACAGTTTTTTGTCAGTAGGATTTGCAAATGGAATATCTCATTTGCTACTTTTTCCTGCCAAAGGGCCAGTTTTGATCTGAAGCCTTGAAGTTTATCTCTGGCAGTCAAAATGTCCTCGTCTCTCCCCTACATTTTAACATTCAGCTCATTCAGAAGGCTAAATATATCTTAAAGATATGCAAGCTTAGAACACTCAGAATCATCATGTATTAAATCTTTGTGTGGTAATTCAGGCAGAGCAAAAAACTCTTTCATTGCATTACAAAGCTTGAGAGTGGACCTTTCCCTGAGATAGCCATCGCATTTCTGCATGCATGAGAAAGCCCTGGTAGTTGGCACTCACCTCTTCACACAAAATAGTGAACCAGCACAATTCTGAAGGACGTGACTTCACATAATTCACGATTTTGTCTAACACTGTAGTTAGTTTACGTAGCATTTGGCAACAAGGGCTTCATGAGGCAGAATACAGAGGCTGACCTGTATGTCAGGGTTCTGTTCTTTCATCTTACTCATGAATCCTTTGACATTGCCCATCATGGAACCTGCTCCCATCAGCGCAGATGCTGCTGTACTTGGTGCAGTTAAGACTGCTTTCCTTCAGAAAAGCAAAATATTCCCTCTCTGGTCGCAATTCCTTAAAAGAAGAAATTCTCTTTGGTAGAATCCCTATCAAAACACCCGATGTTGGCTATGATCTGGCAGCGTCCACTAATATCCGTGGAGTCAACTTGCAGGGAAAACTTTCCACTCGCATCTATTTTTTCTTGAAACACCTGTTCAATATCAATTAATATTTTGTCAATGTGTCACTTGTATTATTGCAAAAAGGAACTTGTCTATTTCTTTAGCAGCATTTGCTCCCAACATCAATCTTGCAGTACTTTTGCAAGCCAGCAGAATTAGGGTTTCAGCAATGGTGTGCGGCTTCTTCTATTTCACTGAGTTTCACCACCTGGTAATTCACCTTCTGTACGTTATCTGAAACCGGCATGTATTCCATCAGAAGCTGCTTTTGCTTTTATGTTTCGTTCTCTCAGGTGCTTGAGGTACACTAAATCGTCGCTGGAGAGTGAACGGTGTTCTGTATTGAAACAGTGCCTCAACTTATTTGGAAACATTGCAGCATTTGAGAGCTTCTCCCTAAGAATTAGGAATTCTGGGACAGAACAAGAGGCATCACTGGTCCACAAAAATCCAAAGGCCAAGTACCTGTCATTGTCCTGTAAATGTATGAACGTCGCCTTTTTCTCTTGAAGTTCTGTCTTATAGCCACACCTGAATCAAAGTGGGGTTCTTCACTTCTCTTCAAGGCAAACTGCCATCAATCACACCACACTGCACAATAAATGGCCGGAGGCATCAACTTATCAGCACAATTTTCATTTTGGGGCTGAAAACTATTCCTTCAAAGGTGCATCCTTACCCAATATTTTACAATATGGAGTTACCAACCTTCAGTCACCTTCATGGATCTTCAGAACTTCTTTTGGGGTCTCTGCAACTGCTATAACTTCTCCCAAGCACCTGACTAATGTGAAAAAACTAAAGCAGCACATGTACAGTCCTTTCACAACCAGCACATGCGCGGAACTCTGAGACTCGTTGGACCTTTGAGATGCTGACCACATGGTTGATATGCTCCTCATCCCTATTTTCCTGCTTTCTCCCCATAACTCTTCAACTGATTGCTAATTAAAAATCTATCCAACTCCCCTTTAAATTTACTCACTGTCCCAGCATTCATCACACTTTGGGATAGCGCATTCCACAGATTCACAACTCTTTGGGAGAAGTAGTTTCTCCTCAACTCTGTTTTAAATTTGCTGCTCTTTATTCTAAGACTATGACCTCTCGTCCTAGAATGTTGCATAAAAGGAAGCATCCACTCCACGTCTATTTTATCCATACCTTTTATCATCGTATAAACCTTAATTTGATCTCCCCTCATTCTTCTAATTTCCAGACAGTATAGGACTAAACAATTGGCCTAAATGTGTTAGCTTTGGGTTACTGACATGAAGTTTTAACCATTTTGAATTTAATTTTTGGCACACAGGCAAGGTAACGGTCTAGTGGTATTATCGCTAGACTATTAATCCAATAACTTAGCTAATGTTCTGGGGACCCAGGTTCGAATCCTGCCACAGCAGATGGTGGAATTTGAATTCTGGAATTAAGAATCTACTGATGACCTTGAAGCCATTGTCGACTATCAGAAAAACCCATCCTTACCTGGTCTGGCCTACATGCAACTCCAGAGCCACAGCAATGTAGTTGACTCTCAATTGCCCTTGGGCAATAAATGCTGGCCAGCCAGCGATGTCCATGTCCCATGAATGAATGAAAAAAAGCTGGTGTAGTCACTGTTGTAAAAAAATCCTACTAGAAACTATTTTAAAAAAGCATTGTAGAAATCCAGATCTTTTCTTTCTATAACAAATATTATTTTCTAATTTGCAACCCTTCCCATTGTGGTCCAAGAGGCATGCCCACAAAAAAAAAGCGCAAGGTTTAAAGTTGATTTATTATTGTCACAAGTCAGCTTACATTAACACTGCAATGAAGTTATTGTGAAAATCTCCTAGTCACCACACTCCGGCGCTTGTTCGGGTACACTGAGGGAGCATTTAGCATGGTCCTAACCAGCATGTCTTTTTGACTGTGGGAGGAAACCGGAGCACCCGGAGGAAAGCCACACAGACACGAGGAGAACGTGCAGACTCCACACAGACAGTGACTCAAGCAAGGAATTGAAGCTGGGTCCCCGGCGCTGTGAGGGAGCAATGTTAATTGTGGTGTATCACAAGCTGGTGAAAAATGGTTCCCCATGCATGTTTGCTACCACTGTCAGTGTTGAATAGTATAAACTGTAATCCCATAACATTTAGAGCGGATGATCTACAGAAGATAATTGAACCTGAGGTGTCGTTTACTCACTGATCATGCTTGTTAAAACAGTCAGGTTTGAGCTGCAACCCAACATTAGTTAGAGGCAATCAGGTGTACAGTGACTTGCACATTAATGAGGTGTGAATGGCTGAACATCTGTTCCAAATGCTCAAAACAGTGACGCTGTAATTGTCTCTCATGGCATTTTCTTCCCCATTTGTGGGGAGTCAGCGGACTAATGTTGCAGCTCAAGACCCACCTTGGCCATACTGGAGGCACCAATAAGATGAGAAGTTTCTTCAGCTAGAGAGTGGTGAATCTGTGGAATTCTTTGCCGCAGGAGGCTGTGGAGGCCAGGTCACTGAGTGTCCTTGAGATAGAAATGGGTAGGTTCTTGATTGGTAAGGGGATCAAAGGTTATGGGGAAAAGGCAGAAGAATGGGGTTGAGAAACTCAGCCATGATTAAATGGCGGAGCAGACTCAATGGGCTGAATGGCCTAATTAGCATTTTCCACTTATCAAGTATCCTTTTTGTAAGGTGTAGAATGGGAAACCAAAGAGATGATCATTTTTCCCAAGTACTTATTGGTGCTACCGAGCCTCCAAGATGTCCAAGATGGGTCTTGAGCACGAGTTTAGTCCACTGACTCCCTCCAAATGGGGAAGAAAATGCCATGAGAGACAATTACAGCGTCACTGTTTTGAGCATTTGAAACAGATGTTCAGCCATTCACACCTCATTAATGTGCAATTCATTCTATTCCTGATTGCCTCTAACTAACATTGGGTTGCAGCTCAAACCTGACTGCTGTAACAAGCATGATCAATGAGTAAATGCCACCTCAGGTTCAATTATCTTGTTTAGATCATCCCCTCTTAATGGTGTGGGATTACGGTTTATACTAATCAACACTGACGGTGGTAGCAAACATGCATGGGAACCATTTTCCACCAGTTTGTGATATACCACGCAAAGAAGGTCACCTGGATCAATGCACGCTTTTACTGAAAGAGTATGCCTCTTGGATCAGAATGGAGGGGGTTGCAAATTTGTCCTGAAAATAATATTCTCCTCATCTCGATTCTAAAGGATTGTCTCTCTATGTTGAGTTTCTGTCCTCGCGTTCTTGTCTCTCCTACTATTGGAAACATCTTCCCCACGTACACTCTATCTGGATCTTTCAGTATTCTGTAAATTTCAATGACTTCCCCCCTTCATCGTTCTAAACTCCATGGAGTACAGACACAGGGTTCTCAAATACGAGTTGTGTGTCAAGCCTTTCATTCCCTGGATCACTCCCATGAACTTCCTCTGGGCTCTCTCCAAGGCCAGCATATCCTTCCTTAGATATGTGGCCCAAAATTGCTCACAATATTCCAAATTACCGTCTTAAATATCACAAGATTAATGTGGATGAGAAAAGCCATTCACCCCATCTTTGTTCAGTCGTTTTGAAAGATAGATTACAGGGTCTTTACATCCATTACTCTAGCCAGATATTCATTTCATGTATCGACAATTTCTTTTTGCAAAGACCTCGCCATCTTTCCTAAATTTGCCTTTTAGCAGTTTGAACTTGTGAACCCTTGTCTAAACATCATGGTTTCAGCTTCTGGCTACCTACACTATTTTGGAAAAATATACAACAGAAAGCCAATTTTGGACAAAACCAATAAATTGGCCAATATTATGCTAACTTTGTGCTATTAAATGTTTGTTAGCATCACACTATTTGGTAAATTCTAACCAATCCCTCAAACAATGCCCTTCCTTTTAAGCTGTATGACCACTCTAATTCTATTTCATCTCTATTAAAGTTGTCAAAGCTTTTCATCTTGCACTCATCGGGACAGTTCGCAAAAACACCAATTATAAAGGGAGTAATAATTTATACTGCATGAGATGAGGGTGCTGATGGGTTGGCAAGTGGACTCAGGTTGTTGGAGACATTGCATTGGAGAACGCACAAGGGAACTGTTAACTGCCGAGCTTTTGTTCAAACTCAAAAGACAGTTTCACTCTGGTTGGTGAAAGTATTGCCATGGGGAATGAACCACTGAATAGATGTATCATACACTTTTGTTTAGTTGAAAAAGGCACAATGTACGAATGCTCCTTCACCTGTAAAGGATAGGGCCCTGTGAGTGAATATATGTAGCTTCCAGCATGCAGGACTGAGTCACTGCCAGTTCACCTGATGATATTAAATTGATTGTCAGTGTAATTCCTACACAATTAGGATTGTTTAAATTAAAGTGAATTACTCCAGATGCTTGAATCTGAAACAAAGACAGAAAATGCTGGAAAATCTCAACAGCATCTGTGCAGAGAAAACAGAGCCAACATTTCAATTCTATATGGAGCAGACTGATTGCCTAATCGCTTATTGAGCGGGTGGGGTGGGTGGTGGGGGGAACATAGTCATTCCCTGATTCATTTGCCATGGCAATGTCTTGTCTAATCAGAGAACACCTACCTGATTGAATTTGAACAAAAGCTCGACAGTTTACTGTTCCCTGGTGCATTCTCCACAGCAACACCTCTACCAGAGTCCGCTTGCCAACCAATCAGCACTCTGTGCAGTATAAATTGCTCTTCCCTTCACACAATTTGGTATTCTTGCAAACTGACCAGAGTGCAAAATGAAATGCGTCGACAGCCTGTCTCTTTTTGAGCAATACTCAAAAAGCTACCAAATGACTGACTTTTAACAAAGTATTTTTCAAAGTCTATAATCCTTCAATATGAATTAAATGTTTTCTAGAATTATTTGCAACTTAAGCGCTTATATCTCCACATCGATGTTGTTTGCCCTCCCCAACATTCTTAGGCACCTCAAACGCTTTTCTAAAATCAAATACATCTTCACAGCAGTTACCAACAGCTCTGCTGTTAAGTTAGACATGATCCTGGTGGCTTCTGTGCTGCTCACCTTTCCCACTCAGAGGTTTGGCAGCTGTCCGAAGCTCCTGTTAAAATTGTCTGAGTGGGTGGATGCTGAGACAGTAAACAGGAATGAATCATCTGGCAGTCTTTTCAACTTACTGTTTAGGAACAGGAGCTAAATTAATAATCAAAGTCTACTGTATTTGATTACTGTCTAATTAGCCTGCGTGCTTTTGAAAAAGGTGACATTGTGACAATGCTAATAGCACCAATGCTCAGTCGTGGAGAATGGGGAATTTATGCAGAAGGCTCTTAGTTAAAAACAGGAAATACTAAATTCAAAAAAACATCATTCAGCATCTCAAACAAAAAGATCAAGTTATATAAACTTGACCAAGTTATCTAAAAGATAGCTATATCTAACTAAATGAGTAACAGATATATTAGTGTCTGAAAGTAAAGATAAGTCAATGGACCCACAAATGCTTGGTAGGGTTGGTTAGATATAGCTATCTATAATTCACAATCTCATGTGTAACTCAATTAAATGGCGTTCTTACAACATCCAGGAGCTGTGATTTTCCTACGTGTAAGTGAGCTTGTAAATCAAGTCCAGGGATGAGGGGTTTGTTGTAAGAGAGATCAAACAGTTTTGGTCAATATTCTCTGGAATTTAGAAGAATGAGGAGAGATCAAATTGAGATATACAAGATGATAAAAGGTATGGATAAAGTAGACATGGAGCAGATGCTTCCTCTTGTGGGGCATTCTAGAAAGAAAGTTCACAGTTTTAGGATAAAGGGTAGCATAATTAAAACAGAGTTGAGGAGAAATTACTTCTCCCAAAGGGTTATAAATCGATGGAATTCATTATCCCAATGTATGGTGGACGCTGGTACAGTGAGTAAATTTAAGGAAGAGTTATTCAGATTTTTAATTGACAATGGTTGAAAGGTTATGGGGAGAAAGCAGGAAAATGGGGATGAGGAGCATATCAGCAATGATCGAATGGTGGAGTGGACGCAGATGGGCCGAATGGCCTAATTTTGCTCCTATATTTTATGAACTTTCAAGTCGCAATGTGCGGCTCTATCAAACTGTGATACGATCCATGGTCAGCCTGGTGTTTATTTTTAACTAATGCCATATCCTCGGTACAAAACAAGAAACAGTGAGTGGTGTGCCTCAGGGATCAGAGTTGGGACCACAATTGTTTATGATTTATATTGATAATGGGGACCAAGTGTAGTGTGTCAAAATTCGCTGATGACACTAATATCGGTGAAAGAGCAAAGTGTGTGGAAGATGCTGAAAGTCTGCAAAGGGATGTAGATAGTCTAAGTGAATGGGCGAGGGCATATGGAGTACAATGTTGGTAAATGTCAGGTCATCCATTTTGTAGGAATGATAGCAAAATGACTATTATTTGAATGGTAAAAAATTGCAGCATGCTGCTGTGCAGAGACACCTGGGTGTTTTTGTGCAGGAATTTCAAGGAGTTAGTTTGCAGGTGCAGCAGGTAATTACGAAGGCAAATGGAATTTTGTCCTTCATTGCTAGAGGGATGGAGTTTAAAAACAGTGAGGTTACATTGCAGCTGTATAAGGTGCTGGTGAGGTCACACCCGGAGTACTGTGTACAGTTTTGGTCTCCTTATTTGAGAAAGGATATAGTGGCATTGGAGGGGTACAGGGGAAATTCACTAGGTTGATTCTGGAGTTGAGAGGGTTGGCTTATGAGGAGAGGCTGAGTAGATAGGGGTTATACTCATTGGAATTCAGGAAGAATGAGAGATCTTATAGAAACATATAAGACTATGAAGGGAATAGATAAGATAGCAGCAGGGAAGTTGTTTCCACTGGCGGGTGGAACTAGAACTAGGGGGCATAGCCTCAAAATAAGGAGAAGCAGATTTAGGACTGAGTTTTGGAAGAACTTCTTAACACAAAGGGGTTGTGAATCTGTGGAATGCCCTGCCCAGTGAAGCAGTTGAATGTTTTTAAGGCAAGGATAGATAAATTTTTGAACAGTAAAGGAATTAAGGGTTATAGTGAGCGGGCGGGTAAGTGGAGCTGAGTCCACAAAAAGATCAGCCATGATCTTATTGAATGGCGGGGCAGGCTCGAGGGGCAGATGGCCTACTCCTGCTCTTAGTTCTTATGTTCTTAATATAGGTACAATGCCACAAATCTGCTACCCAAAAACCGGCAGTGTCTGAAAACTGGACATATTTTCCCACACTCCAGTGAAACCTGACCCACCTGCCCCAGCATAAAGGTTTGTGGATTTGCCGAAGATCGATTGGCTTTGCGCACCTGATGTTTCTCACGCTTCAACGAACCTTGACCCCACTCGAACCAGCTCAGACTGATCCGCCCCACTCAACCCACAAGAAGCGCCTAACCCAGAGCTGGTGACCAATAAATAGATAACTCTGTGCAGGTCAAAAAAAAATTGAAAATTGTAATTTAGTCATTCTGATTTCTGTCCTCAAAAACTGGCAGATCCAGCATGGATCTGGCCCTGAATTTTCCTGATTTGAGGGGCAGCACGGTGGCACAGTGGTTAGCACTGTTGCTTCATAGTGCCAGGGACCCAGGTTCAATTCCTGCTTGGGTCACTGTCTGTGTGGAGTTTGCATGTTCTCCCTGTGTCTGCATAGGTTTCCTCCGGCTGCTCGATTCCTCCCACAATCTGAAAGACGTGCTGGTTAGGTGAATTGACCCGACCAAGCACCAGACTGTGGTGACTAGGGGAATTTCACAGTAACTTCACTGCAGTGTTAATGTAAGCCTTGCTTGTGACTAATAAATAAATTTTAAAATCTTTCTGCCTGTATATACATATATGGTTCTACAGTCCAATGTGCAATGCACCAAGAAGTTTATTGGTATATATGATTTGGTCTGGCAGTATTTCTAGGAAATGCATTGTTTCCTGTGACTGCACAATATAGTCTCTCATTGCCCAAATATCAAACAAAGCCCTTATAAAAGTACTTCACTTAAGAGTACTGTGTGCAATTCTGGTCACCCTATTACAGACAGGATATTATTAAACTAGAAAGAGTGCAGAAAAGATTTACTAGGATGCTACCGGGACTTGATGGATTGAGTTATAAGGAGAGGCTGGATAAACTGGGACTTTTTTTCTCTGGAGTGTAGGAGGCTGAGGGTTGATCTTATAGAGGTCTATAAAATAACGAGGGCATAGATAGGGTAGATAGTCAATATCTTTTCCCAAAGGTAGGGGAGTCTAAAACTAGAAGGCATAGGTTTAAGGTGAGAGGGGAGAGACACAGAAGTATCCAGACGGGCAATTTTTCAGACAGAGGGTGGTGAGTGTCTGGAACAAGCAGCCAGAGGTAGTAGTAGAGGCGGGATACAATTTTATCTTTTAAAAAGCATTTAGATAGTTACATGGGTACGATGGGTATAGAGGGATATGGGCCAAATGCAGGCAACTGGGATTAGCTTAGGGGTTTAAAAAAAAAAGGGTGGCATGGACAAGTTGGGCCAAAGGGCCTGTTTCCATGCTGTAAACGTCTATGACTCTGAGTTCTATGACACTATCTTTGAGCACTGCACCAAAAGGAACTATGTTGATTTTTCACCCATCTTGAACATTAAGCCCTGACAAATTCTTGACAAATGCTATAGGATGCTGTGATGATGGATGTATTTTTAAACTATTCTTTGAATGATGGTGATATTTTGTAAAGTGTGTGTGCATGTATCCATCTATGGGAGGCAGAGGGGGGTGTTGGGGGGAGTCATTATTGACAGTTTAGCTAATGTGAAAGAAGACATGATAAGGTAAAAGTGTTAATTTCTCATTACAAATGAATGAATCTATGGTGAGGTAGGATTTACAAGTAAATAGGTTGGATCTAAAAATTTGCATTAGTAGATCAGTGGGGACTTGGCTCGTCAACTGTTGAATTTCAGAGAAGTTTAGAAGATCTTTATAATTTGAGAAGCTTTTGAGATCAAAGAAATGTTTGAGAACAATGGCGTCCAGGATGAGATAAAATATATTTAAGGAACGATGTGGTGACTATGTGGGGGAAATGTTCAATTCCAATTCACAGTGGCACAGTGGTTAGCACTGCTGCCTCACAGCGCCAGGGACCCAGGTTTGATTCCTGGCTTGGGCGATTGTCTGTGTTGAGTTTGCACGTTTGTCCCATGTGTGAGAGTTTCCTCCAGGTGCTCCAGTTTCCTTCCACAGTCCAAAGATTTGTGGGTTAGATAGATTGGTCACGCTAAGTTGCTCCTTAGTGTCAGGGGGACTAGCTAGGATAAATTCATGGGGTTATGAAGAATAGGAGCTGGGTGGGATTGTGGTCAGTGCAGATACAATGGGTCGAATGGTCTCCTTCTGCACTGTGGGAAACTAAGATCTCTTGGAAGGGGCGTGGGGGTGGTGGTCAGGGGGTGTCGTAAAGCCCAAATCTGTGTGCTGAGGAGGTGTGAAAGTTGTGGATTTGAAGTAACCATCTAGGTTCAACCCAGAAAAGTCTTTTGTTTTCTTCAGAAAGCAATTTTGTTCTGAACATTCTTTTTGGATTTCCTTATCTGAGTGGAAGTGTTTGAGGGGATTGTTGCATGGTATGCCTTTATTAAGCAACAATTCTTTGCTGTGGGTAACATTACTTGGTTTTTATAGTTGAAAGCTATGAGGGAGTTGTTCCTGAGAAGGTAATTTACTAGTATGTTTGGCTAACTGTGTTTTGTTGGGTTGCTCTATAAGCCTGTTTTAACTGCTCATTTTATTTATTTTCTCCACTCAGTTGCCCCTCAATATAGTTTTTATGGTCCCATTAATGTACAACCTTCGCCTACACGTGCCTGTTGTCTCCAGCCCCTTTCCTTCACCCTGTGATGATCTTGTTTCTTTCTTTCCTGCCTTGACTCCCATTCATTGACTTCATTATTTTGACCTGCCACTCTGAATTTGTTCATTTATCTGCTTCTTTGCAACTTGTCTTTTCTCTTAATTTAATCCTTTTCACCTCGGTTCACTCATCTGCTGATCTCCTTCTTTCTAGCTCCAGTCCTTCTTAATTATTTTATTTCCAATTGGAGGCTCTCTCATTTATGTCATGTTTACAGACACTGATATCACAACTAAGCAATAGATCAATAAAACACCATAATCAATGCCAAATGATGGTCACCATCTATCTATAAACATGCACATTAAAAGCTTTGCATATTATGTACACTTCCTGTGTACAGTAACCCGACTTGTGTTGCATGAATTTTAAGTCCCATTTTCACGGCCAGTATTTATAACGAGAAATGCTATGTTGATATTACATAATGGGTACCCTATGTCAACAATTTGTAAATGGAAAACCCTGTGTCAACATTTGTCTGTCATACTATAACTCTAGGGTGGCATAGTGGTTAGCACTGCTGTCTCACAGCGCCGGGTTTGATTCTCGGCTTGGGTCACTGTCTGTGCGGAGACTGCACATTCTCCCCGTGTCTGCGTGGGTTTCCTCCCACAGTCGGAAAGACGTGCTGGTTAGGGTGCACTGGCCAGGCTAAATTCTCCCTTAGTGTACCCGAACTGGCGCCGGAGTGTGATGACTAGGGTATTTTCACAGTAACTTCATTGCAGTGCTAACGTAAGCCTACTTGTGACACTAATAAATAAACTTTAACACAGGTCACCAGCGGGCACATGGCGCCAGCTTCTCCAGTTCTTTTTGGGTTGCTTTCACATAATCTTTCTTTCACAACTGACTTCTCACAATGACGTAGGTGCTATTAACACAATCCAAGACTGGGATGAAAACAGAAAATGTTGGGAAAACTCAGCATGTCTGACAGTGTGGGCGGGGAGAGAAAGTGTGTGTTAACATTGCAAACCTGTCTGGCTCTTCTTCAGAGCTGCAGAGAGGTAGAAGATTGGGAAGCTGCTTAAAGAATTACATGGACAACAAAATGGTGCAAGATCAATTACAAGGATGGCAAACAGTGCATTGGCCTGTTATTTCAAGAAATTTTGGGAGGTATGCTGGATGTATATTAAGCTTTCGAGTCATTTTATTGAAAGGGTTAAAACAAGAGGTAACTAGGCGCTGTGCTACCAAGTGAATGGAGAAAGCTGACCATTACTTCAAATAATACTCAAAATCCTCGGCAACAAGTTGCTTATTCCCAATCAGCTGTTTGTAAAAAAAAGTTAAAGTTTATTTATTCGTATCACAAGTAGGCTTACATTAACACTGCAATGAAGTCACTGTGAAAATCCCGTAGTTATCACACTAGGTGGCACAGTGGTTAGCACTGCTGCCACGCAGCAGCAGGACTCGGGTTCTATTCTGGCCTTGGGTCACCGTCTGTGTGAAACTTGCACGTTCTCCCCGTGTCTGCGTGGGTTTCGTCTGGGAGCTTTAGTTTCCTCCCACAGTCCCAAAGAGTTAGTTAAGTGCATTGGCCGTGCTAAATTCTCCCTCAATATACTCAAAAGGCACCGGGGCGTGGCAACTACGGGTTTTCACAGTAATTTCATTGCAGTGTTAATGTTATGGCTTATGGCTAATAAATAAACTTTTACCAGCACATCTTTGAACTGTGGGAGGAAACTGGAGCACTCAGGCGAAACCCATGCAGACACAGGGAGAACTTTCAAACTCCACACAGACTGTGACCCAAGCTGGGAATTGAACCTGGGTCTCTGGCGCTGTGAGACAGTAGTGCTAACCACTGTGCCACTGTATGAGAAGAGAAGTCATGTCAAATGTTAGTGACCAAAGTGTCATGCAGCCACCTTAAATGAGCAGGGAATCAACTCCTTAATGATCCCCTAGATGACAGAGATCAAGTGAACGCCAGGAACAAAGATGGTCTGCTGCACCAAACCAGGCTAAATCCGTGTTTCAACTTGACACCCTGCTATGGGGATCTTGCAGGGTCTTTAGTGCCTAAAGTATCCAGGCAAGATTGCTCTTGTGTTCAGTATGTGATTCCTACCCAAACCTTTTACTTCCTGCCTAATATATTTTTGGAATGGTTGAATGTTTGCGTAACTTTTTACCCTTGTCGTACAGGCCTCCCAGCACCAGTTGACACTGTTATTCCTTCATGCTCTATCAGTCAGTTCCATTTCTGTTGGTGGCACTTCAGGTAAAGTTTTCATTTTCAGGTTCTTTGTTCGCCATGATCTCTACACTCTGCACCTTTCTCCTGACTTCACTCCAAAATGTCTATTCACCTAGGAACGAGACTCTTGCCCTCTGCAGCTGTATTGTAGATGACTGTATTAATATCATTGCTTTAAAGAAAACCTTCAGAATCATGGAATCTTTACAATGCAGAAGGCCATTCGGCCCATCAAGTCTGCACCGACAACAATCTCACCCAGGCCCTATCCCGATAACCCCACGTATTTACCCTAGCTAGTCCCCCTCACACTAAGGGGCAATTTATCATGGCCAATCTACCTAACCCGCACATCTTTGATGTATTGGAAGAAAGCGGAGCACCTGGAGGAAACCCACGTAGACACGGGGAGAACATGCAAACTCCACGCAGACAGTAGCCCGAGGCTGGAATTGAACCTGGGCAGGCTAGGTGAATGGGCCATGCTAAATTGCACTTTGGTGTTAGGGAGATTAGCAGGGCAAATACTTGGGGTTACAGGGCCTGGGTGTGACTGTCATCAGTGTAGCCTCGATGGGCTGAATGGCTTCTTTCTAGAGATTCTATGATTCTTAAATGGAACAAGTTTATTGGTGGACATATGATGGAAGAAAAAAATTTGATATTCCTGCGGTGAGGTATGAGGAATCAATATATTGACTGTCAGATGAAAAAGAGATAGAACACGAAGAAATGAGTGATTGCAAAGAGAGGGGGATTGAAAATATGTATTATATGTTGAACAACTTGGTAAAAGATGAACCAAACTGTTGTGACCTCTAGAGGGCAGCCTTATACTTCATTTTCACCAAAGCAAAGTCGGCCAAATTAAGTTCTTAATCAATGTGCGTGCTTGTGGAGAAACCAGGACTTGACATATTGGAGACAATTTAACCTTAACCATTCCCAAATAGTAATTTTATAATTTCCTGACACTATGAATTACATACAAATTTGAAACATTTTAAATAAGCTTTGTTTAAAGTGTTAACACGTGTATTTGTAATTGCAGAAGATCAATTGTTAGATGTCGCAAATTCTATTCAGAGTTACAGAAACACAGAGATTGACAGTTGTGATTTAATCCAGTCAAAAGCTTTCATACGTAAAGGCACAGTTTCCACTGTGCGACACTACTTATGTTTGGTGACAGTATAGCGACAGCAAGCTTCAAAGATACCCCCAGTATTGCACAAATATTTGATTTATTATTGTCACATGTATTGGGATGCAGTGAAAAGTATTGTTCCTTGTGCGCTATACAGACAAAGCATACTGTTCATAGAGAAGGAAAGGAAAGAGTGCAGAATGTAGTGTTATGGTCATCGTCCCTATAGTCCCTATCAGGTGTGGAGAAAAATCAACTTATCTAAATATCTAAAATACATGTCAGGTCCTTGTTTAAGATAGCACACTGGTTAACACTGCTGCCTCACAGCGTCAGGGAACCGGATTCAATTCCAGCCTTGGGTCACTGCCTGTGTGGAGTTTGCACATTCTCTCCGTGCCTACGTAGGTTTCCTCCAGGTGCTCCGGTTTCCTCCCACAGTCAAAAGATGTGCGGGTTAGGTGGATTGGCTATGTTAAATTGACCTAGTGCCAGGGAGATTAGCAGAGTGGATATGTGGGGTTACGGGAATAGGACCTGGGTGGGATTGTGGTCAGTGCAGACCCAATGAGCCAAACAGCCTCCGTCTGCACTGTAGGGATTCTATGATTCTATTCAATGACAACAAAGGTCCCTATCAGGTGTTGCCATCTGTATATTTTCCATTACCACCCGCGTGAATCCCTTGATGGTTTTTTGGTTAATACCTCATTTCATTCAACATACTGCAGCAGCAATCATCAACTGCAACATACCACCAAAAGCTGCAGCATTTCCTGTCCTGCTAACATGCAATGTAATACCAAGATCAGGATTGAAAAGAAACCATCATCTGAAAGCACATTTCTTTTGTGACACCAAAAACATATGAAACAAGAACACTAGACCTGCAAAAACATTTTGATCTCCAGTTATAGTATCTCCCTTTCAAACAATCGTCTCTACTCTCTGGAATTTAGAAGAATGAGGGGAGATCAAATTGAGGTATACAAGATGATAAAAGGTATGGATAAAATAGACGTAGAGCGGATGCTTCCTCTTGCGGTGCATTCTAGGACGAGAGGTCACAGTCTTAAGATAAAGGGCAGCAAATTTAAAACAGAGTTGAGGAGAAACTACTTCGCTCAAAGGGTCATGAATCTGTGGAATTCACTACCCCAAAGTGCAGTGGATACTGGGACAATGAGTAAATTTAAAGAGGAGTTAGACAGATTTTTAGTTGGGAATGGGTTGAAGGGTTATGGGGAGAAGGCAGGAAAATGGGGATGAGGAGCATATCAGCCATGATCGAATGGCAGAGTGGGCGCGATGGGCCAAATGGCCTAATTCTGCTCCTTTATCTTACGAATTTACGACCATTGACTCTGAAAATTCCAATAGCTTTCACCAACTGAAACCGAGCAGTGACTGTGAAAGATCCTGGATTCATGTGTTTCTTGCCCCTGCAATGTATTGCTGGAAGCACAGACAAAGGCTTCATGTTATCACCACCAGTTCAGGCCCACGCTGTGCGCTCTCTTCATTACCAATTCAAATATTAATTAATCAATCTCACATGAAAGGAGAGCCAGCAATTCTCCCATTTGCAGAACACACGCAGTTTTCTGATCTTCCCATTTTCAAAGGCCCATTAAAGGTCAGTCAAGGCTCTCTTGTCGGGAACTGGAATTTCATAGCTGCTACATTTATCTCTCTGCCAGACACTTGCCAACATACTGGGATCCCCTTTGCACATTGCAATGGGATGTGAATACTTAAATCACAAAAATATTGAAACAGCATAACATAACATCTTAATAACAAAACATGAAAGAACACAAATTCCGTAGCATTCAAGTGCTGGAAGAAATCTCAATATATTTTACACACAGCATCATAGACAGTGCTAATCCGGTTGTCTCCTCATTGACAATATCTACTTTTCTCTTTGAAGAAAGGAGGACAAAAGAAGCCAGTAATGCAGAACGATGCAGAATCCCTACTGTACAGAAGGTGGCCATTTGGCCCATCCAGCATGCACTGACAACAATCCCACCTTATCCCAGTAACTCCACATATTTACCTGCCTAACCGCCCCCCCCCACCCCCCACCCCCGAAACTAGGGTCGATTTAGATTGGCAAATTCATCTAAACCATGCAGTTTTGGACTGTGGGAGGAAACCAGAGCACCCAGAGGAAACCCACACAAACACGGGGAGAACGTGCCGATTTCATACAGACAGTGACTCAAGCCAGGAATCGAATCAAGGTCCCTGACACTGTGAGACAGCAGTGTTAACTACTGGGCCACCATAGTTCTCATTTATTCATCACTGGGGACATATTAAACCAGATAGCTTTGTTTACTTACCCAAAACACTAATGCTATTGTGCTATTTGTACATATTAACAATACAGATAGATTAAAGATATTGATGAACCACCGTGGATCTCCAACCTGGTGGAGAGACTTGTGTGTTCTGATGATCCCTTGTCAAGGGCTCCTTGCTTGTGGGAGGGCCACCCATGGCAGCAAAATCACAGGGAGATGCCAGACAAAGCACAGTTCAAAATGTCCTCAATGACAGAACATTCAAGTGGAGGCCAAAAGAGAAAATGCTGGAAAATCTCAGCAGGTCAGGCAGCAACTGTAAGGAGAGAAAACAGCTGACATTTCAAGTCCAGATGACCCTTTGACAAAGATTTGTCAGATTGCTGAGATCTTCCAGTGTTCGCTCTTTTGGTTTCAGATTCCAGCATCCACACTAATTTACTTTTATTCAAGGGGAGGCGATGGCCTAGTGGTATTATCATTGGACTATTAATCCAGAAACTGGGGACTGAGATTCAAATCCCGTCACAGCACACGGTGGAATTTGAATTCAATAAAAAATATCTGGAATTAAGAATCCACCAATGACCACGAAACCATTGCTGATTGTCAGAAAAACCCATCGAGTTCACTACTGTCCTTTAGGGAAGGAAATCTGCCGGCCTTACCCAGTCTGGCCTTCATGTGACTCCAGAGCCACAGCAATGTGATTGACTCTCAATTACCCTGAGGCAACTAGAGACGGGCAATAAATGTTGGCCAGATAGAGATGCCCACATCCCACAAATGAATAATAAAAGGTGAAAGAAGATTGTGCGTCTCACCTGCTGCAGAGTTGGGAGAGGTCTGCACTGGCAAGGTGGCCCTGGTTATCGCGATTTGACACATCACCAGAATCTGATGTCCCACCTGTCAAGATCATATGGGCTACAACATTGCCCCAAGGTCTCCACGTTAAACAAAGTCCACACCAGGCTCTCACCAGGATCCATTTGCCACATCCTGATGGAGAATTGGCGACAGGGACAGTGTTGCGAACATGGCAGTCCCTAGTCAAGTATCTGCACACAGATAATAGATGCCCGAAGGCTACTGGATACCTGGGCAACAGCATCTGCGCTTGAGTTGTCCTGTTCAGGATACCCTCTGCATGTTCGAAATGGGGAGAGGGCTAGAAAACCTGCCCTAAAAATAGGTTGCCTATCTTTGTGGTTTAAGAAAGGAAACATTATATTTTACAACTCGGAACGTTGGAACTGTCAGACAGCAAAAACTGCAATCATATCACGTGAGCAATCAAGACTCCAAATTGGTATTGTGGCTCTCAAAAGGACAACTTTCCTGTGGGGAACTACTACTCGGGGAGAGAAGCAAATTGGAGGTCAATCATTCCAGTCCCAGGACATTGCTGCAGGAGTTCCTCAGGATACTCCTAGGCCCAATCATCTTCAGTTGCTTCAGCAACGATCTTCCCTCCAACTCCGAAACATTCTCAGCCTCCGACCTGCTCTTGTAGCTAAAGTATTTATATGACCGGTGCAGTTGTTCAATTTCTGGTCATTTGTAACTCCCAAGAGGTTGACTGTGGAGGATTCAGCAATGGTAATGCTTTGAATATCCTGGGGAGGTGGTTAGATTCTCTCTTGTTTGAGGCACTGATGACCCCACCATTTGCGACTTCTCAGGTATTGAAGCAGACCATGTCCATATACAACAAAATCTGGACAATATTTAGTTCTGGGCTGATAAGTGTCAAGTAACATTCACACCACACAAGTGACAGGTAATGATCATCTTAAACATGAGAGAATCTAACCGTCTTCCATGACATTCAAAGCATTACCATTGCTAAATCCTCCACAATCAATCTCTTGGGAGTTATAAATGACCAGAAGTTGAACTGGACCAGCCATATAAATACAGTAGCTATAAGAGCAGGTCAGAGGCTGGGAATGTTTCAGAGAATAACTCGCCTCCTGACTCCCCAAAGCCTGTCCAGCAACTACAAGGCACAAGTCAGGGTGAAATGGAATACTCCCCACTTGCCTGGATGAGTGCAATTCAACAACACTCAAGAAGCGCAAAATCATCCAGGACAAAGCAGCCCACTTAATTGTACCCCATCCACCACATTAAGTATTTATTGCCTCCACCATCTGACATAGTGGGAGCAGCGTGCACCATCTACATGATGCACTAAAGTAACTCATAAATGGTCCTTCGCCAGCTACTGCTAAACCGGCAAACTCTTATCACCTGGGAACATAAGATCATAAAACATAGGAGCAGAATTAGGCCACTTGGCCCATCGAGTCTGCACTGTCATTCAATCTTAGCTGATATTTTTCTCATCCCCATTCTCCTGCCTTTTCTGATAACCCCTGATCCCCTTATTAATCAAGAACCTATCTATCTCTGTCTTAAAGGAACAGCTACATCTGACTGTTTCCCTCCAAGATACATCATCTTGACTTGGAAATATATCACCATTCCTTCACCGTCACTGAGTGAAAATCCTGGTGCTCCCTCCCTAACAGCACTGTGGGCTTAGCAATACCACATGGAATGCAGCAGTTCAAGGCGATGATGGCTCACCACCATCTTCTCAAGGGCACTAAGTGTTTGGCAATAAGTGCTGGCCTAGTCAGTGATGCCCACATCCCCGGAAAGAATTTTCAACAAAAACCTCAGTAACCTAACCCTCCTTTCTCCCCTCACTGATGTCCACATCTCAAGCATGAATAAACAGAAAAAAGGAGTCGATGACAAGAACAAGGTATGTAAAGAGAAAAACGAACATAGGCCCCCTACAATCAGAAAAGGGAGATTTCATAATGGGGAATAAAGAAATGGCTGAGGAATTAAATTCATTCTTTGCTTCAGTCTTCATAAAGAAGAACATGAATAATGTACCAGAAGTTCTGAGAGAAATAAGTTTTAGCGAAGAGCTGAAGGAAATTAGCATTAGTAGAGAAATAGGTTTTGAGGTAATTCTTAGGATTGAAGGTGAATAAATCTCCAGGTCCTGATAATCTTCATTCCAGAGTAGGTAAGAATTGGGTCTGGAAATAGAACCCTTGGTGGTTAATTTCCAAAATTCTTTGGATTCTGGACTGGTTCCTACAAATTGGAGGGTAGTTAATCTAAGCTTGCTATTCCAAAAGGGAGATAAGAGAGAAAACAGGGAACTATAGACCAGTGAGCCTAACGCTGGTACAGAAGTTGCTAGAGTCCATTCTCAAGAACTTCATAACTCAGCATTTGGACAATAGTGGTACAATCAGACAAAGTCAGCATGGATTTAAGACAAAAATCATGTTTGATGAATCTATTGGAATTCTTTGAGGATGTAACTAGTAAAGTTGACTGAGGAGAACCATCGGATGTGATTTATTTAGATTTTCAGAAAGCTTTCGACAAGGTCTCGCATAATAGACTACTATGTAAAGTTAAAGCACATGAGATTTCAAGTAACGTCTTGAGATGGATAAAAAGCTGGTTAGCAGATAGGAAGCAAAGAATTGACATGAGTGGGTCTTTTTCTGATTGGCAGTCTGGTAGTTTGATTGGTAGTGACTAGTGTGGTATCACAGAGATCTGTGCTACAACCCGAACTATAATGTTCACATTATATATTAATGATTTGGAAGAGGGAACTGAATGTACTATCTCCAAATTTGCAGATGATACAAAATTGAGTGGGAAGGTGAGCTGTGAGGAGGAATGAGGAGCTTCCTGCCTGGAGACAATACACATCTCGTTAACCCATGCTTAACGCTCTCTCCACTCACACTGTCTTGGACTTGATTACTTTGAGACTCGCATTCCAATCATTATTTGGTAAACTGAGTTTGTCTTTATATGCCCTGTTTGTGAATAGAACTCCACTCACCTGACGAAGGAGCAGCGCTCCAAAAGCTAGTGGCTTTTGCTACCAAATAAACCTACTGGACTTTAACCTGGTGTTGTGGGACTTCTTACCGTGTTTACCCCAGGCCAACGACGGCATCTCCACATCTGTGAGGCGGATGCAGAGATGCTTATGCATGATTTGGATAGGCTGTGTGTGTGGGCATATGCATGGCAGATGAAATATAACATGAACAAATGAGAGATTATATGAGGCAGGAAAATGGGGTTGAGAAACATTTCAGCCATGATGGAATGGCAGAGCAGACTTGATGGGCCAAATGGCATAATTCAGCTCCTAAATCTTATGGTCTTATTGGTAGCAATAATAGGAGGACAGGTTATTACTTGAATGGGTGTAAATTGAGTGAGATGGATACTCATCATGACCTTGGTGTCCTAGTGCATCAATCGCTGAAAGTAAGCATGCAGTAACGTCAGTAAAGATGACAAATGGTATGTTGGCCGTCATAGCGAGAGGATTTGACTATAGGAATAAGGACGTTTTGCTGAAGTTGTATAGGGCATAAGTAAGGCCACACCTAGAGCACTGTGTGTAGTTTTGGTGTTCTTATCTGAGGAAGGTTGTCCTTATAGGGAGTACAAGGAAGATTTACCAAGCTAATTCCTGGGGTGGCAGGTTTATCATATGAGGAGAGACTAAGTCAGTTAGGATTATATTCACTGGCGTTTAAAAGAGAGGGGATCGCGTAGAAACTTATAAAATTCTAACAGGGTTAGACAGGGTAGATTCAGAAAGTACGTTCCCAATGATGGGGGGAGTCCAGAGCTAGGGGTCATAGTTTGAGGATAAGGTGTAAATCTTTTAGAACTGAGGTGAGGAGAGATTTCTTCACCGAGAGGATGGTGAATGTGCGGAATTCACTCCCACAGAATGTAGTTGAGGCCAAAACATGTGAGATTTCAAGAATAATTAGATATAGCTCCAGGGGCTAAAGAGATCAAAGGATGCGGGTGGGAAGGGGGGATCAGAATATTGAATTTGATGATCGGCATGATCAAGATGAATGGTGGAGCAGTTGCGAACGGCCAAATGACCTACTCCTGCTTCTAGTTTCTACGCATCTAATGAAACAGCTTCAACATCATACCATACACTGCATGACTGTTATGATGATAGAAAACGAGAAAAGGAAACAAAGTTTTGAAGATGACGGTAACTTTTCCCATGCTAGCTGCACTGCAAAATGATTTACAAAATGTGAACACAAGTGAATTTTAGTTATGCAGTGCGCTTGTTCAAATTCCCAGCTTAAACTAACCCTTATATATAAAGGCAAAATACTGCGGATGTTGGAATAGGAAACAAAAACAGAAAAAGCTGAAAAACCCCAGCAGGTCTGATAGCATCTGTGGGGAGGGAATAAAGCCAATATTTTGAGTCAGGATGACACTTTGTCAGAGCTAACCCTTCACTGTTGTTCAAATAGGTTGATTTTGTTAGAATACTACAACCATTCAAGTTTTCTCCCTTCTTTAATCACAGTAGAAGTAGTTTATCCAGCATCTAGTCCTGCATATCCTAAAATCCTTAATCAGATAATCCACCAGTGGATCGAGCTCTGTGAAATCTTAACTTTGCCACCAATTTCAGTCAAGTAAATTCTATGTTCAATTACTGTTCTTACTAAGCCTCTACTTTGCAAAAAAACCTCAATTAAAAAATATAATTACAAGAAAAGGCTGGAAATTAATGAGTCAACTAGCATTTGTTGGAAGACGGAAGGACTTAGTCTTGTTAGTGTTGACTCTTCATTAGGGCTTATGATGGTGCAGTGCTTTGTATCGACCTGTCTTCTTTGAAGGTATTAATGTTATGAATTTCTAGAACTTGCAAGCCTTTTACTTCTCTTCCCCTGGTTAACATTATGCATTTAATGAACAACATAACCTTTGCACAACTGTAAATTGGAAACTTCAATACAAGTGTGTGCTGCTTTGTTTCAACTAACGGAAGCCGTTAGCTGAATTTACTTTACAGAAAGTACTGTTAGATCCATAGCTGCTCAATCTCAAGAGATCAAAAACCATGGTATATCAAGTACTTTATAAGTGGTTATGGTATGTGCAAACCGGTGTCCCAACACTCCATGGTGTTATCTGGCTATCTGCACGCAAGTTCAAAAGCTGCTTTTCTTAATTGCAAGAACAAATGGGAATCCAACTAAATATTTGTTTTTGCTTTCTCTTTGAACTGTTGCTTTTTGTGGGTAATTTTATACTCATATGTATTGTTACAGACACAATTTTAGCCGATCCCTACAGAATTTGGGAAGACATAGGGGAGAGATACAAAAGGGTCCAGAGGAGCAATTTTTTCAGAGGATGGAGTATGTCTGGAACAAGCTGCCAGAAGTAATAGTAGAGGTGAATATAATTTTGTCTTTTAAAAAGCGTTTAGACAATTACATGGATAAGATGGATATAAAGGGGTATGGGCCAAACATGGGAAATTGAGACTAGCTTAATTGTTAAAAAAGGGACAGCATGGACAAGTTGGGCTGAAGGGCTATTTCCATGCTATAGACCTCTATGACTCTAATTTGCAGTATATTGAATACTTATAAAAGCTAAGCAGATAACATTTTTAAGTTAATTCAGAAAGGTGATGCAAACTTTCTGACCAACAATGACCATAATTATGCCAAAATCTGGGGCTGTGTGCACAGCATGCTGTGATGCATCAAACAGGCTGTTGTGGCACGTAGAACCTGAACTCTTGTTACTGAACAGGCTGATTAAAGTCTTGAAAACATGCTAATGTGTGTTTGGCCCTAGAATGTACTTGGACTGGAAAGAGTGCAAAAAAGATTGTTTCTTGATTTTCAGAAGGCATTTGATAAGGTGCCTCACAAGAGGTTATTACAGAAGGTCAGGGGGCATGGAGTTGGGGGTAGGGTGTTAGCGTGGATAGGGGATTGGCTGTCAAATAGGAGGCAGAGAGTGGGGGTCAAAGGGTGCTATTCGGATTGGTGGTTGGTGACTAGTGAAGTGCCCCAGCGGTCGGTGCTGGGGCCTCAACTATTTACCATTTATATAGATGATCTGGAGGAGGGAACCGAGTGTATGGTGTCGAAATTTGCTGATGACACCAAGATTGGTGGGACGGCAAATTGTGCGGAGGGTGTGGAGAGTCTGCAGAAGGATCTAGATAGGCTGGGCGAATGGGCCAGGAACTGGCAAATGGAATTTAATGTTGGCAAGTGTGAAGTTGTCCACTTTGGTAGGAATAATGGTAGGAAGGACTATTACTTACATGGCGAAAAACTGCAGCATGCAACGGTGCAGAGGGACCTCGCGGTCCTTGTGCATGAGTCGCAAAAACCCAGCCTGCAGGTGCAGCAGGTGGTCAGGAAGGCAAATGGGATGCTGGTCTTCATAGCGAGGGGGATTGAATATAAAAGTAGGGAGGTCTTGCTGCAGCTGTATAGGGCACTGGTGAGGCTGCAGCTGGAGTACTGTGTGCAGTTTTGGTTGCCGCACTTACGCAAGGATATTTTGGCCTTGGAGGGAGTGTAGAGGAGGTTTACGAGGCTGATACCGGAGTTGAGGGGGTTGAACTATGAGGAGAGGCTGAATAAACTAGGCTTGTACTCATTAGAGTTTAGGAGAATGAGGGGAGATCTCATTGAGACATATAAGATGATGAATGGGATGGATAGGATAGAGGTGGAGAGGCTCTTCCCGCTCAGAAAGGACAGTAGGACTAGAGGGCACAGCCTCAAGATAAAGGGGGGGCGGTTTAGAACGGAGTTGAGGAGGAACTTCTTCACTCAAAGGGTGGTGAATCTCTGGAATTCTCTGCCCGCTGAAGTGGTAGAGGCTGCCTCGCTAAATATATTTAAGACGCGGGTTGATAGGTTTTTGATAGGCAAGGGGATTAAGGGTTATGGGGAGAGGGCGGGAATGTGGAACTGAGACACGACAAATCAGCCATGATCTTATTGAATGGCGGGGCAGGCTTGAGGGGCTAGATGGCCTACTCCTGCTCCTATTTCTTATGTTATCTTATGTTAAGATTTGAGGATGTTGCCAGGACTGGAAGGCCTGTGTTGTTGGGAGAAGTTGGCCAGGCTAGGACTTTATTCCTCTGAACGTAGAAAAATGAGGGGTGACCTTATTGAGATGTATAAAATCATGAGGGGCATAGACAGAAAGAACGTACAGAGTCTTTTTCGCAGAGAAGGGGAATTGAAAACTAGAGGGCATAAGTTTAAAGTGAGGGGAAAGATTTAAAAGGCACCTGAGGGGCGACTTCTTCACGCAGAGAGTGGTGAGTATGGAATGAGCTGCCAGAGAAAGTGGTTGAGGCAGATACAACAGCAACACTTAAAAAGTATTTGAATAAGTACATGGGTGGAAAAGGATTAGAGGGATATCGGCCAAATGTGGGCAATTGGGACTACCTGGAAAGGCAACATGGTTTGCATGGGAATGCCATGGCCTAGCGGCATTATTGCGAGACTATTAATCCAGAAACTCAGCTAATCTTCTGGGGACCTGGGTTTGAATCCCACCACGGCAAAAGGTGGAATTTTATTTGATTTAAAAATATGTGGATTAAGAATCTGCGGATGACCATGAAACCATTGTTGATGGTTGGAAAAACCCATCTGGTTCACTAATGTCCTTTAGGGAAGGAAATCTGCCGTCCTTACCTGGTCTGGCCTATATGTGACTCTCAACTGCTCCAAGACTATCAATAAATGTTGAAAAAAGCATGTCTGGGTTTGCTAACTATTTATTTAAAAGTGGATTTGATCTATAGATGAATGTGCCTTATTTGGAAATGGAATAGTCATAAGCTAGAAAGTAAAGATGTTTCCTTTTACTTTAAAATATTGTTTAAACTGTGTTATTTAATAAAGTTTGTTTCCTTACAAAAGATCCCTACTTTGTCAGTGGAATAATTCCTGGAAGGAAGTACCCTTTCCTCACACTTATGCCAAAAAAAAATTGTTGAAGTCTAGCCTGGCTTCTTAATGTAACTTGGGGTTCTGGTCCAGGACGCTAATAGCAGGTACATCCATAGCGCTGTCTTCAACAAAATTCAGTCTACAAAGGGATGACTCCACAAGGCAGGCTGCAAACTGTAACAATATTTACAAATTATGGATGCCTAACCAATTAAGAACTAGAAGACACTTTCAGTTGAGAGGCAGGTCGCAGCAGTCATTTTCATGTTAACAAACCTCCAACCCTACTGCCCTCAGCCTTGGAACAGGAGCTTTGAAGTCACCAGCCTCTCTCACCAAGTATCCTAATCTGCCTTGGAGCAAAAGAACTGCTGGCGCATTACACAGCAACAGAGTTCCCACATTTTGAGAGTAAAGTCCCTCGCTGCTTCTATTTTTGCAGAAGGACAAAAAATTGACCGTGCTATACTTTGTAGTCACATGGTGAAAATCCTAAGTTTTGATTAAACGTGAATGTATTATTTACAGGTTGTTTGTCACAAACTCTATTCCCGAGCTGCGAATGTTGTGTGGTTACATTATAGATAATAGCACCTAACCTTTCGGTACAATAAAATTGTATAATATAGTAAAACTGCAAAAGTCAATGCAGATCGGAAGCTACCACACAAAGAGTTAAACCTCTATTTTCATAGGAGCTAAAATTTCAATATAATAAAACTAAATGCAAAAGTCAACGTAGCTGAGAAACTACCACATGAGAAGAGCTGAATCTGTACCTTCATAGGAGCTAACTGGATAGGAGTTATGCAGGATGGATCAACCACGGGTTTGGGTCTATTTGCTGTGTCTGCAAGCAAACTTTGCCACTGCTGTGGAAGTCCAGTGAATTTCTGCTCATGATGGTCAAATCCAGTGTGAACGCGATGCTCAAAGTTGGAAGGTGCGGAGATTTCGAGACGTTTCTTCTTCTTTCCGAACATGCCGGGGAATCCTAATAGACCTGCAACAATATTAGAGGACAAGACATCGTGAAGTGCTTATTAATCTTAACAGTATGACAAATGGGGAAAGCAGAAGTCACTTGCACCATTTTAAGGGCAAAACTGGAGAACTGGGAGGGATGTGCTAAATTCTATAATGATGCAGTCCAAACTGAACAAATAGTGTACAGGTTAGGAAATATATCAAATGTGCATTATTTGAACATAGCATTTGTCTATTCTTGGGGGTAGGTTGCAGAAATATTAACTGAGGCAGCTTTAAAACAAATCATTTTCAGAAATGAACGATATGTGGCGGCACAGTGGTTAGCACTGTTGCCCCACAGCGCCAGGGACTCGGGTTCGATTCCCGGCTTGGGTTGCTGTTTGTGTGGGGTCTGCACGTTCTTCCCGTGGGTTTCCTCTGACTGTCCAAAGATGTGCAGGATAGGTTGATTGGCTATGTTAAATTGACCCTAGTGTCAGTGTATCATCAGTGTACATAGGGATATAACAGAAACATAGGAATCTCGGAACAATAGTCAAACAGAATCATACGACTTTACAAAATGTACATAATTTTCGTCAGCCATAATTCTTTCGTACTTCACATGTACAATTCCTAAAAGGTTAACAGACTTGTGATGCTGTGTAAATCTTCTTATATAAATTAGATTGCTCTTTTGAAAGGGAAAAAAAGCTCACATCAAAAAGCATTTTTCTTATCGCAAAGTGTTTTAAAGAGCAGCACAGTGGCACAGTGGTTAGCGCTGCTGCGTCACAGCGCCACAGACCCAGGTTCGATTCCCGACTTGGGTCACTGTCTATGTGGAGTCTGCACGTTCTCCCCATGTCTGCATGGGTTTCCTCCGGGTGCTTCAGTTTCCTCCCACAGTGCAAAGACATGCAATAGCCATGCTAAATTCTCTCTCAGTGTACCTGAACAGGTGCCGGAGTATGGCGACCAGGGGATTTCACAGTAACTTCACTGCAGTGTAAATGTAAGCTTACTTGTAACACAAATAAATAATCTTAAAGTCAATTAAGTACTTTTGAAATGTAGCCACTGTTGTAATGCTTTACTAAATCTCAACTGATGGGTAGGATAAGCAACAAGTTTGACTTGGATGAACCACTGTATAGACAGTTTACACAGCATTTCACACACTTCTCTTCAATTTCTATTTATACACAGTAAAAACAAAACCAAAGTATTTATGAAGCTAAAATAATGCTGCTAACTGAAAGTACTTCCTTGGTCATTTCATTCCGACTGATGATCAATCATTCGGAGTAAAAGGATATATTTCTGCATTTGGCTGTTATCCTATTTTCGTTTGCTTTTTAAAAAAATCCTAACAATGGTATCCTAACAACAACTTGTATATATAACAAACAAATTGTTTTTCTGGAGACGGTCGGGGGAGGCAACTGTTTTTCGAAACTGCCCCCAATATGTCATATAATCAGTGATTCTGTTCCAAGCCCACAAGGTCCTTTTTGTAATTTCCTGAGATCCCAGCAACAGGATCGAATGCACAAAGAGAACCAAATGACCCATGGTACAGCAAACAAAATTGACGATTCAGAATACTACAATGTGGCTTCTCTTTTCAGTTCTGAATAGAGAACTATTGGATCAACTTGTGCTTTGCTGGGATGATAATTTAAACAAAATTCAAGATGCCAATTAGAGATATTCCAATATGCTTTCAATTGTCAATTTATCTGAAACACACTTCTTGAGACGGAGTTCAAAGTCAAACATTGAATAGCCTGCCTGTGCTGAGCAAACTACTGTCAGCTAGATGCATGAAAACCAAGAAGAACTCAGTGGAGACACACATAGACTTGTCCCCTTCTGCATTGGAGGGAGAAATCTCTTGTCAGTGCCTGGTACCTTGGAAATCCAGAGGTTTGATCAATTGTTCTTGAAGCTCCCAACTGTTATTAAGGCTTTGTATCAACAGTAGAGGCGGGTACAATTTTATCAATTATCAATTTTTATCAATATCAGTAGAAGCAAGTACAGTTTTGTTTTTTAAAAAGCACTTAGGCAGTTAGATGGATAAAATGGATATAGAAGGGTATGGGCCAGAAGTGGGCAAACGGGACTAGCTTAGTGGTTAAAAAATGTATGGCATAGACAAGTTAGGCCGAAGGGTCTGTATTCATGCTGTAAACCTCAGTGACTCTAATTGTCGGTCAGATCACAACTTGTTCCCATGATGGTAACTTGTTCCCATGATGGTAACTTGTTCCCATGATGGTAACTTGTTCCCATGATGATAAGGAACTGAATTCCTGGCAGTTGTGAAGGAATGGGACAGAGGAAGTAAAAGGAATGCCTCTGTAGGTCAACAGGAGAGTGCAACCTGCTGAAAATGACAATAATAGGACAGTGGAAAAAGCTCAGAGGGAACCTCAGTGAAAATCAACTTAAGTTCAAATCCAGTTTACTGTTAACCAAAGTTGCTGATATTCCAATCTAGTAGTAACTGCTTATTCTCCATTGTACTATATTGTGTGAAGAAATCCAAAGAAAGGAAGCCAGCTTATTACAAGCATTGATAGCGCTTTGAATTACTGTGATAATAGATTGTGGAGTGTGTGGCCACTCTGAGAAGATATTTTGGATGTAGTTGGTCTTGAAGTATTTCCAAGGATGAGGGTAGATCACAAGCAGCCAGGTGGGAATGCAGTTAAACAGGAATTCTCACTGGAACGACAGAGGTTGAGGGGCAACCTGATAGAAGTCTACAGGATTATGAGGGGCATGGACAGAGTGGACAGTCAGAAGCTTTTTTCCCCAGGGTGGAAGAGTCAATTACTAGGAGGTGTAAGTTTAAGGTGTGAGGGGCAAGTTTTGGTGGTAGGTGCCTGGAACTCGCTGCCGGGGGAGTAGATACGATAGTGACTTTTAAGGGATGTCTTGTCAAATACATGAATAGGATGAGAAGAGGGATATGATCCCTGGAAGCGTAAGGGGTTTTAATTCAGTTGGGCAGCATGGTCGGTGCAGGCTTGGAGGGCCGCAGGCCCTGGCCCTGTGCTGTAATTTTCTTTGTTCTTTGTAAACTTGGTCAATTATTCAATACCAGCCCCACTGTACCAATGCCAAGCTTAAGACGTTTTGGAGTCTGGATCAAAGTTCAAGTTTATTTATTAGTGTTACAAGTAGGCTTACATTAACATTGTAATGAAGTTACTGTGAAAATCTCTAGTTGGCACACTCCAGCGCCTGTTCAGGTACACAGAGAGGATTTAGCATGGCCAATCAATCTAACCAGTACATCTCTGGATTCTGGGAGGGAGGGAAACCAGAACACCTGGAGGAAACCCACGCAGACACAGGGAGAACGTGCAGATTCCACACAGGCAGTGACCCAAGCTGGGAATCGAACCCACGTCCCTGGTGCTGAGAGACAGCAGTGCTAACCACTCTGCCACCCTGCCACCCCAGCATCCAGGAATAGTTGGTAAATCCCTCCCAGGAAAATGGGGTTGGCTGACCAGCTATATTATTCATTCATCTCTTTAAAAGACACCAGATCAGACTTGCCTGTAAGCACTTGAAACATGCATAAACTTTTCTCCAAAATTTACTTTCAGGATATTCATTAGTGTAATCCAATGATATGATTCAATCTGAAGCAGACAACAACTGATTCCCAGCTTATATATTATGTCTTCAAAGATGAGCAATGAATCCATCTTTGCAAAATTATACATAGTCCCATATAGAAACATTACTAAATAACTATTAGTGGAAATAAACATCTATTTTGTGCATAAAAGACATTCTTTATAATCATTTATTTCAGATATTTCTAATTAGTAAAATATTACAGTTATGTTAACGTCAAGAAAAGGGCTATCGATGACTCTTAGTTTGTTTATTTATTAGTCACAAGTAAAGTTACTGTGAAATTCCCCTAGTCGCCACACTCTGGTGCCTGTTCGAGTCAATGCACCCAGCCAGCATGTCTTCCGGACTGTGGGAAGAAACTAGAGCACCCGGAGGAAATCCACAGACATGGGGAGAATATGCAAACTCCACACAAACAGCAATCCAAGCTGGGAATCAAACCTGGGTGCCTGGTGCTGTGAGGCAGCAGTGCTAACCACTGTGCCACCGCGCCACCCCACAGCCTTCTCTAAGACTGTGTTCAGCAACTGTTAAACAACAGTGATACATATCTCACATTTAATTAATGGGACAAATAGGATTTATAACACCTTGTAAAATTACACATGATCAAAATGAACACTTATTTGCTTCATTAAAGTTAAATTCTAATTCCATTTGGCATATACAAACTGTTATGCGAGACAACTAACAAAATATGACCCTCTGTTTAATTACACTATGAGAACAATGGAGGATATTTGAATGGGTAATTTGATAGCTAACATGCAAATTTTACAGTGTAATTCTCTTATGCTGTGAGAAATATTATAATATTGAACAGCAAACAGCATTATATAAATATTTATAAATTATATGCTATTTACTAGTCCCCAAAATCTCACTAGTGACAATAAAGATTTAAATTTGTAGAAAGATATTTCTATATATCTCTATATAATTAAAAGTCTTGCCCAAGGATACTAATCTGGTAAGGGTGACTTGCATAAATTAAAATCAAGCGACGCTGGACTCATCTGCAACGCTTGACACATTTGCCACCCTTGCCTCCTCCCCCTAGAGGGAGCAGGTTCAAGCCCCACTCCAGGACTGGAGCTCAGTACAGTACTGGTGGAATGCTACCCTGTTGGAGATGCAGTCTTCCAGATGAGGCATTTAGTGAGCTGAGGCATTTGATGAAGATGGATGGTCTGCTCATGAGGGATATAAAAGATCCCACAGTAATTTCTTTGAAGAATGAGAGGAACTTTCATTACCACCACCAAAACAAATTAACTGCTCTTTCATTTCATTGCCGTTTGCGGTTTACAATTGTGCATAAATTAGATGTTGTATTTGCATACAAAATGACAAGACTACACTTCAGAAAGACTAAATAGCTGCAAACAGCTTTCGATCATACTGCAGATGTGAAAGACGCCAAGCAAAGTCTTTTTTCTTTTAATTCATGGATAGACTAAAATAGAAGTCACATAAATAACATCCATAATGTATGCATAAGGAAAACTCAGCCACTCATACAACTTGCTTGACATAGTCCTCCCCAGATAGAATCATGAAATCCCTACAGTGCAGAAGGAAGCCATTTGGCCCATCAAGTCTGCACCGACCCCCATAACCCCATGCATTTACCCGAGCTAGTCCCCCTGACACTAAGGAGCAATTTAGCATGGCCAATCTACCTGACCTGCGCATCTGTGCACTGTGGGAGGAAACTGGAGCACCCAGAAGGAACCCATGCAGACACAGGGAGAACGCACAAACTCCACACAGATGGTGATCGAAGCCAGGAACTGAACTCATGTCCCAGTGCTAACCACTGTGCCAGCGCGCCACCTACATCCCATTATATGTCTGTCACCTTCTACAGAGAGTAAATCAAGGGAGGGTGGACAGAGCACTCTGGCACATCTGATAATAGCCAGTATTGCTGTTGATAAGAGAATTTCTTCATTAGCTTTATAAACAGACGGATTTTTGATTGGAAAATACAAGAGCATACACTTGTGGATCTTGTGCAACCACCTTCTGGATTTTCTGCAGCCTTCCCCCACCACGCCATGTTTTCCAGTGGCAGAGGCAGCCCGCCACTGGCAGCCACTGGATCATCTGCTACCGCTGATGTCTACGACATTTTGCGTGGCTTGCCCCTCCCTGCCACTGGGGAACCTGCTATTGGGGGAGGGGTGCCTCAAACATGGACCCTGCTTAAAAATGATCATTTGGAACAACCCTCAGTTAGCAACAGCAACAGAGCTAATGCGCAAAATATTTCTCCCACTCACATTCAGCAGCGGCAAAATGTGGCACTGACTTGCTGGCAGCGGGATCTTATGGTTCCACCATTGTCAAGGAGGCTTCCCATTGAACACACCCCACTCCGCCAAGAAACTTGCAGTGGGGCTGTGCCCGTCAGTGGACCCCCAAGATGGCGTGAACGGTAGCAAAGTTTGACAAATGTGAATCTACACTGAGCTACATTTTTATCATTTTTCATAGAATCCCCACAGTGCAGAAGGAGGCCATTTGGACAACAATCCCATCCTGGCCCATACCTCATGTATTCACCCTAAATCCCCTGACTCTAAGGGGCAATTTAGCGTGGCCAAACCACCTGACCCGCACACCTTTGGACTGTGGGAGGAAACTGGAGCACCCAAAGGAAGTCCACGCAGGCATGGGGAGAACGTGCAAACTCCACACAAACAGTCACCCAAGGCCAGAACTGAACCATGGCACTGTGAGGCCGCAGTGCTAACCACTGAGCCACTGTGCTGCCTTGTGACTTTCACCAGAGTTTGCATTGAAGTTGATGGTTAACTGAAAGAAAGCTAACGCAACATCCTAGTTCTGCAAGTCTCAAGTTTTAATTTTGAAATCCGGAACCCTGCGCAAGTTCTCTCCGATCTGACTCAGATTGAGGAAACAATGACCATCACTAACAAGCTCCAGAGCACAGACAACAAGAAAAGTTGCGGAGTATTTTTGATAAAAAGGAATCATAAGCATTGCTTTAAAACAGAGCACAGCATGGTAATAACAGTAGGCTAGCATAAATGCGAGGCTTGGGTAGAGTGGACATAGAGAGGATGTTTCCACTAGTAGGAAAAACTAGAACCAGAGGGCACAACCTCAGCCTAAACGGACGATCCTTTAAAACAAAGATGAGGAAGAATTTCTTCAGCCAGAAAGTGGTGAATCTGTGGAACTCTTTGCTGTAGAAGGCTGTGGAGGCCAGGTCATTGAGTGTCTTTAAGATAGAGGTAGATAGGTTCTTGAATAATAAGGGGGTCAGGCAGGAGAATGGGGACCAGAAAAAAAAAATCAGCCATGATTGAATGTCTGAGCAGACTCGATACGCTGATTGGCCAAATTCTGCTCCTACGTCTTATGGTCTTAAATGAGGCCAATAATTAGAATTGGACAGTCTTTGAAATTATTCAAAACTTTTCATTTGCCTTTACAATACAGTATATTTAAAACTCAACATAATTATGTAACTTATAACTGTGTAGAATCCTCATCAAGTTTCCAAGTGCTGACAAGCAGAGGTGAAAAGATGAACACTGATTAAGAAGAAAATGAAAAGAAAGACGCAAGGAACAAAGGAACCGTGGATCTAAAAACATGGTCACGGAGAAAGCTTTCAAATGACTTCCAAACGCATGTAGCTTAGAAGCCAGATGAAGGATGGAAACAGTAGTTCACAACTGAGTTGAACCAAAAGAATTTCAGAAATTTCTCATGGGGGCATGGCAAGGCCATGGCGGGGGAGTCAGCCAGTGCTTGGCAAGAAGTGTTGGCTTGATGGAAGTGTGGGATTTCACTTGGATGAGAAGGTGGCCGTGGTTCTTATCAAGGGATTAAGGTTTCAGCAGCAAAGGGGTAAAGATATGGATGGAGGCAAGTAAAAAGATATCATTTTACTCACATTATGTGGATTCTCAAAAAAATTATGGGTTAGCTATTTAATTCTTCACAAGGCGCGCACATTTTGATATATTAATTATTCAGATGAATTATTCATGAGCAGAGAAATTATGTCTAGAGAAACAAATCTCTCGTAATAAGAACCCCTATTTAAAATGGAGATAGAGTCTATATTTTACTTGATGCTCCTTATGAGAAAGAAATAAGGCAACCATGTTGAGATTAAAAAAAACAAACTCAATACAAATTAGAAAGATTCAAACATTTTTGATTCAGTTCATTTCTAAAGAACCATTTATCTCAAGATTTAAATTTCTGAAACAGTGATTGTAATTCACAATAGAGTAGGCAAGTTATTTATAATGTTAATACTCCATCTCTTGGTACATTAACATCTTTGTTGCTAAAAGCAATTTAATTAAATTTACTGATTAAGCAAATCTGCTTATATGTGAGATGCTTAAAGATTTGTTGTACTGTTGAAAAACCCATCACAAAACACACGCTTCCTCTAACCAGGGATGTATTGCCCTTATCTGCTTCTTGGCAGTGTTCTGTGAAAAAAGATTAGAGCTTAGCATTTTTATTTTCGAATAACAGTGAAACATAAGTTACTAGCAGTTGCAAAGAAAACAAAATGACTCAGGCTTCACTGTCAAGCAGCAACTGAACACCGCCACCATCAAGTCGCACCACCATTCTAACTTGGGAGTATATCACTGCTTCTTCACTGTCACTGGATTTAACTTCTGGAACACTCTGGCCAACATCATTGTGGGTGTATATACATCACATACACTGCAGCAGCTAAAGGCAGCAGTCTCATCACCACCTTCTCAAGGACAATGAGAAGTGGACAATAAATGCCAGCCTTGCCAACAACTTTCACATTCAATGAACAAATAAATAGATTCAAAAGAACTCTCAGAATTTGGGCGATCTCACACAACTAGCACAGTAATTTAAATCAGAATTGTGGTTGAAAACCTTGACCAGATATCATTCGTTAGTTGTCTAAGTGAATCTCAGCTTCGCAGATCTGTTCATCCCCAACTATTCTTGTCCATTGAGGATAAGGAGTAAACCCTTTAGGACTGAGGTGAGGAGAAGTTTCTTCACCCAGAGGGTGGCGAATGTGTGGAATTCACAACCATGGAATGTAGTTGAGGCCAGAACATTGTCTGATTTCAAGAAGAAATTAGATACAACTCTTGGGGCTAAAGGGATCAAAGGATATAGGGGGAAGTGATATGGAGGGAAGTGGGGGTTCAGGATATTGAATTCGATGATCAGCCATGATCAAAATGAATGGCAGAGCAGGCTCGAAAGGCCGAATGGCTTACCCCAGTTTCTGGTTTCTATGTTTCTACACTGAAGACCTCCCACTCCTCCAATAGCAGGTTCCCAGTGGCGGGGAGGGGCAAACCACGCAAAATGACATAGACATCAGTGGGAAGGGATAATCATGCCGGCGGCCAATGGTGGGCTGTCTCCGCCACAGGAAAACATGGCGTGGTGGGGGCAGGGGGATGCAGAATCATCAATCTATCTTAAAATGAAATTTGAACCTGTGATTTAGCGTGCAGTTAAACTTTTTTTTTACACTAACCCAAAGCAATTTCAGGTGTGCATCAACCTGGAAGTGCATTCACGAGTCAGGTCTCTGACTTGTGCGTGGAACTAACTCATATCAGCTTGAGCACAGTAAAACTCCAACTTCCACAATGCTCCAGTGGTCCACTAGACCTCCTTGTGACTTTAGAAACTTATTGTTCAATGCTTTCACTATAATCCCTTGCCCCTCTTCAAGCATTAACCATTAACCTCCTGGGAATGGACCACTACGTGTTGCATCCAAAAGCAACTTCTGCGCAGCTGCTGTCCTGAAGTCCTCAATATAGAAATGTAGTAATGTAGAGCTAGAAGCAGGAGTAGGCCATTTGGCCCTTTGAGCCTTTTCCGCTATTCATTTTTATCATGGCTGGTCATCAAATTCAATATCCTCATCACCTTTCCCCCACATCCCTTGATCCCTTTAGCCCCAAGAACTATATCTAATTTCTTCTTGAAATCAGACTATGTTCTGGCCTCAGCTACATTCTGTGATAGTGAATTCCACACATTCACCACCCTCTGGGTGAAGAAATTTCTCCTCACCTCAGTTCTAAAAGGTTTACCCCTTATCCTCAAACTATGACCCCTTTTCTGGACTCCTTCACAATCGGCAACATTCTTTTTGAATCTACCCTGTCTAACCCTGTTAGAATTTTATAACTTTCAATGAGATCCCCTCTTTCTCTTCTAAACTCCAATGAATTTAATCCTAACCAATTTAGTCTCTCCTCATATGACAGACCTGCCATCCCAGGAATCAGCCTGCTAAACCTTTGATGTACTCCCTCAATAGCAAGGGCATCCTTCCTCAGAAAAGGACACCAAAACCGCACACAATACTCCAGGTGTGGCCTCACCAATGCCCCAAAAGATTACAGTTGGTTGCATACCTTCTGCTTAAAGTCAAATACCTATTCAAATTGATCAGAAACTGTTGTGCAAAAATTAAAATATAAACACTGCTACATCAATTCCAGACAAAAGGCCCATGAATGTAATCTTTCTGCAATAAATAGCAAATATTTGATGACTTAAGGCACTGACAATATATTATGTGCTATTATATAGATATACTGTGTAGTGGTGGGTGACACAATAGTTAGCACTGCTGCCTTACAATGCCAGGGAACTGGGTTTGATTCCCAGCTTAGGTCACCACCTGTGTGGAGTTTGCACATTCTCCCAATGCCCACATGGGTTTCCTCTGAGTGCTCCGGTTTCCACCCATAGTCCAAAGATGTGTGGGTTAGGTGGATTGGCTATGCTAAATTGCCCCTTAGTGTCAAGGAGACTAGTTAGGGAAAATGCATAGGATTATGGGGACAGGGCCTGGGTGGGATTGTGGTGAGTGCAGTCTCGATGGGTGGAATGGCCTCCTTCTGCATTGTAGAATTCAATGAGGAGTTTAATTTCTTTCATTGGCCATAAATGAATCTGAACATGTGTTCTTTATTGCATTTATCTTATTGGAAGTAAATTAAAACATGACAAGTTATAGACAATTTATTACTTAAATGCTGTCTTCAGGAACGAGATAGCACCCCCTCGCTCTCTCATATATAACGTGCCTGGAACATGGAAGGAAAGAAAATAAGAGAGAGATGTATTAGCCTCATCCCCTATCTGTTCCATCCAAACTCCAGGAGTGGGATTTTCTAAACCCCATACCCTTGGCATGTTCAAACATTAACCATTAACCTCCTGGGAATGGAGCACTATGTGTTGCACCCAAAAGCAACTTCTGCATAGATGCTGTCCTGCAATCGTCAATATAGAAATGTAGTAATGTAGAGCTAGAAGCAGGAGTAGGCCGTTCGGCTCTTCAAGTCAATGACAGAGGAGACTCACCACTGATCGCAGCAGGATCTTCCAATCCTGCCGGGGAATCCATTATGGGGAAAATGCCTTAGGCAGGACTGGAAGGTCGTGACAGCAGGGAGGGCTGGAAAATCCCATCCTGGGGGTCGAATGTGCATTTTCCTTCTTCAGCAACCTCTTACCTGTATTTTACCTGCAGACTCCATTTGGAGTTTTGTAATATGTGTTCAGTGATAAAGTAGAAATGGAAATTTATAAATATGGTTAGCACAGCAGCTGTGGTTATCAACTGGCCTAGAGAATAATGAGGTGACATAACAAAGAGAAACGGACAAGGGAGGGAATTACTATCAGAAAGAGAAAGCAAAAAGAGACCAGAGAATGAGTGTAAACAATTAACAGAGAGACAAAGAGCTGGATTTTCTGGCATATGTGCCCATAGTGGGCAGGACAGAAAAATTCCATCCAAGTTAAAGTTAAATTATTAGTCACAAGTAAGGCTTACATTAACATCGCAATGAAACTACTGTGAAATTCCCCTTGTCGCCACTCTCCGGCAACTGGTCGGATCAATGTGCCTAACCAGCATGTCTTTCAGACTGTAGGAGGAAATCAGAGTACCCGGAAGAAACCCATGCAGACACGGGGAGAACGCACAAACTCTGCACAGTGACCTAAGCCGGGAATCAAACCCAGGTTCCTAGCGCTGTGAGGCAGCAGTGCTAATGACGGTGCCATCGTGCTGCCCTTAGAGAATTTGAAATTAGGAAACTTTCAGTCAGACATTCATAGAAGATATCATCAATCTCCTTTATGAGCAACGCTACGTTAACTACTAAGTTTAAAGAATTTCACTCAGGCTAGGCTGTGGGGGGAGGCGGGGGCAGGGATTCGAAACATTGACGTTACACATTCTAGGACGATCTAAAAAGGTGATTCTATTAGGAAGAAAAGAAACAGACGTGAATTTTTGGAAGATCACCATGTGCAGCTGTGGAAAGTGGCAAGAAAATGTCAACTCAAACTCAAAACACGAACGACGGCTTGGTACACAGCATCTGCAAGTGAAGGAGAATCCTATACATCCTGACTCTGTGCAATGCATTACTTCAATACTGGAAGCAGGCCAACTTCTTAATCCAGTTTTGGACATTACTTCCAATATATCTTGTTAAACAGAATATTATGATCACTTAATACAGCAGCCACAGAGTAATTGTTTCCATTTTAAATCAATGAGATGTTTGAATAGGCCATTCTGCCTCTAAAATGTCCCAATGTCCTAGGATCCTTTGACCTGCTACCATGGTCTGAGAACCTTCTTTGCCAGTGCTCTGAAACATAGGATCCTCCCTCTTGGTGCTCCCAGGCTTTCAATTCTGAGAATTCTTTCCAGTTCTTTCAAGTTCCCCAAAGGCTCCACCCACTGTCCTTGATAATACTAATTGCTCAAGAGCATTGCTCCTTTAAGTCTAAAACTAATGTTATGGGTGATCTGCTAGCATCATGCAGTAACACATAGGGGGCAATCTTACTAGCATGTCCCATCGGTCAACTGGTGTGGCAAACAGATAAGATTGGACACGAAGCAAAAATCTTGTTTGCGCCTGGTGTCTGGGGTGGCAATTTTAAGGGAACAAGGGGGAATGGTGTTATGTCCCGGTGATAACTGGGGGATGCATTGTGTACACTGGGAGATCGGACTGCCTGCACAATGACGTCCCTAGACTCAGCAGCCGACTTCCCAGTGATAATAGGCTCTGCCCTCCCCTATTGGCGAGAATCACATTTGAGCTTTTTTTTAAACAAAGTGCTGTATGATTGTGACTGGAAGCTTGCCCCCAAAAAATAGATGCAATTCTCTCCTGTTTTCATGCTCGTTGGGCACTTAGAATCTTTTTTGATAAGATCACCCCCATAATGTTGCATCAATGTTGTATAAAACAACACATCTGATTCACCATAAGCTCTGCATAAGAACTTCCCTGGTACAATAAATAGAAACAATTTACTGTAGTTACAAATCAATTATTATAATTTTTACATAACAAATAATGCAGATATACTCACATTTTCCCCTTCATATCACTATAACTTTGTGGCTAAAATACTGATTTATAACACATCTAAAAGAATGAGTAGCTTTAATTTTGTACAATAGTTTTCGGAGAATCTGATATTAGATCATTGAGAAAACATTTCAACCCTTCAACATGGTGAGGAATTTAGAATTACTTCAAACCTCCCACAGGTTAAATATCATTTGTAGAGATACACGTACCAGGTTCATTCATAAAGCTGCATCTTTAGGAGACATAGGCACATTTTCAAACCTAAATGAATTTAACTTCTCTTCTACATTCCATGCAGGTATAGCCTCCAGCATATGCACCCAGGACTGGCATGTGAAACTACTGTTGAGTCCGTTACCCTTAAAAATATATGGCCTGATGCCTGTTTGAGATCCCAAACAGAAACTAGCTGGTGCCAGCCTGTCTGAATTCAAGATAACCATGTCTATAGATGAAAGTCTGGCATCATGTGGCACCTATGTATATTACTCAAATGGCCTGGGAACAAGTGCTGGCTCTTTCACCTTAAGAAAGCTGATGGGATGAGCCAACACAATCATTTATCAGCTGTATGCCCCAAGTACATGTTCCCTTCCAGCTCTTCCATATTTATTGCTAAGCCATGCCAATTCCTCACATGCAACCATAGTTCTATTAGCTTCACATATTTATTTGTGCTTCAGCAGGATACATTCAAGTTGAAAATTAAAACTTATGTCTTCAAATGCTTGGACATGACAATGCAGTACCTCCTCAGTACGGAACCAAGGTGTCAGTCTAGACTAAATGCTTAAAGTCCATGGAGCAAGACTTACAATCAAATCCCTGTGACTCAGATAGAATAAAGGAAGGAAGACTTGCTATGTGTCTGAACAATTGAGCCAAGCTGTCAATCAGGATAATAAATGGACACTGGAAAAACATCTCCCTGCTGCTCGCTAACATACTCAAGAGAAAATACAATGATGCAGAAAGTCACTGTGTTACAGTCAGAAAGAGCTGAATTTTCTTCTTGATCATTATTTCATTACCACATGTCCGTCACAGTGCATGTGATTCTTCAACTTGCAATATCTGAAGACCAATTCTCTCTTTTTTAAAATACACGCAATGCGCACAATTAAAGAAAATCTTTTGTTGCCTGAATAGATAAACATTGCATGCACGCCCCTTAAAAGACATGGTGGATGATTAATGCAATAAAACTCTCTCCTGGCCCAGTGGCAAGTTAAGCAGAAATGCGACAATCATCGACAAGAAATGGGAGCTGCACAGCAAATTGGGAGGAAATGAAAGTGTCACAGCAAATCACTACAATTTCCTACAACATAATTACTGTTCCAGCAAATCATGGCAAATTCTAAAAAATTAGCACATCATACTGAGCGGCTCCAAGAAACAGACATCATGTCAAAGTCTGCAAGAATTGAGTGTGATTGCAAGCATGCATCGGTATTGCTAAAAGTAACATTTTAAAATGGACCTACCAGTTGGTAAATATCTTTCTTTAAAACTTTGAAGTGCTTCGTACAAAAAGGCCACACAACTACTTAAAACAAGAAATTAAGTATGGAAGATGGAAACTTTTGGCAGAATGTTACTATTTAGTTGTCAGTTCAATTTGCTAAAACAAAACTGGCAGAGATTCAGCGACTATTATGGCGTATCAGAAGATAAAGTATAGTATCATGACAGATATTTGATCTCCTATGCCATTGCTTATGGGAAAGAAATTCTCTTCTTAAAACTGTCAACGCTTCTGCCCCATTATCTTAATTCTTTACCACCTCTTTTATGTTCAGTTTGCATGCTATTTTTAACTGTCTTCAGATATCAGACTTCCTATGTTGCTCCCAAATAGATGTCCTTTCACTGATCCATTCAGTTTCCATCTCTTCATGTTTTTGTAAGACAAACACAGAGGAAATGGAGGCCAGAAATCAGTGAGCACTGATGAAGAGAAAATGAATTCGGGGGGGGGGGGGGGGGGATTCTTACTTATCAGCCCAAGTCTAAATCTTGTCCATATTCTGCATGTGCACATAGACTGCTTCAGTATCTTGAAGAACAGTGAATGAACACTTTGCATTCATCAGTGAACAACCCCCTCTGATCTTATAAGAACATAAGAAATAGGAGCAGGAGTATGATCAAGGGAAAGTCATTCAAGATTGTTGGACCCAGGGTTGGGGAAGCTGTGAAGCTCCAGTGTGTGAAGATTACATCGAAGGCTGCTTTGAAGACAGGCTGATGTCCGGGTCTGATCCAGAAACACAGCAGATATGAAGACTAAAAGGCAATTCAGGTGCCTTATCAGATTCAGTAACTTCACATACAGTTAAGTGAAGTCACTGTAAGTGAAGTCACTGTAAGTGAAGTCACTGTAAGTGAAGTCACTAAGTGAAGTCACTGTAACTTCACATAGCAAATTCCAGGGCAGCAGTGAAGAGAAGGCAAACAGGAATGATAGGAAATCTCAAGTTTAGGTCCCTGAGAAAGGATGAGTCTCTGAGGAACAACTAATTGAATTTTCATCAATAGTTGCATCATTTTATAGGTAAGCTCTTACATACGTTTTGCAAATCATATCAGTTCTGATGTTGTTGTTTTGCTACTTTAAGGTGTGTGGCTCTTTAAAGAAACAACCTAGTGCCACACGAAATGTTGAAAAAAAAAACAAACAATTGGATTGGTGCATTTTGTGGTAGTTGCTAGTTTTGGTTGTTAACTTTGAAATTGAAAAGGGCAGTTTGATATATTTTTGTATAGTTTGGTGGCTTCTGATGTATGCTTTGCCTGTGAGGAGAATTGTGTGTGTGCAATTAGTTTAAGTTTATTTATTAGTGTCACAAGTAGGCTTGCAATGATGTTACTGTAAAAATCCCCTAATCACCACACTCAGGTGTTTGTTCAGGTGCCCTGAGAGAGAATTTAGCATGGCCAATGCACCTAACCAACACATCTTTCGGACTGTTGGAGGAAACCAGAGCCCCCCACAGACACGGGGAGAATGTGCAGACTCCACACATACGGTGACCCAAGCCGGGAATTGAACTTGGGTTCCTGGAGCTGTAAGGCAGCAGTGCTAACCACTATGCCACCCTGCTGCCACTGAAAATCGTTTTCACTCCTCTTTTCCTTCTTACCCCAGCCTCACTTAAAACGTTCAATGATTAATTGCCAAATGTATACAGATTGGTTTTCTGGATTATTTTGCATAAACCTTTTTAAAAAATTACATTGACCACATCTCTTACAATATTCCAAACACTTTAGATGGAAAGATCTGATCAAGTAATTAGCTAAAACAGTTGAAAGATAATACAGTTGTTCTTTGGCAGATACAGTCCTGATCAGTCAAAAATATTACATGGATAAGCTTCAATTTCACTTGCTAGCACAATGGACCAAGATGGACCACATTTTTGCAGGAAGATTAAACAATAACATAAGCTGGGAGTGCTCAAAGAAGTCACAAAAGCCTACAAGATTGAAGAAAATGAGAAATAAAATATGACTTAGGATAGATGTTAAACACATCACTGTCCCTGACTGATTTGCTTTTTAGCTCACCCAGGCTAAAAGATAACAGTCCGGTAAACTGCTGGATTTTTGTAAAGCAAATTTTGGTTGCTGTGAAACGGCACCAGGGAGAAACTGAACAACACAAAGGTGTTAGGATGATGTACTAAGCAACGGAAGGAGGTGGTTATAAGGAACAGTGAAAATATGGCAGGCGACAATGTAAGTGGGTGGTAGCAAGGTACTAAGCAACACGAGAGGGTGGTAACAACCTATTGAGCAATGTGATGTCAGCAAGAACTGATGTGTATAACCTGAAATTTTCTATTCTCTAATGCGGACATCTGAATTTAAGATTAAATGAATACCTGGTAAGGACCTGAACAGAGCATTGTTCAGAATTTTTGCTGGTAACAGTCCCAAAAGACCAGTCTTGATGGAAGTCCTCACAGAGAAGTTGAAATGCAGATCAAAAAAAACAGGCTTACTCTCCTAAATATGGCTAAAAGGCCACGTGTTAATGAATTTGATAAAGTTCTCTTTTATAGTACTGTCTTCACATATATTCTCAGGCTGGCCTTGGGCCATTTTCTGGTAAAACCCATGGGGAAATTACACGGTTCTGTTGTATTTGCCTGAACATCTTACAGAGCCGTCTGCTGTTGTACATTTCCCAAAGGAAACAATGATTTATTTTCTGGTTGTGGGTTTGTCTCTGTGCATGTATGTGTACGTATTCTTGTGTTATCGTTGCGAACATTGAGACAATACTTCACCAAAAATGGATCCTCAATAGAAATGTTACCCCTACTCACCATGTTTGTTTAAAAATTATACGAAGCTTACAAATATAAGAGAACACAATTAAAGCTGATGAAATATAGCCTTGGGAGCATTAGACAAATCAACATTTTAATACTGATCCTGCCAGCAAGCTCCTTCACACAATCTAAAAGCCATGATTACCTGCATAATGTTAACATATATAAATAGACTGTATCTATCAAGGAGTGAAAGATGAAGAAAACATAGGCTAAAATATTATATACTAAACATGCTCATTTCCTAGGCAATTTAAATCTCCTGCATTATTTTATATATCCTACCCTCTTAGTCTACAGTGTGTTTTTCATTGATGTTCAAGAAACAGAAGTAAAATAAATCATTAAAATACTCAAACACTGACAGAGAAACCATTGTGAAATACATTATAAACCAGTACCAAAGAACAGATTACACCAGTAAAATACTCTTAACTGTACACATTACAGCCAAACAGGCTTTTTCAAATACCTCATGATAAAAATATATATTTTTCCCTGTGTAAAATACTTACCACAGTACTGCTGGAAAACAGGTATCAACAAAAGAACTTATGCAGCTTCCCTACACTGCAGTTCGTCTGCAAAAAAAATCAGGAATTGCACATGAGACAGTGTGAAACTGAATATGTTGCCTGCCATTTATCTTGATGATCTATGCACCATATTAAACCAGTGAGCAGAGTACCTTCCTCACAGTCAAAGCTGCTGTCTTTGGCAACACTACAGCAGCGATGGTCAATTCCAGGCAGCAGATTCCTCAGTGAAATGAAAGAGTCAGATATGGAATTGGTCAGGTAGTGTTAAAGAGAGAACCAAATATGATAGAAGGAAACACATAACAGGCATCTGTTTACGTTCTACCAAACAAAGCCCATGCAATTAGTACAATGCCCTTAACTGGGAGTTATAGATGCAAATGAATCTGCTACCAAACCAGCTGATATGTTGGCTGGCTGCATCAAACCAATGTGTAAGAAGCACTTCAAGGGAGGTCATTCGACGCGCCATACAGTCACCGTTTCTGCATGAATTGTGGTGTCAATGTTTATGTTTTATTTTGAATTTGTTCAATGTACGCAACTATAAACAAAACAGCGACTGAGAGGAGAAGCCCATTTAAATTGGAGCAATTAACTTTCCCCTCTCAGGCAATTTCTCCGCTGGATTTCCCCTGGCTCTGCAGTATGATGAGATCCTGTGGCTGGGAATTAAGGAGCAGGTGCAGAATGAGTGGAATAGGATTCTGCACTGGTGGATCATTCAGCTACATGGATTAGCGAAACAATGCTATGAAAGATCATTTAATATAATTCTATGCTAAACAGGTGCAAGAAAAATTAGTGCTTCAACCAGACTTGTTCCTCTTTAAGGACATTTTCTGATGGGAAGGGGGAGGGATAGAAGCTTGCAAACTCACTTGCGTACAATACATTTTATGTATGTGTATTCCTGGAATTCATTTTCATGACTTATTCTGTAGTGTTTTCATAAAGCTGTACATTACAGTGTGCAATTGGAAATTCTAGTGATTCGTCAATTTGTCTCAGAAAAACCATGTTCTAAATCAGTTCCAATGGATTTTCTTTGATTACAAAAGTATTCATTTCTTTCTCCAGTTTAAAATTTGGTTGAGATAGCTCGGTACTGAATGATTCTATGACAAATATGCTGTCTTGTCAGCGAACTACAACTCATTGTAGCTTCTAACTAAAAATCATCCAGTCAACTTCTCACTTGGAGAAATCCATTATACAAAACGACAAGCAAATACCTAACTTCTCTCTGTGTGGGGCACAATTTCAAAAGCGTTGTGTAAAATTATAGAATGGCTAGTTCCCGTTTGGGAGATAGTTGAGGGTGAAAAGCCCAGAATTGGAGGACAAGTGAGCCTGTTCCAAAAGTTCTCACGTGCAGAGCAACAGCGTCATCTGAATAGTAAGCACATATAACTTGCCTGCCTAACTGAAGTGGCACGGTGGCACAGTGGTTAGCACTGCTGCCTTACAGCGCCAGGGATCCGGGTTCGAGTCCCAACTTGGGTCACTGTCTGTGGAGTCTGCACGTTCTCCCCGTGTCTGTGTGGGTTTCCTCCAGGTGCTCTGGTATCCTCTCTCAGCCCAAAGATGGGTTAAGTGGACTTGCAATGCTAAATTGCCCCTTAGTGTCAGGGGGACTAGATAGAGTAAATGCATGGGGTTACCTTGGTTTCCTTCTGCACTGCAGGATTCTATGATTCTAATTGAAGAATGGTATAAATTGCAGAAACCAAAATCTGGTAGAGATGGAAAAGAAACTTTTTAAGATCTATGTTTTGTTTTAAACTTTCTAATAGCAGAGGTAAAGGTGCCAATTGTTTCTCTAAATTCTGGTTTTCCCTGTATTTACTTAGTTTGACGAGCCCCATACAAACAGATATTTCGAAACAGCACGCAAACAGCTATGAAGCAACCATTCATCTTCATGAAGAGACAGCAGCAGAGAACTTCACGCAAAGGTAGAAAATCCACTGCTGCAAGTTTATGCATCAAAATGGATTTCCTGAATTTTTATAACACCTTGCTTGACCTCAGGTCATTTCAAAGTGCTGAATAGCCAATGAACTACTTATATACTCACTGTTTAACTGGAGTGAAAAGTGTGAATTCCACCAGGATTTTAAGTGCAATGCGGAAAACTCATAATTCCATTTTGTGCCCTATTTCAGTGCCTTTAATAGGGTAAATGTTGATAAGTGGAAATGAAATAATAATTGCAGCGCTTACTTTCCACCAGTGTAATTTTCTGATTTGATCTTTTGGGTCTCAGTGTAAATTCTGGATGGATTTTGTTCTTCCTCAAATTGCAATTAAACTCACTGAAAGAATATTTCTAATCACCACTTCCAAATCTTTATACAATTTTCAGAATGTCTTGGCCTCATGTTAAGTATCTATCAAAATACGTTCTCTGATATGTTTTGAAATATAAAAATGTTGTGTTTTTTTTTGAGAATGCAATGTGTTTGAGCTATAATTAAGGAAAATTAATTGTTATTATACAATTGTACAAACTTACCTATTGATATACAAGATCACAATTATTGCATGGGGAAAATGAATGTAAATGTTAACTTGCTGTAACACTGATAACGTGACAGCCGGGATCCTCCCAGACAAATTCTAAGTCCTCAATTTGCATGAAAATGGGAGTAACCACCTGTCGGTTTTTTTCAAGCATGATTTTCAGAGCAAATCTCCGACATTCAGTGCATCACAAAATGCCTCAGTGCAATTCACTCTGGAAATCTAGGGGTGAGGCCTAATCCCACCCAGGAGGCCAGCAGCATAGTGCTGAGCGAGCCACTGCACGTGCGCCAATCTGTCAGCATGGAGATCGGCACAATGCACACTGGCCCCACCTTGCTAACCTCCAGATTTTTGGCCTTCCCAATCGGTGGCCAGTCCCGCAACCTCTGTGACAGCTGGCCTCCTGTTAATCCCGATTCCCCTTCCCTTCGACAGTCCCTATGCACCACCACCACCCACCCCAACCTCCCCGAAGACTTCAGTCCTGGGACTGCTAATAAGATATAACTGTGAACTTCAATACTGAAGTCAGCTCCACGCCGATTTCTGGCATGGAGCCAACTATGCTAAAATTCTTGGTTGCAGAAACTCTGAGGCCGTGATGCCCAGCAGGAAGTCCACGAAACAGTCCCCACTTATGTCTCCCAGCCCGCTATGCTACTAGAGCAGTGCAGTGGACTGAGAGAATTGGCACCTACATGCTTAAGAGCATTTTACTGCTTTCAGTCTCATCCTCACTGGATCTGCCACAATCACCACTTTTTCTTTTTTTCCACCTGTAGCACTGACTGAATTTTATCAGCAAATTTCCCACATGAACTTTAAGCATGGACAATGCATGTCTTTCAGTATTTCATTTTAACTTCTTGTTGTATGTGCACTTTCCAAATTGTGTTGACACAGCAAGTTAGCGCCTGCTCTTTTTCCCTCTGAAATCCAGCACTGAATACTTTCTGGACTGATCGGACAAAAGGCTGATGAGTACCCAACGTGATCACAGCTGATCTGCTATGACTGTACTCAGTTACAACTATCTCATTCATACAGTGCCTTTAAAATAATAAAATGCCTCACAGGAGTGTGATCAAACAAAATTTGACACCAAACCATGCAAGATATTTTAGGGTGGAGGATCAAAAACGTAGTCAAAGAGGCAGATTTTAAAGCATGGCTTAAAGAGGGAGAAAGAGAGGCAGGTAGAGATGACGAGATTTGCAAAGGGAATTCCAGCACTTAAGATCTGAAGGCATGGATGCTGATAACGGAGCAATCAAAATCCTTAAGCAGCCAAAATTAGTAGCGTACAGATAACTCGAAGAATTTTAAGTTCAGTGGAGATTATTGAGAAAAGGGACTGAATTTTAACGGTCCCCCACTTACAGATTTATAGGCGGGGGAACACTTGAAAGTTCTCGGGTAGTTTTCCCATTGTCTGCCCACCCTTGCCCAACCTGCGCATAATTTTACATAGGGCAGACAAGGCCGAGGGCAGCCAACCAGCCAGCCCCAATCTCACCCCAATTGAGGCGTTTAAGTGACCAGTTATCAGCTACTTAAGGGCTGCTTCCCACCCCGCCTCATGTACCTCGGGCAGGAAAGAAGGGAGCGGCTCCCTCCAAGCCCCCTTTTCACATTAGGCACAGCTCACTCCCATGTTCCACAAGGTCTGTCCCTCATGGGTGCTCCCACCTCTCACTCCCCTGGCCTCTCCATCAAGAACCCTATTCTTTGCACCCTATCTCTCTGAGCCTCATTACCTCTTTCTGCTGAGACTCTCTCGCACTAACCTGGTTCTTGACTCTGGGGCTTGGCTTGCAGTCCCTGTCCTGATCATTGCTGTCATTGGCCCTGCTGGAACTACAGGCTGGCCAGAAGTCCTTTGGAATAATGAAATTTAAAAACATTAAATAAATGGATGAAGGTTTTATGAGCAGAGGGATTGAAGCGGGGCAGAGCCAGGTGGTGTCACAGATATGTATTCTCAGTAACAGCACAGATTTATGGTTGGAAGCTCATCTCAGGGTTAAATGCAAACATCAAGGTGGCAAATGTCTCATTCAACCTGAGACAGTTGCCAGGGACAGGGATGGAATCGGCAGCGAGGAAACAGACTTTGTATGATATCCAAAGAAAGCTGTGGGCTGGACCGGCACAGCAGGAAAGTGAAATGAGAGCAAAACAAACTCAACTAGCTGCCAAGAACATGATAGAAAAAAAGTGTGCAATTATTGGAACAGGAAAATTCCATGAAAAAGACATACTGATTGATAATCAGAGGGTAGTATGTATGTAATGTAATGTTCCTGGTACAGAACTTCATAAAATTGGAACACATATTTTGAATTTGGGCAAGGCCTTGGGCTTTATGATCTACTTACAAAAACTGAAGCAAAGGTTTACTCTCTAATTTGAGAATTAAAGGGTGGTGATTTAACTTTTCTATGCAAGGTATACAATTGGTGGTCTTGCACTCTGCTTCACTATTTCAAAGAGCAGGGCAAGTATCCCTGGTGTCTTCAACATAATTTACCCCCAATCAACATCACAGAAACAGATTTTCTGGTCATTATCGCATTGCTTTTTTTGGGGGGTTTGCTGCGTGCAAAGTGACTGCCGCATTGCCGGCTTCACAACATTGGCTAAACTTCAGAAGGGATAGTAAATTGCTTTGGAATGCCCTGTGCTTGTGACAAATGCTATACCAACACAAGTCATTTTTCTCCCCCCACCTTCATACCTAATTGATATCGGAAATTTGGATCTTGGCTATAGTGGCGCGAGTCGTTGCTGTGTGTTTTGAGTGGCTTGAGTTGATTAATGAGTCTGTACTGCCCAAGACTGAACTATGCAACAGTATGACAGGTTATAACAATAGTACCCCACTAGTGTTCTATGGCCTTGCCTAATCCTTTCTAATGCAGACTGAGAAAACAAGTTAAGATAAGGTCAGATATAAATCGTTAAGCAGTAACGATCGGACTCACCGATATAAATTAGTGCAAACTGCCTTCACCAAGTAATACAAATGGTTCCCCAGAGGAGTGGTCCTGCTTGCTTAACATAAACCAACTTCTAACAAGCCTCCTGTGTTTTGGTCAGCCCTCACAGTATTTAGTTTAAAAATCTGTCAGAGGGCTTCTGCCATTTTGTGTTCATTTTCTAGCATGCACGGTATGTGAGGAAGACTTGTGCCAGATAACCCCTGCCGAGTGTCCAGGACCAAGGACCTCTCAACATAATGCGTATGAACTGTTATCTATTATTGAGACAGGCTAATGAATTATTTATTGTTTACAACTTCAGGGGAAACCACTTCAATGACTAGCCCATTAGTATGTTAACCTTCTGTCATCTTGGGTGCTTTTCAAAAAAACTTGCAAATACACTGAGGCGCCCAACATTTAAACAATTACTCATTTCCAAATCCTTTTGGAGCAAACATAGTGAAAAGGATACTTGAAATATTACAGTTCCATTTTTATTCACCTTTTTTGAAACTCATAAGCATCATAAAATGGTAAGCAACACATGGCATATTGAACATAAACTCGTATGAAATTTTTAACTCATTCGAAACACACCTACACAGAGTGAATGGAATTGGGTTGCTTAAAGCATGTAAGGTTTAGTAGTGGTGGGGGAAGGGTTCAGGTTGATGTTCTGAGGTTTGGCAACATTCAGAAGGGCCTGAGCAGTTTTTTGATTTGATTTATTATTGTCACATGTATTGGGATATTGCGAGAAGTATTGTTTCTTGCATGCTATACAAAACATACTGTTCACTGATAACACAGGTAGAAGGAAAGGAGAGGGTGCAGAGTATAGTGTTACAGTCATAGCTAGGGTGTAGAGAAAGTTCAACTTCAAATCTGTAAGCGATTGAAACAGAACATTGTTAGTGAGTTTGAAAGAGTTAGAATACAGTTTTAAAAGCACAGAACCAGAGTAAAAGATAAGAGTTATAAGGTATGCTGAGGACACGCGCAAGAAGTCGCCATGCTCCGGTTCTTGGATATTGCTGCAATTGCTGGTGGTATGGTTGGCATGGTAGCACAATGGCTGGTGCTGCTGCCTCACAGCGCCAGGGACCCAGATTCAATTGCGGCTTGGGTCGCTGTCTACGTGGAGTTTGCACGTTCTCCCGTGTCTGCGTCGATTTCCTCCGAGTTACTCTGGTTTCCTCCCACAGTTTGAAAGACATATTGGTTACGTGCATTGACCCGAACAGGCACTGGAGTGTGGCAACGAGGGGAATTTCACAGTAACTTCATTGCTGTGTTAATATAAACTTATTTGTGACTAATGGAATAAACTTTAGTTTCTGGTATTAGAAATGGGCGTTTGATTTACTGAACAATTCCTGGGATTCAGCAGTACTATGGAGGGGTCTCAACGTCTGGAAGGTTTGACCAAATTAGCTGCCAGAGGCAGTAGTAAAGGCAGGTACAATTTTGTCTTTTAAAAAGCATTTAGATAGTTACATAGGTACGATGGGTAAAGAGGGATATGGGGCAATTGGGACTAGCTTAGAGGTTTCAAAAAAAAAGTGCGGCATGGACAAGTTGGGCCGAAAACCTCTATGACTAATCAATTGATCCAACTATAGAGAGAGATGTCTTGATCTGGGAACAGTGGGTAGAGTTATAAAGGTTGCAGAATGGAGAGTGGAATGGTGGAGGAAAAGCTAACAGGAATGTTAGCACATGGGTTTGAGCAGATAATCTAGGCTGACACTTTAGTACAGTACTCCTTCAATGCATTACAGTTTTTCAATGAGATAAGCCAATGTCCCAGCTGCCCTCTCAGCTGGGTGTAAATGGTCCTGTGGCACTGCTCAAACAGAGAAGGGGAATTCTTCTTGAGCTCCGACTATCATTTATCCCTCAATCAACATTACTTAACAGGCCAAGGCTAGACTATCAAAATTGAGTTACGTGAACTGTGCTGTATCCATAAGAGGCAGCCATTTTGTTCTGTAACACAAGCTTCATCTCCAACTATCAAACTAAAAATTGAACTCATTACCTGATCATTTATTTCGCTGTACACCCATGTCATAAACACAGCAAGGCACTTGCTAAGGAACTCATCACTTTGTAGACACAACTAACTATATTACAATTCCTGATAAACTTCAACTCCATCATAATGGTTTGCATAATGGAAGTGTTTGGTTCTGTGTAATGGTTAGAAGTTGCATGTGGGTAGTGATTAAGTGATGGTTGTTTTCAATGATTTCAAGGAAAAATGTTGGCACTGTAATTGAAAATTGTACATTCATGTACCAAATGTCTCCCCTTGAAAATGTCAACCCTGACAAAAGCTTCCCTAAAGGTCAATACGCCAGACTTCCTGACACAGATTCTCTCAAGGTTATGTAAAAGATAAAAGTGAAGGTTGAAGCATTTTGTGAATCTCTCACAAATCAAGATTAAATGTTGATATACTTTTAAGATATCCTTGCAATTTATAGTCCCAACCATTGCTAACATATTTTCTTAAATGTCATTAACGTGTGTAACAGACAAATGTCAAAGATGGGGCTGTATACTACAGTATTTGCATTGGTTTGGAAATATGAATTTTAAACACTTGCCTTTCCTAAAACATCACATCCAGTTTTAGAATGCAGATATAGAATTTTATATTGTTGAAGGAAGTAGCAGCTACTACAATGGTGATACAATCTTTATTCTTGGATTTTAGCTAAATACTCCCATTGACAAAAACATCTTAAAGGAAAGTACGGCACTAGGCAAGGAAATCACCATGTTGTTGGTGCTTCAAAAAAAAAATCATTAGCCAACTGTTTCTCAACTGTTGGACTAATTGTACACCCCTGTATTGCTCGTTCAGATGGCTACCAACCATACATGCCCATTCAACAAAGTGATAAAATCTGTTAACAGCTTTAAGGAATACACAGGACATCAAAGGGCCAGTAAGAACTCTCTGGCTAGTCCCACGGTGTATAGATAAAATATGCATGTAAAAAATTTTTCTGACAATATTGATCAAAAGTTTCAAATATTTATCCCTTCCTTTCATTCATTGATATAAATCAGCCCATGGTCCCCTGTGCAAGTTAATTCCACCTTCTGCATAAAGTAATTAAATCTGAACTATCTTTTCAACCTCCCTGTCAAAGTTTAGGGCTATACCCTTTTGTAGAATCTATGAATATGTGAAACAGGTTAATATTTATCTTGTTTCTTGCATTTAGGATCTTAAGTATATAAACAAAATAACCCTAATCTTCTATTCTCCAATGTAAGCATTCACAGCTTCTGTAATACACATGTTCAAATTATGCAATTAATGTTGTAAAACATCCCAAGGAGCCAGGAGTCAATTAAAAACATTATTGATTCTGATCCACAGGAGGAGAAATCAGGCCATAACTAAGGGTGTAAAGATTGCAAAGACTTGCGGTACTGGTTAAGGACGGATGAGATCATGGAGGGATATGGAAACAAGGATGAAGATTTTAAAACTGAGACATTATTGGACAAGGAGCTGGTGAACATTATCAAACACAGGGGCGAAGGGTGAATGAAATTTGGAGTGAATTAAGCAGAGGCTTGGATGAGCACTAGATGATATAAGATGAAAAAGAGGAGGCCTGTGAGAAGAGCTTTGATGGTAACAATGGCATGAGTAAAGATTTCAGCAGCAGATGAAACAAGGCAGGATCACATCACAGGATGGAGTGGATGTGGGCATTCTTGGCAATGATGATAAATGATTGTTGTGGGTCAAACACAACACCGAGGTGGTGAGCAGTACTGCTCAGCTCAGAAGCTTATGAAATGTAATTGGTGAAAAAGGAAGCACTTTGTGAAGTTAAGATGCCTAGCTACGAACTTAGTAGCTATTTGCTTCATCTTCTCCAATGCCTGAATATCCTTCCCACAAGATTATTAGTTTACTACTGTAATCGGAATTGTAAACAGTGCTCCTTCTGGGGCTAAACCAGCAGTCAGTTCAAACTGGATCATTACTTTATGCTTGGCTCCATTCCTTTGCTTTATTGACCAAGATCTTTGTTTTGCTCTTCGCTTCACACTGTACTGACGGCTTCACCAACTTACATGAGTACCTTTAAATCCTTCTCTTATACTTTCTCCAGTATAATAATTCAGTTTAGAATTTTTATCGTCATGACTTTGTATTTTCCATTATTAATTGACAGCCAGTATCAAGTGTTTTCTGACAAAAGTCAGCACAAGCCATGCACTCTTGAATTTTCAGTTGAGACGAAGCATACAAGTACTAGATATCAACTTCAGGAAACGTAAAGGAGAACATGCCCCTGTCTACATCAATGAGCACTAAGTGGAAATGGCCGAGGGCTTCAAGTTTCTGGGCGTCCAAATCACCAACAACTTGTCCTAGTTCCTCCCCACTGAAGCTATAGTTAAGAAAGCTTACCAATGCCTCCACTTTCTCAGGAGGCTAAGGAAATTAAGGACGTCAGCTACGACTCTCACCAACTTTTACAGATAACCCATAGAAAGCATTCTTTCTGGTTGTATTATAGCTTAACATGCTCCTGCTCTGCCCCAGACCACAAGAATCTACAAAAGGTCATGAACAAATTCCAGATGAAGCAAACCAGCCTCCCATCCACCTGTCTACACCTCCCGCTGCCTCGGAAAAGCAGCCAGCACAATCAAGGACCCCATGCACCTCTGACATACTTTCTTCCACTTCTTCCGTTGGGAAAAAGGTACAAAAGTCTGAGGTCACATACTAATCGACTCAAGAAGAACTTCCTCCCTGCTGCATCAGACTTTTGAATGAACTTGCCATGCATTAAGTTGATCTTTCTCAACACCTTAGCTATGACTGTAACACTACATTCTGCATTCTCTCCTTTCTTTCTCTGTGAATGGTATGCTTTGTATAGCGCACAAGAAACAATACTTTTCACTGTATACTAATGCACGTAATAATAATAAATCAAATCAAAACAAATCAAAATTCCACATATTCAAAGCCCTCTACATAAAGTAATTAAATCTGAACTAGCTTTTCAACCTCTCTGTTCAAAGTTTAGGACTATGCCCTTTTGTAAAATATCTAAATAAATGCTGGAGATTCAATATCAAAAGAATCATAGAATCCCTACAGTGTAGAAGGAGGCCATTTGACCCATCAAGCTGCACAGACCACAATCCCACCCAGGCCGTATTTCTGCAACCCCACATATTTACCCTGCTAATCCCCTAACTCTGGGGTCAACTAAGCATGGCCAATTAACCTAACCCGCAAATATTTGGACTGTGGGAGGAAACTCTCACAGACACAGGGAGAATGTGCAAACCCCATACAGACAGCGATCCGAGGCCGGAATTGAACCCGGGTCGCTGGCGCTGTGAGGCAGCAGTGCTAATCACTACGTCACCCAATGTAATTGCACCTGTACACGTGCTTCAGTGTGCAGATACAAACAGCAGATTGTAGGTATTTTGAGGTAATTTTCAAAGTGCCAGGCAACATGAGACATTTGACAGCAAATTGGCACAAACTCCAACATCACAAAATCATCTGCTGGAGAACTGCCCGCTATTGTGCGTTCACATCTTTTGCAGCTCCTGCTGTCTATTAGTTCTTTGATCAGGCGGAACTTGATTGAGTCAGAGGATGAGAGCCCTGAGGCATTGAAGACAAACAGGCTCAAGTCCGAAATCTGGTCAGTAAAAACAGCTTCAATTTTATAACTAGCTGTTTAAAAATTCTGAAATAAAGATAAAGTAAGGTTTATTTATTTGTATCACAAGTAGGCTTTACATCAACACTGCAATGAAGTTACTGTGAAAGTCCCCTAGCTGCCACACTCCATGCCTGTTCAGATACACTGAGGGAGAATTTAGCATGGCCAATGCGCCTAACCAGCACGTCTTTTGGACTGTGGGAGGAAACTGGAGCACCTGGACGAAACCCATGCAGACACGTCGAGAACGTGCAGACTCTGCACAGACAGAGACCCAAGCTGGGAATCGAACCTGTGTCCCTGCCACCGTGAGGTAGCCGTACTAAGCACTGTGCCACCGTGAAAGATTGAGCTTGTCCCAGTTTGTCACAGAATGAACATCCTGTTTTTGTCACATTCATAACTGGATGTAGTGGGTTATGCAAATAATGTCATCGTTTGAGACATTGAGAGGCTGAACTGCTTGGCATTACAAGAATTTGTTCCAGATAACATACTGTTCTCTGGTTGTACTGCCCAACAGTTATAGAGCAAACCAAGGAATGGCTTAGACAAACCAGTAACTTCACACTTCAATACACTTGCAATTTTGTGGCAGTTCAGTATCAGCTATTTTCCTTTCAAGATCATAATAATACGAGCCTTAATTTTATTATCTAAGATATGGGGTACGGCATTCGTCATATTTGCTTTGACAAATAGTCCGCAGCCTCAATCCATCATTTCTATTAAACACTGTGTTCAAGTTTCATTTTCCCTTGGGGAACATGCAGGTACCACAATTTTATGTGCCACCATGTGTTTCCGCTGAACGGAGCATCATTTGCCTGTGATATACACAGGAGTTTGTTTTGTACAAAACTGCCAACCAAGATGATACATTCTATTCTGAAATAAGACTAGAATAAACCAAGTTCCAACATTATTTAACGAACTGGACTGTAGAGTTGATTTATGCATATAACCTTCACAGAAGCTATAGCAATACCTACTTGGGAGGTTTCCGACTTATACATTGGCTACTTTGCTAGCAAACACAGAGAAGAGTCTTTTCAAGATTAAGGACAAGGTACTTGGAGCTGTTAGTGGATTTTCTCCAAGCACCGTCTTAAGCAGACTGTAAGAAATCTCACAACACCAGATTAAAGTCTAACAGGTTCATCTGGAATCACGAGCTTTTGGAGCACTGATTTGCCTGATGAAGAAGCAAGGCTCGAAAGCTCAAGCTTCCAAAAAACCTATTGGACTTTAATAAAAGCAAATTACTGTGGATGCTGGAATTTGAAACCAAATGAGAAAATGCTGGAAAATCTCAGCAGGTCTGGTGGCATCTGTAAGGAGAGAAGAGCTGACGTTTCGAGTCCAGACGACCAACTTTGTCCAACTTGAGTCCAGCTTTGACAAAGTGTCATCCGGACTCGAAACATCAGCTCTTTTCTCTCCTTGCAGATGCTGCCAGACCTACTAAGATATTCCAGCATTTTCACTGTTGGGACTTTAACCTGGTGTTGTGAGATTTCTTACTGTGCCCATCCCAGTCCAATGCCAGCATGTCCATATCATGGTTAACCACACAGCTTAGGGAGAGAAGCAGCTCAGAGCTGCTGCATTCCAAGGTGGCCTGAAGTTCTCCTGTCATTGGTCTTTGCACAGATGTGGTGTATTTTAGCACATCTATAGAGATGGAGAAAATGATCAAAAATACTCAATTACCACATGACCATCATTCTTGAGATAAAGTTGAGCTTCTTCATGCCAGGAGCAGCATGGCGGTACAGTGGTTAGCACTGCTGCCTCACAGCACCAGGAACTGGGATTGATTCCTGTTTGGGGTTGCTGTCTGTGCAGAATCTGCATGTTCTCCTCATGTCTGAGTGGGTTTCTTCCAGGTGCTCTGGTTTCCTCCCACAGTCCAAAGATGTGCGGGTTCGGTTGATCGGTCATGCTAAATTGCCCCTTACTTGTCAAGGGACTAGTAGGATAAATGCATGGGTTATGGCGATAGGGCCTGGGTGAGATTGATGTCGGTGCGGATCCAATGGGCCAAATGGCCTCCTTCTGCACTATAGGGATTCTATGATTTTACGATCATCTTGTTTCCTATCCCTCTCACTCCTAGATGACATGTATTGCATGCTAAGCTATTTGAATACGTGGGAACACACATCTCACTGTTAACAGAGTTCATGAGAGTTTTGGTCAGTAGCTACTCGCAATAGCATCAGTATTTCAGGGCACGATTAACTGAAGTGGATAGAAAAACGAAACATCAAATCAGAAACATAAACTAGTATACTATTAAACGGTTATGCAGATCAAACAACAATTGAAAAGCTATTTATCTGGCCATTGTCTTGTCTTCCGTCCTTTCACCTTTACCTACTCTGTTTAATTTCTCCTTATGATTCCTTCCCTGCACTTCTTGTTCCTGGTAGTGGCATCTACTTGGCCCAACTTTTCCATCTCGACCTCTGCTAAAATCAATTTATCTCAAGTTTGGAGAGGAATTTTTAAAATATGCAAATTTCTTTTCAAGTGTCACTATAAACTTGAGGCCAAACCAGATTCTTTGCTACAGTTAGAATTATAGAAACCTTCCAGTACAGAAGAAGGCCATTCAGCCCATCGAGTCTGTACCAACCACAATCCCACCCAGGCCCTTTCCCCGTAATCCCCCACATTTACCCTGCTAATCCCCCTACACTAAGGTCAATTTAGCACAATCAATCCACCTAACCTGCACATCTTTGGACTTTTTGACAGTGTGCCATACATTGCATAGATTTGCAACTTAGAAACACAGGCAGAAACAAAATGTCAATTTCAAGTCTTAGAAAAATACTGAGAAAAACAAAATGTTGACATTTTATCACCAAGCTAAACAGTACATTGAATTCCTGTCAGATTAGCACAACAGATTTCAAGGAAGTTTTTAGCAATATTAACTTGGCAACAAATAAATCACCTTTATGCCTCTCAATCATGTGACTGGTTTGTTGCAATGCACTGTAACATTATTTGCATTTTGATTAAATTTGAACCAAAACATTACAAAATATAAATATCTACAACTTTCCAATTGGGAGCATTTTGACTGTGTTTGAACTCTAATATTTAGCCACTCTTCCAGTATACCAGCTGTTAAACTATAATGCTCCAAATGCAAATAGTATTCTTCAGAAACCTAAATAAACCATCCAGCAAATTAGTGTCAAGAAAACCAGTCAAAAAGACTTCCAAATTGTCCCAAATTGGAAAAGCTATATTGATTCATTTTGCAAGATAAGAACATAAGAAATAGGAGCAGGAGTAGGCCAACTAGGCCTTCGAGCCTGCCCTGTCATTCAATAAGATCATGGCTGATCTGTCGTGGCTCAGTTCCACATTCCCGCCCTCTCCCCATAACCCTTAATCCCCTCTCTTATCAAAAACCCATCAACCCGCGTCTTAAAAATATTTAGCGAGGTAGCCTCCACCACTTCAATGGGCAGAGAATTCCAGAGATTCACCACCCTTTGAGTGAAGAAGTTCCTCCTCAACTCCGTTCTAAACCGCCCCCCCTTTATCTTGAGGCTGTGCCCCCTAGTCCTACTATCCTTTCTGAGCGGGAAGAGTCTCTCCACCTCTATCCTATCCATCCCATTCATCATCTTATACGTCTCAATGAGATCTCCCCTCATTCTTCTAAACTCTAACGAGTACAAGCCCAGTTTATTCAGCCTCTCCTCATAGCTCAACCCCCTCAACTCCGGCATCAGCCTAGTAAACCTCCTCTGCACTCCCTCAAGGCCAAAATATCCTTGCGTAAGTACGGCGCCCAAAACTGCACACAGTACTCCAGCTGCGGCCTCACCAATGCCCTATACAGCCGCAACAAGACCTCCCTACTTTTATATTCAATCCCCCTCGCTATGAAGGCCAGCATCCCATTAGCCTTCCTGACCACCTGCTGCACCTGCAAGCTGGGTTTTTGCATCATTTAGTGGCCTGTTTAATTTTATTTACTAGTGTCACAAGTAGGCTTACATTAACACTGCAATGAAATTATTGTGAAAATCTCCTTGTTGTCACACTACAGCGCCTGTTCAGGTACACTGAGGTAAAATTTAGCATGGCCATGCACCTAACGAGCACATCTTTCTGACTGTGGGAGGAAACTGGAGCACTCAGAAAAAACCTACACAGACACGAGGGAGAACAAGCAACTCCACATAGACAGTGACCCAAGCCAGGAATCGAACCCAGATCCCTGGCGCTGTGAGACAGCAATGCTCATCACTGTGCCACCGGTGTCTGATGAGGATGAGTGGCTAAACCAGTTGTGCACTAGATTTGGTCAAATCTATATTCCTTGGACTGCAGGAAATGAAGAATGGGACTGTATGTGGGCAAGTGATCAGGGAGGGAGACAAGGCGGCGGTAGTTTTTCCTTCCTGCCCACCATGGTAATGGCAGGCAGGCAGGCAGCCAGGCAGCTAGCCAGCCGGTGGGGGGGGGGAATGACTATGTAAAGGTCCGTTGACCTCGACCAGGATTTTCCGGTTTTGGGATGAGCAAGGCCGGAAAATCCTGCCCAATGATTTACTGCAGACCAGAAAGTCAAGGTGAAGCGGAGGGTGAAGTTGAGATTGAATAGACTGGTGATTGTGGCAGTATTGTGGTGAATGGAAGCCAGAGACCAGACAGTTGGGGGTTTGAAAACACAGTTTCAAGTATCTCGGTTGAAGAGGCTGGTGGGAAAGAGATTTTTTCAGAGAAAGTTTATTTATTCATTTGTAGGACATGGGCATCACTGGCTGGCCAGCATTTATTGCCCATCCCTAGTTACCCTTGAACTGAGTGGCTTTCTAGACCATTTCAAGATGGCAATTGAGAGTCAACTAAATTGCTGTGGCTCTGGAGTCACATGTAGGCCAGGCCGGGTAAGGATGGCAGATTTCCTTCCCAAAAGGACAGAAGAAGAAGAAAGTGGGGCTGGAAGACGATAGCAGGATGTGGACGGTGAGGGATGCAAGGTCAGTGGTCAGAGATGGCCTCACCAAATATGAAAACCATGGATGTAGAAAAGAAGAAGTTGAAGGATGACTGAACATAGTGAGGGAAAGGCAAAGGGAGCACACGATCTGACTAAGGTCATTTATAGATTGTGGAAATGCAAATTCTTCACAGCACATAATTGACATCTCATTTCACAGGGAAGTCAGAAGGAGCTGAAATGTAAATAAGAAGGCACACACTAGTGACTCTATGACTCTATACTGCAATTACTGAAACAAGCTAAAACAATATATTCATATTAGAGGGACATATTAGAAGTTACAAAGGTCAAGTCTTCTGGAAGTTGCTTGGCTATTTGAGGAAGTTATAGAGAACTTTTCCAGAGTTTTTTTTCAACTGATGAGGTTTTATTTTTCCTATGCTAGGACTGGGCACAATTGAGGGATGAATGGGACTACACCATGTCTGGATGGGGCAAGCCTGATTACTTGTAAAAGTAATATTTGCCGTGTGTTTGTGCAGTGCCTTCCCCTCATTTTATTCAAAAAGGTTTCTGTTTGTAATTGTGCTAAATTATTTGACTAGTTTAAGGGTTTTTGCAATCCACTATGTTCAATATATCACAGAAAATCATCTTACAAAAACGCTCATCTACAATGTCTTCACGAGTGACAAACTATATCAACTCAGATCCAGAGAGCTTAGATGCAACTGCATAAGCGTCAAAGTTTAAGGGTCCTAAAACGAACACAAAGTACTGCTGAAAGCAGTTATGTCAAGCAGGATAATCTACTTATACAGGCATTTAAAAGCCCCCCTCCCTTTAACCTCAGAGCCACCTCACCATTTAGGTTATTGCTGAGAAAATACAAAGAACAACCCAGCATGGGAAACAGGCCCTTCGGCCCAACGAGCCCGCGCCGCCGCATCTTCCTACACCTACCCTGCCCTGTGTGTATGTGAATGGAACCCCTAATGTAGCCAGATTCAGGGGAGAATAGCGTCAATTTGGTACACCAATCAGCCTAAGAGCACATCTTTGGGGTGTGGGAGGAAACCGGAGCGCCCGGAGGAAACCCACGCAACCACAGGGAGAATGCGCAAACTCCCACAGACACAAGCCCAAATCCATGTATCTGCACAGCTAGCAGTGATAGTCACTGAGCTGTTGCGGTGCCCGTCTGCTGGTCCAGGATTAAGCATACACAACGACACGAAGTACTAGGCCACTCCCGGAACCTCCAAGAGCAGCCCACGCATGACCCACTGTGTGCATGCCCCTCGTTTGACAACAAGGTGGACCGACACCTGTGGAATAAAAAGACAAAGCATTAACATGTAATACTACACTTCCGGTGTCATCCCGAGGCTCTGACCCTATTTAATACCCTTTACTATAACCCTCCATCCCTGTTTCGCTCATGTGTATATTTAAGTAAACCTTAAACAAGTCCAACTTGCCTGCCTCCACCACCCTACTCGGTAGCGCGTTCCATACCCCCGCGACCCTCTGCGTGAAAAACCTTCCTCTCGTATCCAAATTATACTTCTCCCCCCTTACCCTTAGATCGTGACGTCTCGTAATTGTCCCCAATCTAGGGAAAAGCCTACCACTGTTGACTCTATCTATTCCCTTCATTATTTTATACACCTCTATCAGATCCCCCCTTAATCTCCGTTTTTCTAAGGAGAAGAGCCCCAGTTTCTCCAACCTTTCCTCGTAACTCAGTCCTTCCATGCCAGGCAACATCCTGGTAAACCTCCTCTGCACCCTCTCCAGGGTCTCCATGTCCTTCTGGTAGTAAGGTGATCGGAACTGGACGCAGTACTCCAAATGCGGTCTAACCAACGTCTGTACAACTGAAGCATTAGACAGCAGCTCTTATACTCTATACCCCTTCCTATAAAGGCTAGCATTCCATAAGCTTTCTTCACAACCTTCTCTACCTGTGTTGACACCTTCAGAGACTTGTGCACCTGCACTCCCAGGTTCCTCTGTATTTCTGTACTCTTAATCAGTCTACCTTTTATCACGTAACTCCTTCCTGCACTATTCCTTCCAAAATGCATCACCTCGCATTTGTCAGGATTAAATTCCATCTGCCATCTGTCTGCCCAATATACCAACCTATCTATATCCTGCTGTGTCACCTGACAGTCCTCCTCAGTATCTGCCAATCCTGCCATCTTGGTGTCATCCGCAAACTTGCTGATCACACCACGTAAGCCCTCTTCCAAGTCGTTTATATATACTACAAAGAGGAGAGGTCCCAGTACTGAGCCCTGCGGCACACCACTGGTGACTGACCTCCATCCAGAAAAGGACCCTTCCACTACTACTCTGTCTCCCATTGCCCAGACAGTTTTCGATCCACCTAGCTATCTGTCCTTGTATCCCATGTGCCTTAACCTTTTCTACCAGCCCAGTGTGAGGGACTTTGTCAAACGCCTTATTGAATCCATATAGATGACATCAACGGCTTGCCCATCGTCAACCATTTTTGTCAAAGCTTTTTGTCTCGTACTCATCAGGACAATCGCAAGGCATGGTTGCACAGTGGTTAGCACTGCTGCTTCACAGCTCCAGGGACCTGGGTTCGATTCTCAGCTTGGGTCTCTATATGAGTGGAGTTTGCACATTCTCCTCGTTTCTGCGTGGGTTTCCTCCGGGTGCTCCGGTTTCCTCCCACAGTCCAAAGATGTGCAGGCTAGGTTGATTGGCCATGATAAAATTGCCTCTTAGTGTCCTGAGATGCGTAGGTTAGAGGGATTAGTAAGTAAAATATGTAGGGATATGGGGGTAGGGCCTGGGTGGGATTGTGGTTGGTAGACTTAATGAGCCGAAGGGCCTCTATCTGCATTGTAGTGTTCTATGATTCTAATACAATGTCAGGGGAAGCAACACCTTTATACTGTATGAGAAGAATACTGATTCTTTGATAAGTGGACTCTGATTAGCAAAGGCCTTGCTATGGAGAATGCATCTGTTAATGGTGACAAACAATTAACTGCCAAGCACTGTTTGAAATTTAACCCAGGCAGCTCAACTCCAGTTGGTAAAGAAATTGCCCGGAGGAATGAACCAGCAAATGGTTCTGTTTAGCTGAAACAAGCACAATATATGTACATGCTCTTTCTGTCAGCCTGGCGACATATGACGCCATATGAAAACCGAGATTTAAGAAAAAGTACTTAGGCTGTTTACAATTTCTTCTCAAATATTTAACATCCTCAAAAACAATGTGGACCTCAGGATGCGGTGAGAATAGCCGTTCAAAGAATGTAGTATGTCCCGGAGATGCTTGTAATCCTGGAAGTATTCAGAACACAAAGGATGGAACCTCAGTTGGAAACCACCAATTTGATCTTTTCTTTTCTAATCCCCGCTTCCTCTCAGGCCCACCTGTAACTTGTTTTGCTTTCAAAGTGCCAACCCTTGTTCTGCTATTAACACATTCTGCTGACTTAACTTTATGTCATTGTTACCACTTTCTTTAATCTCTAACAGTCCCTTGTGTCCATGACATTTTTGTTAACCTTTCCTGAGCTCCCAACTATCCCCGACCTTACACCGTTTCACTTTCTCCGCATCACTGTCCAACTATGTAATCCATCACATTTCTACCTTTCTTCAGCTCAAAAGATGGCAGGATGGCACAGTGGTGAGCACTGTGGTCTCACAGCGTCAGGGACCTGGGTTTAATTCTAGCCTCGGGTGACTGTTTACATTGGTTTCCTCTGGGTGCTCCAGCTTCTTCCCACAGTCCAAAGATGTGCGGGTTAGGTGGACTGGCTATGATAAATTGTCCCTTACTGTCAGGGGGATGAGTTGGATAAATATGTGGGGTTACAGGGATAGGGCCTGGATGGGATGGCTGTCAGTGCAGACTTGATGGGCCAAATGGCCTCCTTCTGCACTATAGGGGTTCTATGATATGCACTCAAAATATTAGCTCAGGTTCTCTCTCCACATATGCTGCCAGGCTTACTGAATTTTTTTCCAGTATTTTCCCTTTTAATTCCTGGAATGAATCAAGAATGCACAGACATCTAGATTCTAAGTCAAAAAATAGTATTTAGGCTATTTACAATTTATTTGCAAATATTTATTATTCTCAAATGCTGAATCTACACATAACGCAGTATTCTCAGGCACATGCTGCAGTAAGCTTTACTACCACAGGTTATAGACTAATACAAGTATCCCAAACACAGTATTACAAAATTCTAATGAAATTGGTAAAGATTATAGCTCTACTATTTAAAAATTGCATTTGAAACACTTATTTTAGTAGTATCTACAAACATTACCTGTTTAAAAAACGGTTACAGTATTTCACTCAGTCTTTCTATAGACCGTAGCTATCCAGCAAAATAAATTATTAACTCTCCAATATTCATTACTCACCTGGGAAATGATGCATGCTCTTACCTCACGCTAAGAGCCGTACACACTGTTTGAACCCTTTAAAAGCTCTGGTTGAATAACACTTGTCCTGACAAACCAGCTTAACATCATAGTAAGTATTCTGCAACATTGGGCAGTGCAGGACTTAGAGAGTTTACATAAATGCAGAACTATAAAAAAAAGTCTGCGTTTCGGCACAGCATGCGTGTTTTTACACTATCTGACAACTTCAAAATTGACATGGATCCAAAACTGTAGACACCAGCAACTGACAGACAAAACAAGTTCCGTTCTCCTGCTTTACCATCTGACTGCAAATCACTCAGGATAGACCAGAGGATCCACATTCCACTCGACCAGGAATTTTGGTTGGAATGATTCTGTCAGCATTTGTTCTTTACAGCTGTTTCTGAGAGTTACTTAGACATAGATGCAAATATCTTCTTAGAATTAAATGGCAGTGAACATTTCCATGCCAATGTAGAAGATAATAAATCATTATCAGCTGTCAAGGTCTTCAAGGCAACAGAATGGAAGATGGTACTTTCTGGATTCAGGTGGGCTAAGGCATCTTAGCATACAGAGCGAAAGCAGTGTGACTGACAGAAAAACGGTTTGGTTCCCTCTTGAGACACAATATCATTTTATCACTAATTCTGGGTGCTTGGCATTGCACCTGCTGCAGTCAGTAACCGAGCACTGGCTATATTGTGCTCAGATTTCACTGTGCCATGGTTAGTGCTGATGTAATGTTATTTATTAAAGTCTTTGGGATTATTTTGCACAATGAGATCTTTTGTCATGTCTGCCAATTTATCTAAATGCCTTAGGTTATCGATGAATTAATATAGTATATGAGCACTGGACCAAAAAAAATGTAGCCACCAGCTGTTTACAACTACCAATGGATTAAAATGGTATGTGTGTGTTGGAAGCATGCAATATTTTACTCAGGAACTCTTCAGATGGCCACCTCAATGAGCATTTTGCCAAACTTCTCAAGGTAGAAAAGTATTGTGTATTTCTTTATCACCAATATTTAACAATTATGAGGAAATTGACCCTTTTAACACTAGTGCAGAAAACAATGACCTAGTCAAAATTTTAATTTCAGCACATTTTGGAAAGGCAATAGCCTAGTGATATTATCGCCAGGCTATTAATCCAGAAATTTAAGTCATGTTCTAGGGACCCGGGGTCGAATCCCGCCATGACAGATGCTGGAATCTGAATTCAATTAAAAAAATCTGGAATTAAGAATCTACTGATGACCATGAAACCATTGTTGATTGTTGGAAAAACTCATCTGGTTCACCTATGTCATATAGGGAAGGAAATCATAGAATCTTAGAAACCCTACTGTGCAGAAAGGGGCCATTTGGCTCATCAAGTCTGCACTGACCACAATCCTACCCAGGCCCTATCCCCATATCCCAACACATTTACCCGCTAATCCTCTAACCTACGCATCCCAGGACACTAAGGGCAATTTCGCATGGCCAATTAACCTAACCCGCACATCTTTTGACTGTGGGAGGAAACCGGAGCACCCGATGGAAATGCATGCAGACACAGGAAGAATGTGCAAGCTCGACACAGACAGTGACCCAAGCCGGGAATTGAACCCAGGTCTCTGGAGCTGTGAAGCAGCAGTGCTAACCACTGTGCTGTCCCTGACTACATCTGCCATCCTTATCTGTTCTGGCTGACATGTGACTCCAGAGCCACAGTAATATGGTTGACTCTAAACTACCCTCCAAGGGCAACTAGGGACGGGCAATAAATGCTGGCCAGCCAGCGATGCCCATGTCCCATGAATGAACAAAAAGAAAAAGAAATCTTGCCATACTGTGCTGACTTGTCAATAATATTGAAGATCATGTTGGTATTGGATTAAGTTCTAAAAGTGACATTTAGGCTGAGTGATACACTGTGACACAATAGTTAACTCTGCCTCAATAATTTTATATGTTAAAATGTGCTTACAATAAAAAAACTTCATTTCTCAACACTTTTCACAATTTCTAGACATCCCATATAGATTTATAGTCAACGATATTTAAAGTGTTTTTTTTCTACTTCTCATGGGATGTAAGTGTCACTGGCAAAGCCAATATTTGTTGTCCATCCCTCCTCAAATTGCCCTTACAAATACTGCAATGAGCCACCTTCTTGAACTGCTGCAGTCCATTTGCTCCAGGCACAGTCACAGTGCTGTTAGAATGGGAGTTCCACAATTTTGACTCAGTGACAGTGAATGTAGCTACAAGCTAAGGCGGTGTGTCGTGGCTTGTAGTGGAGCTTGCATGTGGTGTTCCCATGGATCTGTTGCCCTCTCCTTTCTACGTGATAGTGATTGCAGGTTTGGAATTTGAGTTCTAAGGAGCCTTGGCAAGTTGCTGCAGTGCATCTTATAGATAATACACACTGCTCCAATGCATCGGTGGTGAAGGGAATGAATGTTCAAGTGGTGGATAGGATGCTGATCAAGTAGGTGGCTTTGTCCGGGACGGTGTCAATTTTCTTCAGTGTTATAATTTAGGAAACAGCTGGAATTTATACACAGCAAACTCCCACAAATACTAATGTGAGAAGGTAACCTGTTTCAAGGTGTTAGTTGAGGGATAAATATTGACTAGTTCATTGGGGCTAACTCTCCTGATCATCTTCACCACAATGCCAGGGGATCTTTTACATCCAATTGAAAGGGAAAATGAGGCCTTAATTTAACATTTCATTCGAAAGACCACTTGGCATTGGTGTTCAGCCTAGATTTTGGTGTTCAAGTCTGGAGTAGGATCTGAATTCACAGCCTTCTGACTAAAGGCATTCTGCTAGGTAAACCAAGTTTGATTCCTATCGTACTTATCATATACATTTTTTTAAAATCTGCGTTAGTGGGAGTGTTTCAAAGATATAGCAGTCCACCTTGGTGAGGTTTCATTGACAGAAATCATGCGCTCATCTGAGAGGCCATATCTCTGGAATTCTCTGCCCGTTGAAGTGGCGGAGGCTGCCTCGCTAAATATTTTTAAGACGCGGGTTGATAGGTTTTTGATAGGCAAGGGGATTAAGGGTTATGGGGAGAGGGCGGGAATGTGGAACTGAGACACGACAGATCAGCCATGATCTTATTGAATGGCGGGGCAGGCTCGAGGGGCTAGATGGCCTACTCCTGCTCCTATTTCTTATGTTCTTATGTTTTGCATTTTGAGCTCCATGAATCTAAATCAAATTCAAAGAATATTGAGAAGCAAGCCCATTACACAGGTTGTAAAATCAATGCTGTGAATATTCAACTTGGCTTAGCTTAAATGCACTTCATCTCCCCGAATCAAACTAGCACACTTTAATACCCCGAGATGAGACTCCAAATCCATGTCTTTAACATTACAAAGACTGCCAATTGCACCTTTGTAATAGCTTCTATGCCCATTTCTACCTCAATTTGTCTGGAATTCATGCTTTTCCCATTTTTGCACTGAAGCATTCCAGTGTTCTCTCAAACACAATCCATTTCTTCAACTTTAATAAATCTCAACACATCCAAAATTTTAATTCTCATTTACTTCCCAGCACTGGGTCCCAAGCAACCTGCCGACAATGACTTCCAGTTCTCCAGCACCTGAAATTCACAATTCTCATTTTAGTAGTTAAATTGCACATGGTCCCAGATCTCCTGATCACTCAAACCTCTTTCAGCCTTACAACAACCCCTGAAGCTCTCCATCCCTACTCCAAGCTCCTCCATTTGCCTTACCATTGGCCATCCTTCAATTAAAACCCCTTCGATCCATCACTTATTCACCCCATGTACAGGCTCACTGAATGGCTTATCCAGCCTTAAGTATGCAATACTCAACCTACCAAAGTGAGAAATCTCAACACCAGGTTAAAGTCCAACAGGTTAATTTGGTATCACAGGCTTTCGGAGTGCTGCCCCTTCATCAGGTGAGTGGCCTTGACACCAGGACTTTAGCCTGGTGTTGTGAGATTTCTTACTGTGCCCATCCCAATGCCAGCATCTTCACATCATAGCTACCAACTTACCAAAAACTGACCAGAAATTACAAATACCAAAACACTTTGCAGACTGCCAAAATAATGCAAGTAAGGCACACACTAACGACATGAAGCACTAGGCCAATCTTGAACAACCAAGAGCAGCCCCAGTACGACCCATCGCGTGTATGCCCCTCGTTGGACACGAGGTGGACCGACTTAAAACTTGTGAATGAAAAGAGAAAAAACATCATACCATATCCAACATGATAGAGAGATACCCAAGGTACAGGAGACTGTGCTTCGAATAACATATACTAAGATTGGCGACTAACTTTCTGGGTTCATGATGACCTTATTTATATTTAACATTTGTATGGATCTATTGGTATGAGTTGAGGTCTCGTCTGACCATCAAGACTCTGTTTAGTATCTCAAAGAGCTGTTAACCCAGAAAAACAGAACAGCCACCACCGTCCATTGATGTCTTTGTCTCTCACTGGGGCAAAGTTCCTTCCTAAGCAGAAAGATGGAATACAAAAACAACTGCATAATGTTCAAAGTTGCACTTGATGAAAATTCATGACATCGGCAGACATACATGGCAAAATGATAACCTATTTGCTAAGTCTGTCAGGAGTAAAGGAAAGCATAAGATTCTACAGCTCTATCAGTTTCTCAAATGGTGTAGCCATTTAAACTATCTGCAATGAAAAACACTCCGTTTCCATATAAACATTGTACTCCATCATCAAACAGCAGTACTTTATTTAGAATATAACGAAAAAATGATGTTTCTTTTGACTTTGCTTGTGGTTGTGATCACAAAGCCAGATAGCAATAAAATTATTTTAGTGGAGGAGAATAATTCTAAAATTTAAGTTTTTATTTGTATACAGCAATGAATAATTTGACAAAAACTTAATTACTCACAAAAGGCTTGTCTTGGTAAGCAGTTTCAGGACTCAATAAAAGAGCTATAAATTAACACACATGCATCAGAGTATTGTCCCTCCAACCATATGTCAATATGTATTTCAATCTGTTATTGGGACATGAGGGATGACAGAAATTTCAAAACCTTGCTATCTTTGGATCATTATGAATATGTATTCAAACTCACACTGAAGCTAATTAAATGCAAAGACTTCAATCATTCGGGACATTCATTCTTGAGAGGGAAGAGAGGGATACCGGATCTCTCCATCAAAGCAGCCAAAGAATTCGAGTATGTTTCTCTCCAACAGGATATGTGAGAATCTGACAACTGCCCACAGCTCAGCTCACTTGCCTCAGTGAATTTAATCAATTCCTGGTTTAATTATCAAATGCTTTCAGCATGAGACAAAGATGAGACAGCAATGAACACAAAGAGATTTTCTTAAAGCCTTGTTTAAAATTATATATTCTGGTCATGTGTTGGCACTGTCTACAGGAGAACATGCAATTTTACATTAATTACCAATATCATTACTGATGGGGAAGGCCATATAGTACATTTGATTCACACCAGAAATCCAGGCAGGATCCAGCTGACATTTGTTTGAGCATGGAATGGTTGTTGATTTTTGGGAGTCGGTGGGGTCACTTCAGATGGCAGGAAGGGAATCCCCACCTTCTGAAAAAAATATGTAAGAGTAAGTCAGGTCACAGTCTTGCAAAATATTTAAACAAAACATTTCATTTGACTTATAACTCCCTCCTCATGATGCACTCTCTATTAAAGACAGGACCATTTATACAAGTTATATTTGTAATACATTATCCTGTTAAAATGTAGGGGTATCTGTGTAACTACAAAAGGTCGTGAATGTAGCCCAACCCATCATGCAAACCAGCCTCCCATCCATTGACTCTGTCTACACTTCTCTCTGCCTTGGAAAAGCAGCCAGCATAATTAAGGACCCCATGCACCCCAGACATACTCTCTTCCACCTTCTTCCATTGAAAAAAAATACAAAAGTCTGAGGTCATGTACCAACCAACTCAACAGTGGCTTCTTCCCTGCTGCTATCAGACTTTGAATGGACCTACCTTACACTAAGTTGATCTTTCTTTACACTTGACCTATGACAGTAACATTACATTCTGCACCTTCTTTCCTTCTCTGTGAACGGAATGTTTTGTCTGTATAGCATGCAATAAACAATACTTTTCACTATATATATGTGACAATAATAAATCAAATCAAATCAAATTTAGGGCTACAAAGTTAAACTGTTCTGCAGTCTTGAATGGGCTTCAAGCTGCCAATTAGAATCCCTGGCATTTTTTTTGGAGGAGAGTCAGTTCAGAGATTCCAGATACTTTGTATTGTGTGGAGCAGGCATTTGCATTGGCCAATGACATCGGACAACGCAGATACATTGGACCTAATAGTTATGGGGAGGCCAGAAAGTGCAAGGCAGGCTGGAAGTGGCTGAAGAACCCAACAAGGGTGTGAAAATGAAACTTCTGCCTAACTTAACAGCAGAACCTTGTTACCATTTTTTTGGATCTAGTTCCCAGCCAATTTAGAACCATAGAATTCTACAGTGTGTAAGGAGGGCATTTGGCCCATCAAGTCTGCACCAACCATAATCCCACCCAGGCAGTATCCTCATAACACCACGCATTTACCCTAGCTAGTTCCCATGACACTAAGGGATAATTTTAGTATGGCTAACCCACATAAACTGAAGATCTTTGGACTGTGGGAGGAAACAGGAACATCCTCCTGTGGGAGGGAACAGGAGGAAATCCATGCAGACATGGGGAGAATGTGCAAACTCCACAGAGAAGTGACAGGAGCCAGGAATCGAACCTGGGTCCCTGGCACTTATGAGGCAGCAGTGCTAACCACTGTGCCAGCGTGCCGTCCTGTGAAAGACTGACTGGTGGACAAAGGGGGCGTAGGGAAAAGGAAATCCAGGCTCATGTTGGATTTTTGCCACCATGTGTTTTGCACCAGTGATGTCCAGTAAGATGTCCTACTGAAAGGACAGTTTTCTCCCTTTCAATCAACTCCCCACCCTGCCCATTCCCATAAATGCTTATAAAACTTCAAAAAGGTGGAGAAAATATGGGTGATTGACAGAATATTGAAATATGCTAGAATATCAGAAAATACTGTAACAAAAATTAAACTTAGCAAGCCAACTTTTAGTTCATAAAAACAGAAAGTGCTGGAAAACTCAATAGGTCTGGCAGCATCTATGGAGAGAGAAACAGAGTTAACATTTCAAGTCCAATACGATTCTTCTTTGGAACTATCTTTTACTTACTCTTATAAGCTACAATCTACTGAATTCAGTACTCAAAGCAATTACTAACTCTAGCCTCAAGTGCGAAAGGTATATGTTGAATTTAACTGTAGCTGATATCACTTGAGAGCAATTAGATCCACAGTAATTTAATCCAGAGCAAATCAATTTGTCTATGTGTGGTTAAAACTAAACCTCAGGGCAATGGGTGACTTGTAAGATTTATAAACTGTGGAAGTTTGCCAACATTACAATCCATATTTCTCTAAACTATGGTTGAAATCGCTACATGGAGTAGCTTGACTGAATTCCATCTGTTCTTTTGTACAATCACATGTAGAAAATTAATATGAAGAAATGTGGGACTAATCTTTGCAACTATTTTCTGCTATTTTTCCTCTGCCCTTGCAAAGAGATTGTCTGGGATGTGGTTCCAGATGCGTCAATTGCCTCAAAACGCTTCAACAATCTTCACGTGGTAGCCCAATCAATAAGGGGGAAGTGTTCTAAAAAAATGACAGTGTCGTTTTGGGCAATCTTCCCGCACATAGTCATTATTTGGGAAAAGGATAAGTTCTGTGCCGGTTCTGAGAGGAGCCTAAACATATGGGCAAGCCCAGCTTCACAGAGATCAGGCATCATTTTTAAAGGACATCCCCATCTCAAAGTGAAATTGAAGACCCCCCCGCAACTCTCCCCATAGATACTAGGAAGCTCCCCCACCTTCCCCATCACTGAAGGCATATTTCTCCACCACCCCACCATAGGTACATAGATCATTGGCATTGGGGTCGTCCCAATGGGTCTCCATTCATGCTCCTCCTCCTTCATGCCTAACATCCTCAAGACCTATCCCTGACAGTGCTGACCCAGCGATACCAGTTGGCACTGCCAGGGTGCCAGGCCTTCTAAGATCAGATACTCAGCACAATGCAGAAATTGAATTTGTAATTTTCTTGGCTGATGGTTCAGATACTCACTGTAAACTCCAGGCTTGCTTGCATAATCTGAAGGGGAAGAACTCTGTTCAGCAAAGTTATCCTTGCAATAGTTAAATCAAGAAGGAGCTCTTCAACTACCAGATTAAGCAATTACCTGCTTCAACAAGTGTATCAAGGACCATTTTTAATGTATTATGGAATACTGCAAACATAGAGACATAGGAGTTGGATTAGGCTATTTGGCTTTTTTAGCCTTCTCCACCATTCAATAAGATCATAGATGATCTGGTTATGGTCTCCACTCTGCTCTACGGCCCCCATTACCCTTGACTCCACTATTTATCAAAAATTTGTCTAACTCCGCCTTGAATAAAGTAAATGATCCAGCCTCCACTCTGGGGAAGAGAATTCCACAGACTAACAATCCTTGAGATTCCCCTCATCTCCATCTTAAAAGGGACTCCTCTTACACTTAAACTGTGTCGCCTAGTTCTAGTCATAGAATCCTACAGTGCAGAAGGAGGCCATTTGGCCCATCGAGTCTGCATTGACCACAATTCCACCCAGACCCAATTCCCATAACACCATATATTTACCCTAACTAGTCACCTTGACACTGAGGGGCAATTTAGCATGGCTAATCCACATCTTTCGTTTGTGGGAGGAAACCCACGCAGACATGGGAGAATGATGAGTTGGTGGCGCAGATCGACACAAATGGATATGATCTGGTGGCCATTACAGAGACGTGGCTGCAAGGTGACAGGGACTGGGAGCTGAATGTCCAGGGGTATCAAGTGTTTAGGAAGGATAGGCGGGAGGGAAAAGGGGGGGGCATAGCTCTGCTGATTAAGGATAGCATCAGGGTGGTAGCAAGGGATGATATTGGAGCCAAGGAGCAGAACGTGGAATCGTTGTGGGTAGAGATTAGGAACAGCAAAGGGAGGAAGACGCTGGTGGGTGTCGTCTATAGGCCCCCGAATAATGATCTGGAGGTGGGGCGGGCTGTTAACGCGCAAATAAGTGCGGCGTGCAGGAATGGGATGGCCGTAGTTATGGGGGATTTCAATCTGCATATTGATTGGTCGACCCATGTTGGACGTGGTGGGCTCGAGGAGGAGTTCTTGGAATGCTGCCGGGATAGTTTCCTGGAACAGTGTGTGTTGGAGCCGACGAGGGAGCGAGCTATCTTGGATCTGGTGCTATGTAATGAGGCGGGTAGAATTAGGGAACTTGCGGTGAAGGATCCTCTTGGGGAGAGTGATCATTGTATGGTGGAGTTTCTGGTGCAGATGGAGGAGGACAAAGTGGGTTCCCGGACACGCGTCCTTTGTTTGAACAGAGGGGAATACGGTTGGATGAGAGAAGAATTGGCGAATGTGGACTGGGGGAGCGCGTTGGAAGGTAGGTCTGCTGAGGAGCAGTGGAGGATCTTTAAGGAGATCTTTCTTGGTGCTCAGCAGAAATTTATTCCGATGGTCAAAAAGGACCGTAGGAGGAGAGGTAATAAGCCGTGGATAACGAAGGAGGTGAAGGAAAGTGTTAAATTAAAAGCGGAGGCGTTTAGAGTAGCTAAGAGTAGTGGGCGAGAAGAGGATTGGGAGAGGTTTAAATGTCAACAAAGATTGACAAAGAAGTTGATAAAGAAGGGTAGGAGAAACTATGAAGCTGGGCTAGTGCTTAATATAAAAAAGGATAGCAAGAGTTTTTATAAATATATAAAAAGAGGCTGGCTAGGGTGAACGTTGGTACCTTAGAGGATGAGAAGGGGGACTTAGTGGTAGGGGATGGGGATATAGCTGAGGTCTTGAATAACTTTTTTGTTTCGGTCTTCATGGAGGAGGACGTGAATAATTTGTCGGATGTTAGAGATGGAAAGGTGGTAGGACTGGAGGGTCTCGATGACATTACTGTTACTAGAGAGGTGGTGCTCGACAGACTGGAGGGGCTGATTGTGGACAAGTCCCCAGGACCGGATGGAATGCATCCGAGGGTCCTGAAAGAAATGGCGGAGGTGATAGTGGACGCCTTGGTGGTTATTTTCCAGACGTCGCTGGATTCCGGGGAAGTGCCGGAAGATTGGAAAACGGCTAATGTTACGCCGTTGTTTAAGAAGGGTGCCAGGCAAAAGGCCGGGAATTATAGGCCTATTAGTTTAACGTCTGTTGTAGGTAAAATGTTAGAATCCGTCATGATCTTATTGAATGGCGGGGCAGGCTCGAAGGGCTAGATGGCCTACTCCTGCTCCTATTTCTTATGTTCTTATGTCATCAAGGAGGAAATAGCAAGGCATCTTGAGGGGAACTGCTTGATAGAGCAGACGCAGCACGGTTTCGTTAAAGGGAAGTCGTGTCTGACAAATTTACTGGAGTTCTATGAGGATGTGTCTAGGGCGGTGGATAGAGGAGAGCCGGTGGATGTGGTCTTTCTTGATTTTCAGAAGGCGTTTGACAAGGTACCTCACAAGAGGTTACTGCAGAAGGTAAGGGGGCATGGAGTTGGGGGTAGGGTGTTAGCGTGGATAGAGGACTGGTTGTGAAATAGGAGGCAGAGAGTGGGGGTCAATGGGTGCTATTCGGATTGGCGGATGGTGACTAGTGGAGTGCCCCAGGGGTCGGTGCTGGGGCCTCAGCTATTTACCATTTATATAGATGATCTGGAGGAGGGAACCGAGTGTAGGGTGTCGAAATTTGCTGATGACACCAAGATTGGTGGAAAGGCAAATTGTGCGGCGGGTGGTGAGAGTCTACAGAAGGATCTAGATAGGCTGGGCGAATGGGCCAGGAAATGGCAAATGGAATTTAATGTTGGCAAGTGCGACGTGGTCCACTTTGGTAGGAATAATGGTAGGAAGGATTATTACTTATGTGGAGAAAAACTGCAGCAGGCGAGGGTGCAGAGGGGCCTCGGGGTCCTTGTGCATGAGTCGCAAAAACCCAGCTTGCAGGTGCAGCAGGTGGTCAGGAAGGCGAATGGGATGCTGGCCTTCATCGCAAGGGGGATTGAATATAAAAGTAGGGAGGTCTTGCTGCGGCTGTATAGGGCATTGGTGAGGCCGCAGCTGGAGTACTGTGTGCAGTTTTGGGTGCCGTACTTACGTAAGGATATTTTGGCCTTGGAGGGAGTGCAGAGGAGGTTTACTAGGCTGATGCCGGAGTTGAGGGGGTTGAGCTATGAGGAGAGGCTGAATAAATTAGGCTTGTACTCGTTAGAGTTTAGAAGAATGAGGGGAGATCTCATTGAGACGTATAAGATGATGAATGGGATGGATAGGATAGAGGTGGAGAGCCTCTTCCCGCTCAGAAAGGATAGTAGGACTAGGGGGCACAGCCTCAAGATAAAGGGGGGGGCGGTTTAGAACGGAGTTGAGGAGGAACTTCTTCACTCAAAGGGTGGTGAATCTCTGGAATTCTCTGCCCGTTGAAGTGGTGGAGGCTACCTCGCTAAATATTTTTAAGACGCGGGTTGATGGGTTTTTGATAAGAGAGGGGATTAAGGGTTATGGGGAGAGGGCGGGAATGTGGAACTGAGCCAAGACAGATCAGCCATGATCTTATTGAATGGCGGGGCAGGCTCGAAGGGCTAGTTGGCCTACTCCTGCTCCTATTTCTTATGTTCTTATGTGCAAACTCCACACAGACAATGACCCAAGCCAAGAATCGAACACAGGTCCCTGGTGCTGTGACGGGGCAGTGCTAACTTCTGTGCTGCCCAAGTCATCCCCACAATGGAAACATCCTACCAGTATTCACCTTATCAAGTCTCCTAAGGATTGTACAAGTTTCAACAACAACTCTCATTCTAAATTATGAGTGCGGCTCAAAAAACCTGAAATGTATATTGGTGAAATGTGCATTTCTTGACATGAAGCACAGTCAAAGAACAAAAAATAACTGCTGCGACAGGGTTAAAGATTGCTTCTGTCGACAGCAGTACAGCAACAAAATGAAAACAAAATGATGTGCAAGTATGTCTGCTAGTCCAACTCATTTTTCTCAAGCTTACCAATGGCTCCTTACAGTCAGTGTTTGTGAATAAGGCATAGCTGAAGGCTTGTTAACAATGTTGTTTTGCTATTTATGGCACGTTTAAATTCCAGTCAGTATTGACAGTAACAATGACGACAGGATGCTGGAAAATTCTACCCAAGGAGCCTAATCCTACCATTGACAACTAAGAATTGCAGAAGCACATCTCAGTTTAATGAACAGGAAACTAGCATTTGTAACAAGAAAATACTATGGGCAAGTGGTTATTAACTATTAAACATAATTCCGGTTTCTCTGCTGTGCAGATGACCTTGGTTTATATGTTAGTTATTATCTGCTAGCGATGACAATTTTTCAAATGCACAGCTGGCTCCCTGATGAATCAGGCTAGCAATCGCACTTCTATGTGAAAGCCATCAACAGTGACAGTCATATCAGCAGCCTTATTCTTCCCCTTGGTGATAGCCTGTAGCTGTTGCTACAATAAACAAACCATTTTAAAAGCCATGAGCGAAGAAATAATTCAGACCCGAATTACAGGCAGCATCCAGAATCCTGTAATCACCTTCCAATAATTCACTTACTAAATGTTTGTTTTTCTCAATTATGTGTAGCAAAGTCAAACTGGGAATAACATCTGTCTTGCATGCCAAATCCTTGGAAAGGACTTCAAACACTCTACACAAAAACACAATTCAATGTTAAGAGAAGAATGTAAAGTCTGTCAAATTTTGCGATCATTGACAAATGATTAATCAAGGACCCCACGCAGCCCGGACGTTCTTTCTTCCACCTTCTTCTGTTGGGAACAAGGTACAAAAGTCTAAGGTCACGTACCAACTGACTGAAGAATAGCTTCTTCCCTGCTGCCATCAGACTTTTGAACAGACCTACCTTGCATAAAATTGATCTTATCTCTACACCTAACTATGACTGTAACAATGCATTCTGCACTCTTCCCTTTCCTTGAACAGTATGCTGTCTGTACAGTGCACAAGAGACAATACTTTTCACTGAATACTAAAACATGTGACAATAAATCAAATCAAAATGACTAATGTTTCTCAATGACTTTTAAAACGGATTTGATTAGGAGAAAAAAGACATTCTACTGCAATCACCATCGCTTAAACATCCGGTGTTTAAAATGGGCATTCATCCATGTCAGCCAAAAAAAATTATATTCATTACCGTCTTACATTAGCTGGCAGCACAATACTGAGGGAGTGCTGCACTGTTAGAAGTGCTGACTTCCAGTTGAGATGTCAAACTGAGACTCTGCCTGTTCTTTCAAGTGGATGTAAAAGATCACGAGATCTACTCTGAAGATGAGCAGGAGAGTTATCTGCAGTGTCCCGGCCGCTATTTGTCTCTTATTCAAAATTACTTGAAAGCAGGTTATCTGGGTTATTATAACATTGACACTTGTGGAAACTTGCTCTGCGCAAATCGGTTGTCACGTTTCTGACATATAACAATGGAGAGATGTTTCATTGGCTGCAAAGTGCCTTGAGGTTGAAAGGTGCTAGATAGAAAGGTGCAAGTATATCTTTCTGCTCAATTATCTTTCGCTTACTTAAGCCCTTCTTACCACCTCCAAGTGGTATGGAGTTACAAATTTGCACTAAGCACTGACAAAGGTAGTTGTATTTCCCGTAATCTTGGTTAGTTTATTCAGTGGTAAAGTACACTATTCTTGCTGATTATTGTAAATGTAATACCATGTTATTTCAATGTGTAGAGTAGAAACATTGTGGTTGCACAACAGCACCTAGGTATGTTGGGGACTGCCCATAATTTTATGTTATTTAAGAACATAGGAAATAGGAGCAGGAGTAGGCCATCTAGCCCCTCAAGCCTGCCCTGCCATTCAATAAGATCATGGCTGATCTGAAGTGGATCAGTTCTGCTTTCCCACTCTCTCCCCATAACCCTTAATTCCCTTGTCTGTCAAAAACCTATCTACCCGTGACTTAAATATATTTAGCAAGGTAGTCTCTACCACGTCAATGGGCAGAGAATTCCAGAGATTCACCACCCTTTGAGTGAAGAAGTTCCTCCTCAACTCCGATCTAAACTGCTCCCCCCCCTTTATCTTGAGGCTGCGCCCTCTAGTCCTGCTATCCTTTCTAAGCAGGAAGAATCTCCCTACCTCTACCCTATCCATCCCTTTCATTTTCTTATACGTCTCTATAAGATCCCCAATTTTTTCCAATATTCCAATTTTCCAATATTTTTTCCAATCCCCTATATTTCCAATTGACACCACCTCACATTCAATGGCAAAGGTCAGAGGGAGGAATTGGAGAAACATGACTAAAGGCAACAAGCCGACTGAAGCATTAGAGTAGGCAAATGAGATAGTCTAAGTCTAAGCAGGTTAAGGAAGCTTTCAGCACAGTCCAGAATATGCAAAGAGCAAAAGTGAAGATGGAGAAACTATTAGTCGTTAACCCCAGTTACAATAAAACACACTAAATAGCAACAGCAATATTTATAGCACAGACTTCAGTATTAGCCATACAATTAAGCTATTTATATATTAGTTTAATGAGATGCTAGATGCGCTGCCTCCTGAGGGTTTCACACGGCCAACAGCAACTCCAAAGAAAGGTTTGGCAGTCAGGAAGGCTCAGTTTTACTGGGTCTTTCCAGCCAGCAAGCTTACTGAGTCTCTCAATTTTAATTTGCAGTTGCTGCTGGCGATGTCAACCTCTCACACAGTGTCACCAACAGCTCAGCACTCCACCAAAGCCAATATATATAAAAAAAATTAAATCAAGTTCACCAATTTTAAAAAAATACCATCGGATCCATCAGAGTTGACAAACTGATTAAAACAATTTAAATTTCAGACGACTGACCTGTCTTCTCTTTGTAAACCTGCTGTATTTGTATTCTTAACAGTTTTGATACACTATATTTACACTTTTGTAAATATGCAGAACTATACACAAAACCCTTGAGTATCCACGCTGGTCTGAGTGTTATCACAGTCTCTTATCTCTCAAGACTGTGACTGAATTCACAACCGCTGAGGAACTCAGTGGCATATTTCACATGGCAACAATTTTTAACATCCCAAAGTAGATTGGAAGTGTTAAGCTGAATAATCCAACCCTGCAGCAGTTGGCCATCCAAATTCCAACTGTGTTACAGCCTTATCCGAAAATATGTTACGTATCCAACTCTAGTTGCTGTTAATTATATGGAGTCACCAGGTCTTGTCAGCCTTCGACTTTCCGCACAGCACAGTTGCAAGATCAGAATTTGCTTTTAAACACATTGCAATAAACACATTCAGATCTTAACAAATAACCAAATTTAATTGCATGCATGATATGCATCAGCAGAAGCAGCAGGCACATTTATATTGATTTAATTCAAGTAAACCACACATTCAGCAAAATACTGTAAAAATCGAGAGGATCATGGGTCATCAAATATACAGAATGGTTAAGATAACTGCCAACATTTGTACAATGCATTGCTAAAACTGAACTATATACAGAGGGCTGAATTTTCATTCTGAATTTCAATTGATTGGCCATGATAATTTGCCCATTAATGTTAGGGGGATCAGGAGGGTAAATATATGGGGTTACAGGGATAGGACATACCTGGATGGGATTACTGTTTGGCTCGATGGACCAAATGCCCTCCTCCTGCACTGTCGATTCTATGATTCAATTGTATTCCATGATCCCACCGTTAGGATGAAATATGAACCCACAAGTGCCTGTGGCAGGACTCAAAGGGCAATTCTGAAGAAGGCAGCTAATTAAGTGGTTGCCTTTTCAAGGCCCATTCAATTAAGGACAGCGTGTAGACACCCAGTTCTGGAGGGCCAAGAGGAGGCCTGCCAGCTGTCAAGGTGAGCAGGGGAGTCATGCACAAGGGCTGGCCACAGATCAAGAAAGAAAGAAGGTCAAGAAGGGTTAGGGTCTTTGAAAACTGAGGGGTGAAAGCCACACACAGTACTGGGCACTGATGAATGGAAGCTTCTGGCTCTGATGTCTGCCCACCATACTGCAGGAGTAGGCCACTCAGCCCTCAAGCCCACGCCATTCAATACAATCATAACTGATCCATTGTAACAACTCCACATTCCCATACATCCCTGATAACCTTCCAACCCCTTGGTTAAGAAGAATCTATCAAGTCTGTCTTAAAGATATTCAAAAATTCCGCTCCTACCGTCTCTCGAGGAAGAACATTCTAAAGACTCAAAACTTTGAGGAAGAAAAATTTCTCCTCATCTCTGTCATAAATGAGCAACTCCTTATTTTTAAACAGAAACCCCCGTTTTAGATTCTCCCACAAGACAAAACCTCCTCTCCACATTCACCCTATCAAGACCCCTCAGGACCTTGTATGTTTAAACAAGTCACCTCTTACTCTTCTGAACTCCAGCGAATACAAACCTTGTCTGTCCAGTGTTTTCTCATAAAGCAACTCTCCCATTCCAGGATTAGTTTAGTAAACGTTCTCTGAACTGCTTCCAACACATTTATATCCTTCTTTAAATAAGGAGACCAGATGTGGTCTCACCAATGTCCTGTACAACTGGAACATAACCTCTTTTTTGTCTTAAATTATCTTGCAATAAACAGAAACATTCTGTTAACTTTCTGAATTCTTTGTTGAACCTTTATATTAACCTTTTGTGATTCATGCATTAGGAAACCCTGATCCCTTGGCATCTCAGAGCTCTGCAAAGTCTCATTTAAATAATATGCTTTTCTAAAATATTTCTTGCCAAAATGGACAATTTTGCATTTTCTCATTTACCAGATCTTTTCCCAGTCATTTAACTTATTTATATCCCTTTGTAGTCTCCTTACGTCTTCTTCACAATTTACTTTCCTAGCTATCTTTGTGTCATTAGCAAATGTGGCAACCATACCTTCAGTTCCTTTTTCCAAATCATTTATACAAATTGTAAGAAGCTGAGGCCCCCAACACTGATCCCTATGGCACACCACCTGTTTCATCTTGCTAAACTGAAAAAGGTCCATATATGCCTGCTTCCTGTTGGCTAGCCAACCTTCTATGCATGCCAATATGCTACCCCCCAGGCCATGAACTTTTATTCTCTGCAATAACCCTTGAAGTGGCACTTCATCAAATGCCTTCTGGAAATTTAAGTACAGCCCATCCATAGATTTCCCTTTATCCACATCATTTGTTTATTCCTCAAAGAACTCCAATAAACTGATTAAACATGATTTCCCTTTCACGAAACCATGTTGACTAGGCCTGATTATCTTGATGTTTTCCAAGTATCCTGCTATTAATTGCTTCTAACATTTTCCTATGACAGATGTTAAGTTAACTGGCCTGTAGTTAACTGCCTTCTGTCGCCCTCCTTTTTGAATAAAGGAGTTGCATTCGTTATTTTCCAATCCAATGAAATATACCCCGAATCTAGGGAATTTTGCAAGCCTGAAACCAACTATCTTGCTCGCCATTTGTTTTAACACCCCAGAATGAAGTCCATCAGGACATGGACACTTGTCAGCCCACAGCTCCAACAATTTACTCAGTACCATTTCACAGGTGAATATAATTCTTCTGAGTATCTCCCTCCCATTTCCTGATTTACAGCTATTTCTAAAATGTAACTTGCATCCTCTGCAGTGAAGACTGATGTTCAATTGATTTGTCAACTCTCAATTTTCCATTGTTAATTCCCTAGACTCACCTTCTATAGAACCAACACTTACATCAACTCTTCTCTCTTTTAAATACCTATAGAAACTCTTTATATGTTTTACATTTCTGGCTTGCTTTAATGCAAATTTTAATTTTTCTTCCATTATTAATCTTGTAGTCATTCTTTGATGGTTTTATATTCTGTTCAATCTTCTAACTTGCCACCCACCTTTGCGCAATTATATGCTTTTTCTTTAAATTTGATACTACCTTTTAAGTTAACCACAAATGGCAGGTCCTCCCCTTGGAAATTTTCTTTCTCATTGAAATGTATCTACTCTGTATTCTGAAATGTCGGCCACTGTAATTAAATTGACCTGTGCCTTCACTTAATTTGCCAGTTCACTTTGGCTAACTTGGCCCTCGTGCCATCAAATTGTCCAAGCTTTCCGTCCTCAAACTGAATGTAAAATTCAATCATATTATGATAGCTGCTATCTAGGGGTGCCTTCATTATGAGACCATTAATGAATTTTACCTTGTTGCATAATGCCAGGTCTTGCATATTCTGCCTTCTGGTTGGTTCCAAAACGTGCTATTCTGAGAAACTATCCACAGAACCATAGAATCAGTAGTGCAAAAGCCGCTGTTTGACCTACTGAGCCTGCACTGACTCTCCAAAAGAGCAATTTAACCCCATCCCCCCACCCAATCCCCGTGCATTTACCATGGCCAATCCATCCAACCTCTGCATCTTTGGACACTAAGGGACAATTGAGCCGGCCAATCCACTTAACTTACACATCTTAGGAATGTGCGAGGAATCCCACACTGACAGGGGGAGAATGTGCAAACTCCACCCAAGACCAGAATTGAACCTGGATTCCTGGTGCCGCGAACAGCAATGCTAACCAACATGTCTATCCTGAAAACATTCTATAATCTTTTCATATAGTCTACCTTTGCCCACCTGATTTTTCCATTTTATATGTAGACTACAATCCCCCATGATTATCACCATATTTTTGTGCCAAGATCCCATTATTTCTTCCTTTATAGTCAATCATACCATATGGATACTGTTAGGAGCCTGCACGCCATTCCCACATGACCTCTTGTCTTTATCATTTCCCATCTCAAGCTAAACAGCTTCTATATTCTGGTTTCCTGAACTTGGGTCACACTTCTCTATTGTGCTAATACCATCATTAATTAATAGGACCACCCCTCCACCTCTTCCTCACTTCCTGTGCTTCCTAAATGTCATGTACCATGAATATTCAGGTCCTAATCTATGTCATCCTGCAGCCATGTCTCTACAACAGTTATAAGATCATACTTCTTTATTTCTATTTGTCCTATTCCTGGGCAGTCTCCTGAGGTGACTGTGCAATGGATCGAAAATCTGGTCAATGATGGAACAGTGCCCATCGGGCAGCACAGTGGTTAGCACTACTGCCTCACAGCGCCAGCGACCCAGGTTCACTTCCGGCCTCGGATCACTGTGTGGAGTTTGCACATTCTCCAGATGTCTGCATGGGTTTCCTCCGGGTGCTCCGGTTTCCTCCCACAGTCCAAAGGTGTGCAGGTAGGGTGGATTGGCCATGCTAAATTGACTCTAGTGTCGGGGGATTAGCAGGGTAATTATGTGGGGTTATGGGAACAGGCCCTGGGTGGTATTGTGGTCGCTGCTGACGCGATGGGCTGAATGCCTCCTTCTGCACTGTAGGATTCTATGATTCTATCATTAAGCCCCTATTGGTTACTCGCTGCAGCCAGAAGGGTAACCATGTCCCCCATCAATCCAACTCCTCCATAATCTCATGGGGACACCCCAGTGTGATTTCCCTCCCATTTTAGGGCTTCCCTTTCTCTTGTCTGCTGCCACAGATGGTTGGAAATTCAGTCCAGAATGTTCTGTGTGCAATTTTTGATTAATACAATGATCTCCACAAGTCTGTAACCAAAAAATGTTTTAACGTTAAATCTGTCAGGTGAATTATTCCTTGTAATTCATAGGACAGGAAAATCAGCATCTGTAAATAAAGAATTGACAGCTTAAATTGTACAAAATAATCAAGATTTTAAATTCTGTTTAGAGGATTACGGCGGCATGGTGGCACAGCGGTTGGCACTGCTGCCTCACAGTGTCAGGGACCCAGGTTCAATTCTGGCCTCGGGTCACTGTCTGCGTGGAGTATGCACATTCTCCCCGAGTCTGTGTGGGTTTCCTCCAGTTTTTCTCCCACAGTCCAAAGAGGTTGATTGGCCATGCTAAATTGACCCTAGTGTCAGGGGGATTAGCTAGGGTAAAGGCATGGGGCTCTGGGCATCTGGCCTGGGTGGGATTGTGGTCGGTACAGACTCGATAGACCGAATGGCTTCTTTCTGTATTGCAAGGATTCTATGATTCTCTTATAAGTATATATGCTGAAGGCAAATACAAACATCTGACCACACAAAGCAACGTAAACTTTCAGTTCTTCTTATCCAGAACCTGATGGTAAATCAACTGAAGTCACCAAACAGCATTACTGCATACAAGAGCTAAGTACCGCAGGTGCATGAAAACTGGAATAAAAACAGAAAACCCTTGCAGAATCTATTGAGACAGAAGCGCAGTTAATCGTGACCTTTTGCCTCCTCCCTCCCCACTATCCAAGGTGCCAAACATTCCTGCAATTTAATTTAAAGATAAATAGGTACTTATTACATTGCCATTACTTGAAGAACATTATATTTAAAAATGGCAAACTTGTTATTTAGTGCAATCTAAGAAAGCAGCAAGAACAGATTCAATGCATTTTGCTCTGCTGGTGCTTTTGAAAAATATGTGCCATAAGGGGGAAAAGAAACAACAAACTATTTCACTCTGTGCCATCCTCTGTCAAGAGACTGGGTTCCTCTGCCACCTTTCCTTGTTCACCCAGCTTACAACCCTGGCTCCACCACACAGACACACAAAGTAGCTGTTAAAACCAGATGAAACCAAGTTAGGTTTGAATTGTAAACTTCAGTTGCCTCCCATTTTAATTCCCACGCTGACCTCTCTGTCCTTGGCCTCTTGCACTGTTTCAATGAAGCTATGCATTTCATAAGTGTTGTTTCAACATTGCTTTTTGAATTAGAAATATCATAATTACCAGAAAGTTTATCTGGTCAAACTAACAAGAGGTATGTTATTCCCATTTACACCTCCTCTAAATCCATCTTTTTTATTTCTTTATATGTCCTGTTACCATCCCCTTTTTTCTTCTCCCGTTATTCCTACTGACATGCACAGCGAGATTTTATGGCTTTGCTTGGGAGACACCAGAAATTCCAGCCTGAGGTCAATAGAGATTTCCATTATCAGACCTCACTCACTCTGATTCCATGACGGGTGAGATGAGAGTGTGTTCTGGCCATAATCTCTCCTGTCTTCAACCCTATCACAGACCTTTCTTTTTGATAGGCGCAAATCACTGCGGGTGCTGGAATCTGAAACCGAAAAAGAGAAAACGCTGGAAAATCTCAGATGGTCTGGTAGCATCTGCAAGGAGAGAAAAAAGCTGACGTTTCAAGTCCAGGTGACCCTTTGTCAAAGCTAAAAGGCATACGAAGTGGGAGATATTTATACTACGGGGAGGGAATGAAAGTCTTAGCCATAGAAACAAGAGGAAAAGACTGCTATTAGCTATCCTCAGAGAGAATAAAGGGTGTGAATGGCCAAACAGCTGAGAAGCTGTAAGCTCTGACAGATGAAGATGTTTGGGGAGGGGAAAAAATTGGACTGAGATAGAATGTAGAAAAGGGGACGTGGGGGTAGCAAAGGTAAGGAAAAGGGGATGAAGGGGGAAAGAGTTGGGGGGGGAAGGTGGGAAGAAAAATGAAGAAAGACAATAAAGAAATAAAAGGTAAAGAACACTAAAAATTAAAAAAAAAACAAACGGGTTGAGGTGGGGTAGAGCAAATTATCTGAAGTTGTTAAACTCCATGTTGAGACCAAAAGGCTGTAAAGTGCCTACTTGGAAGATGAGATGCTGTTCCTCCCGTTTGCCCCCACCTTCCTTTTCCCGACCCTATATTTGCATAAAGCCTGTTAACAGTTTCCAAAAGAAAAATAAATGCAAATGCTGGGAATAGTATAGTGGAAGCCTTAACTATCTTTACTTGGTGGAACAAAAATAAATCAATACAGGAGACTGTTTCCACTATCTATTTATAAAGAGCATGACAGCATGGAAATACTAGCAGCATTGTACAGAAAAGAAACTGTATTGAGGTCAACTAGACCACTCCAGATTTAGTATCAGACAGCAAGTCATAGCAAAGGGAAAGCCAATCCAACAATGTGCTCGCTGGAAGGCAGAAATATACTGATGTGTCGTGTTGTACAGGTCAATATTCATAGCAATAACTCTGATGAAGTCAAGTACTATTTGCACTGTGAGTTACAACAATCTGTCCCACCACTGTGTGAGAAAAGATGTGATATCAAAGTCAACAAGCAGATTGCTTGAAACTCCAGTGAAATTGCATATACGTCGTTGTTGGGCGTAATTTCATTAGAAAGGGATTGGAGTACTCTGATCATTGGCAGGGACAGTATTCCACCAAAAACATCAATCTTTTCACAAAAAAACTCTTGAACCATTTCAATGCAGGGGTTTTCCAACATGAACATTGTGAGATACATGAAGTCTCTGTATAGGGTTGCCAACTCAGCAGGATTGGCCTTGGGTCCCCAGGAATTGAAGATCTATTTCCAGGACACTGCTTTTTAAAAAAATTAGTGTCACAAGTAGTCTTACATTGCCGCTGCAATGAAGTTGCTGCGAAAATTCCCTAGTCGCCACACTCTGGCAGCTGTTCGGGTACACTGAGGGAGAATTTAGCAAAGCCAATGCATCTAACCAGCACGTCTTTTGGACTTGTGGGAGGAAACTGGAGTACCCGGAAGAATGTGCAAACTCTGCATAGACAGTGACCCAAGCTGGGAATTGAACCCGTGTCCCTGACGCTGTGAGACAATAGTGCTAATCACTGTGCCGCCCTTGTGTGCAACCTTGGAGAAATATCATAATGGCATTAAGAGTAGATTTTTATTTGAACATTCCTCTTTACCAGATAAAAATATTCTGAAAATTAGGGAAGGCAAAGGCTGTTTAGCTGACATCAAGCATCATCCAATTGGGTGATGAGTCTTTTTGTTTTCCAATTGGAGGAGGAAGACGGTGCGTCACAAGAATGGGTGTGTTAGCTGGTGAATGGCTGGAGATCGGGAGAAAGTCATGTGATTAAACCTCCAGGAATACATTTAATCACAGCGGGCAACCCCAACTCTTTACTGCTGGCTGCCAAGGTGTGGTCTGGAGATTTCTCCCACTGTAATCAGAGCTCCACTTCCTAAATTTCTTCTGATTCAAGCATTCAGTGCAAGAGATGGAAAAACTGATGAGAAAATGAAACTAAAACCACCCTTGCAAAGAAGAAATCCTCACGTTTTAAGTAAAATGAGCTAAAAGTTAACCCACTCTCACATCACAGTCCAGCCCAACATAGTACAAATCAGAGGAAGTAAAATTATAATTCTGGGTTCATATGTGCTGCGTTTGATCTCTTAAGAATCTTCATCAATATTCCGCATCGGTAGTTTCAAGACAACAATGTGCCCACACTTCTAGCCAATCTTTACACCTGCAGTGCAGAACATTGGAGCAGGCAGAGCTCTGTCCTAATACGGAATACAAAAACAGCAACTACAATGTTGAAACTAGCTCAACTTGAAAGATGTTGACCCACATTATCATAATGCTGTTGGGGGTAAGTATGTCCGGCTTGTTTACGCAATGTATTACAGCTTACACAGGAAGATGCTGCGTGGCGCTTTATCCCTTATTCTCTTCCTCAATCTGTCACCCTCATTGACGATCGAACTATCCTGCCTCTTTTCCTTGCTTGCACCACATTTCATATTTCCATTCCAACCGTCCTAACGTAGGCAGTGTATCTTCTGAAATGGTTTTAAATCATTTGATCACATAACCATTTCACAGGATATAAATATGTCATTCCTTACCCGAAAGGCTCTTTATTAAAAGTAAATTCAGAAGTTAGATAGCTAGAAGTGCCTAGTTTGTGATGTTTTGTTAATCCAGTGTCACAGGAGAATATCAACATGGTTGTTTGAGTTATTCTGATGCCTAAAGAGGCCAAATCTTCTAACATGCATCAGCCAGATTGGTCAATGATAGAGCTTTCTTTGAAATATCAAAGTTATAAGACGGTGTTTGACACTTATAAGATAGTAGCGGTGGAAGTTATTTGCAGAAATCGGAACTATGTTTACATGGTATTAATTGAATATCACAGTGCAAGAGATTCTCTAATATACATCGAAGAGTGTGTCCCTGTAAACAGCAGAGGTGTACCTTTAAAGAAGTCGCATAGTCAGATATAGCTAACAGCTCAGAAACAACATTTGTCCAGAAGAGGAGGATGCAAGAGGAACAGATATTTAGCCCTACAGACAGGGATTCACCACGTTATCTTGTAGGTCTCACACCATCATCCCAGAGGTGTAGATTCATAGGTCCTACAGTACAGAAGGCGGCCATTTGGCCCATCGAGCCTGCACCGATCATAATCCCACCCAAACCCCATGCATTTACCCTGGCTAGTCCCCCTGACACTAAGGAGCAATTTAGCAGGGCTAATCAACCACACCTTTGACTGCGAGCGCAAACCGGCGCACCCGGAGGAAATCCACGCAGACACAGGGAGAACGTGCAAACTCCACACAGACAGTGACCCAAGCTAGGAATCGAATCCGGGTTCCTGGTGCTGTGAGGCAGCAGTGCTAACCACTGTGCCGCTGCCCACACAGACAAGGTGAACTTCACCAACTCAGCAGGTTGAGGTTGTGTAAGTTCTGGACACATTGCTAACACTAAGCATGTAGACATCAATCTATGCAAAACATTGTCTACTTATTGTTGTTAAGTTGTCATTAACTGAAGTGCCCAGTCATAAAAGAGCCATCAAAATGATTATTTTCTGGCGCTGATCTCAATATTGTAAATTTATCAGCAAGTCAGCTGGTGCTGAATTGCTGCGACATAATTGAACTGGATTTGCAGCCTCATTGTTCATTCCACCAATTAACCCCATGTACTAAAGAGCTACAGACTCAATGTTAAATGTTACTAATTATGAGAAGGTTAATAACCAATTGTTAGTTTGTGACTTGATTCTCCATCTTTTGATGATTTGTCAAAGGTTAATTTGTTCATCAGTAGTGTGTGCTAATTGAACATAAGAACATAAGAAATAGGAGCAGGAGTAGGCCATCTAGCCCTTCGAGCCTGCCCCGCCATTCAATAAGATCATGGCTGATCTGTCGTGGCTCAGTTCCACTTTCCCGCCCTCTCCCCATAACCCTTAATCCCTTCTCTTATCAAAAACCCATCAACCCGCTTCTTAAAAATATTTAGCGAGGCAGCCTCCACCACTTCAACGGGCAGAGAATTCCAGAGATTCACCACCCTTTGAGTGAAGAAGTTCCTCCTCAACTCCGTTCTAAACCGCCTCCCCTTTATCTTGAGGCTGTGCCCCCTAGTCCTACTGTCTTTTTTGAGCGGGAAGAGTCTCTCCACCTCTATCCTATCCATCCCATTCATCATCTTATACGTCTCAATGAGATCTCCCCTCATTCTTCTAAACTCTAACGAGTACAAGCCTAGTTTATTCAGCCTCTCCTCATAGCTCAATCCCCTCAGCTCCGGTATCAGCCTAGTAAACCTCCTCTGCACTCCCTCCAGGGCCAAAATATCCTTGCGCAGGTGCGGCGCCCAAAACTGCACACAGTACTCCAGCTGCGGCCTCACCAATGCCCTATACAGCTGCAGCAAGACCTCCCTACTTTTATATTCAATCCCCCTCGCTATGAAGGCCAGCATCCCATTCGCCTTCCTGACCACCTGCTGCACCTGCAAGCTGGGTTTTTGCGATTCATGCACAAGGACCCCGAGGTCCCTCTGCACCGTCGCCTGCTGCAGTTTTTCGCCACGTAAGTAATAGTCCTTCCTACCATTCTTCCTACCAAAGTGGACCACCTCACACTTGCCAACATTAAATTCCATTTGCCATTTCCTGGCCCATTCGCCCAGCCTATCTAGATCCTTCTGCAGACTCTCCACACCCTCCGCACAATTTGCCGTTCCCCCAATCTTGGTGTCATCAGCAAATTTCGACACCCTGCACTCGGTTCCCTCCTCCAGATCATCTATATAAATGGTAAATAGCTGAGGCCCCAGCACCGACCCCTGGGGCACCCCACTAGTCACCATCCGCCAATCCGAATAGCACCCATTGACCCCCACTCTCTGCCTCCTATTTGACAACCAATCCTCTATCCACGCTAACACCCTACCCCCAACTCCATGTCCCCTGACCTTCTGCAATAACCTCTTGTGAGGTACCTTGTCAAACGCCTTCTGAAAATCCAGAAAGACCACATCCACCGGCTCTCCTCTATCCACTGCCCTAGACACATCCTCATAGAACTCCAGTAAATTTGTCAGACACGACTTCCCTTTAATGAAACCGTGTTGCGTCCGCCCTATCAAGCAATTCCCTTCAAGATGCCTCGCAATTTCCTGCTTAATGATGGATTCTAACATTTTACCTACCACAGACGTTAAACTAACCGGCCTATAATTCCCCGCCTTTTGCCTGGCACCCTTCTTAAACAACGGCGTAACATTAGCCGTTTTCCAATCTTCCGGCACTTCCCCGGAATCCAGCGATTGGTAGTGTAAAGGATAATATCATTGAGTCTGATCCATGAATGACAGTTTAGCAAACCAAATTTAGGCATCATTCTGCCCTAGACAAAGACTATGGTGGGAACTCAAATTAAGAAGTTACGGATTCATCCACCGTTTAATATTTCTCTCAGAGTTTTGATTCCACCTTTGAATAATTTTTTTGCAACTAACATATCACCATGGCCAGAATTTTCTCTGCTAGCCATGGGCGGGCGAGGTGGCAAAATTCATAACATAAGACCAAAAGATATGGGAGCAGAATTAGGCCATTTGGCCCATCAAGTCTGCTCTGCCACTCATTCATGGCAGATATGATTTTCATCTTCACTCTCCTGTCTTCACCTCATAATCCTTGATCCCCCTTATTGAGCAAGAACCTATTTATCTCTGTCTTAAAGACAGTCAATGACCTGGCCTCCACACCACTCTCTGGCAATGAGTTCCATAGGTTCACCATCCTCTGGCTGAAGAAATTCCTCCTCATCTCAGTTTTAAAAGGAGCGTCCTTTCACTCCGAGGTTGTGCCCTCAAATTCTAGTCTCTTCCATTAGTGGAAACATCCTTTCCACATCTATTCTATCGCGGCCTCTGAGTATTCTGTAAGTTTCAATTAGATCCCCCCTCATCCTTCTAAACTCCATCAATTATAGATCCAGAACTGCTCCGCATATGACAAACCCTTCATTCCTGGGATCATTCTTGTGAACCTCCTCTGAACCCCCTCCTAAGCCGACACATACTGTCGATTATGGGGCCCATAACTGCTCATATAATTAAGTGATTAGTATTTACTTCAGAGAAACAGGTTTAGCTCAGAGAAGGTAGAGAGAGAGACAAATGAAGTGATCTGAGCACCTCTACCTTATGCTATTCACACAGAGACTCAATGAACAGGCTGAAAGTTTGAACCAGCAAACTCTCTGACCCAAACCACCCATCTTCTTTTCATTCTGGAGAGGTGGGGCAGCACTGGAGTCAGGAGTCCAGAGAATTTTGTTGCAATATCATGGTGGCGCAAGTAGCCAGGGTGATGTTGTTAGATAACATCTCTGTCTCCCATGGTACATCTATGGAAAGTAGGTAGAATAAAGACTGAAAGAATCCACAATGTTGGCCTGAAGGAGCCTAGCGCACAACAATTTGTGCCCATTAGTGACATGTTACATGTTAACTATAAGATTGTCCTGATCTCATTGCATTTTTGGTTTATTGAGTCTCCATAAACACATCTCTACTGGTTACTCAACTTCAGCACAACAAGTCAGAATTTAGCCTTTTCTAACTTGAGGAGACAGAAGAAAGTTACATCACAGACAGTAGCTTGCTTGTGGTACAATTACTAATATAATTTAAACTGGTTGATGCACGTTAAGCAAGCCAAATTTAGGCATAATCCTCTCCTAACTCTGCTAGGACCCCTGGCAAATGCTTGTTGAGAAGTCAAAAGAGTGAGTTTGTACAGGAAACTAGCTATGTGTAATACAATGGAAAGAGCTGATGGTACAGCCTACATGGCACACAAGATCATGGAAGGTCCAACCCTCATGTTGGTCCTTTCTTTTGTTAAGAATTAAGGCGTGATTTTCCAGCTGCACTTGCTCCAAAACCAGAAAATCCCACCTGAGATCACCGGACCTTTCCTTGGTCTGTCCCTCGCCCACTACAATTCTTGTGGCAAGTGGAATAGGAAAATTCGTCCCTTCCTTTAAAGTATGACCTGAGTTATCCCAAGTGTGCAAAGGCAAAGAATGTGGGGAGAAATTCTGTGGTAGCTCAACTTAAAACTATAGCTTTCCACTGTCCAGTAATTTGAGCTTTGCTGAGAAAAGACATTTTGTCAAATCTTTTCATCTTGAACAGATCAGGACAATTACGAGAATAATGATATCAGTAGAAACAACAACTTTATACTGTATGGGAAGAGAAGGTTAATTGGTTGGCAAAAGAACTCTGATTGGTAAAAGCGTTGCCAGTTAATGGTAGCTGACAGTTAACCGCCAAGCATTGTTCGAAAAATTAAGCCAGGCAGCTTGACTTTAATTGGTCAAGCATTGCCCTGAGGAACGAATCAGAGAATGACAATCGCTTATTTTGGCTAGCTGTAACATGTATATGGCTAGAATCTTCTGGCTGTTCACGCCGGTAGGATCTTTTGGTCCTTCATCTGTGGGCAAAAGATAACAGTGACAACCAATTTAAGATTGTCAGCTGGGCTTGAAGTGTCTCCACTCACATTGTCTGCATCTTTGAGACTTGAATAGCAGGTTAGCTGTGAAGACTTGCATTCTAATCAGTATTGTGTAAACTGTGTGAGACTTTATATGCCCTTCTCTGGTCAGAACCTTCCACACACCTGACGAAGGAACAGTGTTTCCGAAAGCTTGTGGTATTACTATCAAATAAACTGGTTGGACTTCTTACTGTGTTTATCCCAGTCCAATGCCGGCATCTCTACATCTTGGAGTGTGGCACATGGCTGTATATGGGAAGCTACAGATATTAGTACACAGGGCCCCGTTCTTTGCAGACAGAAAAAAACACGTATACACATTGCATCTGTTCCAGCTAAACGAAATAAGTGATCGTCATTTGCTGGTTCACTCCGCAGGGCAATGCTTTGACCAATCAGGATCAAGCTGCCTGGTTAAATTTCAACCATGCATGGCAGTTAACTGCCAAATATCATTAACTCTCTTTGGCAAGGAATGGCCAATCAGAATCCACTTGCCAACCAATCAGCACCCTTTCTCATATACTACGCTGTTGTTGTTTCTTCTGACATTGGTGTTCACGTGACTGTCCTGATGAACAGAAGATGAAAACCTTTGACAATGGGCTGGATTCTCTAACCTCGCCCACAGCTGGGATTCTCCAGAGCCTCTACAGTGAATCGAGATTTGGCTGAGCGCCAAGTTTCCGTTCTCACTGGCAGTGGCAGTGGAACATGAACAGTCAGTGAATTCCAGCTAATGTGACTTTGTTCAGCAATATCCTAGTTCTGTAGTACCAGATGACAATGTGAGTGTTATGAATGCACTGAATAGGTGATGTGTTACTAAGGTAAATAACATAGGAAGCTTCACTTTTACGTTTTAGCAAGTTGCATTAGTCTCTAGAATGAATTGTGAATTTTAGTCCTTAACTTGAAAGTAAAAGCAAGTGTGTAAGTGGCTGGATATGGGTAGTCAGGAAGTATGCACACCAGTGATTAGAGTCACGTGTTTGCTGTTAGGAACAGATTCAACATTGACAGAATTGCAGTAAATAGAAAATATAACAAAGTACTAGGCATCTTCTGTGTAAAACTGTCAAATAAATATGTTAATGTGGACTTCAATTAATTATCAAATTATGTTAACAGAAAGGAAAATTAGTAATCCTGCCTAACCTTGCCGCAGGATATTCAGTGTTTAGAGTGATATAGAAGCACCAAGTGATTGGATAAACACACTCATAGAATTCCTACAGTGCAGAAGGAGTTCATTCGGTCCATTGAGTCTGCACTCTTTCTCTGACAGAGTACCTTACCCAGGTCCTCTGCCCCATCCCCATAACCCCACATATTTATCTCACTAATTCCCCTAGTCAACACATCTTGGGACATAAATGGCAATTTATGGGGGGGAAGGGGCTAACCACTATGCCACTCTAGACTATTTATCTAGAATAGGCATACCAGAACATTTACACAGAGGTTGGAGTCATCAGAGTTGACTGCTATGCGCTCTGCTCAAAATAAAAAGTGCAACTGAAGATGGATTTCACGACACACTTCCCATCTGAAGGCAAATTACAATACAGGGTCAGTTCAACATGTTTCCATTATTTGAAAGGGATTCATCTCAATCATCATCAGATTCAATTAGTAGGAACACATCCTTTATTTGTATACACCAAGGCAGAAAAATAGATACAAAAATCAAGTTTTGTTTTCATTGTTTAAAATTGTTAACATGGTGCATGAGGGTTTTTGATTTGATGTGTTAATTATTGTATTTCTCAACAGTATGTCACAGTGTGTACATCATATAATGTTCTGCAGCACTCTATTTGTTTTTTTATAGAGCTTTGATAGTCATAGTTTCTGGTTCACACACATCTAATCCTCCTTTGAAGTTAACAGCTATTTAAAGCCTAACATAAAATGCTTTAAGATTGTATTGGACTTTCAAAAATAAAACTGTTCCAGTAAACACTTCAACAAATAAATCATTCTTCAGAAGCCTGAATAATGATTTAGTCAGTGTGCAATCTAATATCTAATCAAAAATTGCATTTATTCCTCCGTTTCATCCTTATATTTGATTATTTGTACAATTAAAATGCTGCTTCTTGTCTGTTTGGATCTAATTTTTCTCCACATTAATTGCAGAGGACTGAACTGAATGGTGCTCCAACTTTTAATTGAATCAATATGAAAGATTATTAACTGATTTTCTGTTCTTATTTTAAAGGGGCCATGGAAACAATTCAACTAGACCTACCTGCAGTTGCAGTTGACCTTAAAAGCCAGTTACGGTTTTATTTCCTGTTGGAGTTTGTATCCAAACTTATTTTCCAGAGATAACATAAACAGAATATTTAGTGAGGATCAAAGGAGTTCATACATACACTTAAGCTTGTTCCTTCACCAAATGATAGGATCTACTGAGACATGGGGGTCTGTTGTGACTTTGTACAGTATTAAGTGGGAGAAAACAAATTAGTGACCTCAATCATAGAATTTTAGAATCCCTACGGTGCAGAAAGAGGCCATTTGGTCCATCGTGTCTGTATTGATAACTATCCCATCCAGGCCCTATCCCTATAACTCCATGTATTTACACTGCTAGACCCTTGACACCAAGGGGCAACCTATCATGGCCAATCCACCTAACCAGCATATCTTTTGACTGTTGGAGGGAACCGGAATACCAGGAGAAAACCCTTGCAGACACAGGGAGAACACGCAAATTCCACACAGTGACCCAAGGCCAAAATTGAACCCAGCAGTGCTAACCACCACGCCACCTCAACCTGTTTTACATCTCTCCAGATTTTTAATTTCATTAGCATCATTTTTATTCTCAGATGAAAACAATTTGGAGCATGATACCATAAACATGCTGGGAAAGAACGTTTTTTTGGCCTCGCACACAGTGGGGAGAACTACAAAAGGAGGATGTAGATGGGTTAGCAGAATGGTAAAGCACCTGGCAAGATGCAGTTATATGTAGAGAAAGTGTGGACTCATGCATTCTTGGAGGAAATACAAAAATGATGGGCGATTCTCCCAAAAAAGTTCTAAGTGCTGAATTGGTAGGAAAACTGGTGTAAATCACGAATGTTTTTTCAGTGGGAGTTCAGACTCAAATCTCCCACACTCTGTGCACTGCAGAGGTCACAATTGGAAATACTATTAAAAGTTCGATGGGCAGGGCGTATTCATGCCAGATTCTATCAGTTCTGGAACTCTGCACATGTGCATTGGGCCCAAACTGTCAGCCTCCTGTTTTCCAGCCAGCTCAGGACCCTGCAGCACCCCATGGCCCGATCACAGCTCCCAGGTGCATTCCCAGACCAGGCCTGACACCCTCCTGTCCCAGAGCTCCGCAATCTCCAGCCATCCCTGCCCCTCAGCAGTGACAATCCCCGCCCACCCGGGCAGAACCCTCCCCCAAGCCTGCCCCAATCGTTGGCCTCCCTCCAGCCCCAACCAATCCCCATGCAGAGTGGCAGCATGACTCCCCCAGCCCCATCAATCACCCTCTAAATCCCACCCACAACAGGCCCTGCTCCCTAGGCCCCACTCCCTTGGCATTGCCTGATGCCAGATGGTCATGACACCTGCATGGGCACTTTGCCCGTTGGGCAGTATCAGGGAACACAGGCTGTCACTGCCAGGGTGCCTATGCCAGGGGACATCACTGCCCCCCCCCACCCAACCCCCTGGAGATTGCTCCAATTGCCCCCCTTCACTCTAATGGGGTTTCCCGCTGGTTCCCTGAAAGTAGGGAGCTACTCTAAATCCTGCCGGAGTGAAATACTCTTGGTGGGTTGGGAGATGCTATTGGGTCTGGATAATTCAGTCCCAGGCCTGATAATGACATTTAAATTACATTATAAATAGATTAAAATCACTTATCTGGTCTTCCTGTTGGTTTCCAGCGAGGCCTCAACCGTGCCTGCTTTCCATGGTAGGAGATGTGCAAGTGTCGGGAACGCATGCATGAATTTCCTGAAATGACCGACATATGCATCTCCCAACTAGACATGCCAAAAAATTAACTCGTTGCAATGGGAGAATCGGGCCCATGGAACTTATAATAGAAAGAAAACAAAGGCTGCGCAGAAACCAAAGTCTTCAAATACATTCTTCCTTGGACATCAGAATACCATGAAAAGGGAAATAGCCTCTAAGTTTTAGAATTAAAATCAATTTGTATGAGAATTTGTGAAATTTGTACAAAGTCACATTTAGAGCACGGTGTGCAATTTTGGACATTACAAAAAGGGTAATAATGTCATAAAGAGCATTCAGAGTAGATTCGTCTAATTGATAATGAGGATAGAAAACATTGAAACTTTTCCCCAACAGAGAAAGCCGAAAGATTGAATTGATGAATTTAAAATTATGGAAGCTCATGAACATGCATCTGGAAAGCCTATTGTCTGTGGTTGGCAGGTCAGTGACAAGTGATTGGCAACTTAAAGCAGCCACTACTATAGTGAACAGAATGCTTAGAGCATAGATTACTTTTTCACAAGATGCATCTGAGACTGAAACCATTTTTTCAAGGATATGTGCAAAACAGACGAAGACCATAAGACACAGGAGCAGAATTAGGCTGGTCGGCTCACTGGGTCTGCTCAGCCATTCAATCATGGCTGATATTTTTCTCATCCCCATTCTCCTGTCTTTTCCCATAACCCCTGATCCCCTTATTAATCAAGAACCTAATTATCCCTGTCTTAAAGACACGCAATGACCTGGCCTCTACATCTTCTGTGTCAAAGAGTTCCACAGATTCACCATTCTCTGAGTGGAGAAATTTCTCCTCGTCTCTGTTCTAGCTTTTCCTACTAGTGGAAACATCTTCTCCACTTCCATCTAATCTAGGCCTCACAGTATCCTGTAAGCTTCAATAAGATCCCCCACATCCTTCTAAACTCCAACAAGTACAGACCCAGAGTCCTCAACCATTCCTTATACGGCAAGCTCTTCATTCCAGGGATCATTCTTGGAAAGGGTCCAGAGGAAGTTCACAAGGCCAAGATACAAGGATCATGGCGAGAAGAGGGCCATGGGATTATTTTTGTGTTGTTTGAGCGAAGAGCCCACACAAACGTAATGTAAACTTATATGGTTGTATTAATCTCTGCTCCTCAAAGATAAGCAAGGTCGCAGCAGTACCGTTCAGTCTTAACTTCCAGCATTCAACTCTAGCCTGCTCGCAGAAACATTGCATAGCATTTGTTCACTTCAGTTCATACCTGTCAGCATAGCCTTTGGTGTTAGTTCCAGATACGTATCCAGCTAACCCCTGAATCAATCTGATCAATTGCATTTGCATCTCCTGGTCAACAACTATCCCTCAACCAATGCCATCAAAACAAAATAACTGGTGACTTGCTCAAGGCCGTTAACCAGCTTTACTATGCACAGTTTGGTGCCTGTCTTTGTCTATTCAGTGACCACACTTTAAAGTAGGTAATTGACTACGAAGCACTCTGGTAAGTCCTGACGACAAGACAGGCATTGCATAAAAGAAAATTTATTTTTTCCTCTAAATACTCCATAATTCCACACGAGCACTCCAAATAGTTTCCTTGATATCTTGACATAGCTTAATATGCACATTCTAGTTACATTTGATGGTCAAAATAATCTGTTAATTAGACCTTGGGGGATTTTCCGGCTGTGCTTGCCCCAAAACCAGAAAATCCCACCCAAGGTCAATGGGCATTTCGATGGTCCGCCCCTCGCCCTCTCCAATTCCTGTGGCAGGTGGGCTGGTAAAATTCACTCCTTGGTCTCAACAAGGTGATGGTGTTATGTGCTTACTCCCCTTCTTTTCTTGTTCTGCACAATTTCGTCGTAAGCAGTGGAAATGTAGTGTGTGTGTTCATAACTAAACACGATGCAGTATGATTCTACTGATTTCCAAAAGTGTATTCCTAATCCGCAAGTATATCATTGCGAAGAGTTTTCCAAAAGTGCAATGATATACCTTAAGATTAGGAACTCAGAGTTTTTGAGAAGTGACCAAACCTTTACATAGAAAGGGTTACTGAGTCAGTTTGAATCATTTCTTAGTGAATGAATATTTATTGCCAATCACAGAGACCTGATGTACGTCCCTTGATTGTCCTCTCAGCCAGAAATCAAACTAAAAAAATGCAATGAGAAAAACAAGTACCTTAAAGTGAGTTCATATATAGCTGTACTTGGTGCAACTACATGGAATGAACAGAATGGAGAGCAACTTGGGAGCCTGCCCAGACTGAAATCCAACAATAAAATCCTGACAAGATTGTTGGTGACAGAATCTCTGATGTTGTACAAAAGGGGCAAACAGCAAGGAGCAGAGAGTCATTGGACAGAATTTTCCCATCCCACCCGCCACGGGAATCATAGCAGTTGGGAGCGGACACGCCATGCAAAGGTCTATTGACCTCGAGCGGGATTTTCTAGTCTTGGGGTGAGCGCAGCCAGAAAATCCTGCCCATTATCTTTTCATGGTCCGTTTACCAGGAAAATCTCCAGAAGTTAAAATGGCTTGGTTCTCATATTCAATTCCTTGTGGTTGGATTTCTGCCTCCAACTTTGCTAGAATTAAAATCAAAGCTTCAGCCAAGGGAGGAAATGACAATACTGTGAACTGAGGAGACTACAGTTGTGTTTCAATCTTGGCTCAGTTGGTCGTACTTTGCTGTTTGTGGGAATTTGCTGAGCATAACTTGGCTACTGCCTCTCCTATATTACAACAGTAGCTACACTTCAAAAATAACTTCAGTGGCTGCACAGTATTTTGAGAACCACCAGTGGTCTTGAAAAATGCTATATAAATGCAGGTCTTTCTTTTTAACTTTTATCTGAAATTTACAGTTTGAAGCAAAGTAGTTTAGAGTTATGTATACATTATCTCAGAAAAACCTGATATACCGTAAAACGACTAGGTTATGTCTACTATGCACTCTCTGAAATAAAAATAATTTTCTATTCTGGGATCTTTGTAGAAAAATAACATACTCCTTCATTCAGATTGGGATATGTGCATTTTGGACTTTTATATTAGTATCTCTGTATACATCTTATACATAAATGTTACTAAGATTATGCAGCAGGCTTTGAACATCTCCTTCCTGCAGAGCATTATGGCAGGGAATAAAGGAAGAGTATATCACCTTCAGATTCAATTTTAGATCTACTGGAATGATCTGCAGCTCAAGCGTCCGAAACTTCCATGCCCTTCCCCCGCCTAACATACTCTGCCAGTAAAATAGTGCACAATTTCCCATATACCTTTCCAATCCCCAAGTATAATTCTTTCTTCAGGCCATGCATCCTTTCCCAAGCTAACTCACAATCCAAAAAAGATTGCTTTTTTTCTCAATGCTGCAACCTCTTAACTCACTCCCCAGTGACAATTTCTCTACAACTGCCTTTCCCAGTTCACCACTAACTCCATAAGTGATCTTAAAAACAAAACTTGTCAAAAATGATATACAACTCTAATGAGACATCCACACGCTCAATTCAGGATCCCATGTCTCCACGTGGAAAACGTGTTGGACAAGAATTCAGTTAGCTAAACCTTTCCATCCATTTACAGTTAAAAAGATCAATGCTGCTAAATAACATACACCAAAATAATTAGACCAAAACATCAAACACAGGTTTGTTAAATTAATTCTGGGAAAAAACTAAATAATAGAACAGTATATTGAATCAGTTACATCTCAAAATGAATTGGTTATTCCCTCTGAAGATGGCTTTGAAGCACACTGGGCCATGACCTTACAAGTTGTACCATATATGGGTTGAAGTACTGAGAAGATCAGCCTCCCATCTGATTGAGGCCATCTGTATGCTCATTTCACACAGCAGTTCAACACTTCCTTGTTAAATGAACTGTGAGTTTTTTCCACATTCCTTCTAATTAGCACACATCTTATTTTAATTAACATGACAATTCAAAATAGTTTGTACATTACAAACAAAATATTTACTGGAATTAACTGGAAAAAGATAAAACCTTCATGTAATTGCTGGACAATACTATCCAGTCACTTTGCTCCTGCAATAGTAACCTATTCAGTATCTTTAAAAAATATCCATAGGTAACAATACAGGAAAAGGAATAGACTATTTAGCCGCTCAAGCCTGTTTCATCATTCAGTTAGATCGTGACTGATCTGAATCTCAACTTCATTGACCTACCTTTTGATTAGTGGTTCTTGCTGCGCTGACCTAACAAACAAATCTAGCTCAGCTATGAAAATTTCAACTGAGCCAGCATCATCAGGCAAGAAGATGCAGATTTCAATAATCACCTTTTTCCCTGCTACAGTCAGACTTTTGAATGGATCTACCTCTCACTAAGTTGATCTATCTCTACACCCTAGCTAAGACTGTAACACTACATTCTGCACTCTCTCATTTCCTTCTCTATGAATGGTATGCTTTGTCTGTATAGCATATAAGAAACAATACTTTTCACTGTACGCTAATACATGTGATAATAATAAAATAAATTCAAAATCAAAATATGCCAGTTTTAAAAAACGATTTGGTCCTTTGTAAGCAGTATCTCACCATTGGAAAGATATTATATTTTGGTCCTTTTGAAGTCATTTGAAATTTAACAGATGATAAACACAAAAACAATTTTGCATTAATATAGTACCTTTACAGCAAATGCTTCATAGAAATGTGAATAAAAAAATGATACTGGACACTGTCAGAGATTCATTCTGAAAATCATGCTAAAAAATACCAATTATAACATCAGCCTCATGCATTTTTGCCTGTGAAATAACAGTCCCTCTCCAAATAAGCAATGCATCACTATGAAGTCATCAACACTTTAATGGTGAAGATGTAGAATTCCCAAATGAATACTTTTCCTGCAGCTGAAGTAATGGAAAAAGTGGCAGGCCATTTTTAACGTGACTTGCTAAAATTGCCACCAATGGAAGTAAAAAGGGACTCCTGGGGTCTCCGCAGTCTTAATTATTCATATAAAGATTCGTAAATGAAGATATAATTATTTCCGTCCACCAGGATCATAAAACATCAAAGTTGATTTGCAAAACAATAAGCTAAAAAAAAGCCCGCGCAAATCTGCAAACCATCTGCATGTTTAAATGAATCAACAAGCCAATACCACAGGATTGTAAAATAAACACATGCGAAACACAATGGAAAACCAATGGGAGTTATCAGCAACATTGTGCCTATAATACAGATTGAGTGCAATGGAAAAGATTTTATACTTGAAATTTTGGAGTTGGCTGTGCGTTTTAGTTCATTAGCATGAATGCCAGTTGTGTGCAATTTGCTTCTTTACTCTTATACTGTTACTGTTGTTAAGTAGTCTAACCAGTATGATAATAAAACCAGTTTCAAACCTACCTTCACAGCCTGTGTTCAGACTCCTCGCAGAACAGGAATATACTGTCATTGTGAAAAACAAAGATGCAGATTTTATTGGAAAAATATTGGTGTATTAAACGTGCAAGTTATTTTTAATATGCAACTCAGCCAGCAGATTCGATAGATATTTATTTAGTTACAAATCTAAAGTGCATTTGGTCAATTTAGAATGCTGTCTCCCCCTTAGCCGCCCTGGTATTTTCAAGAACATTTTGGATATGTATGTCAATTGCTCATTAAAACCACCACAGAAAGTTAGGACTGGGATTTAACAAAGTAAGTACGTTTTTTAAAACAATGTGATCATCGTTAATGCAACATCTCTAATCGAGAAAGGGGAAAATATAAACTAATCAATCACAAGCCCAACATGTTGTCAGAGACTTTAACAATATCAAGTTATAAATTAAGATTTTAAAAAAATTATGGATGGAATGGTGGTACAGTGGTTAGCATTGCTGCCTCACAAGCCCAGGGACTCAGGTTTAATTCCAGCCTTGGGTGCCTGCATGGGTTTCTTCTGAGTGCTCGAGTTTCCTCCTACAGTCCAAAGATGTGTTGGTCAGGTGGACTGGCCATGCTAAATTGTTCCTTAGTGTCCAGGATGGCTAGGTTCGATGGATGGGAAATGTGTGTGGTTATGGGGCTGCGGAAGAGAGGGCCTGGATGAGTTGCTCTGTCAGCAAGTCAATGCAGACTCAATTGGCCTCTTTTGCATTTTCAGACTCTGTTTCTCCCTCCCTCTCTTTTGATCAGAATCTTCCTTTCCTTTTTGTTGCTTTTTCTATACTTGCTATAACTCTAATTAACAGACTCTATTCTGCTCTGTTTGTTTCTCAATCCTTAAGTCTAATTTGGTATAAGTAATATATTTTCAGTCACATTGATCACAAAGGTCTCAGATATTCCACTGCCATCTTATATGGGTACCAGTTACATGGGAAAGATGGGTATAGAGGGAAATGAGTCAAACCCAAGCTTAATGGTTAAAAAAACGGGGCTTGTTTCCATGCTATAAATTTCAATGACTGTACGCCCATATTACGTTTCCAGCAAAATATTTCAAACAATAAAGAACAATACAGCACAGGAACAGGCCCTCCAAGTCTGCATCGATTGTGTGTTCCTAACTAGACCACTTGTTTGTATTCCTCTATTCCCAGTCTGTTCATGTGGCTATCTACATAAGTTTTAAATGATCCTAGCGTGTCTGCCTCAACCACCCTACTTGGCAGCGCATTCCAGGTCCCCACCACCCTCTGTAAAATACGTCCCCCTGCATGTCTGTATTGAACCTTGCCCCCCTACCCCCACCCTTTACCTTGAACTTGTGACCCCTTGTGATCATCATTTCTGACCTGGGGAAAAGCTTCCACCTGTTCACCCTAACTATGCCCTTCATAATCTTATAAACCTCCATTAGGTCGCCCCTCAACCTTCATCTTTCCAGGGAGAACAACCCTAGTTTACTCAATCCCACCTCATAGTTAATACCCTCCATACCAGGCAACATCCTGGTAAACCTTTTCTGCACTCTCTCCAAAACCTCCAGACGCAGTATTCCAAATGTGGCCTAACCAACATTCCATATAACTGCAACACCATATGCCAACCTGTATACTCTATGCCTCGTCCAATAAAGGCAAGTATGCCATATGTCTTCTTCACCATCTTTTCCACCTGTGCTACCACCTTTAAGGATCTGTGGACTTGCACACCCAGATCCCTCTATGTGTTTATACTCCTGATGGTTCTGCCATTTATTGTATAGCTACCCCCTGCATTAGATCTACCAAAATGCATCACTTTGCATTTAACTGGATTAAATTCCACCTGCCATTTCTCCACCCAATTTTCCAGCCTATCTATATCCTGCTGTATTCTCTGCCAATGTTCATCACTATCCGCAACTCCAGTAATCTTTGTGTTGTCCACAAACTTACTAATCAGACCAGCTACATCATCTTCCAAATATTTATATATCACAAACAGCAGAGGTCCCAGTACAGAGCCCTGCAGAACATCACTAGTAAGAAGTCTCACAACACCAGATTAAAATCCAGCAGGTTATTTGATAGCAAAAGCCACTAGCTTTTGGAGCGCTTGCTGCCCCTTCATCAGATCACTTACCTGAAGAAGGGGCAGCAAGCACTCCAAAAGCTAGTGGCTTCTGATACCAAATAAACTGTTGGGCTTTAACTTGGTGTTGAGACTTCTTACTGTGTTTACCCCAGTCCAAAGCCAGCATCTGCACATCATGAACACCACTAATCACAGACGTCCAATCAGAAAAAGACCCCTCTACTGCTACCCTCTGTCTTCTATGGCCAAGTCAGTTCTGCACCCATCTAGTTAGTTCACGTTTGATCTCGTGTGATTTAACCTTTTGCACCAGCCTGCCTTGAGGGACCTTGTCAAATGCTTTACTAAAATCCATGTAGATGACATCCACGGCCCTTCTTTTGTCAATCATTTTTATCACCTCCTCGAAAAACTCAATTTTGTGAAGCAAGCTGAAGAATGCAGAAAAACGTGTAACTAATAGCACATATTGTGAGATGGCCCTCTCCTGCAGGATCTGGTTAATTTCTTGATACCATAAAATAATTAATTTGCATTTTTATTTACACAGCACTTTTTAAAAATACGCATTTTTTAAAAATTCAATATAGCACATAACTGCACACAGTAGTAACCAAAGCAACTTCTGGCCTACTGTTCAGAAACTAGAAGAGGGGTAGGCCATTTGGCCCTTCGAGCCTGCTCTGCCACTTATTTTGATCATGACTGATCATCAAATTCAACATCCTGATCCCTCCTTCCCCTATATACTTGATTCTGTTAGCCCCAAGAGCTATATCTAATTTCTTCTTGAAATCACACTATGTTTTGGCCTCAACTACATTCTGTGGTAGTGAATTCCACAGATTCACCACCCTCTGGATGAAGAAATTTCTCCTCACCTCAGTTCTAAAAGGTTTACCACTTATCTCAAACTATGACCCCCCAAGTTCTGGATTCCTCCACCATCCCGAACATTCTTTCTGAATCTATCCTGACCAATCCAGTTAGAATTTTATAAGTTTCTTGGTTAGGTTGCTGAGAAAGACAACAATTGACGTAACAACTTTACTCAGATTCTAAATAAGCAAGAAAGAGACTTTGATCAGTCTTTTGTTGAGTGCCACATTTTCATTGAAAGACTGCAGTCCTCCAAAGTTCAACTGAAAGCACATCTCGCCCTCTGCATTCGTGTGTGCACTGCAAAAGCAAAGTGCCTGTATAAAGAACATTTTATTATCGGTCAATCAACCTCACTGTTAAAACAAAAATAAATACATTATTGATCTATGAAAAACTAATACCACAGCACACACAAATCACAACACAATTGCCTTTTAAACTACAGGACAATAAAGCAATTATATCAGAGTTCAAAATGGTTTACATAGGCCTCTGGGGAGAAGATGGTTCAATATTCCAACTACAGAACTAGGCTTTCCGCAGAGTTTCTCTGCATGCTGTACAGCTTGTGTCACTCAATCAAGATTCCGTCCTGCCTGGGCTGAAAAGTCCAAAGCCACAAACAACATCCTTTGTGACTGTAATTGTGATAAACTAACCTTCCTCAACCTGTATGCACCCTTGAACAAGGCTGACCAAGCCACCCCCCACCCTCAGCCAGCTGGGTGGAACTATACTGGCTTGTTTCCATGCTTATCTACAAAGTCATTGTCAGATAATCAACTCTAATGGTTTCTCTTCCCTCTACGTTACATCTAGAGTCTCCTAAGACAAAATCTGGTCGTTTCCTATTTCTCATCCTAATGTTGCCCCTTGGCCACGTCATCTGAAAGGGCATCAGGTTCCGCATGTACACTGACAACACCCAGCTCTACCTTGCCACCACCTCTCTCAATCCTACAATGCTTTTAGATTGTCATACTGCTTACTGGCAAGTTAGTGCTGGAAGAGCAGAGATTTCCTCCAACTAAATACTGGGGGGTCTGAAGCCATCACCTTCCATCCCCATCAGAATCTCCGGTTCTCCAGCCACAAACTCCGTCCTTCTGCATAGCATTAATCTGAGGCTGAGCCAGACTATTCTCAACCTTGGTATCACACTTGATCCAGAGAAGGAATTCTGTCCCCATATCTGTGCCAGGCTGACAAGTGGCAAGTAACATTCATGCACACAAATGCTATGCAATGACCATCAACTTGTGATTGAGATTCATTTGAAGATGAATTCACTGACTTTTGAAACTCATGTGAGGTTATGAAACCACTCTAACCACTGCCCCTGGACATTCAATGGCGTTATCATCACTGAATCCTCCACTGTCAACATCCATGGTGTTATCATTGACCAGAAAGTCAACTGGACTCACCACATAACCACGGTGACTACAAGAGTAGGTCAGAGGTTAGGAATGCTGCGGCGAATAACTCACCTCCTGACTCTTCCAAAACCTAGACACCATCTACAAGGCACAAGTCAGGAGAGTGGTGGAATACTTCCCACTTGCCTGGATGGGTGGAACTCCAACAACACTGAAGAAGCTTGACACCATCCAGGAGAAAGCAGCCCCGCTTGATTGGCATCACATCTACAAACTTGAACTCCACCAGCGTTGCTCAGTAGCAGCAGTGTGTACTATCTACAAGATGCACTGCAGCAATTCATCAAAGATCCTTATACCTTCCAAAGCCATGACCACTTCCAAGTAGAAGGACAAGAGCAGCAAGTTCCCATCCAAGCCACTCATGTTCCTGATTTGGAAATATATTGTCATTCCTTTGCAGTTGCTGGGTCAAAATCCTGAAATTCCCTCCCTAATGACATTGTGGGTCAACCTACAGCACATGGACTGCAGCGATTCAAGGCAGCTCACCACCATCTTCTCAAGGGCAACTAGGGATTGTCAATAAATCCTGGTCAGCTTGCAATGAATGAATGAATGAATAAATAAAACAGCATCACAAAAACTGCCTATTTTCACATCTGTTGCATCATCAGATTCCACCCCAGCTCACCTGCTGTTGAAATACTCATTCCATGAAGTCATTACACCTAGACTTGACTACTCCAGCATTCTTCTGGCCAGCTTCCCATCTTTCATCCTACATCAACCAAGATCATTCAACCACATCCTAATCTGCATCAAGTCCTGTTCACCCAGAACTCCGGTGCTTGCCGACCTGCACTGGTTGGCAGTCTAGCAACACTTCAACATTAAAATTCTCATCCTCGTTTTCAAATCCTTCCCTGGCCTTACCCATCCATATATTACTTGCTGCTCTAGTTCTACAATCCTCTGAAATCTATGCACATTTCATTTCTTGCCCATTTTATTCCAATGGCTTCACCGTTGCTGGCCACACCTTTGGCTGCCTGACACCAAGTTCTGGAATTTTCTTCCTAAACCTCTTCACCTTTCTACATTTCTTTAGACTCTCCGTAAAACTTGCCTCTTAGACCAAGCTTTTGGGCATCAGTCCTAATGCTTATGAAGTGACCTGGTGTCAAATTCTGTTTGATGTCAGTCCTGTGAAGTACGTTGGGATGTCTGACTATGTTAAAGGTGTGCAAGTTGTTGTTACAGTGCATTTTTACGAACATTTTCTCTTCCCGTCTCAGTCAGGTTTGGGAATGAGCTACATATGTTTAAGCAGCTCATTTATTCAGCCATACATATAGCACTTTTGGGCATTCACTACATGGGTGGCATGATGGCAAATGGTTAACAATGCTTCCTCACAGCATCAGTGACCCAGGTTCAATTCCAGCCTTGGGTCACTCTGTGTGGAGTTTGCACTTTCTCCCCACGTCTGTGTGGGTTTCCTCCGGGTACTCCAGTTCTCTCCCACGGTCCAAAGATGTGCGGGTTAGGTGGATTGATCATGCTAAATTGATCCTAGTGTCAGGGGGATTAACAGGGTAAATGAGGATTACGGAAAGACAGCCTGGGTGGGACTGTTCAGACTCGATGAGCTGAATGGCCTCATTCTGTACTGCAGGGATTCTATGATTTTATGAAAGACATCGGATAAATGCAAGTTGTTCCTGTAAGTTCAGCGACACCAGGCCAACACAACTAGCTAAAACATCAGGTGGGCTAATATGCAGAAAACAAGACCTTTCTTTAGGAAATAAATGTCAGAGATACACAATATAAAAATGCACGCCTAGCTGACACCATCATACAAAGACTTTTAGAAAACAGAGCTTGGTGCAGGCAGCTGATTTGATCTTGTTGGTATCATACCACAGCTGGAGTTGAAACAGGAACGATTATTATCAATAGCATAAATTGTATTTCTATTCAAAACTGGCTGTAACAATTCCTATCATAGGCTGCCCCCATCCCAATTTGTAGACTAAGCTTTAACATTTCTATAGAGGTTCTTTGGGCGTCCATGTTTTACAGATCAAAATAATGTAGATTTTCTTAAAAACTGAGCCTTTTTTTGAAGTAAGCATTTTATGGTGTCAGCAGGACCTGCAAGAGAGGGGCATTTTACAGCATGTACCCACCATCAATTCCATTTTTCTTGCACACTCTAGCTTGAAATTTATTGGGTTATATATTACTAGGAATGGACAGTAGCGACAGTGCTGTGAGGGAAATGAGACATCTGGAAGCTTGGGTTATTGATCCTGCTGATGCAAACGGTCATGAATGAAGCCCAGTCCATCATGCAAACCAGCCTCCCATCCATTGATTCTATACATACACTGCCTTGGAAAAGCAGCCAACATAATCAAGGGCTCCATGCGCCTTGGACATTCTCTCTTCCACCTTCTTCCATTGGGAAAAAGATACAGAAGTCTGAGGTCATGTACCAACCGACTCAAGAACAGCTTCTTCCCTGCTGTCACCAGACTTTTGAATGGACCTACCTTGCACTGGGTTGATCACTCTCTACAACCTAGCTCTGACTGTGACACTACATTCTGCACCCTCTCCTTTCCTTCTCTATGAAGAGTGTGCTTTGTCTGTATAGCATACAAGAAACAATACTTTTCACTGTATCCCAATACATGTGACAATAATAAATCAAATTAAGTCAAAGAAAAGGAGGAATAAGAGAGAAGGGGGAGTGAAATATTGTTACAATGGGTACAGAAAGAGAAATGGAGTGGAAATGAAAGATAAATTAAGAGATGGAGAAAAGATACAGAAAAGTTGGAAAAAGTTCCATTTTAGAAATTTTAAATATCAAATTTAAACGTGCTGGGAAGAGATTGAACAGCACCAAGTATCCTTATTCCTAGTTAGAGATGATGCTTGATTGTTAAAAATCTTTTTTTTGCTAGTTACTTTAAGAGTTTTCTTTCCAGTGCCATATAAAATACTTCCCAAATAATATATAATATAGAAATACAACAGGACACGTGAAGTAATTATGTACCCTCAGATAGGTACAAAACACATTCAACAAATATATCCATACGCATTCGATATAGTGCTATCAAAAAAAACAGCTTGTGTGTGCCAAGAGTGAGAGCATTGTACGAATATGTGATTAAAGATATAAAATTCATTTTATTCTTAAGTGGTGTCAATTCTTTTACTCCACCAATGTACTGTTCATCATTCCTTTTGGAAAGCGCTCAGGTATTAGCACCATTGTAGTCCGATGTGCTCAAACACGCAATCTGACACTCATTATTTCTTGAAAAGGGCCAAAGTGTTAGAATAGAGTTTTAAAAGCACAAGAGTAAAAGATAGAATTAGAGGATATGCTGGGCACAGCTTGCAAGAAGTTGCCATGCTCTGGCGCCATTTTGAAGTCAGGAAAAGTTCTATTATCCTGCACCTATCATCAGCAATGCACACTCTGGTTTTCAGACTTATTTTATTCTCTCCCAATCCCTTCAGTCTTGTCTTTTTCAATTACAGTTTCTCATGTGATCTGGTGGCTATTACAGAGACGTGGCTGCAAGGTGACAGGGACTGGGAGCTGAATGTCCAGGGGTATCAAGTGTTTAGGAAGGATAGGCAGGAGGAAAAAGCCGGGGGGGCGGGGGGGGGGGGGGGTGCGTAGCTCTGCTGATTAAGGATAGCATCAAGGTGGTAGCAAGGGATGATATTGGAGCAGAACGTGGAATCGTTGTGGGTGGAGATTAGGAACAGCAAAGGGAGGAAGACGCTGGTGGGTATCGTCTATAGGCCCCCAAATAATGACCTGGAGGTGGGGCAGGCTGTTAACGCACAAATAAATGCAGCGTGCAGGAATGGAATGGTGATAATTATGGGGGATTTCAATCAACATATTGATTGGTCGACCCATATTGGACGCGGTGGGCTTGGGGAAGAGTTCTTGGAATGCTGCCGGGATAGTTTCCTTGAACAGTGTGTGTTGGAGCCGATGAGGGAGTGAGCTATTTTGGATCTGGTGTTATGTTATGAGGTGGGTGGAATTAGGGATCTTGTGGTGAAGGATCCTCTTGGGAAGAGTGATCATTGTATGGTGGAGTTTCTGATGCAGATGGAGGAGGAGAAAGTGGGCTCCCGGACATGTGTCCTTTGTTTGAACAGAGGGGAGTACGGTAGGATGAGAGAGGAACTGGCGAATGTTGATTGGGGGAGCGCGTTGGAAGGTAGGTCTGCTGAGGAACAGTAGAGGATCTTTAAGGAGATCTTTCTTGGTGCTCAGCAGAAATTTATTCCGATGGTTAAAAAGGATCGTAGGAGGAGAGGTAATCAGCCATGGATAACGAAGGAGGTAAAGGAAAGTGTTAAATTAAAAGCGGATGCGTTTACAGTAGCTAAGAGTAGTGGGCGAGAAGAGGATTGGGAGAGGTTTAAATGTCAACAAAGAACGATAAAGAAGGGTAGGAGAAACTATGAAGCGGGGCTAGCGCTTAATATAAAAAAGGATAGCAAGAGTTTTTATAAATATATAAAAAGGAAGAGGCTGGCTAGGGTGAATGTTGGACCCTTAGAGGATGAGAGGGGGAACTTAGTGGTAGGGGATGGGGAAGTGGCTGAGGCCTTGAATAACGTTTTTGTTTCGGTCTTCACGGAGGAGGACATGAATAATTTGCCGGGTGATAGCGATGGAAAGATGGTATGAGTGGAGGGCCTGAATGACATTATTGTTACTAGAGAGGCGGTGCTCGACAGACTGGAGGGACTGATTGTGGACAAGTCCCCAGGACTGGATGGAATGCATCCAAGGGTTCTGAAAGAAATGGCGGAGGTGATAGTGGATGCTTCAGTGATTATTTTCCAAACGTCGCTGGATTCCGGGGAAGTGCTGGAAGATTGGAAAACGGCTAATGTTACGCCGTTGTTTGAGAAGGGTGGCAGGCAAAAGGCAGGGAATTACAGGCCGGTTAGTTTAACGTCTGTTGTAGGTAAAATGTTAGAATCCGTGATCAAGGAGAAAATAGCGAGGCATCTTGAGGAGAATTGTTTGATAGAGCAGACGCAGCACGGTTTTGTTAAGGGGAAGTCGTGTCTGACGAATTTATTGGAGTTCTATGAGGATGCGTCTAGGGCGGTGGATAGAGGAGAGCCGGTGGATGTGGTGTTTCTTGATTTTCAGAAGGCGTTTGATAAGGTGCCTCACAAGAGGTTATTACAGAGGGTCAGGGGGCATGGAGTTGGGGGTAGGGTGTTAGCGTGGATAGAGGATTGGCTGTAAAATAGGAGGCAGAGAGTGGGGGTCAATGGGTGCTATTCGGATTGGCGGTTGGTGACTAGCAGAGTGCCCCAGGGGTCGGTGCTGGGGCCTCAGCTATTTACCATTTATATAGATGATCTGGAAGAGGGAACCAAGTGTATGGTGTCGAAATTTGCTGATGACACCAAGATTGGTGGAACGGCAAATTGTGCGGAGGGTGTGGAGAGTCTGCAGAAGGATCTAGATAGGCTGGGCGAATGGGCCAGGAACTGGCAAATGGAATCTAATGGTGGCAAATGTGAGGTTGTCCACTTTGGCAGGAATAATGGTAGGAAGGACTATTACTTACATGGCGAAAAACTGCAGCATGCGACGGTGCAGAGGGACCTCAGGGTTCTTGCGCATGAGTCGCAAAAACCCAGCCTGCAGGTGCAGCAGGTGGTCAGGAAGGCAAATGGGATGCTGGCCTTCATAGCGAGGGGGATTGAATACAAAAGCAGGGAGGTCTTGCTGCAGCTGTATAGGGCACTGGTGAGGCCACAGCTGGAGTACTGTGTGCAGTTTTTGTCGCCGCACTTACACAAGGATATTTTGGCCTTGGAGGGAGTGCAGAGGTTTACTAGGCTGATACCGGAGTTGAGGGGGTTGAACTGTGAGGAGAGGCTGAATAAACTAGGCTTGTACTCGTTAGAGTTTAGAAGAATGAGGGGAGATCTCATTGAGACATATATGATGATGAATGGGATGGATAGGATAGAGGTGGAGAGACTCTTCCCGCTCAGAAAGGACAGTAGGACTAGGGGGCACAGCCTCAAGATAAAGGGGGGGCGGTTTAGAACGGAGTTGAGGAGGAACTTTTTCACTCAAAGAGTGGTGAATCTCTGGAATTCTCTGCCCGTTGAAGTGGCGGAGGCTGCCTCGCTAAATATTTTTAAGACGCGGGTTGATAGGTTTTTGATAAGCGAGGGGATTAAGGGTTATGGGGAGAGGGCGGGAATGTGGAACTGAGACACGACAGGTCAGCCACGATCTTATTGAATGGCGGGGCAGGCTCGAGGGGCTAGGTGGCCTACTCCTGCTCCTATTTCTTATGTTCTTATGTATGTTCTTATGTTAAATCGGCCACTTCCAATTTCATGAGGCCCATCTCCAATACGTTCTCATTCAATCTATGTCTCATTGTCTTCTCAGTCCTTGTTTGATTTCATGAGACTTTTCTACTCAATATTAGAAAATATTGCATGTAATTTTGTTTTGTTGAACTGAAAGCTCTTCATTTTCTCACTTGTGTTTCCAGTAGTGGAACCTCTAATTATAGCTAACAACATCTAATTTCAAATTATTGACTGAAATCTAGACATTTCAAAATCAATTAAAAATAGACAGCATGGCAGTATAGTTCTGCAATTGTTTCTTTTGTGCAATCAGTTTGAGAAATCCAACATCCACCACATTTTTTTCCACATAAGTCTCTAACACAATCCTTAAAAAATGTGTAATTAACATTTGACCAGTTAATCAGCAAGATAATCACAAAAGAGATGTTAGCCAATGGATATTGAAATATGTTTTACTGTAGCATCATATTAAAGTTTGTTTTTATGGAGTAAAAATGTTCCGATTTACCTTGGCTGCATGTAAATTTTCAAAGAACCCTGCAGTGCAGAAGGTGGCCATTTGGCCCATCAAGTCTGCACTGACAATTTAGCACGGCCAATCCGCACACCTTTGGACTGTGGGAGGAAATGGAAGCACCGGGAGGAAACCCATGCAGGCATGGGGATAATGTGCAGACTTCACATAAACAGTGACCCAAGCCAGATATTGAACCCAGGTACCTGGAGCTGTGAGGCAGCAGCGCTAATCACTATGCTATCATGTCGCCCCTATGGATTATGTGGGCTATGGACTATAATTAAGTGAAGTTCTACTGGACAGCAAACTTTGCATTGCATCTAAGCATATGAATAACATCTAACTTCAAATTACTGACTGAAATCTACACATTTCAAAATCAATTAAAAATAGACAGCATGGCAGAATAGTTCTGCAATAGTTTCTTTTGTGCAGTCAGTTTGAGAAATCCAACATCCATCTTCTCAATTGCTTAATACATCCTCCATTATGCCAAGCAATAAGACCATTGTCTTCACCACCACTAAACAGGAACATAAGAAATAGGAGCAGGAGTAGGCCATCTAGCCCTTCGAGCCTGACCCGCCATTCAATAAGATCATGGCTGATCTGTCATGGCTCAGTTCCACATTCCCGCCCTCTCCCCATAACCCTTAATCCCCTCGCTTATCAAAAACCCATCAACCCACGTCTTAAAAATGTTTAGCGAGGCAGCCTCCACCACTTCAACGGGCAGAGAATTCCAGAGATTCACCACTCCTTGAGTGAAAAAGTTCCTCCTCAACTCCGTTCTAAACCGCCCCCCCTTTATCTTGAGGCTGTGCCCCCTAGTCCTACTATCCTTTCTGAGCGGGAAGAGTCTCTCCACCTCTATCCTATCCATCCCATTCATCATCTTATACGTCTCAAATGAGATCTCCCCTCATTCTTCTAAACTCTAACGAGTACAAGCCTAGTTTATTCAGCCTCTCCTCACAGCTCAACCCCCTCAACTCCGGCATCAGCCTAGTAAACCTCCTCTGCACTCCCTCCAAGGCCAAAATATCCTTGCATAAGTACGGCGCCCAAAACTGCACACAGTACTCCAGCTGCGGTCTAGATAGGCTGGGCGAATGGGCCAGGAACTGGCAAATGGAATTTAATGTTGGCAAGTGCGAGGTGGTCCACTTTGGTAGGAAGGATTATTACTTACGTGGCGAAAAACTGCAGCAGGCGACGGTGCAGAGGGACCTCGGGGTCCTTGTGCATGAGTCGCAAAAACCCAGCTTACAGGTGCAGCAGGTCAGGAAGGCTAATGGGATGCTGGCCTTCATAGTGAGGGGGATTGAATATAAAAGTAGGGAGGTCTTTTATATTCAATCCCCCTCGCTGTGAAGGCCAGCATCCCATTAGCCTTCCTGACCTGCTGCACCTGTAAGCTGGGTTTTTGCGACTCATGCACAAGGACCCCGAGGTCCCTCTGCACAGTCGCCTGCTGCAGTTTTTCGCCACGTAAGTAATAATCCTTCCTACCATTATTCCTACCAAAGTGGACCACCTCGCACTTGCCAACATTAAATTCCATTTGCCAGTTCCTGGCCCATTCGTCCAGCCTATCTAGATCCTTCTGTAGACTCTCCACACCCTCCGCACAATTTGCCGTTCCACCAATTTTGGTGTCATCAGCAAATTTCAACACCATACACTCAGTTCCCTCCTCCAGATCATCTATATAAATGGTAAATAGCTGAGGCCCCAGCACCGACCCCTGGGGCACTCCACTAGTCACCAACCGCCAATCCAAATAACACCCATTGACCCCCACTCCCTGCCTCCTATTTGACAACCAATCCTCTATCCACGCTAACACCCTACCCCCAACTCCATGTCCCCTGACCTTCTGCAATAACCTCTTGTGAGGTACCTTGTCAAACGCCTTCTGAAAATCAAGAAAGACCACATCCACCGGCTCTCCTCTATCCACCACCCTAGACACATCCTCATAGAACTCCAGTAAATTTGTCAGACACGACTTCCCTTTAACGAAACCGTCTGCTCTATCAAGCAATTCCCCTCAAGATGTCTCGCTATTTCCTCCTTGATGACAGATTCTAACATTTTACCTACAACAGACGTTAAACTAACAGGCCTATAATTCCCTGCCTTTTGCCTGGCACCCTTCTTAAACAGCGGCGTAACATTAGCCGTTTTCCAATCTTCCGGCACTTCCCCGGGATCCAGCGACGTCTGGAAAATAACCACCAAGGCATCCACTATCACCTCCGCCATTTTTTTCAGAACCCTCGGATGCACTCCATCCGGTCCTGGGGACTTGTCCACAATCAGCCCCTCCAGTCTGTCGAGCACCGCCTCTCTAGTAACAGTAATGTCATTAAGACCCTCCAGTCCTACCACCTTTCCATCTCTAACACCCGGCAAATTATTCACGTCCTCCTCCGTGAAGACAGAAACAAAAAAGTTATTCAAGACCTTCGCCATATCCCTATCCCCTACCACTAGGTCCCCCTTCTCATCCTCTAAGGGACCAACATTCACCCTAGCCAGCCTCTTCCTTTTAATATATTTATAAAAACTCTTGCTATCCTCTTTTATATTAAGCACTAGCCCAGCTTCATAGTTTATCCTACCCTTCTTTATCAACTTCTTTGTCAATCTTTGTTGACATTTAAACCTCTCCCAATCCTCTTCTCGGATTGGTATAGGCTAGTGGGTCATTGTTTTTGTAACTGGTCGGCGCAACATCGTGGGCCGAAGGGCCTGTTCTGCGCTGTAATGTTCTATGTTCTATATGTTCTACTACTCTTAGCTACTCTAAACGCCTCCGCTGAACAAGATTGGAACAATTCTCCAGAATGAACTTTCTCCTTTTTTTATTGAATTCACATCATGCCTCATGGTACATTTTATGTCATACGAGTATTGAGAGATAATCTGTAACAGCAACATATTCGCTTACTGCTTTTAGTGTAATATGAAAGGTTCAAGGGCATTTTGCAGGCACGTTTAAAAGCTAAATTTTGAGACCAAGTTGCACAAAGAGTTATTAGGTCAGACGACCAAAAGCTTGGTCACAGAGGTAAATTTTAAGGAGTACCTCAAAGGAGAAAAGAAAAGAAAGGCAGAGAGGTGTAAGGAGGGAATTCCAGAGCTTAGGGCCTATTAAGTTGAAGCATAGTTGGATAAATATAGATATCTTAGCTGGATGATTTATCATCATTCTAAGTTTTTTTATATTTTGCTTTTGAAGTTTTACTAATTGGGAAGGAAAAGCATCATTAAGTAATTAGCAGTAATTATTTTTCAAAACTGTTACTAACTGAAGCTCATCATAAAGATGCTACCAAAATCACAGTAAAATATGAGAGGAGATCACAAAGCAATGGCACAAAGTCATCCTTGGCTCAGCTGGCAACATTAACGTCTTAGTCCACAGCTTTGAGCACATAACTGACACTTCTGTGCAGTATTGAGCAAGTGCTGCATTGCCAAAAGATGCCCCCTTTCCAAACAGACATTAAACAAAGAATCGTCTGCACTCGCGTGTGAAAGATTCCACTGCATTGATTGAAGAGCAGTTTTATTCTTCCCCCAATACTGACCTCAGCTGGAATACATCACTTCTGGACATCACACTTCAGGGAGTTTGCCAAGGCCTTTGAGAGGTTGCAGAAGGAGATTTAGGAGAATTCAATTCAAGTTGTGGAGTTCAATTATGTGGAGAAACTTGAGAAACTGGTGTTGTTCTCGTTAGGCTAGAGAAATTAAGGGGAAATTTAACAGAAGGGTTCAATATTATGTAATATTTTAAGAGACTAAGTAGGGAATACTGTTCCCACTAGCTGATGTTCAGTAACCACAGGTAACAAGGGGAAATTTTTGTTTTCCAAAATGCATTGCTTGACAGGCAATAAGTAACTTTCTATTGTGAACTGGATTAATATTTGAAAGACACTGAGGAGAAAGCAAGTAGGGCTAGTTCAATTGGTCTTTCAAAGACCCAGCACAGGTACGAAGGACCTAATAACCTCCTTCTCTGCATAATTAGCCTATTGTTGGTACCAACCACTTCAAATCATAAGGTACAGAAAATGATTTGCTAGTAATGCTGCAAAAATACCATTAATGTCCACCTTCTGGACATTGCAACACTGCCAACACAGACATAATGGACTAAATGGCCTCCTTTTATGCTGTATGATTTGATAACTCATTGGCATTTTGGGAATAACTGCAATGAGCAAGTCATCTAACTTTTAGACTCATCCGCACAGTTCTACAGTGATAGGTCTGTAGGTTGGTAGGTGATGTGGTCGGCGCAACTTGTGGGCCGAAGGGCCTGTTTGTGCTGTAGTGTTCTATGTTCTATGTTCTATGTTAACCTAAGGCTGCAATTTATTGCATTCAGATGACAATGTCGATCATTGGCTTAAGCTTCACTCCAATATGGCCACTGAACCATTTGATTAGGTTACTGTACAATCTTGTATTTTGCTTCCAGCAAGCTGTTATTTTACCTGATTCCAGTCGCAATTATCAGATTGCACTGTTAGGTCGTGCACTGATGCACAATGCTATAGGATTTGTACATTAAACTAGTCACCATTTCAGGCCTAAAGCAAGCCCGACCGTAGTACTCATGACTCGTTATGCTATTTCAAAGACAATTCGTCATCTCTATGCAGTTGCCAACTGTTACTGAGCATAACCAATCAAGTAAAATGAAATTTGTAGGATATGGACATCTTCGGGGCTGACATAAGCTATCCCATTTTTTTAATAGAAAAACAGTTTGTTCTCATTTTCAAATGGTCATTGGATGTAATGTAAAAAGTTGCCAAGTATCTTGAAGAGCCAGCTGAGATGACAGTGACCAGTAACACTAAACAGCTACAACAAAGCAAAAATCTCTTCCAAATACACGAGTATGCAGCTCCACTCACTTGACAGTTTTATAGCCCAAGTTCCTGCTTTATTTGCTCTCACTTGCAGCAGAGTGCAACTTCAGTAATGAACTGCACTTCTCAGTTCCACTTACCAGCGTTAGATAAATCACAGGATCAAACAAAAGGTGGAAATGTGATGACAGCTTGTGCCAGTATACTGAAGCTTCTTAAAGCACATCTTAGAATACATTAAGGACACTTAAGAAGGAAAACACAACAGTTACCCTGTGCATATGAGCGAAACTGAGCAGCCAGTGTGCAGGAAGGCTGATTAATAACTAGGACGTTCAGGCTTGTCCATCACTTTGCGGTAACGAGACCTGGAACAGCCTTTCACTCAGCAAAGTCAAAGCTCCTCAAAGAAACAGACCCACCATCAGGAGTTTGGGGAAAGAATGTAGGATTGGGGAGACGAGCTACCAGCAGCCAGTGAAGAAATCTATAGATAAAATGCTGTGGCAGGAAGGATGGTTCTTCCTTCACTGTTCGCATATGCTTTCCCTGATTAGAGAGGTGTGAGGGGGAATCCCGATAGTAAGATTTTTTTAAACCATTAGACATTAAGGCATTGATAAAATTACTAGCATTAAGTTAAATGACTTTTAAAACAAGTTTATTAGCTAACAAAAAAGCAGTTTACACGTGATGCAGTAAGAGATTTAAACAAGTGATTGTGATTTTAAAACACATATGCTGATATTTTGAATGTATTAAGGTACATTGTTCACTTTCGTTAAAGGCAATTTGCTGCAAAGCATCATGGTAAAAGGCATCAGGGCGAAGTCATATTTCAAGAAAATGTTTAAAACTTGAGAATATGAAAGATTAATCAGTAAAATTTCAGGCAGACGGGACATTTTGGACACTTAATCATATTTCATGAATAGGGTTTATTCGCTGTCCAGACAAGATGGATGCATGCCCAGTGGAGTCATGTATTAATCTGGTTTGGCAGCGACATTTAAGGGAATCCACGAGAACATTCGTTTGAACTTTGGACTAGCATCTGAAGTTACTAGGCAACACAGGAAGTGGGGCTAACCAAGCCAGGAATTAGCTTCCGAGTTTTACGGACTAATAAAATGCCATTATACCAGAGGGTAAGATGCAGTTGGCGAAGATATATGACAGGTATTATTGCTGATTTGTGTATACTGAAAATGACTGATTTTAAGCTAATGACAGGTGAGAGTAATTGATAAGAAAACCTATAATTGATCTGTTTTGAATTGTACAATTCAGAATTCATTGGAGAGGTCTAGCTGCTCTTTCTCAGATCCTTCTGATGGTCTCCAAGCAGCCACTGGTCTAAATAAAGTTAGATCTTTAAACTAAGACACTGGCTACATGAGTTTTGTACTGTCCAAAATTAAGGCGACCTCAAGTATCCCACCAACAAGGGGTTGGCAAAATCACTGTATGTAAGTCAGTTTGAGGCAGCAGTGGGTTTCCTTATGCAAACATTTTTTTTGCTGAATGGACAGTTCCTTACTCAACATCCGTTGCAGCAGAGAATCCACTCTATCCCCTGGACAGGGCCATGCAAACATTCAATCCCAGAACTAAAATAGTTTCGCTCAAATAAAGAGTACCTCATTCCATAAAAATCAGCAAATACACAGCTGCCTCACATTGATCTCACAAAGGGGAAGAGCCCCAAAAGAATTTGGAGGGAGAAAGGAAGCAAGCTACAAGGGGAATTGTCATTGAAACATTCACAGAGTTGGGATCAGATGCAACAGCTTTGCAACAAGCAGAGTCCAGTGTTTCGAGTAGGAAGAGGGCTTAGGCAGTCAATCATGTGTACATTTATCAGTCCATAGTTCGGAGTGCTTCTTGAATACTTTACCATGAAGGTTATTGGGTCTCTCAATAATAATCCATTTTCGGTACTGTCAGTTTGTACAGATTTTGCTGTATAACTTCATGTTGAGTACTATCCTTGTCATAAGCAAATGCTACCACCACTTCTTTGTTATCCTCTATGCCTGACACTATACATTTTTTGTTAATGTTGTGTAATTGTAAAGTTATTCAGAAACTGAGAATTTCACTTCTGAAAGATCCGAGCTCTGTATTGAACCTATTCATCAAAACAACATCAAAACATGTTTGTTAAATTCATTAAACCAGTTTAAATAATTCAATCATTATACTCTTTACAGAACATGATAGCCACATTCAGTTGCATAGTTAGAAGAAATGCTGCAATGCATTACCAGAAGTTGATTGTCAGTGTAATCATTTTCTGTCAGTTTAATCATTTACAAAGTCACACTTAAAGGATTGATATAAAAAAGTGAGAATTTTAATCTCAGGAGGCTTCCTTGCCAGTGATAATTCTGGATCTAAAACATCCAACTTTCTCAGTACTGGACAAAAATGTAAAGAATAATTTTATCAATTCAGTTTTCTGTTAACCCATTCTCAGAGTGATGGACTAAGTATTAAACTCAGATTTCATATTTAATAATAATGTTATTATTCACAAGAATAATAATAATTCCCTGGAATGAAGAGCTTGTCGTTTGAGGAACAGTTGAGGACTCCTAGTCTGTACTCCTTGGAGTTTAAAAGGATGAGGGGGCATATTATTGAAACTTACAGCATACTCGGAGGCCTGAATAGAGTGGATGTGGAGAGGATGTTTCCATTAGTAGGAAAAAAACTAGAATGAGAGAGTACAACCTCAGGCTAAAGGGACAATCCTTTAAAACAGAGATGAGGAGGAATTTCTTCAGCCAGAGAGTGGTGAAATCTGTGGAACTCTTTGCACAGAAGGCTGTGGAGGCCAAATCATTGAGTGTCTTTAAGACAGAGATAGATTAATAAGGGGATCATGGGTTACGGGGAAAAGGCAAGAGAATGGGGATGAGAAAAGTATCAGCCATGTTTGAATGGCGGAGCAGACACGATGGGCTGACTGGCCGAATTCTGCTCCTGTGTCTTATGGTCTCATGGTTCTATTGTACAAATTCTCCTCAGAAAAAGAAACTTACTGTCCCAATCATGTTTGAATTTGTGACAAAGGAAAATATCCACAAGTAGTGTAGTATGTTCAGTTAGACAGGTAATACAAAACAAGAATGATGAGAAGACAGCGTGAGACAGTGCCCCTGCAATGTATTTTCAATGATAATTAGGGAGGAGCTTGCCTTCATTTTGTTCTCAGTGACAGCTGTCTTTTTAGCAGCTTTAATTTTTATTGGCCAAAGAGTAGTTAAGGAGATTTACCTTCTGGGTTCATCCAGCTGCTACCCACGGAAAAGCGTAAAGCTTATTAACAGAATTATTTGAATCTACCAAACCTCATGTCAGCTTGTCATAGCAGAAAGAGGTATTCTTTGTTTTAAAATGCTGTGCTTTGAATTCAAACAATTTATTTAAACTCCAACATTTAAATTGTAATTTAATAGCCTGCACTGATTGCAAAGAATGATGGTGCACTAATGTCAATACAGGATGGCTCTCTATTGTATCCAAGACAATTAATTGATGCTTGGGGACTAAAAGATGGATTGAAGCCAAACCAAAGTACAGCGTAATCAAGTGGTGCCTCCATCCGTTTGAAAATTGCTCGCTGTGTCTTATTTTGGTATAATTATACTTGGTACAATCTGTTTCCGCTAGATATCCCTTTATTTCCAACTCCGTTTCAACATGCTTCACTTCATTGCTCTTTGTGATTCTCGTATTTCCCCACTTCCCTACAAAGTACTTACTGGACCCAATTTCATTCTGCAAAGCATCACGGACCAGCAACTGAACCCAATACCAGTATTCCTTTCTGTTCCAGTACTTTACTAACACAAGGGGAGTCAGCTTAAAGTTAAAAGCAAAACAGTTAAGGGGAGAAGATAATAAATTCTTCCAAGTTTATTACTTCTTCATAAAGCGATCAAAAAATAGGGATAACATTCAATTATATTGTTATTTCCTTGTTAAAACAAAGAAGTTGCAAATGCAAAACCACAGATAAAAGAATACAGGTGTCAGCCTTGCTGGAGTCAAAAGGGGTTTCAAGCCATTTCTAAACTAACATGTTAGTGAAACACTGTTTTAAGTGCTGCAATGTTAGAAGTGCCAATTTTCAGATGAGGCATTGAAACCAATATCATGTGCCCTCTTCGGTGGAATTAGAAGTTCCCGATAAAAGAGTTTGGAAGCTCTCAGCATATTCAAATATTATTTATTCCTCAACCAACACCTTAGAATAGCTTATGTGGTCAGAAATCTGATTTCTGTTTGTGGGACCCTACTGTTACTTTTCCTTATGTTATAGCAGTGACTATACTTCAAAGCTTAAGTCCTTTTTTTGTGAAAGGCATTAAAGAAATGCAGTTATTTATTTCTTTACAACTCAGGAGTCAGGTTTGTGAAGTTAGTGTACCTTTTTTTTTTAAATCATATGTTTTTGCGTGTGTTTTTTTCATTGTTGCCGGGCTGAATGTAGATGTCTTTTTATTGCTACTTCAATATCTTAAACGGGGGTTGATTATGTTTACTCTGGGATTGATTTTATGGCCCTGCATTGTTCGGAGAAAGGTCATAGGTTCTGCTCAGTTTTTTTTCCTTCCTAGGGAATTCAAGTTATCATTTGCTGTTTTTGGCTGGCAGCAGGGTTTTAGTTTAAAAGGGAGTAGACGTCAGATTGAAAGCAGTGTCTCCTTCTCTCTCCCTAGTTTTGGAATTCTGTTGTTTAGCTGAAAGCTTCCTGGAGTAGAAAACCTGCTGTTGTTGGGGGGTGGACCACAGTCTGTCTCTGGTGTTCTAGGAAGCTGTCTTGTCTTCAAACTGTTCTGAGTGGATCCAGAGAGCTGCAGACTTCAACCATAGGACTCAACTTCCAGTGTCACGTGAACATTTGTCTGAAAAAGGATCTTTTGTTTATGGAATTGATTTGATTGGAAGTTTGTAGTATCTTTATTAAGGGTTACGATTGTTTGTTTCTTGTTTGTAATGGATAAAAGTTCTTGCTAATTTTCTTACTATACATGTTAACTATATTCTCAAATAAACTTTGTTTGATAAAAGCTCCTCAGTGGGTCCGTTAAATCATACCTGTGATTCGTCTCAAATGAAACATCTCATGTTTATCCTAATCAAATTCAAGATGCAAAACTTATGATCCAGGCAGGCTCCATACAACACTTTGTAGTTTCTGACCTGAACTATAACAGGTTTCAAACTGGAAACTGGTGCACATTAACGCTAAGAGGTGTGTGGCCATGTCCAGTAATGAGTTCAACACAAGTTCAATCACTATTGAATACAATATAATTCCAGTCTGGTATAAATCCACAATAAAAGTGCCCAGTGAGTTCTGGAAACTTCTTAAACTTATAATAGGCAGATAGATGCATAAATAAGTACTTACATTTATATTTATAAATAAAAATGAATAAATCATTCATTATTCATTCAATTATATTGAATCTTAAATAAGATTTCTTGAAAGGGAAATCTTTTTGACTAATTTATTGGAGCTCTGAGGAAGTAACAAGCAACTTGGATAAAGGAGAACCTATGAATGTGCTGTACTTGATTTCCAGAAAGCATTTGACCTGGTGCCAAATCAAAGGTTACCAGTCAAAATGGGAGATCATAGTGTAGGGGGTAACATATTAGCATGGGTATGAAGTTCAACCATTATTGTTATAACTCCTAGTCAGGGAATTCCTCGATTCTACACCCATTTCCTTATGTAGCTGTTCACTTTGGCAGGAAATTTTTAAACGAATTACAGTTGCAGAATTCTCAGGTTCGGAGGGTTCTAGGTGTTTTACTGCAAGTGTCACACAAAGTTAGTATGCGGGAACAGCAAGTAATTCAAGTGGCTAACAGAACGTTATCCTTTATTACAACAGGAACTGAACATAAAAGTAAAGATGTTAGGCTTCAGTTATGTGGGGTATAGGTGAGACCACACCTCGAATTCCGTGTGCTGTTTTGGACCCCTTATTTAAGGAAAGATGTAAATGTATTGGAAACAATTCAGGAGAGGTTCACTAGATTGGTGCCTGGAATAAGTGGGTTGTCTTATGAGGAAAGGTTGGACTGGCTTGGCTTGTTTCCACTGGAGTTTGGAAGAGTGAGGGGTGACTTGATTGCAGTATATAAGATCGTGTATGGTTTTGACATGTAAACTTGAAAAGGATGTTTGCACTTGTGGGTGAGTCCAGAGCTAGCAGGCACCGTTTTAAAATTAGGGGTTGCCCATTTAGGACAGAGGAAAGGGGAATTATTTCCTCTCAGAGGTTTGAGACACTTTGGAACTCTGCCTCAGAAGGTGATGGAGATGAGATCACTTAATATTTTTAAGGCGAGGTAGATAAATTTTGTTAGGCAAAGGAATCAAAGGTTATTGGGGATAGATGGGAATGTAGAACTTGAAATGCAAACAGATCAGCCATGATTTCATTGAACGGCAGAGCAGGTTTCAGAGGTGTGAGGCAGCAGATCCGAGGGATTTCCTCACCACTAGGACAGTGTAAACAATTTCTCTGAAGGAAATTTGCAGGCCTCTCATCTCTTTAGGTCATGGATGCAAGCTCCATGAGTAATGAACAAGCCTCTGAAGACAAAGTTGGAATCCTCTGGTTCAGATTCCAATTCCTTGACCAGTGCGAGGATGGTACGAAGAGGAAGGAGAAGTGATCCACGAGGCTCCTTTGGCAAAGGTAAAACAGTAAGTTTAACTTTTGGTTTGTAAATACAAAGGACCCACTAGTGCGGCTGCAATTATTAATTAATTTCTCAATTTAAGATGATGCCAAGTACTCAGCAAAATGAGAGGAAAGGCCAAGTGCATTTATATAGATTTGGTCACACTGTTGACTCCGGATAATCTATGCAGAATCATTGATTACTATCAGGTTTGGGGACCAAGATGATCAGCAAACTCCACTCGTTTTGACCCAGCTCTATGACGTCTTCTTGTAGCATCACTTCCACTTCCTTCTGAACCTGCAATGCTTTGAGAGGATTAAGCCGATAAAGGTGTTGTTTTATCGGAACAGCATGTTCTACATCATTAGTCCTCCCCATTCCATTTCTACACAGGTCCTCATAGCACTGTAACAAGTCTTTTAATTCAGTTCTCTGTTCCTGAGACAGATAGCTCACTGCCTTATTCCATTCCTTAAGGACTTCTTCATTACTCAATTTATTCTGAGGCACATCAAAATCTACATCCTTTGAATCTGATTCCTCACTCTGAGTGGCAGTAACTAACATCTGTTTCTCTGGTTCCTTTAGCTTGCCATAGTATTGTTTTAGCATGTTCATATGACATACCCTATACATTTTTTTCCTATCTGGCAACTTTATCAGTTAATTCACCTGACTTAAGTTCTTCTCAATCTGATAGGGACTACCAAACCTTGTTTGAAGGTATCTCCTACCACTGATAATAGCACCAATATTTTAGCCCCACAAGCAAACATTAGATTTACCTGCTTCTTGTTTCACTAGGTGCTGTTCTTTCCAACTTCAAGTGCTGTCTAGCTAATTCACCCACTCTGTTTAATCTTTCTCTCAGCTCAAATCCAAGCAGACAAAATGAATTCTCCTAGAAATATGCACTGTATATGTTTACAGAGGTATTCATCTATGCTTTGTAAGCATCAACAATTTTGTATCAACATAGCAAATTTAATGTGGTAAAACATCCTACGACACTTTATAGGAGCATTACAAATCAAAGCTGACACCAAGTCACATAAGATGATGTTAGGACAATTGATCCAAAGTTTGGTCAAAGAGATGGGTTGTAACACAAAGAGTGATACAGGAATTTAATACAAGGGCGAAAAAAAACAGATGCTTCATAAGTTGCAGAACTCCGAGCAAATAACTTTTTAGCAGATTTTTGAGGGTGGGGAGGCACCTATTCATTTCTCAGCGACAACCACAGAACTCATGAGCACTTCCAAAATAAATTCATGCTGTACAAAGGTACACGCTGTAATAAGTCTTCAGAGGCAGAGGTCCCTTCACCAAAATCCCTTTATTTACAAACTCTAACAGTACAGAGTGCTAGCAGTCAGCAGTCTACCACGGGGGTATCAGAGAAACTGTTACTCCCGTTAAATACAAAGCAAAGACTCCCCAATTGGATCCTTAATCAGGGAGTTCATACTCCAATAGGCCAACCTCAATGGCCTGACTGAAGTCATTACACACACCCAAAGGTGAACAACTTTTTTGTTAACCCAAAGACACATTTTAACTGAATAGTATTGAAAATATTTGTAAACATGAGCAGGGAATGACTGAGTGTTGAAGAATCAGAATGGGGAAACAAACTGATAGTACTGTAGCACTATCAATGAAACAAAGAGATATGAGATAACAGTACATATTGCAATCATTACCTGTTAGCGATTTACAACTGGCATCCTGCTTGTGCCCCGACAGCCTTGTCACAACCCACAAGTTTGGGATCTCTGGTTCAAACCAACCTTTCCACTTTCGTGCTGCAAGTTTAAAGAAAACAGTTTTAATCACAGTAAAAGATTTCAAAAGAAATAGTGTTTCTGCGTACATGGCTGAGTTATATATTGGTCAATGACAACATTTATACTGTGTGCGCCTCCTTCTACCTTTCTTCATCTGCCAATATCAGCGTAACTGTCTATTCCTTTCTTCTTTGAGTTTTTGCTAACTTCTCCTCAAATGCATCTAAATTACTTGCCTCAGTTACTCCTTGTGGTAATGAGTTCTACGTCTTTATCACTATTTGGGCAAAGAGTTTGCTCCTGAATTACCTACTGGATTTTTTAACAACTATGTATTATTTTTGATCTCTAGTTTAGGAATTCCTTACAAGTGAAAACATTTTTCTAATATTTCCAAGAGACTTAATACCATTGTTCCAGGGGAGTCAGATAAGTCACTGCTGTTCTCCAGCCAGCGTATCTCCCAGGTGGTCAGGGACATGGTAGGGTCATGGGGGTATGCCTGCATTGCAGGGCGGATCTCTGATGCCCCAATGCCAGCATGGGTGCGGATCAGCACCCTGGAAGGATGGGCTGGGGGCAGGAGAGAGTGAGTGAGTGACTGACAGATCTCTCTTGCATAGAACAGAGAGATCTGCACATGCACGATTGCACCCTCTACTTTAGGCTGTCAGCTTTCCAGCAAACTCAGGTCCTGCTCCCTCCCCTGTTGGCAGGAAATAGATTTAGCATTATTTCTTTGCACAGAGTGGCATAAGATTGCACTTGTGGCCTTGGCAAGCAAACAGATCTGGTTGCTCCTCTGTGGTCGAGCGTGTTACCCATTTTCTGATGGTCCCAAAGTCTATTGGGGGGTAGGAAGGGGGGGTTTTTAACTCTAATTTGAGAACAGGGTGCTCTTCTCTGTGCAGTAGGAAGTCTAACAACACCAGGTTAAAGTCCAACAGGTTTATTTGGTAACACAAGCCACAACCTTTCGGAGCACTCTCTCTTCATCAGGTGAATGGGAGTTATGTTCACAAATAAGGAATTTAAAAATACAAACTCAATTTACAAAATAATGGTTGGAATGCAAGTCTTTACAGGTAATCAAGTCTTAAAGGTACAAACAATGCGAGTGGAGAGAGGGTTAAGCACAGGTTAAAAAGGTGTGTATTGTCTCCTGCCAGGACAGTTGGTGAGATCTTGCAAGCCCAGGCAAGTTGTGGGCATTACAGATAGTGTGACATGAACCCAAAATCCCAGTTGAGGCTGTCCTCAAGTGTGGAACTTAGCTATCAGTTTCTGCTCAGCGATTCTGCATTGTTGTGTGTCGTGAAGGCCGCCTTGGAGAATGCTTACCGAAAGATCAGGGGCTGAATGCCTGTGACTGCTGAAGTGTTCCTTAGAACTCTCTGGTCCCGCTGCAGTGAACGGACATTTGGTTGAGCACCAAATTCTCCGTCCTTGTTTGCAGTGGCAGCGGGGCGCGAACAGCCGGAGAATTCTAGCCAAGGTGTCTGCAGTTTTCCTCATAATGGGTTTAAATTAATCAGAAAATGGTTAAATTCAGCAGGTTGGCACCACCAGAAGAGGGAGAAACAGAATGAATGTTTTGAGCCCATATGACTCTTCTACAGAACAGATGCTGCCAGACCTGCTGCGTTTTTCCACAACTTGGTTTTTATTTCAAATTTCCACCTTCCACAGTATTTTGTTTTTATTGAACTTAATGATATGGTTTCTTGGATAAAAGGATGGTTTGGAAATTGCAGATGATTAGTTAGAATCTCTAACTGGGACCTCCCAAGTGTGCCAAGTTGCGTGGGGACAGATGGCTGGGAGGTCTTTTTTTGGTTGGAATTTATTTGTGGGGTTTCTCACTGAAGCAGTTAATCAGAACTTTGAAGCAGCTTTGAGATGCAGAGAGAAATCTGCCAGGAACTGTAGAACAGAAACAAAGGGCTATTACAAACCAAGTGTGTTTTCTGATTTTGTAGTCACTCAGCAAGAAAGCAATGAAGCCTGTGCTTAACTTGGGGTGTCTACAATTGTGAGGTTTTGGAGGGTTGCCAACTGATGGAAATAGTAGCAGAACAGGGAGGCATCCTATTGAGATTTTCAGGCTTAAAGAATAACTGTTTATGAAATGTAGGCTGGAGTTCCATTCACAATTTCTCAGACAGTCTGCAACATCAACACCCAGGGTGCCACCACTGACCAGAAACTAGATCAGCCACATAAATGCTATGGCTACCAGAATAGTCATAGAATCCCGTCAGTGCAGAAGGAGGCCATTTGGCCCATCGAGTCTGTACCAACCATGGTGCCACCCAGGCCCTATTCCTGTAACCCTACTCATTTACTCTCTGACACTAGGGTTAATTCAACCTAATCTACACATCTTTGGACAGTGGGAGGAAACCGGAGCACCTGGAGGAAACCCACACAAACAAGGGGAGAATGTACAAACTCCACACAGACAGTGACCCCGGGAATTGAACTCGGGTCCCTGACGCTGAGAGGCATTGGCACATCTCTCACTCCCAAAGCCTGTCTACTATCTAGAACTGTGGTGGAATACTCTCCACGTCTGGTTGGGTGCAACTCCAATAACTCAAGAAGTTCGACATGACCTAGGACAAAACAATCCATTTGATTGGCATCCTTTCACTGACTGAAAAATCCAATTCCTCTGCCATCAGCATATCATTGCTAAGGTGCATACTATCCAAACTGGGTTCAATCCCAACCTTGGGTCACTTGTCTGTGTGGAGTTTGCACACTCTCTCTGTGTTTGCACGGGTTTCCTCTGGGCTCCGGTTTCCGACAGACATGCAGGTTAAGTTGATTGGCCATGCTAAATTGCCCTTAGTGTCAGATTAGCAGGGGTTAAGGGGGCAGGACTAGTGGGATTGTGGCGATGCAGGCTCAATGGGCCAAATGATCCTCTTTCTCCATTGCAGGGATTCTATCATTCTAGGATGTGAGCGCCTTGGACTGTAAAACTGGCAGTACAGCGTTTACAAGGAGATAAGAACCAATTTTTATACTATCCTCACCCAACAACCACACGTGCAAATTTTTCCAGCAGGGATTGCTTAAGGATTAAATGTAGCGGGACCCTCGCCAATTTTCCATTCCATAACCCCGGGAGGCATTATCAACCGTAACAACGCTATCACTGTGAACAGCCAACACAGCAGCTTCCTTGTTATTGCTCGGTCATTTACTGGATCAATCCTCATTGGAGAGTCTGTATGAATTGTGGTAGCTTTGTCAAGATGCTATTGCAGGTCAAAAAGAATATTTTAGGGTACTAAATGAATCCATCTTTATAGGGTTCAAACTCCATGCAGTTTTTTAAAAATTTCTTTTAGACATGCATATGGGAAAATGTGTCTCTTAATATTACGGTTACACTAATCTGTTTGGACTGATTTAGATTGAATTTGCCATTCACACACCAACAGTCAAATCAAGTTCATCATGTAAAGTTTAGCTTCACTGCTAAAACAATTACACTAACTAATGATGCATTAAGTTAGCTTGTATTATCTAGAGATGTATTTTTATTCATAGAAGGTTTTTTTCAAATGTTTGCAGTTATAAGTATAGTATTTATCATTCCATGTTTTGGCATTACTCGTAAATGAAATTATTTCACATACTCTCTATCAGCAAATAAATATTCCTGCGAAATAAAGTAATCTCCTTTTCCTTTGTGTATTTGCATCAAATGCTGCAAAGGCTGTAGTAGCAATTAAAAGATTTTCAAAAATGATAATCCAATCGGTTTCAGATGCAGAAAGTTTCTTAGCTCTTCCTTCAGACTGTAGAATTAAAGATACAGATTTACTTTTACTTTCAATGGGAGGAATAGTTCAGATTTCTTCCAAGAATCATCTTGATATTCAGGAATAGGATGCATAATGCTGCTCCGTGAATTTGCAAAGATGTTGAGAAAGGTGCTCTGGGAGGTATTTTTCCAGATTTACAACATAACTATTCAAAGAGTAAGTTTGGAACACTGAGAAAACTCCCCATAGAAATAAGTATATCAAGGGGTCTTTAAGATTATAGAACAAATATTGACAAAGCTACTAAAATCAAACTTTGAGTGTCATTTCATGCTAATTTGTGGTTTAGACTGGGGATTAAACACTCACAGTTTGTAAACCTTTTCTCAGTTTCACACACACATCCAGATTCTTGGACATTATGGACAAAGTTGGGTGGGAGGGTGAGATGTGACGAGAATGCAGAGATGCTTCAGCATGATTTGGACAGGCTGTGTGTGTCGGCATCTGCATGGCAGATGTAGTATAATATGAATAAATGTGAGGTTATCCACTTTGGTAGCAATAATAGGAAGATGTATTATTAATTAAATGAGTGTAAATTGAGAGAGGTGGATACTCAACACAACCTTGGAGTCTTCGTGCATCAGTCGCTGAAAGTAAGCGTGCAGATATAACAGGCATTAAAGGCAAATGCTGGCCTTTACAGCAACAGAATTTGAGTATAGGGATAGGGATGTTTTGCTGCAATTGTATAGGGCATTGGTGAGGCAGCACATCAAGTAGTGTGTGGTTTTCATGTCCTGTCCTTGCTATAGAGCAAGTAGGTTTACCAGGCTGATTCCTGGGATGGCAGGTCTGTCATACAAGGAGAGACTAAATCGGTTAGGATTATATTCACTGGAGTTTAGAAGAGAGAGAGGGGATCTTATAGAAACTTATAAAACTCTATCAGGGTTAGACAGGGCACATTCAGAAAGAATGTTCCCAGTGGTGGGGGAGTCCAGAACTAGGGGTCATAGTTTGAGGATAAGGGGTAAACCTTTCAGAACTGAGGCGAGGGGAAATTTCTTCACCCAGAGGGTGGTGAATGTGTGGAATTCACTACCACAGAATTAGCTAAGGCCAAAATGTTGTCTGATTTCAAGAAGAAATTAGACATAGCTCTAGGGGCTAAAAGGATCAAGGGATGTGGGAGGAAAGGGGGAAAATTGGGATATTGAATTCGATAATCAGCCACGATCATAATGAATAGCAGAGCAGGTTCGAAGGGCCGAATAGCCTATTCCTGCTTCTAGTTTCTATGACTTCTACAATGCAATTATATTTAATCCACAAATCGTGCATCATCCTTTGCAAAAGTTCTAATCTGTTTTTGAAGGGCTGTGTCGAGTTTCTTTAGGATGGGTCAATGGAACAGTATGGGGAATGATGTAGAAACACACCTCAGGCCACAAAGATAAATTGACGTAGGACAAGCAGTAAAACCAATATAATTTTTCAAAAGATGGCATTTTGCTGCTACCACCGATCCTATGGTGCCAATTATCAGCTGTTTTATTTTGAAGAACACACGTTGTGAATCCAAAAACCACAAAGAAAATTTAAAATTAATTTTTCAGTGAAAACTTTCACATAAGATCACTTTTTAAAAATTAATCCACTGCTTGGGAATGACATTGGATCTATGTTGACACAAGTAAGATACTGACACACTAGTGCTATGAGTACTTGTGTTAGTTCTGCTTCCTGACTACAAAACAGTTAAAAATAAACCCCCAAACCTCCCCATAGACATGGGGGTGACCCAACCTCACCACACAAACACTGCTGTGAGTAGAAGACCATAAGATGTAGGAGCAGAATTAAGCCACTCAGCCCATCGCATCTGCTCCACCAGTCAATCATGGGTGATATTTTTCTCATCTCCATTCTCCTGCCTTTCCCCCTTAACTCCTGGTCCCCTTATTAATCAAGAACCTATTTATTTCTTGTCTTAAAGACACTCAATGACCTGGCCTTCTGCAGCAAAGAGTTCCACAGATTCACTACTCTCTGACTGAAGAAATTCCTCCTCATCTCTGTTTTAAAGGATCATCCCTTTAGCCTGAGGTTGTGCCCTCTGGTTCTAATTTTTCCTACTAATGGAAATATCTTCTCCATGTCCACTCTATCCAGGCCTCGTCATATCCTGTAAGTTTCAATAAGATCCCCCCTCATTCTTCTAAACTCCAACGAGTACAGACCCAGAGTCCTCAACCGTTCCTCATACAACAAGCTCTCCATTCCAGGGATCATTCTTGTGAAACTCCTCGGGACCCTTTCCAAAGCCAGCACATCCTCCCTTAGATACGGGGCCCAAAACTTCACGATGCTCCAAATAGGGTCTGACTAGAGCCTAGTATAGCCTCAGAAATACATCACTGCTGTTGTATTCTAGTCTTCGTGACATGAACGCTAACGTTGCATTCCTAACTGCCAACTGAACCTGCATGTTAACCTCAAGAGAATCTTGAACAAGGACTCCCAAGCCCCTTTGTGCCTGATTCCTAAGCAAGAAAATAGTCTTGCTTCGGAAATCAACAATTTAGAAAATAGTCTATGCCTTCATTCCTCCTTCCAAAGTCCATAACCTCACACTTTTCTTCATTGTATTCCATCTGCCACTTTTTTGCCCACTGTCCTAGTCTGTCCAAGTCCTTCTGCAGCCTCCCCTGCTTCCTCAATACTACCTCTCCTTCTACATATCTTTGTATCATCCGCAAACTTAGCCACAGTGCCTCCAGCTCCTTCTTCCAAATAAATTAATGTATATTAGGAAAAGTTGTGGTCCCAGCACCAAGTCCTGAAGCACACAACTAGTCACTGGCTGCCATCCTGAAAAAGATCCCTTATTCCCCATTCTCTGCCTTCTGCCAGTCAGCCAATCCTCTATCCATGCCAGGATCTTACCCTTAATACCATGGGCTCTTAACTTATTTAACAGTCTCCAATGTGGCATCTTGTCAAAGGCCTTCTGGAAATCTAAATAAATCACATCCACCAGTTCTCCTTTATCTAACTTCCTGTTACCTCCTCAAAGAACTCTAACAGATTTGTCAGACATGACCTCCCATTGACAAAGCCACGCTGACTCAGTCCTATTTTACCATGCACTTAAAAGTACTTGGTGATTTCTTCATTAATAATAGACTCTAAAATATTGCCAATGACAGAAGTCAGGCTAACTGACCTATAATTTTTCATCTGCTCCCATCTTAAACAGCGGTGTTACGTTAGTTACTTTCCAGTCCTCTGGGACCCTCCCTGCCTCTAGTGATTTCTGAAAGATCATCACCAATGCCTGTGCAATTTCCTCAGCTATCTCTTTTAGAACACTGAGGTGTAGTCCATCTGGTCCAGGTGATTTATCCACCTTCAGACCTTTCAGTTTCCCCAGAACCTTCCCCTTAGTGATAGCCACAACATTTTCTGCTCCCCGCCCCCCCCAACATGAGCCATGCAGTAACCAACCAACCACCAACCCAAGGCATTCCCCTCCCTCCATCCCTCCCCACGAGACATCAGAGCACTCCCTTCACCTCCACCCACCATCCCACAAGGCATCAGGGTGCACCTTCCCCACCACACACAAGGGGAATCGCTCCAAATGGTGCTCCCCCAGAGGGACCACCCTCGGCAGTGTTGGGTTGGCACTGACAGGGGGCAGTGTCAAGGAGCTGGAGCGATGCCACTACCCGGGAGACTACACTACCTCTATGTCCCTGGCATGGTAATCATGACTGGTTTTTGTTTTGCGAGATGGGTGGGGTTGGCAAGATAAGGCGACAGATCCCGAAAATAGCGAGGGGAGGTGCTGAGGCCGGGGGCCCTGTGAGGCAGCAAGGCGGGAGGTCCAGGCAATTGCAAGAGGGGTCCGGAAATTAGCAAGGTGGGACTGTCTGGGAAATAGCGAGGCAGGGCTCCAGGAAACAGCGAGGGGGGTATTCAGAAAATCACAAGGGGAGGTCTTGAGTATAGTGAGGAGGTTCCAGAAAATATTGAGGGGTGTCCAGAAAATAGGGAGGGGTGCTCCAGGAGATAAAGCACAAGAGGAATGCATTAAATTCACCTCTGATTCAGCTTGTGAACTATTTGTTATGTTTCGTTTTTGAAACAACATGTTTACAGAAATAAATAAAGAGAAAACCCAAGCAGTAATGAATGCAGTTAAATCATGAATTTCATGTTTACACTGTGAATGTGTCCAAAAAAAAAACAAACATGTTACTAATTACAAAGGGAAACACCAAAATCTCTTTTTGTACTCTCAGGGTACATTCCTCTTTTGTATTTCTCAGGATAGCAAGAAATAGAAATAAAACAATCTACACAAATCTTGCATGCAAACTCACAACATGGTCAGTCAATTGGAAATGCATCTTATATAATGTGGGGACAAGGCAAATATGCTCTTTTTGAACAACCTTTTTTTAAGATGCACACTTTTACAAAGGAGAAATTCTCACACATGGGATATATACTCTTTCACACGATGCCAAAAGAAAACTATTCCACTGGACTGCAATACTGTGCCGCAAGCAGAATGTGATGTTGGAGGGCACTGGAGAAAGCATATGCCAGAGAGGTGTGAACCTGGTTTGAAGGGGTAATTTGCATTCAAGTGGAAGAAAGGAAGCAGACAGCAAACAGGCTGGTGTTAAAAAGGTGAGGGAGAGCGAGGGAGGGAGCACCTTTGGCACTTGGGGGCAGCCCCAGTGTGCAATTTTTAATAAGAGGCAGACACATTTCATATTGTGTGTTAGGAAAAACACAACCGCACCCCCCGCCCCACACACACAATGCACAGCTCTGGGCTTCAATAAGACCACCAGCTTCTCCCTCAGCATTGCACCTGCTCCTAACCAAGGGAGGGGGAGATTAGAGCAGGAGAGAGGGCAGCAGGCAGGCTGTCCAGCTGGGTAATTCAGCACCACACTCTTTGTCTGTGGAGAAAGTTAATATCATTCCCTCCTCCTCCACCTTGTGTCAGACTCAAACAAAGCTGCAGTTTAAATCCCCCATCATCCCCAACCGCCTGACTGAACCATCAGGGACACCATGTCACTGTCAGCTGGACGCTGCTATGAAATGACAGATTATAACCTTACCTCCTTTCGGGAAAATCAAGATCGATCTGTGTTTGTGTGATACAATATCGGTCTCTCCCTCCTCCGCCTTCTCCCTCGGGTTACTCCACAGTCGCCATATTCCCCCCGTCTACCACACGGTGAGGAGGCTGCCACATCCGGGCCGCAAGGGGGGGCGGCGCCAGGCACGCGGACAGGGTGACTGGGCGGAGCCCGGGGGGGGGGGGGCGGAGAGGCGGGCAGGGAAGGCGGAGCCAGGGAGTGGGAGGGCGGAGCCAGGCACGCGGCGAGGGAGCGGAGGAGGAGCCAGGCACGCGGCGAGGGAGGAGGGCGGGGACGGCGGGGAGGAAGGGCGGCGCTACTGAGGGAGAGGGCGGAGCCAGGCACGCGGCAGGAGTGAGACGGCGGAGCTAGGCACGCGACGAGAGTGAGAGGGCGGAGCCAGGCACACGGCGAGAGAGCGAGAGCGCGCGGGACGGCGGAGCCAGTGAGAGGGAGGGCATGCCGGCATGCGGGGAGGGAGAGAAGGCAGGGGTGGCGTAGGGAGAGAGCAGAAAGGGTGGGGGTTGGCACGTGGAGTGGGAGAGGGATAGCGGGGCCAGGCAAGTATACGGCGCGGCCGGCACGCGACTCAGAACACAGGGAGGGAGAGCCGCAGAGAAGGGGCGTGGCCAGGCAAGCAGGGGTCGGGACCAGCACGGGGTGACCGAGTGAAGCAGAGCACAGCGGCAGGGGAATGTACAGGCAAGCGGTGAGAGGGCGGGTCCAGGCAAGCAGAGGGCGGGGCCCGGTACGGAGTGAGAGGTTGAGCGCAGAGGAGGCGGGGCCAGGCACGCGCTGGAGTGTGGAGGGCGAGGCCAGGCAGGAGGTGAAAGGATGAGGCTGAGTGCGGAGAAGGGGGTGGGGCCAGGCACGTCGGGGCGGGGCCATGAACGTGGTGGTGAGGTGGGAGCCTATCGCTGACTGCAGGGGGTGTGGAGGGCGTGGCCAGGCACGCGGTGAAAGGCTGAGGCTGTGTGCGGAGCAGGGGGCGGGGCCATGAACGTGTTGGTGATGCGGGAACCTATCGCCAGCAGCGGAGTGGCTGGAGGGCGGGGCGATGTTGCGCACAGGTTGACAATGGGGGAGCTGTGGCTGGAGTACGGCGCATGCGCATAAGGGAAGAGCGCACTGCAGTGAGAACGTGGCCCATTCACATTGCTGGAGTCCAGAACATTGAAGCAACGTTTAGGAAGCTCCAGCTTGTAACGCTCCAAAGAACACATATTGTGTCAAAATCATTCCTTTCAGCGTTGTCTTTTAAGTTGCAAGCTACTTTAGATTGGTATAAATCCCATTCAAAACTCTTCCCAAAGTTGGCAACATGTATAATTCAGAATCCATTTTCTACACCTTTGGATGCTTTCTTCCTCCTCTAATCGGAGACCAGTCCCTTCAGGAAGCATATTGGAGGACATGTTCCCCACCCCTGTCTACATAAAAGGGGATGAAGTAAAAATAGTTGAAGCTTCAGGTTTCCAGGCTTCCAGATCACCAACAGCCTGTCCTGGTCCCTCCACACCGATGCTGCAATTAAAAAAGCCCACCAACACCTCTATTTTCTCAGGAGGCTAAGGAAATTTGGCATGTCGGCTACAACTCTCACCAATTTTTACAGGTTCACCATAGAAAGCATCCTTGCCTGATGCATCAAAGCTTGGTGTTGCTCCTGCACTGCAAGGAACTACAATGGGTCACAAATGAAGCCCAGTCCATCACACAAACCAACCTCCCATCCAATGACTCTGTCAACAATTCCCGTTGCCTTTGAAAAGAACCCAGCTTAATCAAGGACTCCAAGCACCCCAAACATACTTTCTTCCACCTTATTCAGTTGGGGAAAAGATACAAAAGTCAGATCACGTACCAACTGACTGAAGAACAGCTTCTTCCCTGCTGCTATCAGACTTTTGAATGGACCTCCTTATGTTAAATTGATCTTTCTCTACAGCCTAGCTATGACTGTTAACATTACATTCTGCACTCCTTTCCTCTTCCCTTTTGTACCCTATGAATGGTATACTTTGTCTATGACGCGAAAGAAACAATGCTTTTGTAGACCAATACATTGACAATAACAAATCAAAAGTCTTTTTAAGTTGTTTGTCTTTTAACCCGGCGAGTGGTAAAGCTGAGACTAATAACTTGGGGGCACTGGTTAGAATCCCACCATGACAGTTGGCAGAAAATGAAATTCAATTCATAAGTCATCAAAAATTGTAAAAAAAAACTGGTTTACTCATGACCTGCTGGGAAGGAAATCTGCCATCCTTACATAGTTTGGCCCACATGTGACTTTAGCAATGCAGTTGACTCTTTATTGAAATTACCTAGCAAGCCACTTAGCTCAACAGTAATCAGAGATGGGCAAATAAACTTTGATTTTGTCAGTAATGCCCACACCCACACCAACATCTCTATTTTCTCAGAAGACTAAGAAAATTTGACATGTTGCCACCACTCTCACCAACCTTTATAGATGCACCATAGAGAACATTCTTTTTGGTTGTATCACAGCTTGGTATGGCTCCTGCTCTGCCCAAGACCACAAGAAACTATAAAGGGTTGTGAATGTAGCCTAATCCATCACACAAACCAACCTTCCATCCATTGATCCTTCTTAAACTTCTCCCTGCCTCAACAATGCAGCCAGTTTAATTAAAGATACTATGCACCCCATACATTCTCTCTTCCACTTTCCATAAGGAAAAAGATACAAAAGTCTGAGATCATATACCAAACAACTTAAAAACAGCTTCTTCCCTGCTGCCATCAGACTTTTGACTGGATCTACCTCACACTAAGTTGATCTTTTTCTACACTTCAGCTATGATGATAACACTACATTCTGAATTCTCTCCTTTAGTGAAGGCACGATTGGCAATACTATAAAGAACAGTTTTAAAACATATGACTTGATCATTTGACTTCATTACAAGAATGAAAAAAGTAATTTTTTGTGAGGATTTTTTAATGATCATAACACTTTCTCAAACTGCTACTAAGTCACTTGGTGGGTTATATTGTCGACATGTTTGACTGCTTCTCCAGGGCTGACTAATCTTCAATCTGAATCAAAATCTGAACTTCTTCCAACATGACACTAAGATCTTCTGCCTGGTTTCACACCCTTGACACTTTCCGGCCATTACTCCATTCCTTTATCTGCAGGAATATGTTATGGATTAGACAGATTATATTGAATGGTCTGCCAGAAAAGGTGTCAAGAGTGAGGTCTTTGAGCTTGTCACTTTGGTTTTATTTTTCCCAGTATTCATCTGATAGGGAAGACTAATTTTATGAAGCTTCTGCGAAGTGATGTCCCATCCAAACTTGAATTTTACTTTAAGTAGTGATTATGAGTAATGCTTGTGAAATTTTCGTTCATTTTTGTCTCTTATTTGGTGTACTGTATTTCATTCCAACACTCCCTTAGGCAATTGTAACTATCTTCTCTGTGTCTACCCTATGAAACTCCATCATTGTTTAAAGATCTTTTTATGATCAGGGAAGACATACAAGAACTTTCTTTTTCATTCCCATACCTCAATTGGTCATAACAGGGTTTTTGGGCACGGTGGCACAGTGGTTAGTACTGCTGCCTCACAGCTCCAGGGATCTAGGTTCGATTCCTGGCTGTCTGTGTGGAGTTTGCACGTTGTCCATATATCTGCGTGAGTTTCCTCCACATGCTCCAGTTTCCTCCCACAGTCCAAACATGTGCAGGTTAAGTTGATTGGCCATGCAAAATTGACCCTAGTGTCAGAGTAATAAGCAGGGTAAATATGTGAGTTTGCGGGAACAGAGCCTTGGTGGATTTGCAGTCAGTGGAGCTGATGTAAACTGAAATTTCTGCAGATAGTCTCTTGAAACCAAATCTGTTTTTATAAAAGTTGGATTGTATGTACGATCCTTTTTTAATGGAATTTTTCTATCTCTGTGGTGGCTTCCAAAATTTATCAGAGGTGGTCTTGAATTTGAGAGAGAAAGGAAGCGAGAAGGTATTGCTTTTCCATTGGCAGATTTCTTCCAGACTCTTTTTAGCAGCTTGGATGTTGTAACAAAGAACATTTCAAATTACTCTTCTGGTCACATGACCTCTTTTCCCATACTGATTTCATAAGGTAACTGGTTAGCTCATGGCTGGACTGAGCTTGGTGTTGTGATCCCACAGGTGGAAGTACTATGTGAGCCAATTCCCAAAAAGGGAAACTTGACAAGCCATCACAACTGTTTTCTAACTGTATTTTACCACAGGAAATTAAGTGTGTGCAGCTCAGGAATCAGAAATTCCAGTAACACCTCTGGCTATTCCAAGTATTAAAATTAACACATTTATTAACAAAACAAAATGTGAACACACAAAATTACATTTACAATGAGTCAAACAGATCATTTTCCCGAAAGATTCTTACTTGGTTAGGTTCACAAATAAACACCCCTTTCGGCAACAGTCCTTGTAGATATTTAAACCATAAAATTCCAGTAATATTACCACAAGGCATAACCCACTGTTGTTCTCAAGGTGGTATTTCAGAAGGATTCTCTCTCTCTTGCTCAAGATTTTCAAGACTTTGAGCTAAAATCCTATTTTCTCCGACAACCAGACACTTCCCTAGGTTGGCTCAGTTCACTTCTTCACATATCTGTTGCAGCACAGAGCACTCCCTTAGGATATCTTACATGGCCACATCTCAACTCTCTTTACTCTCTTTAAATATGTTTTTTTTTCTCTTTCATCTTTTCCCACTGTCCTTACCCTTCTTTAAACTTTACCTTTCCCAGGATATAAATTATTTCATGTTCTCCTTATGGCCAACATCTTCAGGTAAAATAACATTTAAGAACTTTGCTTTATTTGTTACGACTTTTTTAAGGTTGTAAACTCCCTATTTCCTCCTTTTGAAATTTAACAGCTAAAACTCCAAATCATCACTTGTCTCCTAATGCAAGCTTTTACCCATGTTGTGTTTACCTGTAGAACATCCAACCTGGTCCTGTTCCCTGCTAATTTCTGCCTTTCACATCTAACCCTTTTGATGTCCTTAACTTTGTAGTCACTCAGTCCTCAATTTAGATAAATTAGCCATATATGTACACAAGCTGTACAAACACAACCCTCCTCAATCTTGCTTTATAGAATACAACATTAAACACCAGAAATATTAACAAAAACATTTTATTCATACTTCCAACCTCATGGAAAAATGAACCATGATAATTCAAAAAAGAGAGTTTCATTGTTTCAGCCCATTTCATGTTACTTATTGTATTTATCTATGCACACAAAACTATGTATCTGCTTCGAAGATAGCAAATACTGCGTTTTAGCTCAGTTTCAGTTCATCTTTTGAAGCAGTTCTTGACATCAGCAGGGGTGACATTCGATGGAGTTTGTTTTGGCATGTCTTAATTGTAATTCACATATGAAACTTCCAGCTGCATTTTCTTCCCATTCGATGCATGTGTCTTTGTATGCTGTTGACATGCCCAATGTGATGATACTGTGCCTTTAAGAAATGTATTTTAATCACATTTCTCTGCAAGATGCGTTGTCCGCACTGTGTTGTCTGTCACCGGTGTCTTTTATTGTTACTGAGATAGTATGGTTGACATCTTGTTGATTTTAATCTGAACTAATGCAGTACTCCGTGTGTTTTTTTGGTCCCTTGGGATTGCTGGATAGAGTTTGGGAGCGATTGGTAGGTCATGTCATATGACTGAGGGGCAGCTATTTTTCACAATGCACCCCAGGTTTTAAGTTTGTTTCAGAAGCAACTTGAAGCTGACAGAAGCAACAGCGGTTTTTCCCTCTCTCTGGAGTTAGGAGTTTTTTTGTTTAGTAAATGTTGCTGTGTTGGAAGCTGTCAGAGACTGGATTTACCTCTCTGAAATTTTGCTGTTTTGAGAATATATCCTTCTCTGCAAACAAGTCACCTAGATTTCTGTCCATAGGTTACAAAGCTGAAAATCCAGCATCACGTGAGCATACTTGTTTTTCTGCTAATTCTGTCTTTGGGATATTGCTTTACATTTGGAACAACACAGGTAGCTAGCTGTTAGGAGTTCAACTGTCTCATGTTGAAGCCTTGTAATTATTAAAAGTTATGCTAATTCTTTTTGTTATATTCTAACTGTGTTCTGAAATAAATTTTGTTTGATAAAAGCTTCCTAGTGGGTCACTTGAATCATACCTGGAGTAAAACACCTAATGCTCACCAATGCCAAAAGCAAATATAAAACTTAGGGTCTAGGCTCACTTCACAAAACACTTTGGAGTCTTGAGCCTGGGTCTTAACACCAGGTTAAACACCACCATTTTATACAGGACAACATGCATAACTGGTCTTGGCAACGGGATGACTCCACAACAAGAGGTCCAACTAGCCTTTCAGAGTTGATGAACTTCTATCCTGGAGTGACAGTGGTAGACATTCAACATTGGAAACTCCATTCACAGACAGAAGGGATGGATTCATAGTTAGGAAACTAAAATATTTTCCTTGTTGGAAGTTTTACTGTAGTCATGTTATTCAGTGTTTTGAAACTCTGTCTCACTATCTCAGTGGTGCAAGTTTATTTATTAGTCACAAGTAAAGCTTACATTAACACTGCAACAAAGTTACTGTGAAATTCCCCTAGTTGCCACATTCCAGCACCTGTTTGGATCAACGCACCTAACCTGCACATCTTCCAGACTGTGGGAGGAAACCAGAGCACCTGGAGGAAACCCGTGCAGACACGGGGAGGATGCGCAGGTAACCACAGACAGTGACCCAAGCTGGGAATCGAACTCAGGTCCCTGGTGTTGTGAGGCAGCAGAGCTAACCAGTTTGCCACCACCGTGCTGCCCTGGAGGTTGCTATAAATGTTAGACTATATTGCCTCTCCTCGTTCTTCCCCTTTCTGCCACTCTGAGTTCCAAGCTACAAGCACGAGCAGTGATGTCATTGAATTGCTACGCTCATGCACAGACAGGTAATGGTGGCCATCTTGCATGGCAATATTGCATTGGCAGGAGACACTGTGCATTAAGAAACACTTCTTAAAAATAGCTGCACCTCAGACAGATCCAATTCACCTTGAATCAAGATAATAAAGCCACATTTTCATTTATTGTACTTTCACAGAAGATTGGTTTGATATGCTTAGTTGAATTGTCTTAATTGGAGGAAAAAAAGGGCCCAAATTTAATGATTGATGACTCATGAGACACAGCTGCTTGTCAATCTTTCTGCAGCTCACAGCACTTTTCAAACAATCTTAAGGATCACTGCCTTTAACTCATTCCAAGTCATGCATCCAGCTAGTTACCTGTCCCATTTTAGTTAGTCTTTGTCCTGTCAATAGGATAAAATCTTTGCCCTCATCGAATGATTGAGTCTGGCATTCGTTCTGCCGTCTTACAGAGTCAAGGTTTACTGAACATGAACACATTCAAAAGTTACCTTCAATGACTGTAAAAGCCTAGCTACCAAATTATAAGTGGCTTCATTTAAAATATTTCTTCCACGTTTCTGAGCAGTTAGACTTGGTTAGCTGGAAACTGAGTCCCAGACTGGCAGAATCCTTAGCATTAGCATTGTAGTATTGTTTTTATTCCTTGCTCTCCTCTTTCTTGCTGTGAGGTATAGACTGGGGTTGCCCCACGATTGGGTGGGGTGTGTTCAATAGCAGGATTGGAAAATCTTGTGAGAGGGCCTCCCCCAACCTGTTTCCCTTTGACACCAATCCAGGAAGAGATTATTCCTGTCCATGGCAGGCTGTGTTTCCCACTGTTGAATGGTGGAAGTTAAATTTTAACAAACTTGCATCTCATTTGTGGGAGCCATAAAATAAACGGCAGAACCATCAGGAGCACAGACACACAGAGAAAGCTGGGCATTGTTTCTTCAGAAGGAACTCTTCAAATGCAGACAATAAAAATATAACAAAACTTACTCCAACTTATAAACCAAAGAAAGGTTTTAATACAGAACTTGGGGCCTCACCCTAGGCCAATCCAAGTTCCCCACAATTCCTAACAGGTTCTTATTTATAGTGAGTCAGCTGATCAGCTGACTATCACATCATTCTGTAATTGGTTCCATGGTTTACTGGGTCAGCTGACCCTTACAACTTGTTACCCTCGGTCACATTACATCTCATACAAAGTTGTCACTGGTTACATTCTAACAGTGTGCAGGTCCACAGATCCTTTGAAGTGGCTGAACAGAGAAGGTGGTGGCATGCTTGCCTTCATCGGATGGGGCATCGAGTATAAAAGTTGGCAACTTATGTTACAGTTATATAAGATGTTGGTTAGGCCACATTTGGAATCTGTGTCCAATTCTGGTCACCACACTGCCACACTGCCAGAAGGACGTGGAGACTTTGGAGAGAGTACAGAAAAGGTTTACCAGGATATTGCCCGGTATGGAGGGTATTAGCTATGAGGAGAGATTGAATAAACTGGGATTGTTCTCCCTGCAAAGACAGAGGCCGAGGGGTGGCCTGATAGGAGTTTATAAAATTGTGAGGGCCACAGATAGGGTGAACAGTTGGAAGCTTTTTCCCAGGGCAGAAATGATAATTACAAGGGGGAGGCACAGGTTCAAGGTAAGGAGGGAAAGGTTCAGTGGAGATGTGCAGGGGGACGTTTTTTACACAGAGGGTGGTGGGGGCCTGGAATGCGCTGCCGAGTGAGAGTGGTTGAGGTAGATATGTTTGCGACATTTAAGACTTATCCAGGTCAGCACATGAACAGACAGGGAATAGAGGGATATAAGTGGTCTAGATGGGACAATGTGATTAGTGCAGGCTTGGAAGGGTGAAAAGCCTGTTCCTGACCCGTACTGTTCTTTGTTCTTTCTTCATTACCCTGCCCATACTCTAGAATCACCCTTTTTTTCAAAATTAAATCAGCATGATTTGCAACTTCTTTTAAAAGACTTGCACCTGGTGACTGCAACGTCAAGGGGAACTTGGAGGTCAGTGCACTTAACTTAGCACACACTCATGAGAATCTTAATGGCTGGAAATGGAGGAAGTGGCTCTATGGATTCAGCATGGAGGGGGGTGGGGTGTAGGTGTTCACAGGTAACTCTCCACAGCAGCTTTTTGGTGGCTAGTCAGTGGTGTTGTGGCAAGGACAACCGTGCTGGAGGGAAGGAAAGGGTGGAAGCCTTGGGGCAAGAGCTAAAGCGCAGGAGGGAAGGAAGGGAAGGGAACCTCAGGACAAGGGCTAAAGTGCTGGAGGGAAGGAAGGGAAGGGAACCTCAGGGGAAGGGTTAAAGTGCCGGAAGGCAGGAAGGGAGGGAAGGGAACCGCGGGGCAAGAGCTACAGTGCCGGAGGAAAGGAAGGGAAGGGAACCTCGGGGCAAGGGCTATAGTGTCAGAGGAAAGGAAGGGAAGGGAAGAAGGAACATCAGGGAAAGGAGTGGGAAGGATCATGGCAGCAGTATTGGGAAATTGATGTTTAATGATTACTTTCAGTTTAATTCACATGTAGTCAAAGTAAGTCAACCCAGTATGGTTGGGATTCTGGGATACAAAATCCTGGGACACATGCTCATCATATGACTTGTTCTTTGCGTCACATTTAAATTCAGGGACAAAACACATGGCCTTAAATCACTGATAGAACCATAGAATTTAATCATAGAGTCCCTACAGTGTAGAAAGAGGCCATTCAGCCATCAAGACTGCACTGGCTCTCCAAAAGAGCATCGCACCTAGGCCCTCCCCTCTGTCCTATCTCTAACTCTATACATTTTTACCATGGCTAATCCATCTAACCTACACATCCTGGGACACTAAGGGGCAATTTAGCATGGCCAATCCACCTAATCTGCACATCTTTGGACTGTGGGAGGAAACCTGAGCACTCAGAAGAAACCCATGCAGACATGGAGAGAATGTGCAAACCCCACACAGACAGAGACCCAAGTTGGGGCATTTTTTTCACATAGGGTGATGAGTTCTGGAACAAGCTGCAAGAGGTAGTAGTAAAGACGGGGACAATTTTGTCTTTTAAAAAATGTTTACATGAGTAAGATGGGTATAGAGGGATATGGGTCAAAAGCAGGCAATTGGGACTAGCTTAAGGGTTAAAAAAAAGAGCAGCATGGACGAGTTGGGCCAAAGGGCCTGTTTCCATGGTGTAAACCTCTATGACTCTATTGTTCTTTGTTCTAATGTAAGACCTCAAGGTTGGACAAGTACTGCTACGGAACTATCAAACTCCCTCACTATTAGCAGTATCAGCTCCATTCTCTAAAGTCCTATTGTGCAAAGAAAAACAAGTATGAAAAGAGTCAATCTTGTGCACTGAATTAGTGCAATTTAACCTGTGATGTTTAGAGGAAGTCATTTCACATTATGTAAAACCATCTTTGATTTTGTAAGTTTATAATTAAGTTCTGTAATTAAAATTTGTAACCGTAGTCCTTTTAAATGTTAATGTCTGTTAGTTGAATGCATCATGTTATGTTCAGCATACAAATCACTTTCAAATATTGATATAGACTTTGTGTAATTCCTGTAACTTTGTAAGTTTACAAAACTATTGTGTAAGTTCAATTAACTTATACCAAGCATGGACTAATGCAACAAAAACAAAATGTAAAAAAGCAGCTGTCTCAGTAAAAACACATTGATAAGAACCTGTTTTCATGCAGTTATCTATAGATCGATAAGACATTGTGTGTTGTTTTATCTCAAGTAAGTGCAGACAACAAAACATCTTTTAAAAAATACCTGGATAAGCACTCAGCATGTCATAACATTCAAGGATGTGGGACACATGCTGTTAAATTGGATTAGGTAGGCAGCTCGGTCAGACTTAGAATCTCTACAGTACGGAAGGAGACCATCCGGCCCATTGAGTCTGTACAATCCCACCCAGGCCCCATTCTCATAACCCCACACATTTACCCTGCTAATCTCCCTGACACCACAGTCAATTTATCATGGTCAATCAATCTTTGGACTATGGGAGGAAACCAGAGCATCTGGGGGAAATCCACACAGACCACGGGGAGAATGTGCAAACCCCATACCGATAGTGATCTGAGGCTGGAATTGAACCTGGGGCTTTGGCATCGTGAGGCAGCAGTGCTAACCAGTGTGTCAACGTGCTGCCCCTTGGTGGGCCGAAGAGCCTCTTCTGCACTCTATGATTCTGTGATTCTATTCTCACTTATATGCTATATATCTTTTGTATTAGAAATTTATAAACTTATTTATTACTTTTAAGGTAATGAGCAACTTTACCATTCTATCCTTTGTTTTAAAAGTAACTCATTCCAAGTAATCAGGGAGAAGTAACAGCAATATTAATGGGCCAAATGGCACCTTTCTGCACTGTAGGGATTCTATGGAAAAGAAGCTACAATCATATTGCTGTCAGGTAGATTGTTGTGTGCATTGGAATAGTTGCAGGGGTACATGAAATCTACCAACTGTTTTATGGGCAACGGCTTCCCAATCAGGGAAAATACCTATTGACCAACAAAGTGAAAATCATATTTCTGACTCGCAAACGTGAGCTTTGAGCTAAGCGTCAGCGCAGCCAGAATGAAAAGATGGTTACCGTGCACAGTCCCTGCAGCCATTCACTCGAGAACCATATATTTTCGCTCGAACTAGCTACCCCACCCTGCGAGGCCATGTGTTTGTGCTGCAACTAGCCATGCCACCCTGGAGCCATAGACTTTGAGCTCTATCTAGCCGTGCCACTTTACGAAACGTAAACCAATTTATGCTGGAGAACCTAACAACCCATTTGAAAATCGTCAGGACCCATGAGTGTAATAGAATCCTTGGAATCCTACAGCGCAGAAGGAGGCCTTTCAGCCCATTGAGTCTGCACCGACCACAGTCCTAACCAGGCCCTATTCGTGTAACCCCATATAGTTACCCTGCTAATCCCCCTGATGCCAGGGTCAATTTAGCACAGCCAATCAACCTAACCCGCATATCTTTGAACTGTGAGAGAGAACCAGAGGAGAATCTGGAGCGCAGTCAATACATCGAGAAGCATGGGAAATCCTGGTTCTGTGTAGAAATTGATAATACATTTCGTTATTTGCCTCCATCCAGTACCAAACTTTAAAGAATTGACACTTCTGGCAAACAAAGCGTTAAAGACTGTCTTGTGCTAATATCAACTACAAACTGACTAATATGACAGAGCCCAGAAGTCACATCATGGAATAAAATAAAAACATTCAAGGCTGTGATCACCTTCTGAGCAATGATTGACACAGTCATGGATCCAGGTGGGGATTTTAATTTGATTTGATTTATTATTGTCACATGTATTGAGATGCAGTAAAAAGTATTGTTTCTTGCGTGCTATACAGACAAAGCACATCTTTCATAGAGAAGGAGAGGGTGTAGAATGTAGTGTTACAGTCATAGCTAGGGTGTAGAGAAAGGTCAGCTTAATGCAAGATAAGCCCATTGAAAAGTCTGATGGCAACAGGGAAAAAATTGTTCTTCAGTCTGTTGTACGTGACCTCAGACTTTTGTATCTTTGTCCCAACGGAAGAAGGTGGAAGAGAGATTGTCCAGGGTGTGTGGGGTCCTTATTATACTGTCTGCTTTGCCGAGGCAGCGGGAAGTGTAGACAGAGTCAATGGATGGGAGGCTGGTTTGCGTGATGGATTGGGCTACGTTCATGACCTTTTGTAGTTCCTTGCAATCTTGGGCTGAGCAGGAGCCATACCAAGCTGTGATACAACCAGAAAGAATGCTTTTTATGGTGCATCTGTAAAAGTTGGTGAGAGTCATAGCTGACATGCCAAATTTCCTTAGTCTTCTGGGAAAATAGAAGCATTGGTGGGCTTTCAGTTCAATTGGGACAGCAATTCAGTTGCTACGGGGAGGGGTAGAGCTGCTTCACGATTGCTTCAAAACTCTCTACGCCGCTGGGAACACCATTATGCAGCCTTTAAACAATTTCCCCGTAATCCCTAGCCTGCAGGAGGACTCAGCTCTGAGGCTGGAGCCTTCAGATCTTTCAAAAAGATGCAGCAAAAAAGAGAACTGTGTTTGTTTTTTTTAAAATTTCTAAAAGTTTAGAAGGATGAGGGAGGGATCTCATTGAAACTTAAAAAGGCCTGGATAGAGTGGATGCGGGGAAGGTGTTTCCATTAGTAGGAGAGACTAGGATCTGAGGGCACAGCCTCAGGTTAAAGGGACAACCCTTTAAAACTGAGATGAGGAGGAATTTCTTCAGCCAGAGGGTGTTGAATCTGTGGGATTCATTGCCACAGAAGGCTTGGAGGCCAGGTCATTGAGCGTCTTTAAGACAGAGATAGATAGATTCTTGATTGGTAAGGGGTTCAAAGGTTTTGGGGAAAAGGCTAGGGAATGGGGATGAGAAGCATATCAGCCATGATTAAATGGTGGGGCAGAATCAATGGGCCAAATGGCCTAATTCTGCATCTATATCTTATGGTCTAATCTGTGTAGTTTGTCTTTTATGGTTCCACTTGCACTTTTAGCACATTGACCTCTGGCAGGGATGCCTACCTGGTACCAGCACATGTCAGAAAGACATCATCTTGTACTCAACCCAATTTTAGATGAGTGCTCCTTTATCATGACCTCCAACCGAGGGACGAATTAACCATATGCAGAGTGAAAAGCCAGTGGACCAAGTTCTTGCTCTAAATTCTTGTCACCTTCACGCATAAAAACACCACTATGATGCCCCTCCAAATCCATTTCTTTAATTATGAAGCTGCAGCGGCTGGAAGCCTCAACTATGAAGCCAATAGCTTGTCTGGATGAGCAAGCAAAGAAGCAAATTTTACTCCTGGTTTAATGTCCATATGTCAATAAAATTGCTGCTTATTGGCAAGACCAGGTGCCATGAGGTCAATTGTCATCCTTTCCAAGTTAACCATGAAATAATTTCAATGCTGCTGAAAAATGAGACGTTACCGAACATTTTCACCTGGTGCACATTATTTTCACCTGGTGCACAAATACAAGAATTCCAAATTTCAAAAGATTAATACCACTAGGAGAAAAAAGTGCTGATTGGTTGGCAAGTCAACTCTGATTGGTTCAGGCACTGCTCTGAAGAAAGCATGTAGAATCATTGTCTCCCTACTGTGCAGAAGGAGGCCATTTGGCCCATCAAGTCTGTACCAGCCACAATTCCACCCAGGCCCTATTCCCGTCACCCCACTCATTTACCCCAGCTAGTCCCCCTGGCACTAAGAGGCAAATTAGCATGGCCAATCCCCTAACTTGCACACCTTTGGACTGTGGGAGGAAACCCACGCAGACATAGGGAGATTGTGCAAACACCACACAGTGACGCAAGCCAGGAATCAAACCCGGGTCCTAGCACTGTAAGGAAGCAGTACTAACCACTGTGCTACTGTACTGCCCCATGGAACATGGAGCTACAGATTCCTCATGCATCTGGGTAAGTTAAGAAAGATGCATGGCTTGAGCACCTTCCTTTTGTTTGCAACATATGAACCCCTGTGACTGATTGTAAGTTGCTTTGACCATGTGTAAATGAGCCAGCCACCGGTGGGACTGTTTGCTCTTTGAGCCCCTTACCAATCAGGAATCTATCTCTGTCTTAAAGATACTTAATGACCTGGCCTCCAAGCCTTCTGTGGCAATGAATCCCATGGATTCAACACCCTCTGGCGGAAGAAATTCCTCCTCATCTCAGTTTTAAAGGGTTGTCCCTTTAACCTGATGGGCAGGGCGAGCTGGTAAGATCGCGAGACAGGTGAAAAACCAAGTTTGACCCTAATTTCTCATCTATCACAATTTTACCAGCACAGGATATGTGACAAGCTAGAATTTAATTATTATTAGTCAGCCCGGGATGGAATCAGGTGCTGTGCAGTCTGCAACAAGCAACTGACCTGGAGAAGAAGGGCCAGCATGGAGAGAGGAGTAAGGCGATTGACAGGGTCGGCTTGGAACAGAAGACAATCAACCGGTCCATTCCGGGGGCGGGGAAGGTGAAGGTGGGAGGGGATGATTAGCCAGCTCATGCAGATGGGGCTGAAAATTGTCCAACTTTTGCACAGAACAGAAAGATCTGCGCATGTGCGATTGTAACCTCTGCTGTCAGCTGCCGGCTTTCATGCAATCTTAGGCCTTGCCCCCTTCCCTCATGGAAGGAAACAGATCTTGCTTCATTTTTTGCTTGGAATGTGGTAAGATTAGATTTTTAACTCACCCAAAAAAATTAGTGCAATTCTCTCCCATTTTCATGCTCGTTTGACACTTAAAACCTTTTTGTAAGATCACCCCCATAACCTTAGCAAAATCTTTTTAAGATTACCTGAATGTGGTCACTAATGCACATCTTCTGCAAACACTAATAAAGCAGCCAAGGGCTACCATGGAGTGAAATGCTGCACATGATTTTTTTAATTTAGTCTTTCACAGGCTGTGAGTGTCACTGGCATGGCCAGCATTTGTTGCCCATCCCTAATTGTCCTTGAACTGATTGGCCTGTTAGGCCATGTTGGAGGGCAGTTAAAAGTCAACCACATTGCTGTGGATCTGGAGTCATGTGTAGGCCAGACTAGGTAAGGAAGGCAGATTTCCTTCCCTAAAGGATATTAGAACTGGGTTTTTTACAATTGATGACAATTATCATGGTCACCATTGCTGAGATTAGCTTTATATAATTCCGGATTTTATTAATTGATTTTAAATTTCACAAGTTGCCATGGTGGGATTTGAACCTGTGTCCCCAGAGCATCAGCCTGGACTTTTTGCGTATTAGTCCAGTGATGTTACCACATCCAAAACCATTGCATCCCCTCAACATGCTTGTAACACTACATTCTGCACTCTCTCGTTTCCTTCTCTTTGAACAGTAAGCTTTATCTATATAGCGCACAAGAAGCAATACTTTTCATTGTATACTAATACAGTATGCCAAGAATAAATCAAATCAGATTAAATCAAATCAAAGCATATGTAAGGCTTCTCCTGATAGGCAGGTTATGAGGGCCAATCTCATTATGGATGTGGACTGTGCACACCCAAACTATTCTTTTATTAATGATATTGGATGATTGCGAGTGCCAGGTATTGTACCCATGCCCAAACTATAAGTTGCCTCTGCTAATTCTGAGCCAGGAGTTGCTTGCATGAAATCTTACGATTTCACATCCTGGAATTACAAATCTCAGACACTAAAATCATCCACAAACCTATATATTTATTTTCTCTCAGTGGCACCCAGTAGATGGTGCTACGTGCATATAACAATGACATGCAAAATGCAAAAATACTTTTAAAGACAGCCAAGGACACGGTTCTTCCATTTCTTCCTTATTCGATTTGATCTCTTATTTATTATTGTCACGTGTATTAGCATACAGTGAAAAGTATTGCTTCTTGCGTGCTACACAGACAAAGCATACCATTCATAAAGAAGGAAAGGAGAGGGTGCAGAATGTAGTGTTACAGTCATAGCTAGGGTGTAGAGAAAGATCAGCTTAACGCGAGGTAGGTCCATTGAAAAGCCTGATGGCAGCAGGGAAGAAACTGTTTTTGAGTTGGTTGATCCATGACCTCAAAATTTTGTATCTTTTGTAGTTTCAAGATACAGGATTTGAATTTGAGTTAAAAATTGGCTATGCCTGTATTCAAAACAGTTGTTCGAAAATGAATGCACACACTAAATTCTGAGAAAATTGGGTACTGACAGAGATGTGCCTGTCCCTATTGACTTGCCTATTTGCCAGATGGAGGTGTTGTCCCAGAAATACTGTCATTTACTGTAGAATTGCACCTGATAGAAGCCAACAGAAAATTAGGGTAAGTTCCTTCCCTTCAGTGATAGACTTATCACCCATGCCTCCAAAGGACAGTTAGGGATAGGCAATAAATACTGACCTGGCCAGTGATACTCACATCCCAAGGATAATTTAAAAAGTCGCATGTCTGACCACAGGACATTCACTGCAGTCACAGGCTTTGACTGTCCACAGTTTACATCTGAAAAATCGGCTATGACTGGAGCAAGTAAAAACATTCCCTTGTTGAGCTGCACCACACGAAACAATGCACTGTCCTTGAGGTGAAGAAACCTTTTGCTTTCCATTAGGTTCACTGCAGACAAAACAAAAAACAAAGAAAATTACAGCATAGGAACACGCCCTGTGGCTCTCCAAGGATGCACTGACCATGCTGCCCGTCTGAACTAAAACCCCATATCCTTCCGGCGAACCATATCTCTATATTCCCATTCTATTCATGTATTTGTCAAGACGTCCCTTAAAAGTCACTATCTTATCTGCTTCCACTACCTCCCCTGACAGCAAGTTCCAGGCACCCACCCCTCTCTATGTAAAAAACTTGCCTTGTATACCTCCTTTAAATCTTGCCCCTTGCACCTTAAACTTATGCCCCCAAGTAATTGACTCTTCCTGGGTAAAAGCTTCTGACTTTCCACTCTGCCATGCTCTTCATAACCTTTTAGACTTCTATCAGGTCACCCCCCCCCCAATAAACCAAGTTTCTCCAATCTCTCCTCATAGCTAATGCTCTCCATACCAGGTAACATCCTGATAAATCTTTTCTGTACCCTCTGTAAAGCCTCCACATCCTTCAGGTAGTGTGGTGACCAGACATTTCTACAGATGCCCTTGTCGGGAAGGATGAAATAGGAGCAGGAAGACAAGACAAGGGTGGATGGTGGCACAGTGGTTAGCATTCCTGCCTCACAACACCCAGATCCAGTTCTGGCCTTGGGTTCTTAAGTCTGTGCGGAGTTTGCACATTCTCCCCATGTCTGCATGGGTTTCCTCTGGGTGTTCCAGTTTCCTCCCACAGTCCAAATACGTGCGGGTCAGGTTGATTGGCTATGCAAAATTGCTCCTTAGTGTCCCAAGATAGGTTAGGGCGATTAGTGGGGTAAATAGAACATAGAACATAGAACACTACAGCACAAACAGGCCCTTCGGCCCACAAGTTGCACCGATCACATCACCTACCAACCTACAGACCTATCTATAACCCTCAATCTCATTAAACCCCATATACTCATCCAGAAGTCTTTTAAAAGACCCCAGCGAGTTCGCCTCCACCACCACTGACGGCAGCCGATTCCATTCACTCACCACCCTCTGAGTGAAAAACTTACCCCTAACATCACTTCTGAACCTCCCTCCCCGCACCTTAAATCTGTGTCCTCTCGTAGCGACCATTTCAAACCGGGGAAATAGCCTCTGAGAGTCCACCCTATCTATTCCTCTCAACATTTTGTAAACTTCTATCAGGTCGCCTCTCAACCTTCATCTCTCCAGGGAAAAGAGTCCCAGCTCCCTCAACCTAACTTCATAAGGCATGCCTCCCAGTCCAGGCAACATCCTTGTAAATCTCCTCTGCACCCTCTCAATAGCTTCTACATCTTTCCTATAGTGAGGCGACCAGAACTGCGCACAATACTCCAAATGAGGCCTGACAAGGGTCTTATAAAGTTCCAGCATTACCTCCCGACTCCTAAACTCAATCCCTCGATTAATGAAGGCCAGTACACCATACGCCTTCTTGACCACCTCCTCCACCTGCGAGGCCGATTTAAGAGTCCTGTGGACCCGGACCCCAAGATCCTTCTGCTCCTCAACACTACTCAGACTTCTGCCCTTGATAGTGTACTCGTTCATCCCGTTGGTTCTGCCAAAATGGACGACTACACATTTATCCGCGTTGAAGTCCATCTGCCACTTCTCCGCCCAGTCCTGCATCCTATCTATGTCCTGCTGCAACTTTTGCCATCCTTCCAGATCATCCACAACACCACCGACCTTCGTGTCATCAGCGAACTTACTTACCCATCCCTCCACTTCCTCATCCAAGTCATTTATGAAAATGACAAAGAACAAGGGTCCCAGAACAGATCCTTGAGGCACTCCGCTGGTGACTGACCTCCATTCAGAAAAAGCCCCAACCACAACCACTCTCTGCCTTCTGCAGGCAAGCCAGTTCTGGATCCACAAGGCCAAAGGCCCTTGGATCCCATGCCCTCTCACCTTCACAAGAAGTCTTGCATGGGGGACCTTATCAAACGCCTTGCTGAAGTCCATGTACACTACGTCCACGGCACTTCCTTTGTCAATGTGTTCAGTCACATTATCGAAGAACTCAACTAGGCTTGCAAGGCACGACCTGCCCTTGACAAATCCATGCTGACTATTCCTGATCATGTCAAACCTCTCCAAATGTTCGTAAATCTTGTCCCTCAGAAGCCTCTCCATCAGCTTACCAACCACTGAGGTCAGACTCACCGGTCGGTAATTTCCCGGGCTATCTCTGTTCCCTTTCTTAAAAATAGGAACTACATCCGCAATCCTCCAATCCTCTGGAACCTCTCCCGTCTCCATTGATGACGCAAAGATCATCGCCAGGGGCTCTGCAATCTCTTCCCTCGCCTCCCACAGTATCCTGGGGTACATCCCATCTGGTCCCGGCGACTTATCTACCTTGATAGAATTCAAAAGTTCCAACACATCCTCCTCCTTAATATTCACGTACTCAATCCTTTCCATCTGCTGCAAATCCATAACAAAATCTCCCAGATCGGCTTCCACCGTGAATACTGAGGCGAAGTACTCGTTAAGCACCTCCGCCATTTCTTCTGGTTCCACACAAACCTTTCCCCCCTCACCTTTTATAGGTCCTATCCCTTCTCTTCTTATCCTTTTACCTTTCACATATTTATAGAAGGCCTTGGGATTCTCCTTAATCTTACCCGCCAAGGTCTTCTCATGACCCCTTCTGGCTCTCCTAATTTCCCTTTTAAGTTCCCTCCTACAGTCCTTATACTCCTCAAGATCTTTAACATCTCCTAATTCCCTGAACCTCTTGTACACCTTCCTTTTCTTCCTGACTAGGTTCAACACATCCTTTGTGCACCACGGTTCCCTCGACCCACCAAAACCCCCTCGTCTCATCGGAACGTTGTCATTCAGAGCTCCAGACACACATTCCTTGAATATCTGCCACCTTCCTTCGGTACTTTTCCCTAAGAACGCCTCCTTCCAGTTTATTTGTCCAAGTAACTTCCTGACTTCTTCGTATCTCCCCTTACCCCAGACAAACACCTTCCTAGCCTGCCTGATCCTATCTCGTTCCAACGCAATTGTGAAGGAGATAGAATTATGGTCACCATATCCAAGATGCTCTCCTACCGAAAGATCCATCACCTGCCCTGGTTCATTTGCCAGTACCAGGTCAAGTACAGCCTCTCCCCTCGTAGGCTTGTCCACATACTGCGTCAGGAAACCTTCCTGAACACACCTAACAAACTCCTCCCCATCTATACCCCTTACCCTAGGGATATTCCAGTCGATGTTTGGGAAATTGAAGTCTCCCATCACGACAACTCTGTTATTAAAACATCTCTCCAGAATCTGTTTCCCTATTTGCACTTCAACTTCCCTGTCACTACTGGGCGGCCTATAGATTACACCCAGCAAAGTTTTTGACCCTTTGCTGTTCCTAACTTCCACCCACAGAGATTCTGTAGACAATCCCTCCACGACATCCTCTTTCTCTGTAGCCATGACACTATCCCTGATCAACAGTGCCACGCCACCACCCCTTCTGCCACCCTCCCTGTCCTTCCTGAAGCACCTGAAGCCTGGCACCTGAAGTACCCAGTCCTGTCCCTGAGACATCCAAGTCTCCATAATGGCCACCACATCACAATCCCAAACAGCTATCCACGCCCTAAGCTCATCTACCTTATTCACTATACTCCTTGCATTAAAATATATACACTTCAGCCCCTCAGTCTGGGCATTTCCCATCTCCACCACCTGTCTAACCTCCCTCCCATACTGCCTGCGGTCCTCCCCTACCTGGGAGCGAACCTCCTCCGTCCCAGTTTCCCCAACCCAGTTCCCTCCCCCCATCCTTTCTAGTTTAAAGTCCCCCCGGTAGCCTTAGCCAGTCTTCCCACCAAGATACTAGTCCCCCTGGTATTTAAGTGCCACCCGTCCCTACTATAGAGGTCCCACCTACCCCTAAAGAGGTCCCAGTGATCTAGGAACCGAAATCCCTGCCCTCTACACCAGTCCCTCAGCCACGCATTCACCCTCCACCTCATTTCATTTCTTCCCTCATTCTCCCTTGGCACAGGCAGCAATCCTGAGATTACTACCTTTGCTTTTCTCTTCCTCAGCTGCCTACCCAGTTCCCTATAGTCCTTTTTCACGAGTGCCTCCCTCTTCTTACCTACATCAGTAGTACCTATATGTACTACTACCTCCGGTTCCTCAGGATGTCTGGGACCCGCCCAGAGACATCCCGGATCCCAGCCCCAGGGAGACAAACCACCATCCGCGATTCCCTTCTACGTCCACAAAAACGCCTGTCCGCGCCCCTCACTGTGGAGTCCCCTATTAACACTACCTTTCTGCTTCCCTTTTTGATTTTTTGGCTCACTGGCTCAGCTCCAGAGAGCTGGCCATCGCTTCCTCCCTCAGATGAGCTGTCCCCCCCAGTAGTACTCAGGCCGGAGTACTTATTTTGAAGGGGGACATCCACCGGAGTGCTCCCCATCACCCGTGTTTTCACCTTCCTAATGGTAACCCAAGTGCCCTCATCCCGTTGCCCTGGTGTGACTACCTGCTGGTAGCTCCTTTCTATAACCTCCTCACTCTCCCTAACTAGCCGAAGGTCCTCGAGCTGCATTTGCAGCTCCTTAACCTGGTTTCGTAGGGCCTGCAACTCCACACACCGAGCACAGGTGTGGATGTCTGGCAGGCCAGGAGCCTCCAAGACCTCCCACATGTTGCATTGGCAACAACATACAGGTCTCACACTCATATTTACCCCTTATAGCAACCCAAAGGAAAAAGGGTAAAAAAAAACTTACAACTTACCTTATCTCTTTGGCCCTGTGAGCCAAAGCACTTACAGCACACACAAATACAAAAGCAGTCTTACCAGCTCTCAGACTGAGCCCCCCTCCGGTCTAATTTATAGTCGGGTGAAAAAAAACGTGACCCGAGTGCCCTTGCAACTACTTCCGGGGTCAAACCGGGGTCAAACTTAAAAAAAAACAATAAAAAAAAAACCCACTAAAAAACAAAGTTAGTTTCTAAAAGAAAAAGTCGCTTTTACTCACCCACAGCTCTCCACTCTCAAATCGCAGCCTCTCTTCAATGCTCCCACGGAACAATGAGGTTGCGGGGTAAGAGTTGGTGCAGAGTCAATGGGCTGGATGGCTTGGCACTGTCAGGATCCTATGATAATCAGACAATGCAGCACCAAACTCCACTCAAGAGGGATGATGGAAAACCTTGCGGATAGTGTTCCATTAGTGCATGGAACAGAATGCTCCTTTGTGGATTTAACAACATTTGAAATAGGAGCAGGAGTAGGTCATATACCCTGGCATAAGGCACAGTGGTTAGCGCTGCTGCCTCAAAACCCCAGGGACTTGGGTTCGATTCCTGGTTTGGGTCACTGTCTATGCAGAGCCTGCAAGTTTTTCCCTGAGTCTGCGTGGATTTCCTCTGGGTGCTCCGGTTTCCTCCCACAGTCTGAAAGACGTGCTGGTTAGGGTGCACTGTCCGTGCTAAATTCTCTCTCAGTGTACCTGAACAGGCACTGGAGTGCGGCGACTAGGAGATTTTCACAGTAGCTTCATTGCTGTGTTAATGTAAGCCTACTTGTAACACTAATAAATAAACTTTAAACTTAAAACACTTAAACTTGAGAACCTATCCATGCTGTGGGGCGGGTGCGGAATGTCCCCATAGAAATCTACTTCAAGAGACGAACAAGGAGGAAGCAAGAAGCGTGTGTCCGAATTCATAACAGTCTCACATATTTCCGGATACTGGTTTAACGTACCTGATGCGACTAGGAGCTTGGATATCACTGAACGGCTGCAGAAACACTCACAACGCCCTAAACTGCCCTTGTGGCTCAAATTTCTCTTGTGCACGCGATTTTTTATTTCACTCAATTGACTGATCTGTGTGTTTGAAAACAAAAAAACCAACTGTTTGCACAAAGGAGGAAGAGCGATCTTTCAGCTCAAGATTGATTAACAGAATAGCTCAGTTGAAAGATTGCAGTACATACCAGGGGATTTTTTTTTATATCGCTGCTGAGTCTTGGACAACCCCTCAAAGACTGGGTAGCACCACGTACACCTGACCCACCGGACGCCGGAAGAAAGTGCAGACGTACACCCAACTTGCGAGCGACTGAGGATGTCCATAGCTGTGCAAATGTGCGCTGTTTCCGTGCTGCTGGGGGCTCTCTATTGGTATGGCTGGCTGACTTTTCCCCTGATCCCTCTTCTGATCTGGGTGGTGTCTCGGAGGCAGACGGCCGCTGGCGTCGAGGGCAAAGGCAGAGCTGTGTTGATCACCGGCTGTGACACTGGCTTTGGGCAACTTTTGGCCAAGCAGCTTGATGGGCTGGGCTTCCGTGTCCTTGCAGGCTGCTTGTTCCCGGACGGAGAAGGGGCGCAGAGCCTCAGGAGGCAATGCTCCCGAGAGTTGAAGGTGCTCAAACTCGATGTCACCCTGGACGAGGATGTGGCCAAAGCGAAGGAATTTGTGGAAGCCAATCTGCCACCTGAAGGTATTTGCTGCAATTGTGATATATTAAAAATTTATAATCTGTTTGTTTTTTTAACGTTGCTATTTGGGAAGGCAATGGCCTTATTTCTAGACTATTGCTGTGACAAGTGGTGTTCCTCAGGGATCAGTGCTGGGACCTTTGCTGTTTGTAATATATATAAATGATTTGCAGGAAAATGTAACTGGTTTGATTAGTAAGTTTGCGGATGACACAAAGGTTGGTGGATTTGCGGATAGCGATGAGGACCATCAGAGGATACAGCAGGATATAGATCAGTTGGAGAGTTGGGCAGCGAGATGGCAGATGGAGTTTAATCCGGACAAATGTGAGGTAATGCATTTTGGAAGGTCTAATATAGATAGGAAATACACAGTAAATGGCAGAACTCAAGAGTATTGATAGGCAAAGGATCTGTGTGTACAGGTACACAGGTCACTGAAAGTGGCACCGCAGGTGGAGAAGATAGTCAAGAAGGCATATGGCATGCTTGCCTTCATCGGCCGAAGCATTGAGTTTAAAAATTGGCAAGTCATGTTGCAGCTTTATAGGACCTTAGTTAGGGCCACACTTGGAATATAGTGTTCAATTCTGGTCGCCACACTACCAGAAGGACGTGGAGGCTTTGGAGAGGGTACAGAAAAGATTTACCAGGACGTTGCCTGGTATGGAGGGCATTAGCTATGAGGAGAGGTTGGAGAAACTTGGTTTGTTCTCACTGGAATGATGGAGGTTGAGGAGGGACCTGATAGAAGTCTACAAGATTGTGAGAGACGTAGACAGAGTGGATAGTCAGAAGCTTTCTCCCAAGGTGGAAGAGTCAATTACTAAGGGGCACAGGTTTAAGGTGCGAGGGGCAAGGTTTAAAGGAGATGTATGAAGCAGATTTTTACATAGAGAGTAGTGGGTGCCTGGAACTCGTTGCCAGGGGAGGTAGTGGAAGTGGATACGGTAGTGATGTTTAAGGGGTGTCTGGACAAATGCATGAATAGGATGGGAATAGAGGGATATGGTCCCTGGAAGGGTAGAGGGTTTTAGTTCAGTTGGGCAGCTTGGAGGACTGAAGAGTCTGTTCCTGTGCTGTAATTTTCTTTGTTCTTTGTATTAATCTAGAAACTCAGCTAATGTTCAGGGACCCGGGTTCGAATCGTGCCACGGCAGATGGTGCAATTCAAATTCGATTAAAAAAAGTCTGGCATTAAGACTCTAATGATGACAATGAAACCATTGTCAGGAAAACTCATCTGGTTCACGAATGTCCTTTTGGGGAAGGAAATCTGCCATCCTTACCTGGTTTGGTCTACATGTAACTCCAGAGCCACAGCAATGTGGTTGACTCTCGTCTGCCTTCTGAAATAGTCATACACTCCGTACAATGCAGAAGGAGGCCATTCAGCCCATTGCATCTGCACTGACTATAATTCCACCCAGTCCCTATCCTCATAACACCTCATATTTACCTTATTAATCCCATGATACTAGGGTCAATTTAACATAGCCAATCCACCTAACCCACACACCTTTGAACTGTGGGAGGAAAACACAGCAGCTGGAGGAAACCCACGCAGACATAGGGAGAATGTGCAAACTCCATTCAGACAGTGATGCAAGCCAGGAATTGAACCTGGATCCCTGGCGCTGTGAGACAGCAGTACTAACCACTGAGCCACAGTGCCACCCCATTGCTTGGGGAAGGAAATTGACGTCTTTATCTGGTCTGGCCTACATGTGACTCTTAGAGCCACAGCAATGGGGTTGACTATCAACTGCTCTCTGAATGAGGACAACTACGAATGGGCAGTACATGCTGGCCAGCCAACAATGACCATGTCCCATGAATGAATTAAAAAAAAAATTTTTTTTGCTTCTTTCTGGCGGTGGGAGTATAAGTAATTAAGGGAGAAAAGCGGACTTGAAATGTTTTTGAGGACAATGTAGTTGACTCTCAACTGCCCTCCAGGGGTAACTAGGGATGGGCAATAAATGCTGGCCAGCCAGCGATGCCCATGTCCCACGAATGAATGAAAAAAAACACATTTCATGTTGCAACACTTCAAAAAATATTTAATTGGTAAGGCATTTTAAAATGCTCATCAGACACAGAATCAGAGAACCCTACAGTGCAGAAAGAGGCCCTTTGGCCCATAAAGACTGCACCGAACACAATCCCACCCAGGCCTCACTCCCATATCCCTACATATTATACCCACTAATCCCTCTAATCTATGCATCCCTGGACACTAAGGGGCAATTTCCTAGCATAGCCAATTAACCTAACCCGTGCATCTTTGGACATGAAAGATGCTGTATAGAATCATAGAATCCCTACAGTGCAGAAGAAAGCCATTCAGCCCATAGAGTCTGCACTGATAACAATCCCACTCAGGCCTCATCACTGCAACCCCACGTATTTACCCCGCTAATCTCTCTAACGTACGCGTCCTGGGGTATGAAGGGTCAATTTAGCATGGCCAATGCACCTAACTCACACATCTTTGGGACTGTGGGCTATATAAATGGGAGCCTTTGTTTTCTTTCTCACATCATTCCTGAATGGCTTGGCTCTGAGTTTAACGGCAATTCAGATGAATTTGAACGCATTTAAATTTTATTAATGGGCTGCCTGCCTGACTTTGCCAGCATTTCCCCCTTTACCCCATCCAGATTCGGTGCAAAACAGATATAGTCGGGGGGGAGGGAAGAGAGAGAAGTGGAGGGGAATGTGGTGGGGTCAGCGGGGGGAGAAGTGGAGGGGAATATGGTGGGGTGGGTTGTGGGGGGGGGGAGTGGAGGTGGAGCGGTGGGTGGGGGTGGAGGTGGACCGATCATTCTCTGGCGGGGGGGAGGGAGGAGAAGGAGGAGGAGGTGGGTATCTCTGGAGGCTGGGGAGCTGGGGGGGAAGAAAAACCAGATCATTTCCCCCCACCTCCCCCCCCCCCCCCTCCCCCCCCCCCCGACAATCATTCTCGGGGTGGGGGAGACCTGATCACTCTCTGGTGGGGTGGGGGAGACCTGATCACTCTCTGGTGGGGGGTGCCCGATCACTCTCTGGTGGGGGGCAGGAGGGGGGGTGGGGGGGAGGTGGGAGTACGCTGCCACTCTGCGGGTGATCGATGGGAGGAAAGGGGGCAGAGGATCGTGATCTGTCTGGGTGGGGAGGGGTAGTGGGTGGATAAGGGGGACAGTTATGTTGTGGGGGTGGAGCGATGTCTGTGGGGGCTAGCACTCCCGCTTTTCACTCCCAGACCGCTTTATCTGGTTTTTGCGATTTGGGAGCGATGTGACAAGGGTGCGTTTTTCAATTTTTTTTCCCCACTGCGCGTGCGCGGTTCAAAGCTCTGATTAGAACAGCGGCGTTTTGGGCGCGATAAGCCCCCCCCTCCCCCCACAGTGCTATTATTTTCTCGCGATTTTTTTTGCAGGATAGGTGTGTATGGGAGTGTCTTGAGAACAGATTTCCAAGTTGGATCTGAATTATGCCTAGATTCAGCACTTCGAATGAAAATGGTAAAATCGGGCCCCTAGTCTCTATCTCTCCTTGTAACAAAGTTTGTACTTTTTTTCATAATTATCCATGGGCAAAAAAATGTGATAAATTTGTCTGGAATTTGGAACTGGCCGTCCTGCTGTGAAAATGTCATGATAAGTTTAATTGTTTCTTGGTTTCAGCGACAATGACATTATCCCTTCTAAACAGACTCACACTAACACTGCCTCTGCACAGCGCCAGGGAACCGCGTTCAATCCCGGTCTCGGGTCACTGTCTGTGCAGAATCTGCACGTTCTCCCCCGTATCTGTGTGTGTTTCCTCCGGGTGCTTTGGTTTCTTCCCACAGTTCGAAAGATGTACGGGTTAGGTGGATTGACCGTGCTAAATTGCCTGTTAGTGCCTGGGGGACTAGCTAGAGTAAATGCATGGGGATAGGGCCTGGGTGTGATTGTGGTCGCTGCAGGTTCGATGGGCCGAATGGCCTCCTTCTGCACTGTAGGATCCTATGATTGAATGATCGTGCACCCAAGCTTGCTCTGGTTTCTTCTCACAGCCCGGAGGACGTGCTGGTTAGGGTGCATTTGCCATGCTAAAACTTACCCTCAGTGTACCTGAAAAGGCGCTGGAGTGTGGTGACTAGGGGATTTTCACAGCAACTTCATTGTAGTGGCACCATGAAAGGTGCAATATAAATGCAAACCTTTCTTTCACCCCCCACCTGTGTACATTTTTTGAAATAATTGATTTTACGATATGAGAAATACCAGCAAAGCAGAATTTACTACATATCCCTAGTTACGTTAAGTGCCCAAAACTTAGTAACTAATAAATAAATTTAAAACAAAAATTAACTGAACTATATTGACATGCTGAGGTCTTGTTTCAGGTCTGTGGGGGTTAGTCAACAATGCTGGCATTTCTGGATGGGGCGAGGTGGAATGGAACAACATTCAAGTCTATCAAAGATATGCTGACGTTAATCTGTGGGGAAGCATCCGGATGGCTCAAACATTCATTCCACTCCTTCGACAGTCTAAAGGTCAGTTCAGATATTGTGGTGCTTTCACTTTCACTCAAACACACATGTTCAAAGTCCCACTGCTTTAATTGAGACCTGTAGGATCACTGTGGTAGCTACGACACTTCACCTAAGTGTTTGGAATTACCCCCTGCCCACCTGATAGCTTGTTAAAAAAGGCTAGTTATCCTTATAGGCAAATATATAGGTGGCACAGTGGTTAGCACTGCTGCCTCACAGCACCAGGGACCCTGGTTCAATTCAGCCCTTGGTGACTGCCTGTGTGGCGTTTGCACGTTCTCCCCGTGTCTGTGTGGATTTCCTCCGGGTACTCTGATTTCCTCCAGCAGAAAAAAGTCTGACAACACCAGGTTTTAGTCCAACCTATTTATTTGACAATATACTCGCAAGCTTTCGGGTTAGCCCCTTCGTCAGGTGAATGGAGAGTTCTGGCCTCAGACCTGAGGCCAGAACTCTCCATTCACCTGACGAAGGGGCTAACCCGAAAGCTTGCGAGTATATTATCAAATAAATAGGTTGGACTAAAACCTGGTGTTGTCAGACTTTTTACTGTGTTTACGCCAGTCCAACGCCGGCATACCCACATCATTCCTCCAGCAGTCCAAAGATGTGCAGGTTATGCGGATTGGCCATGCTAAATTGCCCCTTAGTGCTCAAAGATGTGCAGGTTAGGTGGATTGGCCATGCTAAATTACCCCTTAGTGCCCAAAGATGTGCAGGTTAGGTGGATTGGCCATGCTAAATTACCCCTTAGTGCCCAAAGATGTGCAGGTTAGACGGATTGGCCATGCTAAATTGCCCCCTTAGTGTCAGAAGATGTGTAGGTTAGGGGGATTAGCGGAGTAATTATGTGGGATTATGGGGATAGAGCCTGGATGGGATGTTCTGTCGGAGAGTTGGTGCAGATGCGATGGGCTGAATGACCTCTTTCTGCATTGTCTGGATTCCTTGATTCCTCTTCACAGAAGAGTCACAAGGATTTGAAATGTGAACTATTTTTCTGCCTTCACAGATGTTGCTAGACTTGCTGAGATTTTCCAGCAATTTTTTTAATTCACTCGTGGGACATGAGCATCAATGGCTGGCCAGCATTTATTGCCTGTGTCTAGTTGAGAAGGTGGTGGTGAGCTGCCTTCTTGAAATGCTGATACAACAAAATGGCTTGCTGGGTCATTTCAGAGGGCAGTCAAGCCACATTGCTGTGGCTCTGGAGTCACATGTAGGCCAGACCAGGTAAGGATGGCAGGTTTCCTTCCCTAAAGGACATTAGTGAACCAGATGGGTTTTTCCTACAGTGGCCCCATGGTCATCAGTAGATCCTTAAATCCCACTTTTTAAAATTGAATTCATATTCCATTATCTGCCATGGCAGGATTTGAACCTGAGTCCCCAGAACATTAGCTGCATTTCTGGATTAATAGTCTAGCGATAATACAACTAGGCCATTGCCTGCCTGTTTGGTTTTTATTTCCAGCATCCACAGTATTTTGCTTTCATCTCATCAATAGGTGCATAAGGCACATTGCATTGACCTGAACAGGCACCAGAGTGTGGCAACTAGGGGAATTTCACAGTAACTTCATTGCAGTGTTAATTTAAGCCTCACTTGTAACTAATAAATCAACATAAACTTTTAGAGCAGCACAGTGGTTAGCACTACTGCCTCACGGTACCAGGGACCTGGGTTTGATTCCTGGCTTGGGTCACTGTGCGGAGTCTGCACGTTCTCCCACGTGCCTACATGGGTTTCTTCTGGGTGCTCCGGCTTCCTCCCGCAGTCCGAAAGACGTGCTGGTTTAGGGCGCTTTGGCAGTGCTAAATTCTCCCTCAGTGTACCCGACCAGGCGCTGGAGTGTGGTGACTAGGGAATTTTCACAGTAACTTCAGTGCAGTGTTAATATAAGCCTTTCTTGTGACTAATAAATAAACTTAAACTTATCTGCCAGGATTTCCAGATAGAATAGGACGCCACAAGTGATGTAGGGGAATGCCGGAGAGACAGAAGGATTGCATTTTCCTTCTTCCACTGGATTAGGGCAGTGAGCTAGCAATAGAAGCCTAGTGGAAATAAATCGGTCGTAATATCTTTCTCCTCCCTTGATGTGGAGATGCCGGTGTTGGACTGGAGTGGGCACAGTAAGAAGTCTCACAACACCAACAGTCCAACAGATTTATTTGGTAGCACGAGCTTTCGGAGCGCTGCTCCCCCTTCAGGTGAGGGGAGAATGGGGTTCACAAACTCGGAACCTGTTGGACTTTAACCCAGCACTGTAAGACTTCTAACCCTATGATAGCCAAGTTCTGCACACATGAGGACAGCCTCAACCGGGATCTTGGGTTCATGTCACACTACGCATAACCCCAGCCATTTAGCCTGGGTTTGAGAGAATTCATACCCCTTTAACCTGTGATTATCTCCCTTTCCACTCGCAATCCCTGCAAAGACTTCATTTTCTGTAAAAACTCACATTCCAATTATCTTGCAATTGGGTCTATCTATATCTATCAAGTAGATAAGGTTGTTAAGAAGGCATACAGTGTCTTGGCGTTTATTGGTAGGGGGATTGAATTTAGGAGTTGCAGCGTCATGTTGCAACTGTACACAACTCTGGTGCGGCCGCACTTGGAGTATTGTGTGCAGTTCTGGTCCCCACATTATAGGAAGGATGTGGAGGCTTTGGAGAGGGTGCAGAGGAGGTTTACCAGGATGTTGCCTGGTATGGAGGGGAGGTCCTATGAGGAGAGACTGAGGGATTTGGGGTTGTTTTCGCTAGAAAGAAGGCGGCTAAGAGGGGATCTTATTGAAACATATAAGATGATTAGAGGTTTAGATAGGGTGGATCGTGATAGCCTTTTTCCTCGGATGGAGAAAGCTAGCACGAGGGGGCATGGCTTTAAATTAAGGGGGGGTAGTTATAGGACGGATGTCAGGGGTAGGTTCTTTACCCAGAGGGTGGTGAGGGATTGGAATGCCCTGCCTGCTGCAGTTGTAAATGCGCCTAGTTTGGGGGCGTTTAAGAGATCCGTGGATAGGTTTATGGATGAAAAGGGATTGGTTTAGGTTAGAGGGTCATTGTTTTTTAACTGGTCGGCGCAACATCGTGGGCCGAAGGGCCTGTTCTGCGCTGTAATGTTCTATGTTCTATATGTACCCTGTTTGTGAACCCAACTCTCCACTCACCTGATGAAGGAGCAGCACTCTGAAAGCTTGTGATTCCACATAAACCTGTTGGATTTTAACCTGATGTTTTGAAACTTCTTACTGTTTCCCTTCCCTTGGCACAGCTTTCCTTATTGTACATCCAGACTGTTTACTTCTTGTTATTCTGAGAAGTAACTTTCATTTTAATGCGTTTCAGGTTGCTTGATTTTTATGTCTAGCATGTCTGCATTTATTCACGTTGAAGCTACCAGCGCCTATGTGATCACTAAGTGTGGCATAGAAGCATTTTCAGATTGCCTGAGGCTTGAGATGAAGAAATTTGGAGTGAAGGTAAGCTACCAAGTTTTCAGTTCGGACAACCAGGAAGAGAAAACCAAAGATGTTTTACTAAAGTGCACTATTCCCTCCAGGTTAGTCTCATTGAACCAGGGAACTATGCATCAGCAACAAACATTCTGAAATTACAGACATGTGAGGAGATATGGAATGGGTTAAATGATGCTGCAAAACGTGCCTACAGCCAAGAGTACATCCAGCTCTCCGTTGATTCCGTACAGAAAGCTATGAAAGGCGGTGCCTGCAATCCTATGGAAGTCACAAATACCATCATTGAGGCTTTGGTGTCCCCTAATCCCAAGGCAAGATACCTTGTGGTTTCCATGGTTGAAAGAATCGTTATTTTTTTGTGTGTCCACTTCCCGGCCTGGTTCACGGATGCTTTTTTTCTGTTATGTCGGAGATGTACAAAGCCTTGGTGGCTTCTCAAATGAAAAATTAGGATGAAGCAGCTATGGCGTTTAAAATTGGGTGTTGGAGGTACCAATGTGGTGGGGTTTGGTAAAATCAGTGATAATCTTGTTGTCTTTACTTCAAATTGTGCTTGTACATTTATGTCAAAACTATAAGAAATCTTTTTAAAAATCATGAATAGTTTTCATCAACTTTGCCTTCCTTCAATCACGCCCTATAACTAATTGTTATTCCTACTTATGTTATTTGCTACTTTAAAACCATAGAAAAATGACAGCACAGAAGGAGGCCATTCAGCCCACCTTGTCCATGCCAGCCCAATAACAGCCAGGTGCCCTTTCTAATCCCACTTTCCTTCACCCGGCCCATGGCCCTGTAGTTTACAACACCTAAAGTGCAAATCCCAGGTACTTCTTTTAAAAAAGACTTGAGTCTCTGCATCCACCATCAACATGGCAGCGAATTCCAGACCCCCACCACCCTCTGTGTAAAAAAGTTTTTTCTCGTGTCCCCTCTATCTTGAATCTATGAGCCCTGATTCTAGAATCCTCCCAACAATTTTATCCTGCCCACTCTATCTCTTCCCCTCATAATTTTGTACACCTCTATCAAGTCACCCCTCAGCCTTCCTTGTTCCAAGGAAAATAACTCCAACCTATCCAATCTCTCCTCATGGCTACACTTTTCCATGCCTGGAAAAGTGTAGCTATTCTTGTAACCTTCCTCTGTCTGCACTATCTACAGAGCAATTATGTCCTTCCTGTAATATAGTGACCAGAGCCGCACACAATACTCCAGTTGTGGTCTCACCAGTGTTTTCCAGCTTCCAACATTATATCCTTACTTTTATATTCAATACCTCTGCCAATGAAAGAGAGCATTCCATCTTTACAACCTTTATAAAATATTTTGCAAGACGCTGGAAGTATTTTATTTTTATTATTTTGAGCAGGTAACTAAGGTGGTAGATGATGAAGTATCTAGGAATTTTATTTATATGCATTCCAGAAGGCATTTGATAACTTTGATATAGGAGACTACTGACAAAATAAGTGTGTCTGGAATTACAGTTAATCTGTTGACCGAGACTTAGGATTCATTAAGTAGGAGATATAGAAACAGATTGCAGAATGTGGCTAATCATGTTCTCTAGAGATTGGTACTGGAGCCTCAGTTTTTGCACTATATTTATAAACTATTCCAATGCAAGAATTGCTGTCAAGCACTGCGACCTCACAGTGCCAGGGACCCAGGTTCAATTCCAGTGTTGGGTCACTGTTTGGAGTTTGCATGTTTTCCCAGTGTCTGCGTGGGTTTTTTCCAGGTGGTCCGGTTTCCTCCCACACTCCAAAGATGTGTGGGTTAGGTAGATTGACCATGCTGAATTGACCCTAGTGTCAGGAGGATTAGCAGGGTAAAAATGTGGGGTTACGAGAAGCGGCCTGTGTGGGATTGTGGTCGGTGAAACTCGATGGGCCGAATGACCTCCTTCTGTACTGTAGAGATTCTATGATTCAATGATCCAATTAGGTGACAAGGTAAATAATGTACTAAATCATGCCATATACCAGTTCGATTCCAGGCTTGGGCCATTGTTGTGTGGAATTTGCATATTCTCCCCATGTCTGTGTGGGTTTCCTCCCCTGGTCCAAAGGCGTGCTGGTTAGGGTACATTAGCCATGCTAAATTCTCCCTCAGTGTACCCAAACAGGTGCTGGAGTTTGGCAACTAGGGGATTTTCACATCACTTCGTTGCAGTGTTAATCTAAGCCTACTTGTGACTAATAAATAAATAAACTTTTATAAATAAAATTCGACACCCCTGGGCGTAAGATTACCCCATTTTCTTCTGGCTAAAAATCCTGCCTTTGCCTGCGATCAGAATATAACTCAACCCATATTTTTCTGTTAATAAAAGTCCTCGCTCTGCCTGGATTATAGTATGTTTGAAAATTTCCCACTGCATTGAGGCACATCCACCAGAGGTAGAAGGGCGCAAGTTGATTTTTTTCACATCTACCAAATAGCAATAGTGAAAAAACAAGAAAGTACAAATCCATGTTCCGTGGGAGCATTGAAGAGAGGCTGCGATTTGAGAGTGGAGAGCTGTGGGTGAGTAAAAGCGACTTTTTCTTTTAAAAACTAACTTTATTTTTTAGTGAGTTTAGTGGTTTTTTTTTTATTGTTTTTTTTAAGTTTGACCCCGGAAGTAGTTGCGAGGGCACTCGGGTCGCGTTTTTTTTCCACCCGACTATAAATTAGACCGGAGGGGATTCCCGATACTCTACACGGGTAGAGTATCCCAGCCCTCCCCCCTCCCCTAACCTAAAAAAAAAGAGAGAGAGAGAGAGCTGGTAAGACTGCTTTTGTATTTGTGTGTGCTGTAAGTGCTTTGGCTCACAGGGCCAAAGAGATAAGGTAAGTTGTAAGTTTTTTTTTCCTTTTTTCCTTTGGGTTGCTATAAGGGGTAAATATGAGTGTGAGACCTGTATGTTGTTGCCAATGCAACATGTGGGAGGTCTTGGAGGCTCCTGGCCTGCCAGACATCCACACCTGTGCTCGGTGTGTGGAGTTGCAGGCCCTACGAAACCAGGTTAAGGAGCTGCAAATGCAGCTCGAGGACCTTCGGCTAGTTAGGGAGAGTGAGGAGGTTATAGAAAGGAGCTACCAGCAGGTAGTCACACCAGGGCAACGGGATGATGGCACTTGGGTTACTATTAGGAAGGGGAAAACACGGGTGATGGGGAGCACTCCGGTGGATGTCCCCCTTCAAAATAAGTACTCCGGCCTGAGTACTACTGGGGGGGACAGCTCATCTGAGGGAGGAAGCGATGGCCAGCTCTCTGGAGCTGAGCCAGTGAGCCAAAAAATCAAAAAGGGAAGCAGAAAGGTAGTATTAATAGGGGACTCCACAGTGAGGGGCACGGACAGGCGTTTTTGTGGACGTAGAAGGGAATCGCGGATGGTGGTTTGTCTCCCTGGGGCTGGGATCCGGGATGTCTCTGGGCGGGTCCCAGACATCCTGAAAGGGGAGGGTGAGGAACCGGAGGTAGTAGTACATATAGGTACTACTGATGTAGGTAAGAAGAGGGAGGCACTCGTGAAAAGGGACTATAGGGAACTGGGTAGGCAGCTGAGGAAGAGAAAAGCGAAGGTAGTAATCTCAGGATTGCTGCCTGTGCCAAGGGAGAATGAGGGAAGAAATGAAATGAGGTGGAGGGTGAATGCGTGGCTGAGGGACTGGTGTGGAGGGCAGGGATTTCGGTTCCTAGATCACTGGGACCTCTTTAGGGGTAGGTGGGACCTCTATAGTAAGGACGGGTGGCACTTAAATACCAGGGGGACTAGTATCTTGGCGGGAAGACTGGCTAAGGCTACCGGGGGGACTTTAAACTAGAAAGGATGGGGGGAGGGAACTGTGATGGGGAAACTGGGACGGAGGAGGTTCGCTCCCAGGTAGGGGAGGACCGCAGGCAGTATGGGAGGGAGGTTAGACAGGCGGTGGAGATGGGAAATGCCCAGACTGAGGGGCTGAAGTGTATATATTTTAATGCAAGGAGTATAGTGAATAAGGTAGATGAGCTTAGGGCGTGGATAGCTGTTTGGGATTGTGATGTGGTGGCCATTACAGAGACTTGGATGTCTCAGGGACAGGACTGGGTACTTCAGGTGCCAGGCTTCAGGTGCTTCAGGAAGGACAGGGAGGGTGGCAGAAGGGGTGGTGGCGTGGCACTGTTGATCAGGGATAGTGTCATGGCTACAGAGAAAGAGGATGTCGTGGAGGGATTGTCTACAGAATCTCTGTGGGTGGAAGTTAGGAACAGCAAAGGGTCAAAAACTTTGCTGGGTGTAATCTATAGGCCGCCCAATAGTGACAGGGAAGTTGAAGTGCAAATAGGGAAACAGATTCTGGAGAGATGTTTTAATAACAGAGTTGTCGTGATGGGAGACTTCAATTTCCCAAACATCGACTGGAATATCCCTAGGGTAAGGGGTATAGATGGGGAGGAGTTTGTTAGGTGTGTTCAGGAAACCTTCCTGACGCAGTATGTGGACAAGCCTACGAGGGGAGAGGCTGTACTTGACCTGGTACTGGCAAATGAACCAGGGCAGGTGATGGATCTTTCGGTAGGAGAGCATCTTGGATATGGTGACCATAATTCTATCTCCTTCACAATTGCGTTGGAACGAGATAGGATCAGGCAGGCTAGGAAGGTGTTTGTCTGGGGTAAGGGGAGATATGAAGAAGTCAGGAAGTTACTTGGACAAATAAACTGGAAGGAGGTGTTCTTAGGGAAAAGTACCGAAGGAAGGTGGCAGATATTCAAGGAATGTGTGTCTGGAGCTCTGAATGACAACGTTCCGATGAGACGAGGGGGTTTTGGTGGGTCGAGGGAACCGTGGTGCACAAAGGATGTGTTGAACCTAGTCAGGAAGAAAAGGAAGGTGTACAAGAGGTTCAGGGAATTAGGAGATGTTAAAGATCTTGAGGAGTATAAGGACTGTAGGAGGGAACTTAAAAGGGAAATTAGGAGAGCCAGAAGGGGTCATGAGAAGACCTTGGCGGGTAAGATTAAGGAGAATCCCAAGGCCTTCTATAAATATGTGAAAGGTAAAAGGATAAGAAGAGAAGGGATAGGACCTATAAAAGGTGAGGGGGGAAAGGTTTGTGTGGAACCAGAAGAAATGGCGGAGGTGCTTAACGAGTACTTCGCCTCAGTATTCACGGTGGAAGCCGATCTGGGAGATTTTAAGAACATAAGAAATAGGAGCAGGAGTAGGCCATCTAGCCCTTCGAGCCTGCCCCGCCATTCAATAAGATCATGGCTGATCTGCCGTGGCTCAGTTCCACTTTCCCGCCCTCTCCCCATAACCCTTAATCCCTTCTCTTATCAAAAACCCATCAACCCGCTTCTTAAAAATATTTAGCGAGGCAGCCTCCACCACTTCAACGGGCAGAGAATTCCAGAGATTCACCACCCTTTGAGTGAAGAAGTTCCTCCTCAACTCCGTTCTAAACCGCCTCCCCTTTATCTTGAGGCTGTGCCCCCTAGTCCTACTGTCTTTTTTGAGCGGGAAGAGTCTCTCCACCTCTATCCTATCCATCCCATTCATCATCTTATACGTCTCAATGAGATCTCCCCTCATTCTTCTAAACTCTAACGAGTACAAGCCTAGTTTATTTTGTTATGGATTTGCAGCAGATGGAAAGGATTGAGTACGTGAATATTAAGGAGGAGGATGTGTTGGAACTTTTGAATTCTATCAAGGTAGATAAGTCGCCGGGACCAGATGGGATGTACCCCAGGATACTGTGGGAGGCGAGGGAAGAGATTGCAGAGCCCCTAGCGATGATCTTTGCGTCGTCAATGGAGACGGGAGAGGTTCCAGAGGATTGGAGGATTGCGGATGTAGTTCCTATTTTTAAGAAAGGGAACAGAGATAGCCCGGGAAATTACCGACCGGTGAGTCTGACCTCAGTGGTTGGTAAGCTGATGGAGAGGCTTCTGAGGGACAAGATTTACGAACATTTGGAGAGGTTTGACATGATCAGGAATAGTCAGCATGGATTTGCCTTACAAGCCTAGTTGAGTTCTTCGATAATGTGACTGAACACATTGACGAAGGAAGTGCCGTGGACGTAGTGTACATGGACTTCAGCAAGGCGTTTGATAAGGTCCCCCATGCAAGACTTCTTGAGAAGGTGAGAGGGCATGGGATCCAAGGGCCTTTGGCCTTGTGGATCCAGAACTGGCTTGCCTGCAGAAGGCAGAGAGTGGTTGTGGATGGGGCTTTTTCTGAATGGAGGTCAGTCACCAGCGGAGTGCCTCAAGGATCTGTTCTGGGACCCTTGTTGTTTGTCATTTTCATAAATGACCTGGATGAGGAAGTGGAGGGATGGGTAAGTAAGTTCGCTGATGACACGAAGGTCGGTGGTGTTGTGGATGATCTGGAAGGTTGGCAAAAGTTGCAGCAGGACATAGATAGGATGCAGGACTGGGCGGAGAAGTGGCAGATGGACTTCAACGCGGATAAATGTGTAGTCGTCCATTTTGGCAGAACCAACGGGATGAACGAGTACACTATCAAGGGCAGAAGTCTGAGTAGTGTTGAGGAGCAGAAGGATCTTGGGGTCCGGGTCCACAGGACTCTTAAATCGGCCTCGCAGGTGGAGGAGGTGGTCAAGAAGGCGTATGGTGTACTGGCCTTCATTAATCGAGGGATTGAGTTTAGGAGTCGGGAGGTAATGCTGGAACTTTATAAGACCCTTGTCAGGCCTCATTTGGAGTATTGTGCGCAGTTCTGGTCGCCTCACTATAGGAAAGATGTAGAAGCTATTGAAAGGGTGCAGAGGAGATTTACAAGGATGTTGCCTGGACTGGGAGGCATGCCTTATGAAGTTAGGTTGAGGGAGCTGGGACTCTTTTCCCTGGAGAGACGAAGGTTGAGAGGCGACCTGATAGAAGTTTACAAAATGTTGAGAGGAATAGATAGGGTGGACTCTCAGAGGCTATTTCCCCGGTTTGAAATGGTCGCTACGAGAGGACACAGATTTAAGGTGCGGGGAGGGAGGTTCAGAAGTGATGTTAGGGGTAAGTTTTTCACTCAGAGGGTGGTGAGTGAATGGAATCGGCTGCCGTCAGTGGTGGTGGAGGTGAACTCGCTGGGGTCTTTTAAAAGACTTCTGGATGAGTATATGGGGTTTAATGAGATTGAGGGTTATAGATAGGTCTGTAGGTTGGTGGGTGATGATGTGATCGGCGCAACTTGTGGGCCGAAGGGCCTGTTTGTGCTGTAGTGTTCTATGTTCTATGTTCTAAAGTAGCCTAGCCTACTCGGAGAATCTGAGGTCAGAGCTCTCCTCTCTCTTGGGTACGCAGTCAACAAATTCCCAGTTGAAATCAGAAAAAGTGAGTTGCGAACACAGTGCTGCCTCTCTCCCGAGAGCGAGCTGGGTGTTCCACCCAGCTGGCCGGTGACCGAAGCCAAGGAGCCATCCATCTAAGGCCAGCTCCACTTGTTGAGGGTGTTCATGGGGTGTGGGGCAGCCGGCCCTCCCCACCCGTCTGGGGACTTGGACTTGCTCTCTTCAAACTGACTTGCCATAACCTGCAGAAGTTCGCTCTCACTTTGCTGGGACTGGTGGAAAAAGATTTATATTATTTTGGCACTACTGGCTACTGCGAGGCACCAAAACAAACTGAATTGCTCAAATAATGTTGAAGATATTACACGTCCCCAAAAAAAAGAGTTTAGCTTTGCCATCTTCCCACAAAATAATGTGCAGTGGCTCAGCGATGGGGTAGCAATATTGTCACTGGATTAATAATCCAGAGACCCAGAATAATGACCTAGGGGCTTGATCCCACCATGGCAGATAGTGACATTTTAATTCAATAAAAAATCTGGAGTTAAAAGTCCATGAAACCATTGTCGATGGTTGGGAAAACCCATCTGGTCCTTAAGCAAAGGAAATCCGCAGAGCCACAGCAAAGGGCTAGATGGCCTACTCCTGCTCCTATTTCTTATGTTCTTATGTAATGTGGTTGACTCTTAAATGCTCTCAGGGATGGGTAATAAATGCTGGCCCAGCCAGCGACACCCACATTTCATGAATGAATTAGAAAAAGCAGCTTTTCAGTGTCTCCCAATGGAGATGAGCTTGATTATTACCCTGGTCTCCTGGTTTGCCTCCCACACTCTACTCTCCATAAACTTGATGTCATCTTCTCTTTCACATGTCCTTACTCATTTTGTGTCTTCTTTGCCTGTACTCGCTGATCCATTGACTTTGTAGCCCAATCCATCACGCAAACCAGCCTCCCACCCATTGACTCTGTCTACACTTCCCGCTGCCTCGGAAAAGCAGCCAGCGTAACTAAGGACCCCACACACCCCAGACGTTCTCTCTTCCACCTTCTTCTGTCAGGAAAAAGATATAAAAGTCTGAGGTCATGTACCAACTGACTCAAGGACAGCTTCTTCCCTGCTGCCATCTGACTTTTAAATGGATCTATTTGCACTAAAATGATCTTTATCAACACCCTAGCAATGACTGTAACACTATATTCTACAGTAACACTATACAGTATGCTTTGTCTGTATAGCGTGCAAGAAACAATACTTGTCACTGTATGCTAATACATGTGACTATAATAAATCAAATCAAGTCAACTAGACAGACTCCTGATCAAGCAAAATCTCAATTTGAAAATCCTGATCCATGTTTTTGTATCGGCGTCCTTCTATTTCTGGCCTCTTGTGCTTTCTGGATTTGAATTGCTCCACTCAGGATGACCTTACCCTCAGCTACCATAGCCCACAGCTCTGAATTTCCCTCCCTAATTGGCACAGTAATTAGCACTGCTGCCTCACAGCGCCAGGGACTGGATTCAGTTCCCACCTTGGGTCACTGTCTGTGCTGAGTCTGCAAGTTCTCCCCGTGTCCGCATGGGTTTCTTCCGGGTGCTCTGGTTTCTTCCCATAGTACGAAAGATGAGTGGTTAGGTGGATTGGCTGTGCTAAATTCTTCCTCTGTACCCGAACAGGTGCCGGAGTGTGGCGACTAGGGAAATTTCACAGTAACTTCATTGCAGTGATAATGTAAGCCTACTTTTGACATTAGTAAATAAACAAGTAATCCTCTGAGCTTCTGTATCTTATTTCTGGACCATCTTTAGGACCTATCTGTTCGACCAGTCTTTCTTGTCACTTACCCTAATAGCTCTTTATGGGACTCAAAATCAAAATTTGCTTTATAATAGTTGTTATGAAACACCTTGGGATATTTTATTGCATTCAAAGTGCTAGGGTGACTGCAAATTGCTGTCAAGCGTTGAGAAGTATGGATCCAAAGTGCAAAGTGGGTGGATAGATTTAAAATCAACCATTTTGAATAATTGAACTGGAAGGAGTCTCACAGCACCAGATTAAAGAGCAACGGGTAAGAACATAAGAACAGGTGTATTTGGAATCACAAGCTTTCGGAATGCTGCTCCTTCATCAGGTCAGTCACCTGAGCAGCACAGTGATTAGCACTGCTGCCTCACAAGGCCAGGGACCCAGGTTCAATTCTGGCCTCGGGTGACTGTGTGGAGTTTCTCCCCGTCGGCATGGGTTTCCTCCAGATGCTCCGGTTTCTTCCCACAGTCCAAAGATGTGCCGGTTAGGTGGATTGGCCAAGCTAAATTGTTCCTTTAGTGCCAGGGGACTAGCAGGGTAAATATGTGGGCCTACAGGCATAGAGCCTGGGTGGGATTGTGGTTGGTGCAGACTCGATGGGCTGAATGGCCTCTTTCTGCACTGTAAGGATTCTATGATTCCAAATAAACCTGATGTTGTGAGGGTTCTTACTGTGCCCACTGCAGTCCAACACCAGCATCTCCACATCATGGCTAATTGAATAGGGGAAGATGTGAGAGGTGCTGTATGATCTAATATTTCTATAGCACAATATGCAAATTTATAATGATTTGATTATGCCATGAAAAGTAGTGACAAAATCAATAAAGGAAATAAAAGTTGGAGTTCTGGTATTGTCTTTGACTGATTTTACACTCTCTTTAACTGTGCAACTGTGAAATAATTCAAATATCTGTGCATTTTCTGTAAATGAAAGATAAAGAATAAGAGATCCTTCTTCAACAATTATCTATGATAAATATCTATGATATTTCTGAAATATGCCTCCACTGTTAAGGCACAGCTGAAGGTAAATGCTGACTAAGGTGCCCAAATCCCAAAGGGAAACTTGAGATGTCTGGCGAAATATTGTTTGCAACTTTCACCCTCTGGGTGAGAATCTTTTCTTTCCTCACGTCACAGAGGGGGCGATGGCCTCGTGGTGTTATCACCAGACTATTAACCCAGGAGCTGAGCTAATGTTCTGGAGACCCGGGTTCGAATCCCGCCACAACAGATAGTGGAATTTGATATCTGAAATTAAGAATCTACTGGCCGGCGTGTTGGCGCAGTGGATAGCACTGCTGCCTCACAGCGCCAAGGACCCGTGTTCGGTTCCCAGCTTGGGTCACTGTCTGTGTGGAGTCTGCACGTTCTCCCCGTGTCTGCATAGGTTTCCTCCAAATGCTCCAGTTTTGTCCTGAGACAATCCGAAAAATTTGGCCATGCTAAATTCTCCCTCAGTGTACCTGAACAGGCACCGGAATGTGGCGACTAGGAGATTTTCACAGTAACTTCATTGCAGTGTTAATGACAGCCTACCTGTGACACGAATAAATAAACTCTACCGATGACCATGAAACCATAGTTGGAAAAACCCATCTGATTCACGAATATCCTTTATGGAAGGAAATCTGCCATCCTTACCCGGTCTGGCCTACAAATGACTTCACAGTAATGTGGTTGACTCTCAACTGCCCTCGGGGAACAAGGGAAGGGCTATAAATGCGGGCCAGCCAGTGACACCCATGTCCCACGCATGAATAAAAAAATCACTTTTGTATTGTTAAATTGTGGAGAATCAGCATGTTATATGATTCTAACGAAGACTGCGAGAAACAACTTGATTGTAAATGAGTTGATCGATGGTTAGTTATTCTAATCTCCAAAATCAGTGAAGTTCTTGAAAGCAAAATTCTGCAGGCACTTGAAATCTGATGTAAGAAACAGAAAATGCTGGAAATACTCAACGGGTTAGGCAATACCTGTAGAGATAAGAAAGACAGGTAATGTCAATGATTTTTATGTGTTTTGATATCTGTATGATGGGGTGCAGTCTGTTAGAAGTCAGTCCAAAAGCAAGCCAACTTTCAAGGGCACCCGATGCCTAGAGATAGTTACTGGGGAGTGTTGCCTATTCCTCCTCCTAATTCATCTCACCAACTTCTACACATGCACCATAGAGAGCATTCTTTCTGGTTGTATCACAGCTTGGTATGGCTCCTGATCTGCCCAAGACCGCAAGGGACTACAAAGGGTCGTGAATGATTCCCAGTCCATCATGCAAACTAGCCTCCCATCCATTGACTCTGTCTACACCTCCTGCTGCCTCAGCAAAGCAGCCAGCATAATTGTGGACCCCACGCACCGCGGACATGCTCTCTTCCATCTTCCATCAGGGAAAAAGATACAAATATCTGAGGTCATGCACCAACCGCCTCAAGAACAGCTTCTTCCCTACTACCATCAGACTTTTGAATGGACCTACCTTATATTAAGTTGATCTTTCTCCATGCCCTGGCTGTGTCTGTAACACTACATTCTGCACTCTCTCTCCTCCCCTTTGTACTCTATGAATGGTATGCTTTGTCTGTATACCAGACAAGAAACAATACTTTTCACTACATCCCAATAAATGTGACAATAATAAATCAAATGTTATTTAAGCCTTTCAACTCCTCGTAGGTACCCTCCGAAATCTACATTCTCACTTTGCCCAAATTATTTGGTTTCCCATTGCCTCATTCCCACCGGAATTCTCATACAAAAAAAAATTCCTGTCATTGCTTAAGGATGGCATGGTGGCACAGTGGCTAGCACTGCTGCTGCACAGCGCCAGAGACCTGGGTTCGATTCCTGGCTTTGGGTCACTGTCTTTTGGGATCTGCACATTCTCCCCGCGTCTGCGTGGGTTTCCTTCGGGTGCTCGTGCTTCCTCCCACACTCCAAAGATGTGCAAGTTAGGTGAATTGGCCATGCTAGATTGCCCCTTGGTGTCAGGGGGATTAGCTAGGGTAAATGCATGGGGTTATAGGGATAGGGCCTGGGTGGGATTGTGGTCGGTGCAGACTCGATGGGCCAAGAGGCCCCCTTCTGCACTGTAGGGATTGGTCCTTGGGTTTCCATTTCCCTTTGCTGCATGACTGTCCTCTCGCAGCCGTTTATCCAGGCACTGGACACAGTAGCTTAGGCCTTGCCCGCTACTGACATCAGATACATCTGTATCATTCCTCATTTTGTGGAACATCAAAAGAACTGCATTAGAAAACAGCAAAATTGAATGGTTTTTATTGTGGCTTTCATTTGGCTACATGCTGGGTGGTACAATGTTTGTGTGCATGCAGCAATGACATTGCTGAGCCTATAGGTCTTTCCCAGCATTAACACAATTAATGTATTGAGGGGAAACACTAGGTGCAATGAAAACCTTTGACTGGGACCTTGTCCAGTCGTAGATGAGGGGTCAAAGTCTATAAGGAATAATGCTGGCCAAACAAGCTACTGTGAATCATCACTACTAACGCTCATGAATGACTGTGGGAATGGGAATACACCTTAGATTTCCAATGGGCAGCAGATACTGAAACGTGGCAGAGAACCACGTTTTGAAACGTTCCCAACATTTCACAGTCTTTACAAGTGGGAAATGAAGAGCTTCACAAGTCCTTCTAACAAAAAGAAAACCAATTCTGCAGTATCTGTTTTCTATCCATTCACTTTCCTCTGGTTAACGTTATCTTTCCCAATGTCAGCGTGAGATCCTCCCTATTTGACCGCTGTATTTTCTAATTCTTCCAACTTCTTCTTGAGGTTTTTCTTGAAGGGCATCAAGAAATCATTAAAATCCACCTCGTAACTGAATCGCTCCCGGTTCTCCACTCTCCTCTGAATGAGGTCCCTGGTGGTTGGTGGGTTACCCCATACCTTCAAAACAAAAATGGAAGATGCTCTTAACCCAAATGAAATTTCAATATTACACATTCACAGTGATAACTGACCGTTTTAGAGCAGACCACGTTCGCAGTTGACATCTGCCACCTTCTTATGTTTTATAGAAAGGACAAACAAATCATTACAAGTTGTACTGTGCTAACTTTTGATCCTGATGAAGGCCACCTAAACTCATTACCTGGGATTAATTAATAGTCCTCTGTAACTTATTGTGCAACAAACCACAGGGTAACGTTGGAGGGTTTGCTTTGGTTTAAGCATCTTCCTGATTCCCTGAATTCAGTTGCATAATGTTATATACAGATTAAATGACAGGACTACTTTGGTTGGATTTGACATTATGCGAGAGGTGGCATAGTGGTTTAGCACTGCTGCCTCACAGTGTCAGGGACCTGGGTTCGACTCCGGCCTTGCATCACTGTCTGTGTGGGGTTTTCACATTCTCCCCATGTCCGCATGGGTTTCCTCCGGGTGCTCCGGTTTCCTCCCACACTCCAAAAATGAGTGGGTTAAGAATCTAGAAGCAGGTGTAGGCCATTTGGTCTCTTGAGCCTACTCCACCATTCAATAAGATCGTAGCTGGTTAGGTGGATTGGCCATGCTAAATTCCCCCTTAGGACCCTCAGGCCCTTGAAGTTGGGGGCGGCAGAGAGAGTCGAGCAATATTGAAGGTATGGGGGACATTTTCATAGTCATAATGTGGTGGTGTGAACCACACATTCTTCATGGAACACACTTTGAAGCCAATCCCATATTGCGATTTGTATAGGTTGGGTTGGGTATCAAAACTCAAAAGATTACACCTTATTGAAAAGATTGAAAGGTAATCTCCAGAAACAATAAAGAATATGACATGACTTGACAGGAGTCTTCAGGACTGCGAATGAATTTGGAAGTATAGCTTTCAAGTAGATGTTCCCATTTCTGGGAGAGGGTGGGTACTCGGGCCCTCCTACAGTACAGAAGGAGGCCATTTGGCCCACCAAGTCTGCATCGAACACAATCCCACCCAGGCCCTACCCCTACATATTATACCCACTAATCCCTCTAACCTCCACTACCCTGGACACTAAGGGGCAATTTCTTAGCATGGCCAATCAACCTAACCTGCACATCGTTGGACAGTGGGAGGAAACCAGAGTACCTGAAGGAAACCCACGCAGACACAAGGAGAATGTGCAAACTCCACACAGACAGTGACCCCAGCCGAGAATCGAACCCAGGACCCTGGAGCTGTGAAGCAGCAGTGCTAACCACTGTGCTACTGTGCTGCCCCAAAGCATTAAATTCAGACAAACTGGTAATCTGACCTAACTAAACTCAAGGGGTGGAATTTCCTCATCCCGCCTGCCACGGGAATTGTAGCGGGTGGGACGGACCATACAGAGATTCGTTGACCTCAGACGGGATTTCAAGTCTTGGGGGTGACTGGGATCAGAAAATCCTAACCTAAGAATGCTTGCTGGCTCTTGGATCTTGGAGCATCTTAGCAATTTGCTAAAGAAGCAGAGGATCTGTACTTACATTTTTTGGTACAAAGGTAATGTCAACTTTCTTGGCCATGCCACTATTTAGCATTTCACTCTTCTTTGCTATGCTGTCCTTAAGATGATCTCTCTTTGGTGATCGTGGTTGATGAGTCAGAACTGGGAGTTGCGGCTGTTGGAATAAAGTGTTTTCGAGTCAGAGGGAGGTATTTATTTTAAATGGGGTTTTACCTGTCAAAGGTGAGATTGTATGTTCCAGGATTCGATTAAAGATTTATTTCAGAGAAGCAAATTCACAGAATTAAGACATTATTTGGCCGGAGCTATGAAATCTTACACTTATGTAGAAAATGAGTCACTTAGGCCTGTAGTGCTTACCATTTATAGGAACAGGAGGTCTTTAGCTCCTTGAGCCTGTTCCACCAATCAGTGGGCTCCTGGCTGATCTTTAACCAAACACCATCTATCAAACATCGTCTTAGGGAAGGCACTGGCATAGTGGATTTGTAATCCAAGGACCCAGGGTAATGCTATGGGGACTTGGATTCGAATCCCACCATGGTAGATGGTGTAACTTGAATTCAATAAAAATCTGGGATTAAAAGTCTAATGATTACCACGTCGATTGTTCAAAAGGCCCTTTTGGTTCACTAATGTCCTTCAGGGAAGGAAATCAGCCACCCTTACCTGGTCTGGCCTACATGTGACTCCAGATCCACAGTAAGGTGGTTGACTCTTAATTGATGGACAATAAATGCTCAGTGACATCCGCATCCCATAAACGAATAAAAAAAAACTGGGGACCGAGTGACACACTGGTATTGTCAAGGAATAGTAATCCAGAGCAAGATTCTGGGGACCTGGGTTCGAATCCCACTTCAAGGCAGCTGATGAAACTTGAATTCAATAAAAAAAAAATCTGGACTTAAAAGTTTGATGATGGCCATGAAACTATTGTCAACTGTCATAAAAACCCATCCGGTTCACTAGTGTCCATTTGGGAAGGAAATCTGCCGTCCTTACCTGGTCTGGCCTACATGTGAGTCCAGACGCACAGCAACATGGTTGACTCTCAACTGTCCTCTGAAATGGAGGGCAGGTAGGGACGAGTAGCAGATGCTGGCCCAGCCAGTGACATTTACGTCTCATGAAATGAATAAGGAAAAAATTTTGCCCTGTATTTCCTTTCAAATCTTGGTTAAAGAGATCCATCATTCTCAGATTTAATCGATTGATCTAGCATCAATTGTCATTTGTGAAAGACAATTTCAAACTGCTGCCATCCTTTGTCAAAGCTCAAAAGCGTAGGAATTGCCTTTTAGCTTTTTGACAAAGAGTCATCTGGACTTGAAACGTCAGCTCTTTTCTCTCCTTACAGACGCTGCCAGACCTGCTGAGATTTTCCAGCAATGTGTCTTTTGGTTTGAGATTCCAGCATCCGCAGTAATCATCCACTGCTATCATCCTTTCTGTATAGAAGTCTTAATTATGCTCTTGAAAGCTCTCATTTCCAGACTAAACAATGGGTATAAAACTCTCACTATTTAGCATAGCTGTCCCTTTTTAATCTTTGGAAAAATTTGATCAAAACAACCTTTAATTGTTTAAATTTCAGAAATACACTTTTAGCTCTCCTTGTAATTTAATTATTAGAGTTCAGGTATCCTTCTGGTTAGCTGAGTTGGCCAGAAAGCTAGTTTGTAGATCCAATTGGTGCCAATATCACGGGTTTGATAATGAAAACAGAAAACGCTGGATAAAGTTAGCAGCAGTTTGGGTGGTACGGCGGCACTGCTGCCTCACAGCGCCAGGGACCCGGGTTCGATTCCGGCCCGTGTGGGGTTTGCACATTCTCCCCATGTCTGTGTGGGTTTCCTCCGGCTGCTCCGGTTTCCTCCCACTGTCCAGAGATGTGCAGTTTTGGTGGATTGGCCATGCTAAATTGCCCCTTCATTTCAAGGGATTAGCAGGGTAAATTTGTGGGGTTACGGGAATAAGGCCTAGGTGGGATTGTGGTCGATGCAGACTCGATAGGCCGAATGGCCTCCTTCTGCACTGTAGGGATTCTGTGAGGTCTGTCAGCATCTACGGAAAGAGAAACAAGAGTTAATATTTCACCTCCATATGATCCCTTCTGTAGAACCTGTTCTAGTTGAGACAGATTCCTCCTTGTCCTTTCCATAGCAGGAAATAAGAGTACTTTACTCTGGTTCAGTGAATAATCAACAAGGACTTGCCTTGGGGCAGAGAACTTGAGGCAGAAAGTAGACTGCATTTTCAAAATAAATTGGGCTATCAGAAAGTTGTCAAGAATGATATATATGAGGAGCTGTTTACCATTTCTGCCTGAGAAGATTTAGCTGCTGCAGTCTGAGGCCTAGAAGAGGCAGCACTGCCTCCTTTTGCTGCTTTCTTCTGCTTTTCTTTTTTCGGAAGGCTGTCCAGCTTTTCTTTGACCACTCGGATTATTCTCACGTCCGCATAGGCATTGGCAAGGTCCAAGGCATTTTGCCCTTGTTTTAATGGATACAAGAGAAAAAAATAGCCAGGGTGTAGCGTCATGTTGCAAAAAACGTACTGTGCATTTAAGGATCAGGGTCATCATCCAATGTCAACCAAGTTTTTCCTTCAGGACCAAAGTTAGTTGAGCAAACAAAATTGTGCCAAGGCTTAATATGACTTTATGAACTTCAAAGAGACATTATAAAAATTAGATGACTATGTATATATCTCTCTTAAGAGCTCAAAACATTTCACAGGCAATGAAATATCTTTGAGGTGTAGTCACTGTTGTAATGTCACAAACATGGCAGCTAATTTGTGATGTGGAGATGCCAGCATTGGACTGGGGTAAACACAGTAAGAAGTCTGACAGCACCAGGTTTAAGGGACTTAAACCTGGTATTGTCAGACCTCTTACTAAGCTAATTTGCGCACATTAAGGTGATACAAACGGGAATGAGGTAACTACTTAGCAGTTTTTATTGATGCTTGGTAAGGTATAACTATTGGCCAGAATTTTGGGAGAACTCCTTTGTTCTTCGACTATCGCCACGGGATTTTGTTTTTAAAAATGAGGTTGCAGATAGTTTAATATTTAATTCCAAAGCACCACGTCTAAAAGGCAGCAATGTCTAAGTACTTACGTCACTTGTGAATGAGAAATTCATTTGTTTAACACATAGCACAGTGGCTGTAGATGTGAGCAGCAACCAGAAGACGGGGGGGGGGGGGGGGGCGGGGGGGCGCAGAAGTAGGCCATTCGGCCCATTGGATCTGCTCAGCCACTCAATCAGATCATGACTGATCTGATACGATTAATCTCAACTCCATTTTCCTGCCTTATCCCCATAGTGTTTGATTCCTTTATGCATTTACAAGTTTGCCATTAAAGCATTGTGGTGAGCAGAATTGTTTGACTTTAATAGAACGGCACAACAGCACAGTTGCTATCACTGCTGCCTCACAGCTCCACGGACTCAGTTCAATCCTGGCCTTAGGTGACTGTCTGTGTGGAGTTTGCACATTTTCCCTGTATCTACGTGGGTTTCTTCCGAGTGCTCTGGTTTCATCCCACAGTCCAAAGATGTGCAGGTTAGGTGAATAGGCCATGCTAAATTGCTCCTTCATGTCCAGAGATGTGCAGATTAGATGGATTGGCCATATGAAATTGCCCCTTAATGTCCAAAGATGTGCAGGTTATGTGGATTGGCCATGCTAAATTAGTCCTCAATGTCCAAAGATGTGTTGGTTAGATGGATTAGCCACGGCAATTGTGTGGGATTACGGGGGTAGGGCAGGAGGAGAGGGCCTGAGTAAGATATTCTGTTCGGGAGTAGGTGCAGACTTGACGGGCCAAATGGCCTCTTCTGCACTGTCATGATTCTATGACTCAATGGGCTACATGGCCTTTTTTTTTCCTGACAATTTTTAGAATGACTCTAATTTCACATTAGATGTTGTTTAGGAGAATCTCATAAATGGCAATATCAGGTGTGGCCCAGTGGAACATTGGGCACCGGCCCATTCCAAGGGAATGGAGCGAGACCAGAGTGTGCTGACCAGTGGTGGGGGAGCGGGGGGAGATCTGCTGCCGCTCTGCATTACAATCAGTTGTGGGGGAGGGGGTGATCAACCCTGCCGGGTGATGGGGAGAGGGGAATTGCAAATGGCCACTCAGCTCATTGAATGGCAGAGCAGACTCAATCATGGCTGCTATTTCTCTCATCCCCATTCTCCTGACCTCCTCTTTATTCAAGAACCTATCTATCTCTGTCCTAAAGACACTCAATGACCTGGCCTCCACATCCATCTGCGGCAAAGAGTTCCACAGATTCACCACTCTCTGGCTCAAGAAATTCCTCCTCACATCTGTTTCGAAGGATCGTCCCTTTAGCCTGAGGTTGTGCCCTCTGGTTCTAGTTTTCCCTACTAGTGGAAACATCCTCTCCACGTCCACTCTATCCAGGCCTCGCAGTATCCTGTAAGTTTCAATAAGATCCCCCACATCCTTCTAAAGTCCAACGAGTACAGAGCCAGAGTCCTCAACCATTCATCACACAACAAACTCTTCATTCCAGAGATCAGTCTTGTGAATCTCCTCTGGACCCTTTCCAAGGCCAGCACATCCTTCTTTAGATATGGGGCCCAAAACTGCTCACACTACTCCAAATGGGATCTGACCAGAGCTTTACACAGCCTCAGCAGTACATCCCTACTCTTGTAGTCTAGCCCTCTCGACATGAATGGTAAGATTGCATTTGCCTTCCTAACTGCCGACTGAACCTGCACGTTAACCTTAAGAGAATATTGAACAAGGACTCCCGAGACCCTTTGTGTTTCTGATTTCCTAAGCATTTCCCCATTTAGAAAATACTCTCTGCCTCCATTCCTCCTTCCAAAGTGCATAACCTCACACTTTTCCACATTGTATTCCATCTGCCACTTCTTTGCCCACTCTCCTAACCTGTCCAAGTCCTTCTGCAGCCCCCCCTGCTTCCTCAATACCACCCACCCCTCTACATATTTTTGTATCACCTGAAAACTTAGCAACAGTGCCTTCAGTTCCTTCCTCCAAATTGTTAACATATTTTGTGAAAAGTTGTGGTCCCAGCACTGACCGCTGAGGCACATCGCTAGTCACCAGCTGCCATCCTGAGAAAGACTTCTTTGTCCCCACTCTCTGCCTTCTGCCAGTCAGCCAATCCTCTACCCATGCCAGGACCTTACCCTTAACGCCGTGGGCACTTAACACCGGCATTTCCACATCATTGCTTTAAACTGTCACGACAAGTTCGAATCTGCCCCCCAGTATCTTTTTACAGTAAATGTGGTTATGGGATAGGACTTGGATGGTATTCTAGTCAGTGCAGACCTGATGGGCCGAATGGCCTCCTTCTACACTGGAGGAATCTATGATTCTATTCCAAACAGGAAATGGGGCTTAATATCTCTCTCTGTTTTGGTTCACAACATTTGCAGATCATGTCTCTCAGTGCTAAGCATTACCTTTATTGTTCTCCATGTCAACACGAGCTCCACGGTTAATCAGATACGTTACACAGTCTAATCTGCAGCTTTCAATTGCCCTCATCAGCGGTGTGGCTCCATTTATGGAAGTAGCGTTAATCAACGCGCCATTATTCAGTAACAATTCGACAATGTCCTGCTGTCCTGAATGGCAAGCGTGATGAAGGGGGCTCCACAGTAGATTATCGTATGCATTCACGTTAGCCCTAGGAATACATAAAGATTTACAACTTAACTGTATGAAAGATGATTAGTTTCTAACGCAGCTTTTCACTTTATTTGAGTGTGCATTTTCTCATATTTAACCAGAGGTTAATATGCTTCCTTAGGAAAATATCATACCATATGTCATCTGCTTTGTTAGTGTAGTGATAAATGATTCCCTGAAAATGTTTAAAAAGTTTATTTATTAGTCGTAAGTAGGCTTACATTAACGCTGCAATGAAGTTACTGTGAAAATGCCCTCACTCCTGCACCTGTTCGGGTGCACCGAAGGAGAATTTAGCACGGCCAATGCACCCTAACCGGCACGTCTTTCGGACTGTGGGACGAAACCGGAGCACCCGGAGGAAACCCACAGAGACACGAGGAGAACGAGCAAACTCCACGCAGTGACCCAAGCCGGGAATTGAACCTGGGTCTCTGGCGCTGTGAGGCAGCAGTTCCCATCACTGTGCCACCCGTGTAAAGAATAGCATGGTATGACTGCAAATCTTACGTTTGATGATGTACTTTCCATTCATGCGCCACAACGCAAAGCCAATATTTCCTCAATCCAGAATTGCCCAACCTTAAACACCCAAAATATAACAACAGCAAACAAAGGCAAATGTCTTAAGAAAGGAATTTAAAACAAATGCCAACCATTAAATCTTCAAGTTTCAATCTCATGCTATTTTCTGACGAATTGCAGTTTGAGTTTAACCCAGTAAGCACTCAATTAGAATAGTAGACTTCTGCTGGGAAATATTAAGCCCCATTTCCTGTTTGGAATAGAATCATAGAATCCTCCAGTGTAGAAGGAGGCCATTCGGCCCATCAAGTCTGCACTGACTAGAATACCATCCAAGTCCTATCCCATAACCACATGCATTTATCCTAGCTAGTCCCCCTGACAATAAGGGGTAATGTAGCATGGCCAATCCACCTAACCCACATATCTTTGGACTGTGGGAGGAAACCCACGCAGATACGGGGAGAATGTGCTGGCTCCACACAGTGACCCAAGCCGGAAATCGAATCCGGGTCCCTGGCGCTGTGAGGCAGCAGTGCTAACCACTGTGCCTGTGCCAGTGCAAATAGGAAACTTTCAGCCTAAAATTCCAGCAACATCCATTTTTGGCCATCGAGTATGACCCATCTTTGCCCCATATCCTTTCATGCCTCTGGCTAACAAAAGTTTCAGAATTAAAACTAACAATTGACCCAGCATTAATTGTCACCTGTGGAACGAAATTCCAAAGTTCAATGCCCTATTGAAAAACTGCTTCCTAATTTCACACTGGCTGTATTTCTTTGACCAGCTCTCCGAATCCTAGACTCCCCAACCAATGAATACACTTTCCCCAAATTTGCTCCATCTATTTTCCTTGAAACTTAGCTCAAACAGGGCGGCATGGTGGTTAGCACTGCTGCCTCACAGCACCAGGAACCCAGGTTCAATCTGGCCTTGGGTGTGTGGATTTTTCACATTCTCCCTGTGCCTGCGTGGGTTTCCACTGAGTGCGCTGGTTTCCCCCCACAATCCAAAGATGTGGTGATTAGGTGGATTAGCCATGGTAAAATGCCCCTTAGTGTCTAAAAGATGTGCTGGTTAGGTGGATTGGCCATGCTAAATTGCCCGTTAGTGTCCAAAGATGTGCAAGTCAGATGGATTGGCTGTGCTAAATCGTCCCTTAGTGTTCAAAGATGTGTAGGTTAGATGGGTTAGCCATGTTAAATGTGTGGGATTATGGGAATAGGACAGGGTGGGGCATGTGGGCCTGGGTAAGATGCTCTTTTGGAGAGTCGGTGCAGACCTGATGGGCTGAATGGCCGCCCTCTGCACTGTAGGGATATGATGTTCAATGGCATATAGCCCAAATAGGCAATTTTGCTGAAAAATTGGTACAGCACCGATGACCATGCTAAATTTAAAACGAACGTAACATCATCCAGGATTGAGTAAGACATACTTTGTTTCCACAAGGTATTTGGCAAGTGTAAAATTTCCATCTGCGCAGGCTGCCATCAGCGGAGTTGTGAAGAACTTGTCCTGCACGTTGACCGATACTCCCTGGAAAAATGCTTTCTTTAAGGATTGCATATCTTCTGCTTTTGCCGCGTAGTTAATATTTGTGTACACCTTCTCCGGCTTCTCCAGGTACCACGCGGAGTCGTCCTGCAGGGGATGCTCTGGTGGCTTATCCCGGCTAAATCGATTCCTATCTGTAAAAGTCTTGAAGCTTTCAATCATAAACTCTGGTGGGCCTCCATCTTCACGTCGAGTCATATACTCTTCCGGAAGAGTGCAAATTGGTATTGGGATTGTTAACTTGCCTTTCTTGCCACGTTTGCCTTTCCTGGCCTTTTTCTTCTTTGGCTCATATGAAGACATGAGATAAACCTTCTCAAGGTATTTGGTGCCTCTAAAGAACTCATTGATGTCAATAACTCCAGTCCGGGCCTTGTCATGGGCAACCATTAGCGCAGTTATTTCTTCCTCCTTCATCGGCACATTCTTTTCCATGAGGATTGCGGCAAAGTCCTCCCTGGTCACCGTGCCATCGCCCCGGTCCATTGTGGCAAATAAATTCCGAAGAGCGAGCTCGTGATACAGGGACCAGTCATACAGCCGGATGGCCCAGGGGGCGTTGGGATTCTTCACGTTGGGTTTGGAATATTTAGTGTAGAGGCGCTCGGCCTTACGGAGCTCCTTCGCTGCGGCTTTGTGGCCATTGGCTTTGGCCGCAGCCGTCGGAGTTTTCTGCTGTAGGTTTTTTAGTTTGGGGTTGCTCCCTAAGAGGAACAAAAGCCAAAGAGTCAAATGAGAGAGGAATTTCAAACTGTGCAAGAAACTTCACACTATTTTTGTCATTGCTCCTTACCCTTCTGTTCTGCATTCCTACTGAAAATCAGTAAGTTGCACCATCTTACATAGAAATATAGGAGCAGGAGGAGGCCAAATGGCCCTTTGAGCCTGCTCTGCCGTTCATTACGATCATGGCTGATCATCCAACTCAATGGCCTGATCCTGCTTTCTCCCCATAACCTTTGATCCCATTCACCCCCAAGTGCTATCTCCAGCCGCCTCTTGAATACATTCAATGTTTTGGCACCAACTACTAGCTGTGATAATGAATTCCACTGGCTCACCACTCTTTGGGTGAAGAAATGTCTCCTCATCTCCGTCCTAAATGGTCTACCCTGAATCCTCAGACTGTGCTGGATAATCAATGTAACCGACTCGATGTAAAACTTGCACTTGATGCCATATATTGAAAACTTACGGGCCCCGCAGGATTTTCTAACCATAACCATCTATAACTCCATCTGTAGATAGAAGGGGTGGCACGGTGGCACAGTAGTTAGCACTGCTGCCTCACAGAGCCAGGGACTTGGGTTCGATTCCCGACTTGGGTCATTGTCTGTGCGGAGTTTGCACATTCTCCCCGTATTTGCGTGAGTTTCCTCCGGGTGCTCCGGTTTCCTTCCACAGTCCAAAGGACATGCTGGTTAGATGCAAAGGCCATGCTAAATTCTTCCTCAGTGAACCTGACTATGGGATTTTCACAGTAACTTCATTGCGGTGTTAATGTAAGCCTACTTGTGACACTAATAAACCTTAAACTTTAAGGCACTCCACTGGTGATTGGTATTTCAAACTGGCCTACAATAATCCTGCTAATGAGTGATTGGAATCAATATTTACCTTGCCTGGCAGGAACTGAGCATGGGAGAGGATAAAATGGGTCACTTACTGGTCTGAGATTACACTGGATATCTACTTATAGATCATAGAAGCCCAATAGTGCAGAAGGAGGCCATTTGGCCTATCCAGTATCTTGCCCAGGCCCCCTCCACCATCCTATCCCTGTAACCTCACACATTTACGATGGTTAATCCATCTAACTTACACATCCTGGGACACTAAAGGGCAACTTTATTCTGGACAATCCACCTAGCCCTGGACTGTGAGAGGAAACCAGAGCAACCCCACACAGATACTGGGAGAATGTGCAGACTCCACACAGACAACTACCCGAGGCTGGAATCAAACCCGGGTCTCTGGCGCTGTGAGGCAGCAGTGCGAACCACAGTGCCACCGTGCCAACCTGTCAAAAATGCGGGATTGTGAGGAGGAAGATAGATTCGCCAACTCCTTCACAGGACTGGCACATGCCTGATTGGCCGAACAGACATCTTTTTTATGAAGGTACATTCTCACTCAGCAGCATATTATCATTGCCAACTTTGAGGTCGCACAATTTCAATATGAAGTTCATGGCTTAGTAGTAAATCTGCTACAGGAACCTGCAGAGATTGGCTAGGCTGAGCCAGGTAATGCGCTTTACTACATGGGTGGATGGCTTGGGATCTAGAAAGAACAAGACAACTGCTCTGCACTCCAGGAAAATTCCTGGACTTCCTCTGCCCCAGTTCTCACTACACTGAGATCCCTCCCATTCAGCCAGTATTTACCCTGTGCCAGAATCTAGTTCCTTGTGCTCCCTGTGGCAACTGCTTTCCAATTCACATCTTTGCATCTTGAAATCATCAGGATCTGGAATGCTCTCCTGGAAAAGGCAGTGGAAGCTGATTCAGTTGTAACTTCCAAATGGGAAATTAGGTAAATTCTCGAAGTACAGGCCAGCACGGTGGCACAATGATTAGCACTGCTGCCTCACAGCGGGGTTCGATTCCCGGCTTGTGTTGCTGTCTGTGTGGCGTTTGCATCTTCTCCCTGTGTCTGCGTGGGTTTCCTCTGGGTGCTCCAGTTTCCTTCCACAGTCCAAAGACGTGTGGTTTAGGTTGATTGGCCACGCTAAATTGGCCCTTAGTGTCAGGGGGGATTAGCAAGGTAAATACTTGGGGCTGGGGCTGGGTGGAATTGTGGTCAGTGCTGACTGGATGGCCAAATAGCTTCCTTCTGCACTGTTGGGATTTTATGATTCTGTGAATGGGGTAGGGGAGAGAACTTTGCCAGATTGTGGGGAAAGAATGGTGAAATGTGGGATAGCTCATTCAAAGCAATTGCAACAGGCCGAATAGCCTCGTTCTATACCATGGCACAGTGGTTAGCACTGCTACCTCATAGCAGCAGGGACCCAGGTTCAATTCCGGCCTCGGGTGACTGTCTGTGTGGAGTTTGCACATTCTCCCCATGTCTCCGTGGGTTTCCTTCGGATGCTCCGGTTTCCTCCCACAGTCCAAAGATGTGCAGCCACTCCCATGTGCAGGTTAGGTGGATTGGCCATGCCAAATTGCCCTTTTAGTTTTCCAAGACATGTAGCTTAGATGGATTAGCCTTGGTATATATGTGGGGTTACGGGGATAGGGCAGGATGCTAGGCCTGGGAAAGATGGCCTGTCAGACTTGACGGGTCGAATGGCCTTCTCCTACACTGTAGGGATTCTATGATTCTATAATTCATTCCCACCATTGCTTTGTGGAAATTTCAGATATTAAAATTAGATCAGATAGGCCTCTTGACCTTGTAGATCTCCAGAGGTGCTGCACTTTCCTTGCATATGAAGATGGCCTTGAACCTGAAGCTGACAGATGCCTGACGAGAAGCCAGTCCCTGGAATCAAAGACTCGATGGCACATGGGAAAGTACAGCTTTCTGGGTCTTCTGTGGGCCTCTCCCAGTGCATCAAAAAGTTAAATCTCCAGAAACGAGGAGATTCCGTGAGAAGTGCCGCCTCGGCTTCAAGAACTTAATGACCCTTACCTCTTTGTGCCAAAAACTTGGCCGTATCAACGAAGCCTCCTATTGCTGCCAGATGCAATGGTATGTTTCCATCCAAATTAACAACATTAAGGTCACAATCATGTGCAACCAAGGCTCGAATGACCTGAAAGAAAGATAGGTGTCAGCAAACAGCAATCTCGTTTTTGTGCCTTTCCTTCGTTTACTTTGAGCTCTTCCCATCATTAATGCGTGATGGCGCTATGGAATTTTAGTACAGGCTCAAACAGAGTTTTCTAAGCGGATCATCTCCTTGAGGAATCGTCATGGGCTTTCTCACATAAATAATTTGACCCTGGAAGGCATGACACAAACGAAGGTGGGCATCACTTTGATCAAATATTAACTGCTTTTTACAACAGACTGACATCAAGATTGGTTCCAACACACAAATCGTGCCAAACATAACTGACACTGTAATATTTTCCTGGACTAAATTGTGATTAAATAGATATTTGGAAGTGTCCACAATTTGGGCATTTCAGTGAACACACAAGATACAAGCAAGTTACTGCGACTGAATGTTGTGAAGTGCCAAGTGCTCATCCAGTTTAAGGGATGTGACTCAACCCACCTCCACCACTCCCCAGCCTGACTGTCAACAGCCTTAGTGTTATCTTTGACCCCAAGAGGTGTCCGATCACATTGATGTTATCTCTCTCTCTCTGAGGTCAACGAAATTTGGCATGTCTGCAACGACTCTCACCAACTTCTACAGATGCATCATAGAAAACATTCTTTCTGGTTGTATCACAGCTTGGTATGGCGCCTGCTCTGCCCAAGACTGCAAGAAACTACAAAGGCTCATGAACGTAGCCCAATCCATCACGCAAACCAGCCTCTCATCCATTGACTCTGTCTACACTTCCCGCTGCCTCAGCAAAGCAGGCAGCATAATTAAGGACCCCACGCACCCTGGACATTCTCTTTTCTACCTTCTTCCATTGGGAAACAGAGACAAAAGTCTGAGGTCACGTACCAATCAACTCAAGAACAGCTTCTTCCCTGCTGCCATCAGACTAAGTTGATCTTAAGCACCAAGTTGATCTTTCTCTGCACCTTAACTTTTGACTATAACGCTACATTCTGCACTCTCTCCTTTCCTTCGCTATGCTTTGTCTGTATAACACGCAAGAAACAATACTTTTCACTGTATACTAATATGTGTGACAATAATAAATCAAATCAAATCAAATCTAACTCGTCAAGCCTCTTTTCATAATGTTACCCCTCAATCTTGTTAACATCCCAGTGAATTTAGCAATGAGGAGAGGTTGGAAAAATTTGGTTTGTTCTCACTGGAATGACGGAGGTCGAGGGGCGACCTGATAGAAGTCTACGAGATCATGAGGTACATAGATAGAGTGGATAATCAGAAGCTTTTTCCAGGATGGAAGAGTCAATTACTAGGGGGCACAGGTTTAAGGTGCGAGGGACAAGGTTTAAAGGAGATGTACAAGGCAGATTTTTTTACACAGGGAGTAGTGGGTGTCTGGAACTTGCTGCCGGGGGAGGGAGTTGAAGCAGATATAATAGTGACTTTTAAGAGGTGTTTGGACAAATACATGAATAGGATGGGAATAGAGAAATGTAGTCACTGGAAAAGTAGGGGTTTTAGTTCAGTTGGGCAGCAGGCTTGGAGGGGTGAAGGGCTTGCTCCTGTGCTGTAATTTTCTTTGTTTTCCATTGCTTCCCCCACTGCTCAACCAAAACTGCACACATCATATCGTTCTACTGGGGCAGAGTTAAGAGATGATTCAAAAAGGAAAAAGGATTATTGATGCACATGGGAGAGGACCGTGAGATTAGACCAGGTGGCTTAAGTGAAGAAAGGACCAACAAAAACCAAATGGTTATCTGCTGCATTCCGGCACCTTGGTGATTCAGCAGCATATAGCACGAGTTACATTCAGCCCTCCTATGAAGCAGAATGGTGCTACCAAAATGAAGTTAACACATTTATTATAAAGCAAACAAGAAAGCATGGATTTGAAAATAAACCTCATTGGACTCAGCAGCCATGCACTGGCACTCATTGTTGACCTCAAAGGAATGTATGATATATGTGTACACGTTGGGGTCTAGGGTGTGGACTGCCCCTTCAAGGGTATGAATCAGGTGATCCCCATGTCTGTGTGGGTTTCCTCTGGGTGCTCCGGTTTCCTCCCAGAGATGTGCAGGTTATATGGATTGGCCAAGCTAAATTGCCCCTTAGTATCGGGGGATTAGCAGGGCAAATGCATGGGGAGATATAGGGATAGGACCTGGGTGGGATCGGTGCAGACTCAATGGGCCAAACGACCTCTTTCTGCAATTCTATGACCCCTGGGTAATCAGCTCCTCCCAGTATGGGACACTGTGGGGCTGTCTTAACTAGACTGTGAATCCAGTAAGAAGTCTCACAACACCAGGTTCAAGTCCAACAGGTTTATCTGGAATCATGAGCTTTTGGAGCACTGCTCCTTCATCAGTCCAATGCCGGCATCCCCACATCACGGCAGACTGTGAATGAGTGCACAACTTAAATAACGAGTTCAAAGTATATTTACTAGTGTCACGAGTAGGAGTGAAGCTGATCATTAGTAATTATGAGCGCTGTATTTCGTTAAAAACTCAGTTACACCTCAGTCTACAAAGATATAATCTTGCAAGTGAGACTGAGGTTCAGTGATTTCTGATTTAATGCCTCAACAGTGGACCCACTTGGAGATAACTAGACTAACAGATGCATCTTCTGTGGTTTCTACTCAAGTTTATTTATTCCATTAACACTGCAATGGAGTTACTGTGAAAATCCCCTGGTCACCACACTCCGGCGCCTGTTCGGGTACACCAAGGGAGAATTTAGCACGGACAACACACCCTAACTAGCACATCTTCCAGACTGCAGGAGGAAACCGGAGCACTCAGAGGAAACCAGGGAGAACATGCAGACTCCGCACTGACAGTGACCCAAGCCGGGAATTGAACCTGGGTCCCTAGCGCTGTGAAGCAGCAGTGCTAACCATTGTGTCACCGCTAGGCTCTGTGAGGCAGCAGTTCGAACCACTGTGCCTCTTGTGTGAACTTCAGGAAGTTGCTGTCAGTTTCGGGGAAGGGGTAATGAGGTTGAACGCTTGACACTTTTACTGCCAATGCTCCCAGACAAGTGTATTAAAGATGTGCTGCAGTTCCTGTGACAGACAGAAGAGTAGAATTAATTCAGTGACTAAACTATCAGAGGGTATTTGCGCCATCTCGATTTCCGTACCTCAAAGTGCCCCCCTTGGGCAGCGAAATGTGCAGCGTTGTACCGCTCGTTTTGTAGAACATTAATCTCACACCCTTTCTCCAGTATAGCACAGACAACCTCGATCGCCCCTTCTCGCGACGCTTCCATCAAAGCCGTGTGACCCGTTATCTATTAAGAATCATTAAAGCGAGAAAAGTTTCAGCAAGCCCCATCCACAGAAAAAAAAAGTCAAACTTTGTTACTTGCAGCCAGCAGTGAGGTTAAATTATTAGGCACTGCTGATCTCAAAGGTAGGGATAGGGTTGGGTGAGCAATGTGACACTCCTCAGTATGGTACGGGAAATCTATCAAAGTACAACATCACTGGTCCTCTTTGACCAACTGTAAGACTATAAGACACAGAAGCAGAATTAGGCCACTCAGCCCATCAAATCTGCTCCACCATTCAATCACAGCTGATATTTTTCCCATCCTCATTCTCCTGCCTTTCCCCCAAACCCCTGGTCCCCTTATTAATCAACCAGCCTCCTCTTGCTTCCAGTCCTAAGCAAGAGTGGTTGACAAAAGAGAGGACTTGAGGAAAGGTTTTATTTTTACACAATCTGGAACACACTGTCGGAAGGGCTGTAAATACAACGGAAACATTCAAAACAGAGACTTGTTCAGATGCCTGAAAGGGATTTTTTTCCCATAGGCAACGAGGAAAGAATAGAGGAGTAGGATTCATCGGAAAGTTTTACAAAAGAATCAGCGTGGGCAGAATGGCTGGCTGGCTCCTTCCCGTGTTGTGGCAGCAAGTGTTTCGATGTTGCTACGTATCTATCCTGGTTGGCTTACCCTTGGGACATCCTTACCTCAAACCTAGAGTTTGGATCAGCTCCTTTCTCTAGTATCTGGAGACACATCTCAGTGCAAGCTGCAGCCTGTTCACAGGCGAGCAAAAAGACCGGCTTCCCGTCTTTGGAGCAGTTGTTAACGTCAGCTCCATGTGCAAGCGCGATCTCCAAGCAACGAAGGTGGCGAGTGGTGGGAGCGATGCAGTAATACAGAATGCCTGCATAAAATTAGGGAGAAAATAAGAAAAAAAAAATTCATAGGTGGAAACAATTCGATTCATTCCCCTCCAATCCAATTTTCAAGTTTGCTGACGACACCACCATAGTGGGTGGGATCTCAAACAATGATGAGACAGGATACAGGGATGAGATAGAGAATCTGGTGAACTGGTGCGGCGACAATAATCTCTCCCTCAATGTCAACAAAATGAAGGAGATTGTCATCGATTTCAGGAGGCATAAAGGAGAACGTGCCCCTGTCTACATCAATGAGGATGAAGCAGAAAGGGTCGAGAGCTTCAAGTTTTTAGGTGTCCAGATCATCAACAACTTGGCCTGGTCCCCCCCTCATGCCAACGCTATAGGTAAGAAAGCCCATCAAAGCCCCTACTTTCTGAGAAGACAAAGGAAATTTGGCAGGTCAGCTACAATTCTCACCAACTTTTACAGATGCACCATAGAAAGCATTCTTTCTGATTGTATCACAGCTTGGTATGGGCTCCTGCTCTGCCCAAGACCGCAAGGAACTACAAAAGGTTATGAATGTAGCCCAATCCATCACACAAACCAGTTCCCATCCACTAACTCTCTCTACACTTTTCACTGCCTCAGCAAAGCAGCCAGCATAATCAAGGACCCCATGTACCCCGGACATCCTCTCTTCCACCTTCTTCCTTTGGGAAAAAGATACAAAAGTCTGAGGACACGTACCAACCAACTCAAGAACACCTTCTTCCCTGCTGCCATCAGACTTATGAATGAACTTATCTTGCATTAAGTTGATCTTTCTCTACACCCTAGCTATGACTGTAACACTACATTCTGCACCCTCTCATTTCCTTCTCTATGAGTGGTATGTTTTGTCTGTACAGTGTGCAAGAAACAATACTTTTCACTGTATACTAATACATGTGACAATAATAAATCAAGTCAAATCAAATCAAATTCCACAGCTGATATAATTCTGCATGATACCTAGACACCTAGAAACCTGGATAAAAGCAAATTACTGTGGATGCTGGAATTTTTGCTGAGCACCTTTGGTCTGTGCGCCATTAGTACTCTGACTTTCCGGTTGCTTGCCACTTTAACACACGATCCTGCTTCCGTGGCCTGCTGCAATGTTCCAATGAGGCTCAACGCAAACTGGAAGAACAGCATCTCAGCTTCCAGCTCGGCACATTACAGCCTTCCCGTCTCAACATCGAATTCAACAACTTCAGATGAATTGCCCTACCCCACCGTGACCTGCTTGTTTTCATTCTATTTTATTTAATATTTTTTTTAACTGTTCTCTACCTTTTATTTCTTCATTGTCTTTCTTTCTTTTTCTTCCCTCCCACTCTTTCCTTCCCCTTACTTCATCTCCCTTCCCTTACCTTTTCTCTCCCCTCTTACCCTTTACCACATTCTACCTCTGTCCCATTCCTTTCCCCCTCCCCCAACATCTTAATCTGTCACAGTTTACAGCTTCTCTACCACTTGGCCATTCAGACCCTTTATTCTCTCTGTGGACAGCTAGTAGCACTCTTTTCCCCCCAGTTTCGATGGCTATGACTCTTCTTTCATTCCCTCCCCCTGCAGTATAAATATTTCCCACTTTCTGTATCTTTTGGCTTTGACAAAGGGTCATCTGGACTCGAAACGTCAGCTCTTTTCTCTCCTTACAGATGCTTCCAGACCTGCTGAGATTTTCCAGTGTTTTCTCTTTTGGTACCTCGAAACCGGTTTGCTTTAATTATAGTTTTGTGGTAATGGGTGTGGGCCTTAAAAGAGCGAGGCACTCTACCATATAAACTTCCACTTTTACGAGTGGCTTCAATTCTATTCCCTGTGGGCTGCGGCATATTGGACATTAAACTACAAAATAAAATGTAATTTACTAACACTATTCACTCAATATGAGTTTTGTAAAATTAATTCATGGGATATGGGTATCGCTGACCAGGCCAGTATTTACTGCCCCTCGAGAAAGTGGCAGGTGAGGTGCTTTCTTGAGCCACTTGCAGTCCATGTTTTGTAGGTACCCCCGCAGTGCTGTTAGGGAGGGAGTTCCAAGATTCTGACCCAGCCACAGTGAAGGAACGGTGATATATTTCCAAGTCAGGATGGTGTGTGGGGCCGGGAGAGGAAGTTTACAGAGAGTGGTGTCCCCATGTGTCTGCTGCCCTTGTCCTTCTAGATGGAAGTGGTCGTGGGTTTGGAAGGTGCTGTCTAAGGATCTTTGGTGAATCGCTGCAGTGCATCTTGCAGATGGTACACACTGCTGCTACTGAGCGTTGGTGGTGGAGGGAGTGGATGTTGGTAGATGGGGTGCCAATCAAGTGGGCTGCTTTATCCTGGATTGGTGTCAAGCTTCTTGAGTGTGGTTGGAGCTGCACCCATTCAGGCAAGTGGGGAGTATTCCATCACACTGCTGACTTGTGCCTTGCCGATGGTGGGCAGATACCTGGGGAGCCAGGAGGTGAGTTAATCGCTGCAGGATTCCTAGCCTTTAACCTACTCGTTTCACCATTGTATTTATATTACCAGTCCGGTTCAGCTTCTGATCAATGGTAAACACGCTATTAACATCCTGGGGGACTCAGCAGTGGTAATGCCATTGAGTATCAATGGGAGATGGTTAAGATTCTCTCACGTTAGAGACCGAAATTGCCTGGCACTTGTGTGGTGCAAATGTTACTTGCCACTTAAGAACGCAAGCCTGAATATTGTCCAGGTCTTGCTGCGTATGGACGCAAAGAGTGACTCAAGGATGCCTAGTCTTGAGTTGTTGAGACAAAAACGGAAAGTGCTGGAAAATCTCAGCAGGTCTGACAGCATCTGTGGAGAGAGAGAATAGAGTCAATGTTTCAAGTCTGGATGACCCTTCATCCTCTGACAAAGGGTCACCCAGACTTGAAACGTTGGCTCTATTCTTTGAATTTGATTTGATTTATTATTATCACATGTATTAGTATACGGTGAAAACTATTGTTACTTGTGTGCTATACAGACAAAGCATACCATTCATAGAGAAGAAAAGGAGAGAGTGCAGAACGTTATAGTCATATCCAGGGTGTAGAGAAAGATCAACTTAATGCGAGGTAGGTCCATTCAAAAGTCTGATGGCAGCAGGAAAGAAGCTATTCTTGAGTCAGTTGGTACGTGACCTCAGACTTCTGTATCTTTTTCCCGATGGAAGAAGGTGGAAGAGAGAATGAGCGGGATGCTTTGGGTCCTTGATTATGCTGGCTGCTTTTCCAAGACAGTGGGAAGTGCAGACAAAGTCAATGGATGGGAGGCTGGTTTGAGTGATGGACTGGGCGTCATCCTCTTTCTCTACAGATGCTGTCAGATGTGAGGTTTTCCAGCATTGTCTGTTATTGTTTCAGATTCCAGCATCTGCAGTACTTTGCTTTTATCTTAGTAATCCAGAGACCCAGGGTAGTGTTCCGGGGACCCAAGTTCGAATCCCACCACAGCAAATGGGGATATTTGAATTAAATTAAAAAATCTGGAATTAAAAAAGTCTCCTGATTGTTGCAAAAACCCATCTGGTTCAGTAATGTCTTTTAGGGAAGGAAATTTGCCATTCTTACCTGACCTGGGGAGGCATGATGGCACAGTGGTTAGCACAGTTGCCTCACAACACCAGGGATCCGAGGTTGATTATGGTTTGGGTCACTGTTTGTTTGGAGTCTGCACATTCTCCCCCTGTCTGCATGGGTGCTCCGGTTTCGTCCCACAGTTTCCTCCCAAAGATGTGCAGGTTAGGTGGATTGGCCATGCTAAATTGGCCCTCAGTATCAGGGAAACTAGCTAGGGTAAATGCATGGTGTAATGGGGATAGGGCCTGGGCGGGATTGTGGCCATTGCAAATGTGATGGGCCAAGTGGCCTCCCTCTGTACTTTAGGATTCTATGATCTGGCCTACATGTGACCCCAGACCCACAACAATGTAGCCAACTCTTAACTGCCCTCCAAAATGGGCAATTAGGGGTGGGCAACAAATGTTGGCCCAGCCAGTGACAACCACAGCCCATAAGAAAAGACTCCCAGGTTTGTAATATCTCTAACGTGCAACACAGGAGCAGGAGTAGGCTATTTGGCCCTTTGCGAGCCTTCTCTACCATTCAATAAGATCTGGTTGTTGTCCCTGCTCCACTTTCCTGTCTGCCGTCCCCACTTCCCCACCGTCCCACCTACAATTCTACCTTCAAAGACTTATTACAGTGTATTCAACATGACTTGCCATGAAGGTACTTTATACCTCAAGAAATTCTTTTTTACACAGCAATTCCTTAGACTATCGTCACTGCAAGCTAAGGCATGTTTATCTTTTGTTACAGTGGAGTAACCAGGAGTTAAGTCCTAGATGCGGTAGCTGCAACATGATCAAAATATTGTATTGCCTTTTGAATTGGAGTCTTGTTATGTTGCCACCAGATTATTTCCCAAGTGGCAGTCACTACACTCACTACTGTTATAATTACAGTTTTCAAGTTAGGTGCAAATCCCCCAGGCTGTGTTTATACCTCAGGATGGTTGTAACAACCAGTTCGGCATAAATGCTGCAGATGTTTTGGAAACTGTTCTGTGTACATTGCTGAGCAGTCAGAATATGGGTCCAGTTTGCCACAGTCTAGGCCCGAACGTCCCCATAATTTGAAATTCTCCCTCGTGTTGTTCTGGCCATTAAGCTGTCAGATCTTCCGGCTTCCCCCACTACTTTCAAATTCTCGTCCTTTTGTTCAAATCTGCCCCTCCAATGATCCGACCCCTTTGAAGTTTATTTATTAGTGTCACACAACTAGGCGTACGTTAACACTGCAATGAAGTTACTGTGAAAATCCCCTCGTCGCCACACTCCGGCACTTGTTCGGGTGCACCGAGGGAGAATTTAGCACGGCCGGTGCATCCTAACCAGCACGTCTTTTGCTCTATGGGAGGAAACTGGAGGAAACCCATGCAGACACAGGGAGAACGTGCAGACTCTGCACAGACAATGAGCCAAGCCAGGATTTGAACCTGGGTCCCTGGTACTGTGAGGCAGCAGTGCTAACCACTGTGCCACCCATGAAATTTAGGTCTTTAAATGGTAGTTGATAATTTAGGGTGGTGTTTTAATTTTGCAGTCTCTTTTGGTAGGGTGTTTCTTTCCCCTACCCCCCGTTATTCCTCAAATTTAATTGTGGCATGATCCTTAGAAGCTGCTTTTTCACATCTGGAGTTCACTTTACACAAACCTGTTCCTACAGCACAATTACTTCCTGCAACTTCTGTCAACTGTGCGATTGTCACAATAATAGCACACCAATAAGTGGGAAGATCGTGCCCCCCAAGTTTGCCTCTTGGATCTCGAGCTCACAATATAAGCTGAGATTAGCGAAGGTGTGCTGCACTGTCAGAGGTACCTTCTTCAAGAATGGGGTGTTAAACCAAAGTGTTAGACTTCACTGAAACAGGTCTGCACATTCAAGCAGCCTCCGTGTTTGAATGGAAGGACAGCAAAGAAAGAATCATAGAAAGCCTACAGTGCAGAAAGAGGCCATTCAGCCCATCAAGTCTGCACCGACCACAATCCCACCCAGGCCCTACCCCCATATCCTTACACATTTACCCACTAATCCCTTTGACCATCTCAGGACACTAAGGGGCAATTCTGGCATGGCCAATCAACCTAACCTGCACATCTTTGGACTGTTACTTGGACACCCTATGAGTAATTAAGTGAGAAAAGTTACTGAATTCAGCAGGGGATTTATTGATATTAATTTAATTACGACAGATTGAAATGGAATTGAATCTTTAAAACAAAATCAACGCATTTGGTGTTTGTGAATTGTGTGCTATTTGCCTAATTCACTGGTGTGATATACCAGTGTAGATGGAATATATTCCATAATGAGATCAAGTTACTGCAAACAGACGTCGCTGTTTAAATGTATAAATTTTGTATATTGCAACATTTGGCCATGGTGTGGAATTCTGTTGCTATCTTTGAAGAATTAATTAAAAGGCAGGTTATTTTTGCTTTTCTCTCGACAAACCGACTACTGAAAATAAAAGGTTTCGATGGGAAGTGACGGCAGCGCGCAGGAACATAACACAGCTCCTTCAACAGCACCTGGGACCTTCACTGTTTAGAAGAACAAGGAGCAGCAGACACATGGGAACACCACCGCCCGCAAGTTCCCCTCCAAGCCACTCACTATCATGACTTGGAAATGTGTCACCGTTCTTTCACTGTTGCTGGGTCAGAACCCTGAATCCCAAACCCCCTCACAGCTCTATGGGCAACAGGGGTGGGGAAACAGAGAATCGCGGCCAACATATCAAACCATGAACATCTTTTTTTAATCATAAACTATAAGGAAACAATAGTTATCCCTGGTGTCCAACTGAGTACCTATTTCTCAAGTCAATATCACCGTCAACATCAAAATAGATTATCTGGCCATTCATAGAATCCCTACAGTGCGGTAGGAGGCCACTCGGCCCATTGAGACTGCATCAACCACAATCCCACCTAGTCCCCACCCTCATCATCCCACACATTTATCCTGCTAATCCCCCGACACGAGGGTCAATTCAGCATGGCCAATCAACCAAACCCGCACATCTTTGGACTGTGGGAGGAAACCGGAACACCCCGGAGGAAACCCGAGCAGACACGGGGAGAATGTGCAGACTCTGCACAGACAGTGATCAAAGCTGGGAATCGAACCCAGGTCCCTGGGGCTGAAAAGCAGCAGAGCTTACCACTGTGCCACTGTCTCTCCACATTACTATTAGAGGGATCTTGCTGTGCGACAATTGGCTGCTGCTTTTTCGACGTGACAACAATGACAACACTTCAAAAAGCGTTTCATCAGCTGTAAAGCACCTTGGACATCCTGAGATTGTGAAAGGTACTCTGTGAAGGCAGTCCTTGTCTTACAAGAAGGGTATGCAGAGCAGCACGGTGGCACAGTGTTTAGCACTGCTGCCTCACAGTGCCAGGGACCAGGATTCAATTTCGGCTTGGGCCACCATCTGTGCCGAATTTGCAGTTCCCCCGTGTCTGCGTGGGTTCCCTCTAGGTGCTCCGGTTTCTGCCTACACTCCAGAGATGTGCGGGTTACGGTTGAACTGCTGGGTTAAATTGCCCCTTAACATCAGGGGGATTAGCCGGGTAAATGCATGGGTTACAAGGATAGGGTCTGTGGAGGGGGATTGTTGTTGGTGCAGGCTCAATGGGCCAAATGGTTTCCTTCTGCATTGTATTTTGTTTACTTATTTTGTTTAGTAGTATCACAAGTAGGCTTACGTTAACACCGCAATGAAGTTACTGTGAAAATCCCCTAGTCGCCACGCTCTGGCAACTGTTCGGGTACACGGAGGGAGAATTTAGCATGGCCAATCCACTGAACTAGCACATCTTTGGACTGTGGGAGGAAATCAGAGCACATGGAGAAAACCCACACAGACATGGGGAGAACATGCAGACTCCACACAGACAGTGAGAATCGAACCTGGGTCCCTGGCAGTGTAAGGCAGCAGTGCTAAATACTGTGTCACCGTGCCTATGATTCTATGATATAAGGGCCACAGAAAGCGCACAACAAAGATTCACTAGACTGACAGCAGAAATGGAGGTTATGACTACAGGGAATGATTAAAGCGGATCGAATATAAGCTTTCAAAATTCTGAAAGATTTTCCATGGGCAAATAATCAAAAATTGTTTCCATTCCTTGTCAGATTGCTAACAAGGAGGCACAGGTTAACGTTCAAACAGCACAATAAATTTCACAACAGCTTCTGACAAGCTGCAAACACTTCTAGCCCCAAGATGATCAAACACAAATAGTATCTAAGTGGTCCACCTCCCTTTGAAATATCAGCAGGTAATACAGTCAAATAGGAAATCAGAGGATTGAGTGACGTGCTGCATCCTCACTGCGCGTAACTACCTTATTCTATCTCAACAACAGATCTAAGAGTTAAGCTTTGGAAAGCAAAGGCAAATTATTTAACCCTTCTTACAAAAACAGACCACTTTTTGGATCTCAGTTTGATTCCACTTCAGTGGTCCAGGGCTAATATTGCGTGCTTAAAACTTTCACTGAACAGGATGGCACGGTGGCACAGTGGTTAGCACTGCTGCCTCACAGCGCCAGGGACCCGGGTTCAATTCTAGCCTTGGGTCACTGTCTGTGTCAAGTTTGCACATTCTCTCTGTGTCTGCGTGGGTTTCCTCCCGGTGCTCCGGTTTCCACCCACAGTCCAAAGATGTCTGGGTTAGGTGGATTGGCCATGCTAAATTGCCCCATAGCGTCAGGGGAGGTAGCTGGGCTGATACATAAGGTTTTAGGGACTTGGCCTGGATGGGGAATGTTGTTAGGGTAGATTTAATGAGCCAAATGGCCTCCTTCTGCACCATAAGGATTGTATAAGACATTTGTCAAAGCTTTTCATCTTGCACACATAAGATAAATATAGAAAAAAAACAGTGTCAGGAAAAAACAATATATTCATACTGTATGAAAAGATAGTGCTGATTGGTTGGCAAAAGGATTCTGAAAGGCAGAGGCATTGCAATGGAAAATGCACCAGTTGATGGGAACTGACAGCTAACTGCAAAGCATTGTTTGAAATTTAAACCAGGCTGATTGACTCAGAATTATATTGTTTCCCCGGCATTTTTTTTATGAACTGCCCTAATGGATACAAAGCGAAAGATTTGCCAAACAATGTTAATCTTTCTCAGCAAGTTCTGTACTATTAAACAACAACACGAGAAGTTGCTCCTTATGTATTTTGCAGTTCAGTGGGGTTCGTTTGTGGTTAGATGTGATATCACACCAGGGCTCATGGGGTGCCCTTCACATCTCAAATCCCAAATAGTCGACACTCCTTATAACACAATCATATTACTGGAGAATCAGAAAGCCCATCCACCCAGTGTTGTAAGCTGGAGAGTTGTGGACAACTCTAGATAGATAGGGTGGAGGTAGACAGATTCTTCCCGCTTAGAAAGGATAGCAGAACTAGAGGGCACAGCCTCAAAATAAGGGGAGGGCGGTTTAGAATGGAGTTGAGGAGGAACTTCTTCACTCAAAGGGTGGTGAATCTCTGGAATTCTCTATCCATTGAAGTGGTGGAGGCTACCTTGTTGAATATATTTAAGTCATGGGAAGATAGATTTCTAATAGACAGGGAAATTAAGGGTTATGGGGAGAAAGCGGGCAAGTAGAACTGATCCACTTCAGATCAGCCATGATCTTATTGAATGGCAGGGCAGGCTCGAAGGGCTAGATAGCCTACTCCTGCTCCTATTTTTTATGTTCTTATGACACGTTGCCAGGACTTTTAGTCTATTAATCACTAGCTGAATGCAGCAAATGAGAGACTAAGAGCTAAAATTCCGTGGGGACTTCTTCCACTGATCTGTCATAACATTGGCAGAACCGCCACAGAAATCCTGAAAGCAAAACTCAAACAATGGGGCAGGTTGGTGCAGGAAGAAATAAAGACGTGTTAACAGTTTGGCAAATTTGGAGGTAGAATCATAGGATTCTACAGTGCAGAAGGAGGCCATTTGGCCCATTGAGTCTGTGCTGACCACAATCCCATCCAGGCCCTATCCCCATAACCCCATGCATTCACCATTGCTAATCCCCCTGACACTAAGAGGCAATTTAGCATGGCCAATCCACCTATCCCGCACATCTTTGAATTGTGGAAAGAAAACGGAGCACCCGGACGAAACCCATGCTGACACGGGAAGGACATGCAAGCTCCACACAGACAGTAACTCAAGTGCCAGGAATTGAACCTGGGTCCCTGGCGCTGTGAGGCGGCAGTGCTAGCCACCCTGTTTTTTTTTAGGGGGTGGTGGGGGGGGGGTGCGGGATGCGTTGTTGGAGGAATGGGTTATCTGATTCTGGGGAGGGGTCCGATTTGAGGGTGGGTTTAGGGGAGAGAGAAAAAAGTACTTGTCTCTTCAAGGCAGCAATTCTCACCTTCCCCTAGCCTTCCTCAGGAAACTTGGCTGGTCCAGGTTTAACGCTGGGAGGCAGATAAAGTTTGAGGCATCCAAACATTTTATAAATGAATGATCAACTCAACTCCTGAGAGCGGGTAACTCCTGTCTCAGCTCAGTTAAAAATTGGAAGTGAGTGGGTTGGGAACTGCTTGGGGTCAGGTATGAGAGCTTTAAAAAGTACTTTCATGTCCAACTTGTCAAAAAAAGACTCATTTTTGAAGGTTGTAATTACTCCCGATGGTTTGAGTCACAATATCTGGAAATTGCTGGCCCATTTACTCTGCTCCGCTACTTTGCTTCACGCTTTCACCCTAAGCCATCCCATTATTTTTTTAAGGACTTTATGTTCTGTATAAGGATCATTTGGATCCGAAACATTGGACAGGAATTTCCAGCCGCGCTTGCCCTAATATATTCTTTCTGGTTGTATCACAGCTCGGTATGGCTCCTGCTCTGTCCAAGATCGCAAGAAACTACAAAAGGTCATGAATGAAGCCCAGTCCATCACTTAAACCAGCCTCCCATCCATTGACTCTGTTTACACTTGCTACTGCCTCAGAAAAGCAGCCAACATAATCAAGGACCCTGTGCACCCCGGACATTCTCTCTACCACCTTCTTCCGTCGAGAAAAAGATACAAAAGTCTGTGGTCATGTACCAATCAACTCAAGAACAGCTTCTTCCCTGCTGCCATCAGACTTTTGAATGGACCTACCTCACATTAAGTTGATCTTTCTCTATGCCCTAGCTATGATGGTAACACTACATTCTCCGGTCGCTCCCTTCCTTCTCTATGAACGGTATGCTTTATCTGTCTGGCGAGCAAGGAATAATACTTTTCACTGTACACCACTACATGTGACAATAATAAATTAAATCAAAGTGGAAAATTCCATCTGAGGTGAAGGGACCTTTGAGTGATCCATATCCCCATCTGCTACGATTCCAGGGTCAGGTTGGACGGGAAAATTCTGCACATTAACTGTGTTTCTCTCTACAGATGCTCCCAGACCTGCTGAGTTTACCCTGCATTTTAAGAACTTGTGGATTTGCACATTAATTGACTATTAAGCTTACTGCGGAAATTTAAGTCTGGTAAGCAGCTTTATAACAATGCAATAATTATCAGTGCAGTGCCAGTCTGTTTCAATGAACGGTTTGCAAGGTAAAATCCAGTGTTACAGGGATAGAACCTGGGCGGGATTGTAATTGGTGCAGGTTGGATGGGCCGAATGGCCTCCTTCTGCACTGTAGGGATTCTGTGATACCAGTTGCACCTCGCATTAATTTGCTTGAGAAAGGTGGGGGCGAGGCTTTAATATAAACCAGGGGACAGGAACACAAGACTCTCTTTCATTCCAGATCATTATGAAATGGAATTGGAGAGAAACCGTAGAGAATTGAGATAAGTATTATAAAAGAAAATCTCTCAAGTATCACACTGTCATGATTCTTACTCTGTTGCAATTTTTGATAACCATACCTGTGACTTTTCATGATTTTTATTTTTGCAAATGTTGATTTGCAAACAGGATCTGCAGGCATTTAGAGAGGCAACAACTGAATAGGGGACAGTCAGCATGGCTTTGTGAGCGGAAAATCATGTCTCACAAAGTTGATTGAGTTTTTTGAAGGGGTAATGAAGAAGGTAGATGAGGGCAGTGCAATCGATGTTCTCTACATGGATTTTGGCAAGGTCTTTGACAAAGTATCGATTGGTAGGTTGCATAAGGATGAGGTAGCTAATTGGATACAAAATTGGCCTGACAACATGAGATGGTTGTGGAGGGTTGTTTTTCAAACTGGAGGCCTGTGACCAGCAGTGTGCCTCAGGGATCAGTGCTGGGTCCACTGTTATTTGTCATTTATATTAACGATTTGGATGAAAGTTTAGGAGGCATGGTAGTACGTTGCAGATGACACCAAGATTGGTGATATAGTGGACAGTGAAGAAGGTACCTAGGATTACAACGGGAGCTTGATCAATTGGGCCAGTGGGCTGATGAATGGCAGATGGAGGTTAATTTAGATAAATATGAGATGCATTTTGGTAAATTGAACTAGGGCAGGACTTATTCAGTTAATGGTAGGGCGTTGGGGAGAGTTATAAAGCAAAGAGATTTGGGATAAAGGTTTATAGCTCCTTGAAAGTGCAGTCACAGGTGAACAGGATTGAGAAGAAGGCATTTGGCATGCTTGGTTTCATTGGTCAGAGCACTGAAAAAGGGAGTTGGGATGTCTTGTTGAAGTTGTACAAGGCAATGACAAGGCCAAACTTGGAATACTGTGTACAGTTCTGTCATCCTATTATAGAAAGGATATTATTAAACTGAAAGAGTGCAGAAAAGATTTATTAGGATGCTCCTGGGACTTGGTGGTTTAAGTTATAAGGAGAGGCTGGATAGGCTGGGACTTATTTCTCTGGAGCGTAGAAAGCTGACGGGTGATCTTATTGAGGTCTATAAAATAATGAGGGGCATAGGTAAGGGAGATAGTCAATATCTTTTTCCAAAGGTGGGGGAGTCTAAAACTAGAGGGCATAGGTTTAAGGTGCGAGGGGAGAGATACAAAAGTGTCTAGAGGGGCAATTGTTTCACACGGAGGGTAGTGAGTGTCTGGAACAAGCTGCCAGAGGTAGTAGTCGAGGCAGATACAATTTTGTCTTTTAAAAAGTAGTTACATGGATAAGATGGGTATAGACGGATATTGGCCAAATGCGGCCAATTGGAATTAGCTTAGTGGTTAAAAAGGAGTGGCATGAATGAGTTGGGCCGAAGGACCTGTTTCCGTTCTGTAAACCTCTATGACTCTGTTGTATTTTTACAACGATAAATCCATGATCTAAGAAATTACCACCATAACTTTGCAGCCTTGTTCATGCACAATGCATGCCACACAAAACATTGGAACCATCCAAGTGTTTGTGATCACACTCTCACCTTTGCCATTCTTGTCCACCAGGGTCATATCTGCGTTTGCCTCTGCCAGAACCTCCAGAGTTTTGTCGTGTCCCGCTTCAGCTGCGATCATCGCAGCAGTGCGCCCGTCCTTATCCACCACATTGGGCTCAGCCCCCAGTGAGAGCAGCAGCTTACAAATCTCCACATCGTTGGCTACTGAGGCCAGGTGTAGGGCATATTCCTCCTGGCAGGGTTCGCTCAGATTCACCAAGTGCGGCACTCCAAGAGCCAGCAGCTTCTCGATCTCGGCTTTATCCCGCTGCCGGACGAATTGGATCAGTTTGTAAACCTGCAGGATCTGAAGGCGCCCCTCGGCTATGCCTGTCATCTCACCATTGCCAGCTCAGCGCCTCCTCTCACACTGCAGTCTTCTAAATTCATTAAAAAAAATCAAATATTCAGTGATCACAATCACAACCCTCTCCCTCCCTTGCCCTCCCTCCCTCACGGTCCCTCCCTTACCCCTCTCCCTCCCTCACCCGCCCTCCCTCACCCCCTCTCTCAACCCCCTTCCCCTTAACCCCTCCCATACCCTCCTCCCCCTCCCTCATCCTTCTCCCTCCCTCACCCCCTCCATCCCTCGCCCTCCATCCCTCCCTTACCCTCCCACACCTTTGTTCACCCCTGTCCCTGCCTCAACCCCCTCCCTCATCCCCCTCCCTCATCCCTCTCTTTCTCCCTCACTCTCTTTCTCCTTCCTCAATCCTCTCCATCCCTCATCCCCTCCCTCCCTCCCCTGCCCCTTTTCCTCCCTCCCTCACCCCCCATCCCTCTCCCTCCCTCACCCCCCATCCCTCTCCCTCCCTCACCCCCCATCCCTCTCCCTCCCTCACCCCCCATCCCTCTCCCTCCCTCACCCCCCATCCCTCTCCCTCCCTCACCCCCCATCCCTCTCCCTCCCTCACCCCCCATCCCTCTCCCTCCCTCACCCCCCATCCCTCTCCCTCCCTCACCCCCCATCCCTCTCTGCCATCTCCCACCATTCGTCTTCTTCCCCCTTTCTCCTCCTCTCCTGCTCTCCACCCCCACCCTTCCACCCTTCCACCCCCATCCTTCCACCTCCTCCTGCCACTTTGCATTTGGCCCATATCCCTCGATACCCATCTTATCCATGTAACTGTCTAAGTGCTTTTTAAAAGACGAAATTCTACCCGCTTCGACTACTGGCAGCTCGTTCCAGACACTCACTACCCTCGATGAACAGATTCCTCCTTTGGACCTTTTGTATCTCTCCCTTCTCACCTTAAATCTATGCCCTCTAGTTTTAGGTTCCCCTACCTTTGGGAAAAGATGTTGACTATCTACCTGATCTGTGCCCCTCATTATTTTCTAGACCTCTATAAGATCACCCCTAAGCCTCCTATGCTCCAGGGCAAAAAGTCTTAGTCTATCTAGCCTCCCATTATAACTCAAACCATCAATAGCCAGGAGCATCCCAGGAAATCTTTCATGCACTCTTTCTAGTTTAATAATATCCTTTCTATAATAGGGTGACCAGAACCATACAGAGTATTCCAAGTGCAGCTTTACCAATATTTTGTACAACGTCAGTAAGATGCCCCAACTCCTGTATTCAATGTTCTGAGTGATGAAACCAAGCATGCCGAATGCCTTCTTCACCACTCTGTCCACCTGTGACTTCACTTTCAAGGAGCTATGAACATGTACCCCGAGATCTCTTTGTTCTGTAACTCGCCTCAACGTCCTACCATTAACTGAGTAAGTCCTGTCCTGGTTCGATCGACCACAATGCATCACTTTGCATTTATCTAAATTAAACTCCATCTGCCATTCATCACTCTTCCCCCTCCACCCCCTCATTCCACTCCCTCCAACAGCCCTTCGCTTCACCCCATCACTCTCCCCCTCTCTCCACCCCCTCACTTTCCCCCTCACTCTCCGCCCCTCCCTCCACCCCCTCACCCTCCGCCCCTCCCTCCACCCCCTCACCCTCCGCCCCTCCCTCCACCCCTCACCCTCCACCCCCTCACCCTCCGCCCTTCCCTCCACCCCCTCACCCTCCGCCCTTCCCTCCACCCCCTCACCCTCCGCCCTTCCCTCCACCCCCTCACCCTCCGCCCTTCCCTCCACCCCCTCACCCTCCGCCCTTCCCTCCACCCCCTCACCCTCCGCCCTTCCCTCCACCCCCTCACCCTCCGCCCTTCCCTCCACCCCCTCACTCTCCGCCCTTCCCTCCACCCCCTCACTCTCCGCCCTTCCCTCCACCCCCTCACTCTCCGCCCTTCCCTCCACCCCCTCACTCTCCGCCCTTCCCTCCACCCCCTCACTCTCCGCCCCTCCCTCCACCCCCTCACTCTCCACCCCTCCCTCCACCCCCTCACTCTCCACCCCTCCCTCTCCCCCCTCACTCTCCACCCCTCCCTCTACCCCCTCACTCTCCCAGTCCCTCTCCCCCTCTCTCCACCACCCTCACTCTCCTCGTCCCTCCACCCCCTCACTCCCTCTACCCCCTCACTCCGCACCCTTCCCCTCCCTCCACCTCCTGATCCCTCATTCCTCTCCCTACCCCTTCCCTCCACGTCCTGACCCCTCAGTCCTGTCTCTCCCCACCCCTCTTCCTGATCCCTCATATCTGTTTGGGTTATCTGGCTGCTGTCACACATTCTCTCTCTCTACACTCCACAACTTGGGAATGAAGGGGACGGGATGTCTATTCAACAACCTAAAGATAAAACACCGCGGAAGCTGAGGATCTGAAACAAAAACATTTGAGAAAGTGCTGGGTCTATCCCAGCGGGTCTGCTGGCATCTGGAGAGAGAAACACAGTTAACACCGTGTCCAACATGACTCATTCCTACACCTGTCCACGATCATTTACTGGAAGCGACGCAATTTCAGCCGCCCCCCCCAAAAAAAAGATGCAGACCAATCAATTTAATCCCCAACCCGACAAAACTGTAGATAATAAGAGTCGTAAGTGGGGTGGGTGTTAATTAAAACACTTACAAGCAACCAGACAGTGAGGAGATCCCAGTTACAGCAGTGGGGGAGGTCAAGGGATAGAAGTTGGCAAAAGAATGAAGGATATGTCCAGGGGTATCCCCACTGCCGCTACTTCTCCAGTCAGCTGGAAACACCAGAGGGAAACACAAAGAGAGTGTAGCGAGTTTTGGAACCAAAGCACATCGGCTGCCATGGCAACAGAACGCGGCGACATTACCAGTAACAAGGAAATGGAAGGGCTTCCACGCCACGTGGGAGGAAGCATTGTAAAGGACTCCTCAACTCGGGGCGACTGTTGGAGCAGATATTTGTTGCTGGAGGGTTGTTTGTGTGGGGTTTATTTTGTGTCTTTTTTTAAACTGCTTTTTTTTTAACCCGAGACGCGACAGGGATACAGCTGGGCTGCGAGTCTCTGGGGAGGTCTCAGGTGCCCCGTTCCAACAGTCTCCCCCTCCCCCCGGCAGGTTAGCAATCCTTAAATTGCCTCTTAGTATCACAAAGATGGGCTGGTTAGGTGAATTCGCCATGCTTAAATTGTGCAGGTTAGGTGGGTCGGCCATGCTAAGTTGCCCCTCACTATCCAAAGACGTTTAGGTTAGGTGGATTGGCCATGCTAAATTGCCCCTAAGTGTCCAAAGATGTGCAGGTTAGGTAGATTGGCCATGCTAAATTGCCCCTTAGTGTCCCAAAGATATGCAGGTTAGGTGGATTGGCCATGCTAAATTGCTCCTTAGTGTCCAAAGATGTGCAGATTGGGTGGATTGGCCATGCTAAATTGCCTCTTAGTGTCACAGAGATGTGAGGGTTGGGGGATTAGCCATGGTAAATGCTCAGGTGGTGGTGGGCCTGGTTAACATGCTTTTTTTTTGGAGAGTCGAATGGTCTCATTCTGCACCATAGGGATTCTGGGGAAGGGAGCCATGTCGGGTAGGATACGGTTAACCTTCCAGGCTGATGTTGACCTTTCATCAGAACGGCAAAATGTTCACATATTTGTACAGTTTTGGGTGCAAGTGGGCACTTGGGGTTGGGAAGTCACACCCAGCAGTGAGGACAATGGTTGAGTCTCAGGATACAGGGTGGGCCATTTAGGACTGAGATGAGGAGAAATTTCTTCACTTACGAGGTTAGTGAACCTGTGGAATTCCTTACCACTGAGGATTGTAGAAGCCAGGTCACTAAAATATTCAAGAAGGAAATAGATAGACATCTAGTCTCTGGAGACAGTGCGGGGAGAGCACGCAGTACAGTATTGAGATGGAGGATCAGCCATGATCATATTGAATGGTGGTGCAGGCTTGAAGGGCCGAATGGACCACTGCTCCTGTTCTTTATATTTTTCTAAGGTGGTGAATCTGATGCAGAGGGGAGAGGCAGGTATGGAAGTGGGAGGGTTGGCAAGAGCAGATTTTTAAAAAATGCATGTCGAATCAGCTCCCTGATGTACTCTGACGTCAGTGCCTTTTCAGCAGAGGGTGGATAATTTATCTGCAATTTGGAACAGTTGTGTGATTCAGTCAGCAACGCTCTGAATTGTAAGGGTTTTGGGCACAAAAAGCTGAGGCTGATCCTCCATTGCCCTTCTGAGGGTGTGCAACACCAGCAGAGGTGCTGTCTTTTGAGGTCCTGTCTGCCTCCAAAGATGATCCCATGGCACTGTCTCAAAGGGTGAGAGGGAAGCAGATTATTTGGCCTTTTATCATATTGCTACAGTCCCAACGATTTGCAGGTTAGGGTGCATTGGCCACGTTAAATTCTCCCTCAGTGTACCCGAACAGGTGCCGGAGTGTGGCAACTGGAGGATTTTCACAGTAACTTCATTGCAGTGTTAACGTAAGTCTACTTGTGACTCTAATAAATAAACTTATTTGTAGGAGTGCCCTGTTTCCTGAATAACAATAGTGAGTACACTTATTGGCTAGTGCTTTGAAAACACCCAGTGGTCACGAGAAGTGCTATATAAATGTAAGTTTTTCCTTTAATTGAGTAGAGTGGATTTTGTGAATGACATTCAGGCACCCTGCTGTGTCAGAGCCCCTGCAGGTAAGAGGAGGGCAGCACCACAAGGAGGAGGTCAGGGTTTTGTTAGTGTCCAGGTTTTGGAGGCTCTCAGCAGCAGCAAATGGTGCATTTCATTGAAGTTAACCTGTCAATTCTCGGCCTTTTAGCTAAGATCCAGTGTAGTCTTGCTGTCTAGCACTTGGTTGAAGTCATGAAGTAACACTGAGGCTTCATTTGAAGCATCATCGAGGCCTTTTGGCTAAGATGCAAATGAGATCAAGCCTTGGAGGAGGTGCAATACCTGCTCCAATCAGCCTGGATCATGTAGATTTAACCCAAGACAGGAAGTGATGAGCCTGTCTTGTCAGCTTGGATCGGGAATGTCTCACTTGCTGAGACTTTGATTGGATTGAATTGGATATTTTAAAAAATCAATTCTGAGCAATGATGATTCAGCAGTTAGATCATGTAGTGTGAGATTTCTATTTTAAACCCATGAGAAACATGTGTGGAAGAAAGTTAATCATGCATGAGTGTGTGGCTAGAGTGACAAGTGAGTCAAAGGATCAGTTTCTTAAGTCTTCCTGCTCATTTTCTAAGAGCTAAGGGCTATTACTTACAATGAAATTATCTTCCACGATACTAGAGCCTTATTTATAAGTTACATCATCAAAGGCCTGGAAAAAGAACAAAAATAATTACTTTTGATTACTTTTATCAATATGTTATTTGATTTATTATTGTCACATGTATTAGTATACAATGAAAAGTATTGTTTCTTGCATGCTATACAGACAAGGCATACCTTTCACAGAGAAGGAAAAGAGAGTGCAGAATGTAGTGTTACAGTCATAGCTCGGGTGTAGGGAAAGATCAACTTAATGTGAGGTAAGTCCATTCAAAAGTCTAACAGCAGCAGGGCAGAAACTGTTCTTGAGTTGGTTGGTACGTGACCTCAGACTTTTGTATCTTTTTCCCGACGGAAGAAAGTGGAAGAGGGTACGTGGAGTCCTTAATTACGTTGGCTGCTTTGCCGAGGCAGCAGGAAGTGTAGACAGAGTCAATGGATGGGAGACTGGTCTACTTTCACAACCCTTTGTAGTTTCTTGAGGTCTTGGTCAGGAGCTATACCAAGCTGTGATACAACCAGGAAGAATGCTTTCTATGGTGCATCTGTAAAAGAGGCATTCAAAATTTTGAGGATCATGTTCCGAGTACATAGAGGAAAACTGTTTCCATCAATGGAAGGAACAGGAGCCTGACAGAAGTGAATGGCAAAAGAAGTGAAGGAGTCATGAAGAATAATGTTTCACACAGCAAGTGTTAGAATCTGGAATGCACTGCCTGAGAGTGTGGTGGATGTTTACTGTTGCTGTGAAGTTTGCACGTTCTCTCCATGCCTGCTTGGGTTTCCTTCAGGGGCTTCGGTTTCCTCCCGCACTCCAAAGATGTGCAGGTTAGGTGGATTGGCCATGCTAAATTGTCCCTTAGTGTCCCAAAACGGGTGGGTTAGGGGGATTAGTGGGGTAAATATGTGTGGTTATGGGATAAAGTCTGGGTAAGATGCTCTGTTAGAGAGCTGGTGCTGATCTGATGGGCCAAATGGCATCCTTCTGCACTGTGGCAATTGTATGATCCTATCTTCAGACCCCCTAACCTGCCCCAAAGAGTTGAGGGAAAAGGGGTGGGGGGGGGGGGGTAGTCATTCTTCATGATGTCTCTGGGTGCCTGCCTCCAGGCTGTTAAGCTGCCACTCTCTGTTGGTTTGGGAGACTGCAGCTTGAGTGGAAAATCCCAGATGGCCTCCTTTAGGAGCTGTTAAGAAGGCTCTTAATGATTCTAATCAGCTGGCTGCCATGTCGGGGTACAGGTAGCTGTCGCCAGTCCTGAACCCCCTTTGACAAAAGTGACTGGTGCCAGAAACAGGGCACTGACGCCCAGCCACAAGCTCCTGGCAAAGCTGCCAGCGTTCCTTTTACTAAGGTGTCTTTTCTTTTTGATCAGGCCTCTGTGAGACACTTTCATATGTTGAAGGTGAAGAACATTGATTAATGATTTAACTGAACCACATATTGGAGATAGCATTCCAAGTACGATCCGCTCACCCACTCTGCATATCATGTGAATGTAGTAACGTGTCAAGTTATCACTCAGAACAGACTGTGCCTCCTGTGCGTCCGTTTTTTAATTGCAGCTGCGTAACCAAAAGAATGTATTTGGTGAAAATATTGCCTCTAGGGTTTTGCTTTGGAAAAATGCCCAGAGCTGTAACACGACAAAGGCTGGATAGTGCTAACAACATAACACACCCATAGAGAGTGACACTGGGTTAAGATGATTGTCATTTAAAAGAATCATAGGATTGTACAGTGTGGAAGGAGGCCATTCGGCCCATCAAGTCTGCACCGACCACAATCCCACTGAGGCCCTATCCCTATAACCCCATGCATTTGCCTTCCTAATCCCCCAATACTTAAGGGGCAAGTTAGAATGGCCAATCCACCTAACGTGCCCATCTATGGAGTGTGGGAGGAAACCAGAGGGTACCCATGCAGACATGGGGAGAACATGCAAATTCCACACAGAAAAATCACCAAACCCTGGTGTTTGTGAAGCAGCAGTGCTGACCACTGTGCTACTACCATTGCTGCCCTAGAAAAATGTAGACTTGGCATCCAATATCCCTTGGGAACTTCTCATAGAATCGTATGACTTTGCAGTGCCGAAGGAGGCCATTTGGCCCATCATGCCTGTGTTAGCTCTTTGAAAGAGTAGTTGTGGTGAGATCTATATCCCTTCTCCTGTCTATAACAACAGCTGGTATTTATATAGGAGTAAAAATACAGTTTTGAAGGCTAGCGGTCTGCCTCACACAATAATTCTTTTATCTTTAAAGGCAGAAACAGGAGGATAGAGGCTATATTTTGATTGCTTTTGACTCCAAAAGTAGCACAGAAATTGCAAGGCTTGACTGCTGTTAACGCAAGTATGGGACAATATTGTAGCCTCGTTTCTGATCTGTTCACATCCAGCAAGGTTTTGCACCGGGAATGGAGCTTCCCAATTTCTGCCCTTATGTGTTACATATTCCACCCACAGACTGTGCGCAGACACATGACAGAGCAGCCAATGCGGAACCCATATGGAAAGGAGTCTTATTTACTCAGGACGCACCATCTGCTCCCTTGTCAGTGCAAGATTAACAAAGTCACACTCCACCAGAAACTGAAAAGCAACACTCAGCCGAGCACCAACTGCTAAACCGCATATACTTATTGCAACACAGTATTAGACAGTATGCAAGAATTAGTGATGTAGTGGTAGAAGATCGGGAAGGTGAGAAGCTGAGCCTCTCTGATGAAGAGATAGCACCAATGTGTGTGGAGTTTGCATATTCCCCCTGTGTCAGCATGAGTTTCCTCCGGGTGCTCTGGTTTCCTTCCATACTCCAAAGATGTGTAGGTTAGGTAGATTAGCCATGGTAAATAGTGTCTTAGTGTTCCAAGATGTGTAGGTTCAGTGGATTAACCTTGGTAAAATGCAGGGTTACAGGGACTTGATTTGATTTAGTTTTGTCACATGTATTGGTGTACAATGAAAACTATTGTTTCTTGCACGCGATACAGACAAAGCATACCGTTCATAGCGAAGGAAAGGATGGAGTGCAGAATTAGTGTCACAGTAATAGCTAGGGTGCAGAGAAACATCAACTTAATGCGAGGTAGGCCCATTCAAAAGTCTGATAGCAGCAGGGAAGAAGCTGTTATTGAGTTTGTTAGTACATGACCTGAGAGTTTTGTATTTTTTTCCCAAAGGAAGTAGGTGGAAGAGAGAATGTCTGGGGTGCGTGGGGTCCTTAATTATGCTGGCTGCTTTGCTGAGGCAGTGGGAAGTGTAGACAGAGCCAATGGATGGGAGGCTGGGTTGTGTGATGGATTGGGCTACATTCACGATGTTTTGTAGTTCCTTGCAGATTGGGCAGAGCAGGAGCCATTCCAAGCTGTGATACAACCAGAAAGAATGCTTTCTATGGTGCATCTATAAAAGTTAGTGAGAGTTGTAGTTTTCTTGTATAGGCCAGGATCGCTTGACTTGAACGCCTCAGACCTGGACTTCAGGAAGCAGTGGATATCCCCATTCATCCATGGTTTCCGATTGGGGAACACATGGATTTGCCTCACTGGGGATAGGGCAGGGGGAATGGACCTGAGCTAAGATGCTCTTTCAGTGAGTTGGTACAATTGTACTTCTTTAGAAAAGGGTGGCAGAGTGGTACAGTGGTTAGCACTGATGCCTCACAGTGCCAGGGAGCCAGGTTCGATTCTGGCCTTGGGTGACTAGAGTTTGCACCATATCACAGGCCAGTTTTTCCAAGTTAGAGACAGCATGTGCCAAACAATTTCGATAATAAAGATAGTGAATAACATATATTGTAGTTTCAGACCTATGTTTTTAGATCAGTTCAGCTTTGTTTTGAGTTCTGTGTTTCAAGATCAGTACAGGGGGCCGGCATAAAAAGCCAGCCTCTCTCCAGCTTTCCTCTTTCTTTTCTTTGTTGTAATGATTTAATTTTAAGTTCTTTTCTATGAAAGAAATTCATTTAAACTCCATCCCAGTGCTGTCTTCCTCTAGTCAAAGGAATAAATGGACCCCACACTATCCAAAATGTCTTCTCAGTCAAGGACCTGATTCTTAAATATGTATCACTATCGGCGATTGTCAGTCTGATAAAATTTGGAACCCCTATTAAAGTTTAAAGTTTATTTATTACTGGCACAAGTAGGCTAGTGCGATGAGATTACTGTGAAAATCCCCTAGTCACCACACTCCAGCGCCTGTTTGGGTACACTGAGGGTAAATTTAGCCTGGCCATTGCACCTAACCTGCACATCTTTCGGACTGTGGGATGAAACCGGAGCACCCGAAGGAAACCCATGCAGATATGGGGAGAACGTGCTGACTCCGCACAGAGAGTGACCCCAGCTGGGAATTGTACCTGGGTCCCTGGCACTGTGAAGCAGCATTGCTAACCACTGTGCCACGGTACCACTCTATGTGTTAGTAAGCACCTGTCAGTCATTCCTGTTTATTAAGAGTGCTACATTAAGCTTCATTGTGCGGTACTTCAACAGATTTGGCCCCTGGAACTATTGTATTAACATGAATTATTTTTTGGTTCTTACCCCATTTCACTTGCATGAAATGGAATAACAGCCTTTCCTATTTTGGTGTGTATTATCTCAGTGTTAGGCACTAGAGTGACTACCTGCTTTGGTTAGTAACGCTATGAACCTAAGGGACAGTAGTTAGCACTGCTGCCTCACAGCGCCAGGTAGGGCTTCAGGGAGAGTTACAGAATAAAGAGATCTAGGGATACATATTCATTGCTCCTTGAAAGTGGAGTCACAGGTGTACAGAGAAGAAGGCATTCGGCATGCTTGGTTTCATCGGTCAGAACATTGAATACAGGACTTGGAATGTCTTGTTGAAGTTGTACAAGACATTGGTAAGGCCACACTTGGAATACTGTGTACGATTCTGGTCACCCTATTATAGAAAGGATATTATTAAACTAGAAAGAGTGCAGAAAAGGTTTACGAAGTTGCTACCGGGACTTGATGGATTGAGTCATAAGGAGAGGCTGGATAGACTAGGATTTTTTTCTCTGGAGTGTAGAAGGCCGAGGAGTGACCTTACAGAGGTCTATAAAATAGTGAGGGGCATAGATCAGCTAGATAGTCAATATCTTTTCCCAAAGGCAGGGGAGTCTAAAACTTGAGGGCATAGATTTAAGGTGACAGGGGAGAGGTACACAAGTGTCCAGTGGGGCAATTCTTTCACACAGAGAGTGGTGAGTGTCTGGAATAAGCTGCTAGAGGTAGTAGTAGAGGCGGGTACAATTTTATGTTTTAAAAAGCATTCAGACAGTTACATGGACAAGTTTGGCTGAAGGGCCTGCCTCCATGTTGTAAATCTCTGTGACTTTATGACATGGGGAGAATGTGCAAACTCCACACAGACAGTGACCTGAGGCTGGAGTCGGAACATGGGCACCTGGTGCTGTGAGGCAGCAGTACTAACCACTGTGCCACCGTGCCATCTTTCAGTCAGTACGTTAGTTATTGTTGAGTTCGATGTGATTATAGTCCAGAGTTGACAAGGAATTAACGTTCTGCAATCTGCACTAAATCACCGCAAGAAAATTCTCTTTCAGGCAATATATTTATATACACCTTGGCAGTGACAGGGTGGCGAAGAGCAGCTATAATTAGTCATGTAGACACATGTCACAATGTGTCTGAACGCTTCCTTTCACATCTGCAATCTGCTTCTGACGGGTGGTCACGTTGAAAGGAGAAAATACCTCAACTGCCAGCAATAAATCGCCAAAAGTGAAAAGCATTTGCACCGTCTCAATTTACTTCTTATTAAACAGGGTGCATAACTTCTATAGTTCAGTTGTAAGTTGACAGTTTTATTCAGAAAAGCCATAAGCGTAGCAGAGAATTAAAGAAAAAGTCCCAGTGATGGAACAGGCAGCTCTGATGTTAAGGTGTATTTATGAAGTATAGTTGCAATCAACAAACATTATGCATGATTGGAATGTTTGATCTTGGCAGTGTTTAAGTTTTAAGTTTATTTATTTGTGTCACAAATAAGCTTACATTAACATTGCAATGAACTCACTGTGAAAATCCCCTAGTCTCCACACCCCGGAACCTGTTTGGGTATACTGAGGGGGAATTTAGCATGGCCAGTGCACCTAACCAGCAACCAAATGCTGAAAAGTCTCAGCAGGTCTGGCAGCATCAATAAGGAGAGAAAAGAGCTGATGTTTTGAGTCCAGCTGACCCTTTGCCAAAGCTCACCCCGCATGTAACCTCCAGGATTACAGGTACTTCCAGGATATACATTCTTCAAAGGCTTTTATCCAGCATGTTTTTTGAACTGTGGGAGGAAACCGGGAGCACCCGGAGGAAACCCACGCAGATGTGGGGAGAATGTGCGGAGTCTGTACAGCCAGTCACCCAAGCGGGGAATTGAACGTGGGTCCCTGGTGCTGTGAAGCAGGAGTGCTAACCACTGTGCCACCGTGACACCCTCTGCGCTTGACAGAATTCTGCATTTGCTTACTGTAGGCATCTCCCACTGAGCGAATTATTTTTAAAGAGAATAATATGAAGCAAGAGGGAAGTGACTTTGAAAATTGGCATGCCATACTGGAATGCTGTGCTCCTCGTGTAAGTCTTCCAAGAGTCTTCCATCGAAGACGACAGCACAGAATGGGTACATCCATCCCATTGTGTCTGTACCTGCACTTCCGAAGAGCAAGACAGTTAGTGCCATTCCCCTGATCCTTTTCATATTCTGCCCTTTTGGCTCATTTAAGTATATATCCAATTCCATTTTGAAGGATCATTCCAGACCCTAATCTTTCATCGCATTAAAAAAAAGTTTTTTTCATAGAAACATAGAAAACAGGAGCAGGAGTAGGCCATTCGGCCCTTCGAGCCTGCTCTGCTGCTCATTATGATCTTGGCTGATCATCCAGCTCAGTAACCTGTTCTTGTTTTCCCCCTAAATCCTTTGATCCCTTAGCCCCAAGTACAATATCTAACTATTTCTTGAAAACAAACTGGGGACAATCTTACCAAAAAAAAATCAAAATCCGTATGAACCTTGACAATATTCTGATTGTAGTGTTGAGAACTTCCACTCCAGAACCTGCTTCTAGCCAAGCTCTTCCAGTCTACCTACAGCACTGTTGTTTCCCTAACAAAGTACGGAATTGTCCAAGTATGTCTTGTCCACAAAAGGTTAATTCATGTTCGCTCTCGATTCATTCACCGATTGTAGAGATTCTGAGATTCGAGAAACATTCCTTTGCCAAGGAGAATGAGATCGCCAAATTGTTATATCTGGCTGACATTGCCATATGGACACAACAGTTTCATTTTGATTAGGGGTGGCATGGTGGCACAGTGCCAGGGACTCGGGTTTGATTCCTGGCTTGTGTCATCGCTGCAAGAGTTCCTCAGGATAGTTTCCAAGGCCCAGCTATCTTCATCAATAACCCTCCTTTCATCATAAGTTCAGAAAAGGGATGCTCACTGATGATTGCACACTGTTCAGTAACATTTGCAACTCATCAGATAGTACAGAAGTCTATGTCCATATGCAGCAAGACCTGGACTCTGGGCTGATAAGTGGCAAGTTGCAGTCATGCCACACAAGTGCCAGGTCATGACCATCTCCAACAAGAGAAAACCTAACCATCTCTCCCTGACATTCAATGGCACAGCCATTGCTGAATCCCCTATGATGAATGCTCAGGAGATTGCCTTTGACCAGAAACCTAACTGGATAAACTGTACAAATACTGTGAATATCTGAGCATGTTAGAGGTTGAAAATTCTGCAACTCCCCTCCTGATTGCCCACAACCTGTTCATCATGCACAGGCTGGCACAGTGGTTCGCATTGCTGCCTCGCTGCACCAGGGGCACAAATTCAATTCCAGCCTCAGATCACTGTCTGTGTGGCATCTGCATATTCTCCCCGTGTTTGCGTGGGTTTCCTCCAGATGCTCCAGTTTCCTCCCACTGTCCAAAGATGTGCAGGTTAGCTTGATTGACCATACTAAATTCACCCTTAGTGTCAGGGGGATTAGCAGGGTAAATGTGTGTAGTTAAGGAATAAGGCCTGGGTAGAATTATGGTCAGTTCAAACTTGATGGTCAGAATGGCATCCTTCTGTACGGTAGGGATTCTACGATTCTGAGGCACAAATCATTATGGAATACTCCTCACTTGCCTAGATGATTGAGCTCTAATGATACTCAAGAAACTCAACAACTTCCAGGGCAAAGCAACTTGTTTGTTCAACATTCATTCAACACCTTAAATATTCATTCCTGCAAACAATGGTAGTGCACAGTTAGAAGTCTCACAACACCAGGTTAAAGTCCAACAGGTTTATTTGGTAGCAAACGCCACTAGCTCACCCCGAAAGCTAGTGGCGTTTGCTACCAAATAAACCTGTTGGACTTTAACTTGGTGTTGTGAGACTTCTTACTGTGTTTACCCCAGTCCAATGCCAGCATCTCCACATTATGCACAGTTGCAGCAGTTTGTCTCAACTACAAGATGCACGGCAGTAATTTGCTAAGGTTCCTTTAGCGCACCTTCCCAACTTACAACCTCCAGCCCCTGGAAGCAGCAGGAGAATGGGAACACCACCACCTGCAACTTCCTCCCCACCCACTCACCATCCTGGCTTGGAAATGTATCGTCCATTCCTTCACTGCAGTTGGATCAAAATCCTGGAACTCCCTCTCGAACAACAGTGTGGGTGTTCCTCCACCACATGGACTCCAGCAACTCGAGGAGATGGCTCACCAACACCTTCTCAAGTGTAATTACAGTTATGCAATAAACTCTGGCCGAGCCAGCAACGCCCACGGCCCACGAATTATATTTTAAAAAGGCAATGTGTTCACACCTACATGTCATGTTAGTGTGTCATCCTTTTTTTTCTCTGAAAGCTGGAATATTGCAATCGGATTTCCCAATGTTACTGAGAGATACTGGATCTGAATGTTAACTTTGGGGGTAGAAAACAGGAGTCATGACTGTTTATGGGTCCAACAGCTCCCACCCACCTCCTCGGGGGAAAATAGTCAAGTTGAGATTTTGACTGGTATCCCATTAAATGGCATGGAGACTGGTTGCTATCCAGGTAAGGGGGCGAGTGACTTCTCGAAGCTGAGAGGCCAGTCAGTGGACTTCTGGCTTAAGAGGGCAATGGTGGACAGTGGTTAGCACTACAGCTTCACAGTGCTAGGGACCTGGGTTTGATTCCCGGCTTGGGTCACCATCCATGCGGAGTTTGCATATTTTCCCCGTGTCTGCGTGGGTTTCCTCTGGGTGCTCAGGTTTCCTCCCACAGTCCGAAAGACGGGCTGATTAGGTACATTGGCCGTGCAAAATTCTCCCTCGGTGTACCCGAACAGGCGCCAGAGTGTGGCGACTAGGGGATTTTCACAGTAACTTCATTGCAGTGTTAATGAAACTTTTACTTGTGACTAATTAATACACTTTTTTAAAGCTAGCTGCAGCAAAGGGTAAGGAACTGAGAGAGTTCTTGAACCCTTTCAGCAGCTTTTTAAAAAATAACAACTGAAACAAAATCGACCAGGCCACTTCTGTGAGGGTGGAGGGGTCGGGACAAGGCCTTTCTAAAGGACACCTTTGGGCCTAACTTGCATCCAGGCAGGTTTGTGGGAAGGGAGGGGAAGTGACAGGGGGGATGGAGGGTCCTCTATACATATCTGAAGTTAGAATCATGGAATCCTACAGTGCAGAAGGAGGCCATTCAGCCTATCAAGTCTGCACTGACAACAATCCCACCCAGGCCCTATCCCCATAACCTCATGCATTTACCCTAACTAGTCCCCTGACACTAAGGGGTAATTTAGCATGACCAATCCACCTAACCTGCACATCTTTGGACTGTGGTAGGAAACTGGAGCATCTGAAGGAAACCCATGTAGACATGGAGAGAACGTGCAGACTCCGCACAGACAGTGACCCAAGCCAGGAATCGAACCCCAGTCCCTGGCACTGTGAGGCAGCAGTCCTATCCACGGTGCCACTGTGTTCTGAAATCCTGGCCTGCTGCTAGCTGCCAGGTTTAGGCAGTTTACTTGTGCCACCCCCACCAGTTTAGAGAGTTGATTAGTGTCACAAGTAGGCTTGCATTAACACTACAATGAAGTTACTATGAAACACCTGTTCAGGTACACTGAGGGGGAATTTAGCACGGTCAATACACCTAATCAGTATATCTTTTGGACTGTGGGAGGAAACTGGAGCATCCGGAAGAAACCCACGCAGGCACGGGGAGAATGTGCAGACTCACAGACAGTAGCCCAAGCTGGGAATCGAACTTGGGTCCCTAGCTCTGTGGGGCAGCAGTGCTAACCTCCATGCCACGGTGCCACCACCCGTGTCCTGGAGGGAAACTGGAGGCCAATTGCAAAACCACTTTCTTACTTACCATTAAGAGGGCTCTTAATTGGCTGCTCACCCCAGAGCCCAAACGCACCTCCCTCAGGATGGCCGGGAATGGTGCTGGGAAATTGGCTCGTTGGCTGGCATTAGTATTTCTGGCCCTGTCCACCTTCCTCCTCCACCTTGGTGGAGCCAGAAGAACCTGCTTCAATGTCGCTGAAAAATTTCAAAGAACTCAGGTTCACACAGTTCCAGGCTCTGGCCACCGGGTGGTGCTTCAGACAAGAGTTTAATTTGTTCTTTCGAGCAAGGGCAAAATATTGCAGATGCTGGAAATCTGAAATAAAAACAGAAAGTGCTGGATATGCAGGGAAGATATTCCCGATGGTGGGGGTGTTCAGAACCTGGGATCATAGACTGAGGATTTGGGGTAGACCATTTAGGATGGAGCTAAGGAGACATTTCTTCTCCCAAAGAACGATGAGCCTGTGGAATTCATTACCACAGGGAGTAGTTAATGCCAAATTATTGAATGTATTCAAGAGGCGGCTGGATATAGCACTTGGTGAAAATGGGATCAAAGGTTATGGGGAGAAAGCAGGATTAGACTATTGGGTTGGATAATCAGCTATGGTGATGAATGGTGGAGTAGGCTCGAAGGGCCGAATGGCCTGCCCTCGCACCTATCTTCTATGTTTCTATATTCTCAGTGTCCATGGAGAGAGAAACACACTCAACATTTTAGGTCAACCATGTTTCAATGGAATTGGAGTTAAAGATGCTATAGTTGATTGGTTACGGTCTTACCTTGCATACAGGAAGATGATTGTGTCTGGCTAATCTCCTGAGCTCCAGGACATGGCTGCAGGAGTTCCTCAAGGCAATGTTCTGGGCCCAACTGTCTTTAAATTGCTTCATCGATGGATGCCTTCAACCAAAGATCAAGAAGAAATTAGGTACAGCTCTTGGGGCTAAAAGGATCATGGGATGTGGAAGGAAGGGTGAATCCGGATATTGAATTTGATGATCAGCAATGATCATAATGAATGATGGAGCAGGCTCGAAGGGCCAAATGGCCTACTCCTGCTTCTATGTTTCAATGTAAGTAGAATGCCCACTGATTGTACAATGTTCAGTTCCATTTGGAATTCCTCTGACACTAAAGCAATCATGCCTGCTTTGGAGCAGACCCAAACAATGTCCAGGATGGTGCTGATAAGTGCTGAGTAGCACTTGTGCCACATAAGTACCAGGCAATGACCACCTACAACAACAGAGTATAACCCTTTGACTTTCAATGAGACCACCACTGCTGAATCCCCCACCATTAATACCCCACAGGCCACCACCACTGACCAGAAACTTAGCGAGACCAGCCATGTAAATACGATGGTTACAAGAGTAGGTGAGAGTTGGGAAGTCTGCGATACTATTCACTTAGTGTTGTTCCTAAACCTGCCCACCTCTCCCACCCCCGGTGGACAAATTGAGAATGTTGTGCAATATTCTCCAGAAAGTTGAATGAATGCAGCTTGAACAACACTGAAAAAGCTCAACATTTTGGTGGTTAAAGCAGTCCAATCAATGAGCATCCCATTCACCACCTTAAACATCCACTCCCTCCTCCACCCCCCCACCATTACTGTCGCAACATGGCTGCAGTGTCATACCATTGACAAGAAGTACTGCAGCAACTGGCCAAGACTCTGTCAACACCACCCTTCAAATCCATGACTTCTAACACCTGGAAGGACAAACAGGTGCATGGGAACACCACCACCGGCAAGTACAAGTCACTCACCATCCTGGCATGGAACCGCAACACCTTTCCTTCACTATTGCTGGGTCAAAATCCTGGAACTCGCACCCTAACAGCAGTGTGGGTGCATCTACACCACATGGACTGCAGCAGTTGAAGAAGACGGCTCACCCACCACCACCTTATCAAGGGTAATTAGGGATGGTGCGGTGGCACAGTGGTTGGCACTGCTGCCTCACAGTGCCAGGGGCCCGGATTCAATTCCACCCGCTGGTCACTGACTATGTGGAGTTTGCATGTTCCGCCTGTGTCTGCGTGGGTTTCCTCCAGGTGCTCTGGTTTCATCCCACAGTCGAAAGATGTGTGGATTAGATTGATTGGCTGTGCTAAATTGACCCTAATGTCAGGGGGATTTGCAGGGTCAATGAGGGTTATGGGAATAGGGCCTCGGTGGCATTGTGGTTGGTACAGAGTTGATGGGCTGAATGGCCTCCTTCTGTACTGTAGGGATTCTATGATTTTTATGCTAGCGAAGCCAAGATCACCAAAGTAATGAATGATTGCATTTTTTTTAAAGGATTAAGCCTAGCTTTGTTTAAGCCATTCAGAAGCAGGGGGATAAAAGTAAATTACTGCTGGTGCTTGAATCTGAAGCAAAAAACAGAAAATGCTGAAAAATCTCAGCAGGTCTGGCAGCATCTGTGGAGAGAGAACAGAGCTGTTTCTCTCTTCACAGATGCTGTCAGACCTGCTGAGATTTCCCAGCATTTTCTGTTTTTGTTTTAGAAGCAGGGGAGAGTTGCTCTTTGCTAGTCATCTTTCTTCTCTCCAGTGCAGATAAGATAAACTGAGATCTACAGAGATGTTACAGTAATTAGCAGTAACTCCAACATACTCCATTGTAGTTCCACATCTAAGCAACCACATAACATTTTAAGTAACTTTCCAGTATTTTGTGACTGCTTTTTTTCTTAAATTTCAGCAAGCATTTCCATATAGAATCATAGAATAGGACCACAGAATCCCTACCGTACAGAAGGAGGCCATTCGGCCCATTGCGCCTGCATGGATAACAATCCCACCCTATCCCCGTAACCCCATATATTTATCCTGCTAACCCTCCTGAAACTAGGGTCAACTTAGCCTGGCCAATCCATCTAACCCGCACATCTTTGGATTGCAGGAGGAAACTGGAGCACCCAGAGAAAACCTATGCAGACATGGGGAGAACGTGCAAACTCTACACAGACAGTGATCCAAACTGGGAATTGAACCAGGGTCCCTGGAGCTGTGAGGCAGCAGTGCTGTAATCCGCGGCATTGTGCCACTGTGCTGTAATCCCCCTGTCAGATTAATTCACTCAGTCAATCCAAATGTTCAATACGATTATCTACATTTGAATACTGGGATCTGGGTAGCCTAGAACGAAACCATTTTAAGGTTAAAAAAAGCAAAGTTAGAAATAAGAGAAGTGTTAAAACAGAAATTCAAAGGGAGAATTAGAGGTGGGGAGGAAGGAAAACATAATGGAAAGCAGATAATTTTTATTTCAAATTTTTATTTACTTGAAATTTGTCAATAATAAATTATTTGTCAATAATAAATGACCAATTATTATTTGTCACAAGTAGGCTTATATTAACACTGCAATGAAGTTACTGTGAAAATCCCCTAGTCATCACACTCTGGCACCTGTTCGGGCACACTGAGGGAGAATTTACTATGGCCAGGGCACCTGACCAGCTCATCTTTCAGACTGTGGGAGGAAGCTGGAGCACGTGGAGGAAACCCCTACAGGCACGGGGAGAATGTGCAGACTTCACACAGACAGTGACCCAAGCCGGCAATCAAACCCAGGTCCCTGGCGCTGTGAGGCAGCAGTGCTAACCACTGTGCCACCATGCTGCCCCTAGGTGTTGTGAGGCAGCCGTGCCAACCACTGTGCCACCGTGTCATGTAGAGTTAGTACTTAGAATGCCAGTAAGCTAATGGTAGCTGCTATTTTCTTTTTTGCAAATTGTTAACCCATTTTTTGGTTTAGAGCACAATGACAATGTTCCACAATAAAGCTACTCCCTGACATCCTGGGAGCTTAACCCTTCTCTCATGGTTTAGTGAGCTGGTGTCTTTCACAATGCCAGTCTGGGAAGCTGGAATATTTAATGCAGGCCAATCCATAATGTGTAGTGTCCATCTGCCCTGGTAGCATCTGTCTAACAACCCTTGAAATTTCCAGACCATTTCTTGTCTCCAGCACTGGCGGTAGGTTTGAAATACTGTATTGCAATTGTGTGTCCATAATATACAGGGAGGGGGGAACTACCCCCAAGTGGACGTGAGTCCAAAATTATAACTTTGTTTTCCACTAAAGTGATAAGGCAACAATTCAACTAATTTACCACCATGTCACTGTAATGTGAGCATATGGGACATGTTTCAGCTGAATTAAACTCAATCTATGCACAAAGTCCAAATGTTTCTTTTAAGGTGAATAGATGGCATTAGGAATATTCCCTCTGAATCCCTTCTGATGGTGGAATATGGAATTATTGGGCAGCATGGTGGCACAGTGGTTGGCATTGCTGCCTCCAGTGCCAGGGACCCGGGTTCAACTTCTGGTTTGGGTCATTGTCTGTGCGGAATATACATGTCCTCCCTGTGTCTGCGTGCATTTCCTCCAGGTGCTCCGATTTCCTCCCACAGTCTGAAAAACGTGCTGGTGATGTGCATTGGCCATGCTAAATTCTCCCTCAGTGTACCCAAACAGGCACTGGAGTGTGGCAACTAGATTTTCACAGTAACTTCATTACAATGTTGTTAATGTAAGCCTACTTGTGACACCAATGAATAAATTTAAACTTACTGTTGGCGATTCCCATACACCAACTTGATAAGAATGCATTGGGCAACTCAACGGTGTCATTCAGTGTATTAAACGGGCTGCATTGAAATTTCACGCCCAGAGTCCACGGGGAATATTAAAGAGCTACGATGCATTTCAGTTCTTTTTACATATATTGGGGAATGAGTAGTCCAGCATTTATTGCCCATCCCCAATTGCCCTGAAGAAGTTGATATCTTGTCGGGCAGCTGGCGTGTTCTTGGAAGGGAAGGCGCTGCCATATCCCCCGCGAGGGGCACATACTCTGGAACAACTGTGCCAAGGGAGGGGTGGGGATGGGGTTGTTGGGAGGTGGGGGGGTGGTGGGGAGAGAGAAATCCTGGGAGCAGCTGCCGATGACTCAAAGCCAGTGTCTGATGTTGGTCTCTCAGCCAGGTCTATATAAAGCACTGACGTCAAAGGCGGACATGCTCGATGGGGACCAGAGCTGTTGCCATTGAAGAAAGAAAGAGAGAGAGAGAGAGTGGGGAGGGTTAGACAAGCACTTGCTACAGTCACACACACACACACACACACGTACTGAGAGGCATCGCTCGCAAAGCAACAGCGGCAGCGGATACCCTGTCTCTCCTACAACATCCAGCCAAGCTAACAGAAGTTGGGAGCTGCCCCCCAACATTTCTTCCTTCTACAAGCCCAGGTGAGAATATTTCGATTGTGCAGGACTTCCACAGCGCGCACGGGAAGTCCCTGGCCAGCAAGCAGTGCGTTAGCTATTTTAACTCAATTGCTAGCTATTTAAATTCTATTTCTTAAAAAAATATGCAGATATATTTGTAGATATCCTTTTGAATGGGACTTCTGGCGAATGCACCCAGTCATTCCCTGTGTGTGTGTTTTGTTTTAATACACGGGATTTAATCTCCTTGCTGCCTTTGGGAGATTTCAGTACCTTGGACAGCGGCAGCTGAGATCAAGGCAATCTGGACTGCTCTGTCCAGCCTCTCCAGTATGTTTCAGAACGCCCCGATCGCTTGTTCAGTTTTACCACAGACACGCCCAAGGTCTACTTTGCAAGGGAAGGAACTGGAAAATTCCCCTCTCCCCTCCACTCCCTCCCCCCCTCTCAACAAAGGGGTAAATCTCTTGTGGCTGGAGGAAGCGGGAGCATGTCCTGAGCTTTCCCCAGACCTGGGGGCTCTGTGGAAATTGCCTACTGCTTCAATTATTATTGAGCTTATTCTCCATGTTGCGAACAATGCATTAAGTTAAAGGCGTTTCCGATGGTCTCTCTCTCTCTCTCTGTCTCTCCGGCGTAAGCGCCTGATGTGTTATCCAGGGCTATTTAGCTCTTTCATCATTTGAGCTTTGTTAAACTTCCATGAGTAGCCACCTACTAATCTTCACGGAATTACGTCAAATAAAATCCTTCCACGTGTCTCCGGGGGAAATATGGACGTGGCTTGATCTAAGTGGAAAGGTTATTGTGTTGGGTGTTTTCCCATATTTGTGTTTTCATTGTGTTTTTTCTACATTATTGCGCTTTGTTTTTTTTTGTGTTGCACTGTGGCTCCACCTGTGGTTATTGTTCTCGGGAAATGTCTGGGGAGAATTCAGTTGCAAATCAAAGTTCTAAATTCAGGCCAGTTCGAGCTGGAAACTTCACCGGGGAACGTCCAGTGTCCTGAACGCTTGATGCCAGAGGGTCACCCAAGAAAATAGGATTAGGGCTGTGACATACAGGAGCATATTGGTCATGTTACTGTAGGCTACTGGAAAGGAAAAGGGGCTTGGGTCGAAAAGTGTGCTTAGTGTCACAAGTAGGCTTACATTAACCCTGCAATTAAGTAACTGTGAAAATCCCCCAGCCACCACACTGCAGCACTAGGGTACACTGAGGGAGAGCTTAGCATGGCCAGTGTAGCTAACCAGCACATCTTTCAGACTGCGGGAGGAAACTGGAGCACCCAAAGAAAACCCACACAGACTCGGGGAGAACGTGCCGACTCTGCACTGACAGTGACCCAAACCAGGAATTGAACCCAGGTCCCTGGTGCTGTGAGGCTGCAGTGCTAACCACTGTGCTGTCAGGGATTTCATGCTTTTAAAAGACTGGTGATCATTGTAGAGGTCTGTGGGGGGGCACTTTGATAACATTTGAAACTATTGATTGGATGGTTTCCAGAACCTCCATTCAGAGCTAAGAATGTCTGTTCATTTGAAAAACTGTTTCATGGTACACAAACCATCACCCCACCCCCATTGTCACAATGTTCCACCACTCCTGGTGACAGCATTGTCAATTCACAACGCTTGTCCCAACATTTTCCCATCTTATTTTGCTGCTTTGCAGTGTAGTTGTGAATTTTCAGTGCTAGGTGGCTGTATGGAGTGAGTTTTAAAGGCTATGGGCTAAATATTAAATTGGAATTAGAATAATTGGATAATATTTGGAGGTCTTCTTACTGTGTTTACCCCAGTTCAACACTGGCATGTCCACATCATTACTAAATTGGAGGCAGAGAGCGAGCGAGCAGGTGGATAGAGGTGAGGAAGGGCATTGTAACCCAGGGAGGGTCAAATGTATGCCCTGTTGTGGCTGATGATGCCCATTTCTGTCACCACTGGAGAGGCAATGGCCTAGTTGTATTGTCGCCGGACTATTAATCCAGAAACTCAGCTAATGTTCTGGGGACCCGGGTTCGAACCCCACCACGGCAGATGGTGGAATTTGAATTCAATTAAAAAATATACCTGGGATTAAGAATCTACTGATGACCGTGAAACCATTGTCAGAAAAACCCATCTGGTTCACTAATGTCCTTTGGGGAAGGGAATCTGCCATCCTTACCTGGTCTGGCCTACATGTGACTCCAGAGCCACAGCAATCTGGTTGATTCTCAACTGCATTCAGGCAACTAGGGATGGGGCAATAAATGCTGGCTGGTCAGTGACGCCTATGTCCTACGAATGAAATCTAGACCATAGATTGTAAGGCTTGGCCAACTGGCTGATAGGATGTTTAGGCCTTAAATGGTAGTCCAGACGTAGGAAATGGAGTGAGGAAGTTGGGGGGGGGTTTGGCAAAATGGGGTGGTAAAAATCTGAGACTGGTGGAAAGATTAGGGTCTGGAGCGGTGGGGAGATTGGTGTCCAGTGGTAAGATTGGTGAGGGGAGTGGAGAAGAAGATTGGAGTCACAGAGAAGACTGGAAGGTGAAAAAGGGATAAGATTGTAAACCAAGATAATGTTGGCGGCCAGTGTCAGGAAGGTTGGGAGTCTTGTGGAGAAGATTAGGAGAATTGGGGGGGGGGGTTTGATGGAGGGCAGGGTGGCATTGGTAATGTTGGGGGAGGTAATTGTGCACTATCTGACTTTGGGAAGCAGGTTAACTGGAGTTAGTAGCTTTTGCCTCCCTTAATCCTCTAGGTTTTTGGAGGTGCAGGGCTGACTGTTAGTGATTTAACCTGAGGATCGCAACACCTTGGGCGAGGAATAAGGTCGAGAAGGCAGGGCCTTCATGGCTAATCTCAGGCAGTACGGGAATTGAACCCACGTCGTTGGCATCACTTCACATCACAAACCAGCTGACCAGCTAACTGAATAAAACCGAGTAACTTGACTGCAAATAAAATTGATTAATCCTGCAATTAACTAAACAAATAGAAAACAATTTCATTAAATTGTTGAGGTTTTTCTTTTTCAGAATGCTGTACCTTTTAGACTTATATTGGGAACATTGAGATGGCCTGGTGACAAGTGGTTAGCACTGCTGCCTCACAATGCCAGACGCCTGGATTCAATTCCTGGCTTGTGTCACCGTCTGTGTGGAGTCTGCACATTCTCCCCGTGTCTGTGTGGGTTTCCTTTGGGTCCTCCAGTTTCCTCCCACAATCCAAAGATGTACAGGTTAGGTTCATTGGCCATGCTAAATTGCCCCTTAGTGTCGGGGGGACTAACAAAGGTAAATTTAGATTTCGGGAATAGGGGACCAGCAAGGGTAAATTGGGATTATGGGGATAGGGCCTGAGTGGGCTTGTGATTGGTGCAGACTTGATGGGCAGAATGGCCTCCTTCTTCACTGTAGAAATTCTATGGCTTCTGTGACTCGATGAAGTCATCTGATATGTTTATATTGTTGCAGTCGATATGTCTATTGAATGTGTTTGGACTGCATTCTGAACCTCACGGATCTGCAGGAAAAAGTAGCTAACAGGTTGACATAAATACAGGAATGTGGCCAATGTCCTAAATTCCAAGCTCAGAGCATTTTAATTCCCAGGCCTGATTTAAATGCCAGCAGTTCACTTCCCACCTGGAACAAGCATACCAAAGTGCCAGAGAGGCTATCAGTCGGAGGGATAGCAACAATGGCCCTTTATTTTTGTGTATTTTGCAGGGGTGAGGTTAAAGTAGAGTCTTGTGAGAGTGAGTCCAGGTCAGATGGGGCTGTGACTTTCCTTGTGGAATTCACAGGGAATTCCCGCCTCTCCTGTAGCTGAGACAATCGATTTTTGACTTACCTAACTTGTTGCTAGACCTGTTTCAGCCAAATTAAGGGGGAAGCTGAAAGTGTTATGTAAGACGACAGAAATGTGAAGTTATCAGGTAAGAAAAACAGAGTGGCAGAGTATTAATTAAATGGTGCACAAACAGAAAATGCTGGAAAATCTCAGCAGGTCTGACAGCATCTGTGATGAGAGAATAGAACCAATACTTCAAGTCTAGATGACCCTTTGCCGCTCTGATGAAGGGTCACCTAGACTCAAAACATTGGCTCCATTCTCTCAGATGCTGTCAGACCTGCTGAGATTTTCCGGCATTTTCCGTTTTTGTTTCAGGTTCCAACATTTTGCTTTTATGTTACTTAAATGATGATAGATTGGGTAATGTTGAAGTATAGAGGGATCTGGGTGTCCTGGTACACCAGTCGTTGAAAGCAACCGTTCAGGTAAAGCAAGCAGTTAGGAATGCAAATGATCTATTGCCTTCATTGCAAGAGGACTTAAATACAAGAGTAAGGATGTCTTACTGCAGTTGTACCAGGCCTTGGTGAGACCACAGCTGGAGTATTGTGTGCAGTTTCCCTACCTAAGATAAAATATACTTGCCAGAGAGGGAGTGCAGCAAAGGTTCACCAGACTTCTTCCTAGGATGGTAGGATTGTCATATGAGGAGAGATTAGGTCAATTAGGCTTGTATTCACTGGAATATAGGCAAATGAGAGGAGATCTCATTGAAATGTATAAGATTCTGACAGGGCTGGACAGACTGGATACAGGAAGGATGTTTTTTTCTGGCTGATGAGTTTAGAACAAGGGCTCATTGTCCCAGGATAAGGCGATAGCCATTTTGGACCAAAGTGAGGAGGGTGGTGAACCTGTGAAATTCTCTACCACAGAAAGTTGTGGAGGCCAAGGCAATGAATATATTCAAGAAGGAAGTAGATAGATGTCTATACTCCAAAGGGGACAAGGTTTCAAGAGTATAGGGGCATTGCACTGAGATAAGGGAATAACTCTGATCATATTGAATGATGGAGCAAGTTTGGATGGCCTAGTCCTACTGCTAGTTTGACCGCACAAATCTAAGAGGCTCTCACCTGCTGGAGGTGAACAATAAAAGATGAGGAGAAACTGGAGAATACATCTGTGGAAACTTAGTATATTTGTCCACTCATTACTGAGGACAAATGCCCCCGTTTTCTTGGACGCAAATCGGGAATGCCAACTTACCTACGATTCATGGTATTGCTTGAGATCCTGATTAAACTTTTGCTTCCCTGTCTGCCACCTCCTTCCTAGTAGAACAATGGAAAAAGAGGTTCATTCCAGTGCCAAAACATGAGACTGTATTTAACCCTCCCAGTTTCTCCTTCTGGAGGATTTTGTGAGAAATCCTTGTACAGATTCTGCTGTTATGCCATGCTATTTTGCAGTTGGTACAGATCTCTGCACCTCCGCTATAAATATTATGTGCCATGATGATTGGCATTCACTGCTGGCCAACCCTTGGGTATGAGATGTGTGACAATATGAATTCTGACTTATTGCCCACATCCAGTAATCTTTGTCTGATAAAGATGCATTTTTACATATTTGCCTTCAGCTCAGGAAGGCATGTTGAGTATAATGCATTGATTCAACCATTTTGATGACAATCACATCCTAAATCATTTTCCTGGCAGGGTGCTAAGTGTTCTGTAACAGATTGGTGGAAAGCCGGCGTTGGTGATTCACTCTCATACTATCTGACATAACTTTGTGAAACTACAGTGGAAACCCTTCAGAAATGGTGCAACCGTCAGTACTTAGGTGTTCCCACCACTCCTTTGGGAGACGTGTAGGTTAGGTGGATTGCCCACGCTAAATTGCCTCTTAGTGTCCGAAGATGTGTAGGTTAGTGGATTGGCTATGGGAAATTGCCCCTTAGTGTTCATAGGTGTGTAGGTTCAGTGGATTGGCCATGCTAAATTGCCCCTTAATGTCCAAACATATGCAAATTAGGTGGATTGGCTGAGCTAATTGCCCCTGAGTGTCCAAAAATGTGTAGGTTAAGTGGATTAGCCATGGTAAATTGCCCCTTAGTGTCCAAAGATGTGCAAGTTAGGTGGATTGGCCAAACTGAATTGCCCCTTAGGGTCCAAAGATGTGTAGGTTAGGTGAATTAACCATGTTAAATATGTGTAGTTATGGGGATAGGGCCTGGATAAGATATTCTGTCAGTGAGTCAGTGGGAACACAATGGACAGAATGGCCTCTTTTGCATTGTAGGGATTCTATTTATTTTGTATGTGTATGATGACATCTCAGCAAGTTGATCCCATGAATCAATACTGTTGCACATCGATTGAGGACAGCATTGTGTTCGGATTTGATGCCTGCACAGTAAAACGGCCTGCCACTTTCTTTTTCCATCCCTGCTATGGCCAGGCCTACCACAGGGAAGCGGTGGGCCAGCTAAAAGCGTTCGTTGAGTTACGACGTGTCTGGAAGATCCTAGCGGCAGGTGGGGTTGGAAAATCTCAGCCATTGTCTTGACATACACGTGAACAACGGTAACTTAAATGTGTTGCCAGATGATCCCAATGCCCAACCATGCAATCGTATCCCAGTATAAACATAAACACTTTAAAAAAACGAAAAGGGAAGTACTAGAACTGGTGAATGAAAATGGAAAAGTAAAATATTAGCTATCTTATTCTCCAGAAATTCTTCAATTTGAGGGACAAATAACAATAGCCTTCTCCCCCTATCATTTAGAACCCTCTGGATTTTTTTAATAACAGACCTTTATAGTTGTTTTCTGTATCCATTGGGGAAAGATGGTGGATTTCATTCCATAAAGGAAAGAAGTGAACTAGACAGGTTTTTACAATGTTCATTGATATGTCTAGGGTTACTATGGGCAGGGGGTGTCCTTGTGGTATTATCGCTAGTCCATTAACCCAGAAACTCAACTAATGTTCTGGGCAGATGGTGGAATTTGAATTCAATAAAAAATATCTGGAATTAAGAATCTACTGATGAACATCAAACAAGAACTAGGAGTAGGCCATCTAGCCCCTCGAGCCTGCTCCGCCATTCAATAAGATCATGGCTGATCTTTTTGTGGACTAAGCTCCACTTAGCCACCCGCTCACCATAACCCTTCATTCCTTTACTGTTCAAAGATTTATCTATCCTTGACTTAAGAGCATTCAATGAGGTTGCCTCAACTTCTTCACTGGGCAGGGAAATCCACAGATTCACAGCCCTTTGGTTGAAGAAGTTCCTCCATTGTCAAAAAAACCCATCTGGTTCACTGATATCCTTTGGGGAAGGAAATCTGCCGTCCTTACATGATCTGGCCTACATGCAACTCCAGAGCTGCAGCAATGTGGTTGACTATCAACTGTCCTCCAAGGGCAACTAGGGGTGGACAGCCAGTGATGCTCATATCCCATGAATGAATAAACAAAGTCAATGGGATGAGATTTATTAATTGAATCAAGTCTGCAATTTGATTGCTATCTCTGTCAATTTTATTTTTCTTCATTCAGTGGTAAGTTCTCGGGGCTATTTTTCCTAAAGCCATTTTCTTCTACTTAATGAAGCAACCATCTGCGTCTCAACCCCTCTGACTTTCCCCAACCACAATCCACTAAACTTCATCCCAGCTGAATTGCCGCAAAAGTTGTGTTTCATTGTGTTGAAAAATGAAGAGTGGGAGTGTAATTACCAAGGCAGATATTCACTGATTTTCAAGGTACACGCCCAAAATTGTTATTTTTTAAAGCATAATAAATACATTTAACCAACTGGTGTGGCACGGTGGCACAGTGGTTAGCACTTTTGCTTCACAGTGCCAGGGACTTGGGTTTGATTCCCAGTTTGGGGCACTGTTTGTGCGGAGTGTGCATGTTCTCCCCTTGTTTGCGTGGGTTTCCTTTGGGTGCTCTGGTTTCCTCCCACAGTCCAAAGATATGTGGGTTAGGTGGGTTAATGATGCTAAATTGTCCCTTGGTGTCAATGGGACTAGCTAGTGTAAATATGAGGGGTTATGGGGATAGGACCTGGGTGGGATTGTGTTTGGTGCAGACTTGGGCCAAATGGCCTCCTTCTGCTGTGTAGAGTTTTATGATTAAATAGAAGAAAAGCTCATGAATTTTCTATTGCACATCTGAATGCTCCAGCTAGTTTTTTTCCCACATGGTCTGGTATACACTGGTGACCTCATGAACATCCCCTAATGCTGTGCAAAACATGATTCATCCTATTCAGCTGTTTACCAATGCAAGTATTGCATCTGAGAAAGGCCACGTGCATCGAGAGCTCATTCTTCTCAAACTTTGATCCCTTTGGTTGTCTGCTGTGCCTGTGCCCGAAAAATAATGTACCTGAGGAATGTTCACAGGTCACTAGGTTCAACACAGTGCATAGAAAGACAGAAAGCAAGATAGTGTGTTTGGGGAAAGTTGGAGGGATTGAAACTTGGCAAAATGGGCTTTGCGCAAATGGATGGCTTCATTAAGGAGAATGAAAAAGCTTGAGGGAAAATAGCTCCAAGATCTTACCACAGGATGAGGAAAAGCAAAATTGACAGATGACCATCAAGTTGCAGATTTGATTCAATTAATAAGCCTTGTCCCGCTGATGGCAACCATCAAGTTATTAGAGAGAAGGAGAGACAGAGAAAAATAGATGGATAGAAAGTGTGTAACAGGATACTGAAAGTGAGAAAAAGTAACCAGCGAGCAGATTTAGGAAAGATCTTAAAAGTGTAAGAAATAGAAATAGGCGTGTGCCACATGAACCTTCAAGGATCTTGAATTTGATGATCAGCCATGATAAAAATGATGGAATGGCACCATGGAACAGTGGTTAGCACTGCTGCCTCACAGCGCCAGGGACCCGGGTTCAATTCCTGCCTTGGGTCACTGTCTGTGTAGAGTTTGCACATTCTCCCCATGTCTGCATAGGTTTTGTCCAGATGCTCCAGTTTCCTCCCACACTCCAAAGAGGTGTGGGTTAGGTTAGCTGGCCATGCTAAATTGTGTCAGGAGGGTTAGCAGGGTAAATATAGAGAGTTGCAGGAATAGGGCCCGGGTGGGATTGTGGTTTGCGCCATCCCGATGAGTAAATGACCTCCTTCTGCATGGAAGGATTCTATGAAAAATGAATGGCGGGGCAGGCTCAAGGGGCTGAATGGCCTTCTCCTCTTTCTAGTTTCTATACTGCTATGTAAACCAGCTTTATCATGGCTGATCTTTGAAGTCAACTCCATTTTTCTATCCAATCTCCATATTGCTTCACTCCCTTACAGGCAAAAAAACTCTCCATCTCAGCCCTGAATAGCCTCAATGACTGAACTTCCACAGCTCTTTCGCTGGGGTGGCATGGTGCCACAGTGGTTAGCACTGCTGCCTCACAGCGCCAGGGACCCCGGTTCAAACCCCAGCTTGGATCTGGGTGGAGTTTGCACATTGTCTGCGTGGGTTTCCTCCGGGTGCTCCAGCTTCCTCCCACATTCCAAAAGATGTGCTGGTTAAGTTTATTGGCCGTGCTAAATTCTCCCAGAGTGTGGCGAATGGGGGATTTTCATGGTAACTTCATGTTAATGTAAGCCTACCTGTAGCATGAATAAGCTTAAACTTTAAAGCCTCTGGGGCAGAGATTTCCAAAGATTCACAACCTTCTCACTGACAATTTTCTCCTCAGTTGAAATGGCTGACTCCTTATCTCTACGGCCTAGAGAAACCATTTCCCTTCATAAAGATGAATCATAAATGCACAGGTTGGGAAGCGTAATGGAAGTATACACAGAGTTCTAAAACGGAAGACTGCAGAGGCAATTGTACAGGAATCAGAGACAGAGTTAAATTAAAAACTGCACACGTAATAAAAAGGCAGAGAGTGGAAGATGTTTCAAGAGAATCAATTCATCTGTGAGCAATGCCCCAACAAATAACCTCTATCAGATATAACAACCACAGCTTACATTTATGTAGCACCTTCAATATCTGAACATCTCCCAAAATGTCTCTCAGGAGGGCTATCAAGCACAAAATTGGGTTTGTATTTCAATCTAGTCAGTGAAAGCCTTTCATTTATTATTTATTCTTCCAAGGGATGTGGTCGTCACTGGCGAGGACAACATTTTGTAATCCATTCTTTACAGCTCAGTTTGCTAGGTCATTTCAGAGGGCACTTAAGAGTCAGCCACATGTAGGCCAGACCGAGTAAGGAAGGCAGATTTCCTTCCCTAAAGTACATTCATGAACCAGATGGCTCTTTGCAACAATTGATGATAGTGTCATGGTCATAATGATGGAGACAAATTTTATTCATTGAATTTATACTCCTCTGGCTGCTGTGAGGGTTGGATTTTAACTCATGCGCTCAGTGCCTGGGCCTTTAGATTACTAGTTTAATGATATTACGAGATGATCTAGAGATCTGGTGATGTTCTGGGGACCCGGGTTTGAATCCCATCACGGCAGGTGGTGGAATTTGATTTCAATTGAAAATACCTGGAGCTAAGAATCTACTGGTGACCATGAAAGCATTGTCAGAAAAACCCATCTGGTTCACTAATGTCCTTTAGGGAAGGAAATCTGCCGTCCTTACCTGGTCTGGCCTACATGTGACTTCAGAGCCACAGCAATGTGGTTGACTCTCAACTGCCCTTGGGCAACTAGGGATGGGCAATAAATGCTGGCCAGCCAGTGAGGCCCATGTCCCATGAATGAATTTTTAAAAAATGACCACAATGCCACCATTGCCTTGCCAACAGAAAGCTAGTTAGGCGTGTGCTAGTTCTGAAGTTCAAGCAGTTTTAATTCCATCAGAGCATTTCACTAAGATTAATATCAACAACAGTCTCTTAAATATATGAGTTCAATTAAATTTTTATGAGTGTGAAGTTACATTCAGTTTGTTGTTGTTGTTGCGATTCAGTGACCTGGATCCGGGTGGGAAGCAGGTCCTGAATTCACACTTGCAATTTCACCACAGGGCAGCCTCCTAACTGGTTGCCTCCATTCCCAGTATACAATTAAGGGCGGCAGGGATGGTTCTTGTTGCTGCTGGCCCAATCAGGAGGCTGATACCTCAGTAGTGTCACTGGGAAAGGTGGTCACTGGTGTACAGGAGAACACATGAGGATGGGCCAGAGAATTTTAAAGACAAAGGCCAGAGATAAGGGCCATCCATTTGGGCGTTTGTGGGATCTGCCTTTCCTTCTCGCGGTTCCTCCCCACTCAGTCTGCCATAGGGAGGTGGCACGGTGGCACAGTGGTTAGCACTGCTGCCTCACAGCGCCAGGGACCCTGGTTCAATTTTGGCCTTGGGTGACTGTGTGGAGGTTGCACTGTGTCTGCATGAGTTTCATCTGGGTGCTCTGGCTTCCTCTCACAGTCAAAAAATGTGGGTTAGGTGAATCAGCCATGCTAAATTGCCCCTAATTTTTTAGCCCCTAAATTGCCCCTAATTATTGAGTTGATCTTTCTCTACACCCGAGCTATGACTGTAACACTACATTCTGCACACATGCCTTTCCTTCTGTATGAATGGTATGCTTTGTCTGTATAGTGAGAAAGAAACAATACTTTTCACTGTATACTAATACATGTGACAGTAAATCAAATCAAATCACAAGTTGTGCTGCACCAGTAGATTATTGAATGAGAGGAATGATGTTGCCAATATAGAAACATAGAAATATTCACAGTACTGAAGAAAACCATTTGGCCCATTGTGTCCCTTCAGGCTTACAAAGTGCTACCCGGTCTAAAGCATGCACCTCTCTTCTATACTGCAGTAGGAGCTGAGATGAAAAGAAAATATTGTTTCCTTTCTACAAGGGGATAGGGGGGTAGAGCCTGGGTGGGATTGAGGTCGGTGCAGACTTGATGGGCCGAATGGCCTCTTTCTGCACTGTAGGGTTTCAATGATTCTATGAAGGGGTACTATAGGCTCCCCATGGTTATAAGTAATTCAAACAAAGGTGCAAATTTGAACATATTCCTTTTATTGACAGAAAATGGGTCCTAGTGTATAAGTATATGTCGCCTCCAGCAAATGAGCCCCATTATGAGCTCAACTGATTATCTTAAATTGATTATTAATGCAACTATTAGTGCACACATGATTGTTCAACAGGTGCTGCCCCATCACAAAATCACATCTAACTGCGGCTGCTGCAGGTCAATCAGTCTCTGAAATGCCAATCAATTTGTACCCTTTTCTTGTGTAATATAAATTGTTGTGATAGTTGGAAATTTGACATTCTTGTCTTTGTTCTGATGAGCGATTCTTGTGTCTGCAATAGGTTTGTTAACCTTGTTCATTAATAAAAGAAAACCTTAAGGATTTTAAAAGCTATAAGTAATGCTATCAAATGTGTGAATTCTGGATGAAACAGGAAAGGGGGCTTCGGCCACAGATCCAGAGAAGGTCAAATGAAACTCACTAAAATATTCCCATAACCCTGGGTCTTTTTTAATTCATTCGTGGGACACAGGCCAGCCAGCATTTATTGCCCATCCCTAGTTGCCCTTGAAACTGAGTGACTTGCTAGGCTATTTCAGAGGACAGTTGAGAACCAACCACACTGCTGTGGATCTGGAGTCACATTTGATTTGACTTGATTTGATTTATTATTGTCACATGTATTAACATACAGTGAAAAGTATTGTTTCTTGAACGCTATAAAGACAAAGCATACCGTTCATAGAGAAGGAAATGAGAGAGTGCAGAATGTAGTGTTACAGTCATAGCTAGGGTGTAGAGAAAGATCAACCGAATGCAAGGTAAATCCATTGAAAAGTCTGATGGCAGCAGGGAAGAAGCTGTCCTTGAGTCGGTTGGTGTGTGACCTCAGATTTTTGTATCTTTCCCGAAGGAAGAAGGTGGAAGAGAGAATGTAGGCAGATCAAGTAAGCGTGGCAGGTTTCCTTCCCCAAAAGGACATTAGTGAACCAGATGGGCTTTTCCGACAATCAGCAATTGTATTTTATAGAATTCAAATTCCACCACTTGCCCTGGCCGGAATTGAACCCATTGCTACGATTTGCACAGGATATGGTTTGGAATTGTAATGTTCCTTTAATTCTGGCCTCTTGAGCATCGCCGATTTTCTTTGCTCCAACTCTGGTCTTCAGCTGCCTGGACTCTAAGCTCTGGAATTTCCTGTCTAATCATTCCCATATCTGTAGCTCTCCCTCTCCTTCTTTAAGGCAGTGCTTAAAAGCTCCCTCTTTGATGAAGCTTTTGACCATCTGTCAGACCATTTCCCGCTGGAGATCAGGGTCACGTTCTGTCTGGTAGACATGACTGCGAAGTGTCTTGGGATGTTTTCCCACGCCAAGGGTATCGTATAAATACAATTTGTTTTTATTATTGCACCAGCATGCCTAATAAACCACAAACAGGGTAAATTGGTGGAGGAATTGTAGCTCTATCCTCTACTCCTGAGCTCCGGAATATCAGCCCCCACCTTGCCTGTTGGTTGCCCTGTTTTGATTTTAAGGACTTCAGTCATATTAAATGGCTTTGTACTGAGTTTGATTACTAGCACCAGATGGTACAGGTTTGTTTACGAGTATTATTTGCTGGCAAAAGTCAACCATTGCAGGTAAGACAACACCATCCGCAAAGTCAGTTGTGAATTTCATCCCCTTTTCGTTAGGCGCTGCGATTAAAGTTGCACTCTGGTGCAGAGACATCGTGAGGAGCACACACGACCAGTTGAAAATCTCCCTTTCTGCAACATTTCTTTGGAGAGGAGACTTTTATTTTCCCCTTTTTCAAAAGCGCTACTTTCGGCTTGTTATTTTCTATTATGTAATATGACTGGGACCTTGATGCTTATTAAAAAAAAGGCCACAGCTGCAGCCTCCTAGTCCCAAAGCTCTGAAAAATAATTACGCACGCTGGAAGCATGCTTTAATTTAACCGTTAAAATCAGAAATGCGCAGTCTAAAGCCAAGTTGTTAAGCTTGCAGAAATGTAATCTTTGTCCACACTGCTGGATTCTTGATGATATCCTATGTAGCTACGACCACAAGCTGCATCTTTAAAACATTCCGAGACAGAAGTATTAATCAAAGAGCAATGTGATTGCAGGACAGGGGACCTAAAGCTTTGTTAAAGAAGAATAGAACATTACCGCACAGAATTGAGCCATTCAGCCCATCGAGTCTGCACTGATTTTTTTCAAAGAGCCATCCAATTGCCCCCCATCCCCCTGTTTTCCCCTATTCCTGTACTTTTCTTTTGATTCTACGATTCCACTTGGGAGGTATGTCGTTGAATCTGTATCCATCATCTATGCCAGGCAGTGCAATCCGGGGCTGGCACGCTGGCACAGTGGTTAGCACTGCTGCCTCACACCGCCTGGGATCCGGGGTTCGATTCCCAGCTTGAGACACTGTCTGTCTGGAGCCTGCATGTTCTCCCCGTGTCTGCGTGGGTTTCCCTCTGGGTGCTCTGGTTTCCTCCCACAGTCTGAAAGACTTGCTGGCTAGGTGTATTGGCCGTGCTAAATTCTCCCTCAGTGTACCCGAACAAGCACCGGTGTGTGGCCACTGGGGGATTTTCACAGTAAATTAATTGTAGTGTTAATGTGTGCCAACTTGTGACACTAATAAATAAACTTTAACTTAACTTAAATCCTTACCACTGATTGCATGAAAACGTTTTTCCATGTGAATCCTTTGGTTTTTGTTAACCAAACACGTTAAATCTGTGCCCTTTTGCTCATCGACCCTTTAGCCTTTGGAAACAGTTCCTCCTTATTTATTCTATCTAAACCCTTCATGATTTTAAAAACCTCCATAAAATCTGAGTGCTCTAAGGAACGCTCTAAACCTTGGTGCTCTAAGGAGAGCAGCCCCATCTTGTCCAATCTATTCAAATAACTTTATATTTGTGCTAATCAGATTTGATTCCAGAACAGATCCTTCTTCAATTCTCTGAAATTAGGCCTCTTGCAATTAAGTGATTCCAGTCCTTCTTTATCCTGGTCTCTATGATACTATGATTGCTATTCCTGTGATGCTCCCCCTTTGTGATAGTCACCATTCGACCCACTCCAAGCCTGGGGATTTGATCCATCAATGTTTCTTCCTCAATGAGCAGGAAACATATTCATCAAGAAAATTCCCCTGAGCACAATTCTGATATCCCCCTGCTACTCTTCCCTTCAACACAGTCACTGCCCCATTCAATAATGGGGGTGTTAAAATCTCATGTTGTCACTACACTATTGTTCTTGCATCACTCTGTTCACCTTGTTTATACTTTTTAATACTACAGTTTGCTGCCCAATCTCCGGCTCATCTAATTCTAGCCCTCCCTCACAGCACTGGTGAACCTGGCTGCAAGGGGATTGGACATTGTTCTGTTCAGCTGTGATCTGTCTATCTTGAACCAGTCCCAGTGTCTCAGGAATCTGAAACCTTGCCTATAATACCATGTCTTTTGCCATGTATTGATCTACCATTTCTTCCTATTTCTGCTCTCAATGCGTAGCACTGGGAGTAATCCAGAGATTACTACTACCTTTTGAGGTCCTGTATTTCTTTTAACTGCACCCAAGCTTCTTAAACTCTGTCTGGAGTTTAAACTCTGCCTCCCCTGAGTGTTAAGCCAGGTTTGGGTTGAAGTATAGAGGATAGGAGCAGGAGGAGGCCATTCAGCCCTTCGAGCCTGCTCTGCCGTTCATCACGATCGTGGCTGATCATCCAACTCATGAGCCTAATCTTGCTTTCTCCCAATAACCTTTGATCCCATTCGCCCCAAGTTCTATATCCAGCTGCCTCTTGAATTCATTCAATGTTTTGGCATCAACTGAGGAAAGGCTGAGGGATTTATTTTCATTAGAGAGAAGAAGGTTACGAGGTGACCTAATTGAGGCATACAAAATGATCAAAGGATTGGATAGGGTGGACAGTGAGAGCCTTTTACCTCAGATGGTGATGGCTAACACAAGGGGACATAGCTTTAAATTAAGGGGTGGTAATTACAGGACGGATGTCAGAGGTAGGTTCTTCACTCAGAGGGTAGTAAGGTCGTGGAATGCCCTGCCTGCAGCAGTTGTGGACTCGCCAACTTTAAGGGCATTCAAATGGTCAGTGGATAGGCATATGGATAACATTGGAATAGTTTAGGTTAGAGGGTCATTAGATTGGTTCCACTGGTCGGCGCAACATTGAGGGCCGAAGGGCCTGTACTGCGCTATAATGTTCTATGTTCTATGTTCTAACTACTTCCTGTGGTAATGAATTCATGTGGTAATGAGGAGTGTGCTCCTTCCAGTTATTTGATTTGATTTATTTTGTCACATGTATTGGGATACAGTGAAAAGTATTGTTTCTTGCGTGCTATACAGACATAACATACCGTTCATAGAGTACGTGGGGGGAAAGAAAGGAGAAGGTACAGAATGTTGTGTTACTGTCATAGCTAGGGTGTAGAGAAAGATCAACCTAATGCGAGGTAGGTCCATTCAAAAGTCTGTTGGCAACAGGGAAGAAGCTGTTCTTGGGTCGGTTGGTAGGTAACCTCAGAGTTTTGTATCATTTTCCTGACGGAAGAAGGTGGAAAAGAGAATGTCCAGGGTGCGTGGACTTCTTGATTATGCTGACTGCTTTGACGAGGCAGTGGGAAGTGTAGACAGAGTCAATGGGAGGCTGGTTTGCGTGATGTATTGTCACCGTCCCTGTATTGTGGCTGTATGTCGATTTGAGAGTGTCAGACCCCCGGAGAATTCCTGCACCTCTTGACTCTTCCTACTCCTTTGTGTGGCCTCCCACCAGCTATTCTGCATCCTGTGTGGCTGTGTGGGCTGGAGGGTGGGGGAGGGGTAAAAATATCCTGATGTGATTCCTGGCTTGGGTCACAGTCTGTGTGGAGTCTGCATGTTCCCACCTGTGTCTGAGAGGGTTTCCACTGGTTGCTCCGGTTTCCTCCTACAACCCGAAAGATGTATAGGTTAGGTGGATTGGCCATGTCAAATTGCCCCTTAGCGTCCAAAGATGTGTGGGATTAGGTGCATTGGCCATGCTAAATTGCCCCTTGGTATCAGGGAAATTAGCAGGATAAATATGTGGGGCTATGAGGATAGGTCCTGGGTGGGATTGTGATTGGTGCAGGCTCAATGGTCTCTTTTTGCACTGTAGGGATTTTATGATTTAATGATTCTATTTTTCTATCGTATCTCAAGGTAAAAGATGAGTTATTTGCTCAGGTTCAACAAGACCCATTGGTCTTACAATAGTAATTGTTTTGAGCCAGAGTTCTTCGTGTTCTCCTGGTGACGGAGGCATTAAATAGCAGATGCCAAGAGTATTTCCATATTAAAGAGAAAGTCTTTGTGGAGACATTTTCATCTTCCTAGCTCACAGATCTTTAAATACTTCGATGAAAGCAAAATGCTGTGGATGCTGGAATCTGAAGCAAAAACAGAAAATGCTGGAAAATTCTCAGCAAGTCTGACAGCATCTGTGGAGCTCTGATGAAGGGTCATCCAGCCTCAAAGCGTTGGCTCTGTTCTCCCCCTACAGATGCTGTCAGACCTGCTGCAATTTTCCAACAGTTTCTGTTTTGGTTTCAGTTTCCAGCATCTGCAATATTTTGCTTTTATCTCAGTGTTTACCTTTTGGACCGTTTGCTTTGGGGATTTCTAATCACGTTACTCTGCTTTCGCCAGATAAAACTGCCAACATCGAGAACAAGTTCCATACTGAGCCAGTCACTGATATTGGCCTCAGTCATTGCAAAGGCTGTTGGAATTGACTTTGATATGTGGGCCCATTGAGTTTGCACCGACAACTATCCCACCCAGGACCTTACACCCATAACCCCACATATTTACCCTTCTAATCTCCCTGACACTAAGGGCCATTTGAACATGGTCAATGCACCTAACCTGCACATCTTTGGAGTGTGGGAGGAAAGCAGAGCAACCGGAGGAAACTGAAACTAAACTCATGGTCTACATAGAGCCATAGAATCCCACAGTGCAGAAGAGGGCCATTCAGCCCATTGAGTCTGCATTGACCACAATCCCACCCAGGCCCTATCTTCATAACCCCATGCATTTACCTTAGCTAGTCCCACTGATACTAAGGGGCAATTGGACATGGGCAATCCACCTAAAACCTGCACATTTTTCGTACTGAGGAAACCGGAGCACTCAGAGGAAACCCACAGAGACAGGCAAGAACGTGCGAACTCCACACTGACAGTGACCCAAGCCAGGAATTGAACCCAGGTCCGTGGCTCTCTGAGGCTGCAGTGCTAATCACTATGCCACTGTGTAAGTATAACTCAAGATATTAAGTTAACATAGAACGAACTAACAGCAATTATAAATAATCACCTTATACCTGAGGAGTTTCTTTCAACGAGTAAATTGGCTCTGAGTAAAACTTAAGTTTTACTTTCATGCAAATGCCACAAATACATCACAGATTTAAAATAAAACAAGTGTTTATTTTAATATGTGTACAATTCCTAATTTTGTAGCTTGTTACAGCAGAGGATTGTTAACAGCTGACAATAGCTACCCACCTCCACAAAGACTCTGCTATACAAAGTCCCTTGGCTGTGCTTAATCCTCAGGAATCTCCTGCGGCTGAATTATTCTAAAGCTGGAAACGGGGTCAATGGGAGAGCACCGTAGACTAAGAGAAACATGCGCACCAATGAATGTTGCATATTCATGTAAATCTTTCTAGGGCATGCTGAAGGCAGGCAGTGTTGGAATAAATAATTGCATTTCAAACAAGGCATGGTCTGGCAAAGGTCCGGAGCAGCTATTAATAGTACAGGGTCAAACAGTTTAATTCATCCCTGATTATCAGCACATGTTTGCAAAATTCCTCTGTGCCTTAAATTTGGGTTTTGAAGAAGGAGGTTCCTGAACTTGGCCAGTGTAGTGGACACAAGTCTAAATTGTTAAGTCTATGAATGGTGAGCTTTGTCTGTGTAGTGCGCAATAAATAACACTTTTCACTGTGTAGCCAATACATGTGACAATAATAGAATCGCTACAGTGCAGAAGGAGGCCATTCGGCCCATCGGGTCTGCACCAACAACAAAGAACAAAGAAAATTACAGAACAGGAACAGACCCTTCGGCCCTCCAAGCCTACACTGACCATGCTTCCTGACTGAACTAAAACCCCCTATCCTTCCAGGGATCATAATTCCTCTATTCCCATCCTATTCATATATTTGTCCAGAAGCGCCTTAAAACTCACTATCATATCTGCTTCCGCTACCTCCCCCGGCAGTGAATTCCAGGGACCCAGCACCATCTGTGTAAAATAAAATTGCCCCGTACATCTCCTTCAAACCTTGCCCCTCTTAAACCCAGGTCCCCGAGTAATTGACTCTTCCACCTTGTCAATCCCACCCTATCCCCACAACCCCACGTATTTACCCTGCCAGTCCTCCTAAGACTAAGTTGCAATTTAACATGGTCAATCAACCTAACCCACACGCCTTTGGAGTGTGGGAGGAAACTGGGGCACCCAGAGGAAACCCACGCAGACATGGGGAGAACATGCACTCCACACAGTCACCTGAGGCAGGAATTGAGCCCAGGTCCCTGGCACTACGAGGTCTCACTGCTATCCAGTAAGCCACACTGATAAATTAATTGGATTTAGATTCCAACAGTTGTCATAGTGGGATTTGAACCTGTGTCCCTACAGCATTAATCTGAGCCCCTGGATTACTGGTCCAGTAACATTGCCACCATCTCCCCTTAAATAAATCAACTCAAATCAAATCAAGTAAGATTAAGTTGGCCATAACTCATTTGGTCGTGTTTTTTCTTCTCAGTCGGAAGATTCTAGATTCAAATTCCGCTCCAGGGATTTAAGAACATAAGAACATAAGAAATAGGAGCAGGAGTAGGCCATCTAGCCCTTCGAGCCTGCCCCGCCATTCAATAAGATCATGGCTGATCTGTCGTGGCTCAGTTCCACGTTCCCGCCCTCTCCCCATAACCCTTAATCCCCTCGCTTATCAAAAACCCATCAACCCGCGTCTTAAAAATATTTAGCGAGGCAGCTTCCACCACTTCAACGGGCAGAGAATTCCAGAGATTCACCACCCTTTGAGTGAAGAAGTTCCTCCTCAACTCCGTTCTAAACCGCCCCCCCCTTTATCTTGAGGCTGTGCCCCCTAGTCCTACTGTCCTTTTTGAGCGGGAAGAGTCTCTCCACCTCTATCCTATCGACCCCATTCATCATCTTATACGTCTCAATGAGATCTCCCCTCATTCTTCTAAACTCTAACGAGTACAAGCCTAGTTTATTCAGCCTCTCCTCATAGCTCAACCCCCTCAACTCCGGCATCAGCCTAGTAAACCTCCTCTGCACTCCCTCCAAGGCTAAAATATCCTTGCGTAAGTGCAGCGCCCAAAACTACACACAGTACTCCAGCTGTGGCCTCACCAATGCCCTATACAGCTGCAGCAAGACCTCCCTACTTTTATATTCAATCCCCCTCGCTATGAAGGCCAGCATCCCATTCGCCTTCCTGACCACCTGCTGCACCTGCAAGCTGGGTTTTTGCGACTCATGCACAAGGACCCCGAGGTCCCTCTGCACCGACGCCTGCTGCAGTTTTTCACCACGTAAGTAATAATCCTTCCTACCATTATTCCTACCAAAGTGGACCACCTCACACTTGCCAACATTAAATTCCATTTGCCAGTTCCTGGCCCATTTGCCCAGCCTATCTAGATCCTTCTGCAGACTCTCCACACCCTCCGCACAATTTGCCGTCCCACCAATCTTGGTGTCATCAGCAAATTTCGACACCCTACACTCGGTTCCCTCCTCCAGATCATCTATATAAATGGTAAATAGCTGAGGCCCCAGCACCGACCCCTGGGGCATTCCACTAGTCACCAACCGCCAATCCGAATAGCACCCATTGACCCCCACTCTCTGCCCTCTATTTGACAACCAATCATCTATCCATGCTAACACCCTACCCCCAACTCCATGCCCCCTGACCTTCTGCAATAACCTCTTGTGAGGTACCTTGTCAAACGCCTTCTGAAAATCAAGAAAGACCACATCCACCGGCTCTCCTCTATCCACTGTCCTAGACACATCCTCATAGAACTCCAGTAAATTTGTCAGACACGACTTCCCTTAAACGAAACCGTGCTGCGTCTGCTCTATCAAGCAATTCCCCTCAAGATGCCTCGCTATTTCCTCCTTGATGACGGATTCTAACATTTTACCTACAACAGACGTTAAACTAACTGGCCTATAATTCCCTGCCTTTTGCCTGGCACCCTTCTTAAACAACGGCGTAACATTAGCCGTTTTCCAATCTTCCGGCACTTCCCCGGAATCCAGCGATGTCTGGAAAATAACCACCAAGGCATCCACTATCAACACAAAATCCGCAGGATGGTGCTCCGCCGTGGGAGTGTTCTGGGGGGCACGGATATCTTTAAACTAGACTCTCTGCCCTGTCAGACAGGTGTAAAAGATTGCATGGCTCTAGTTTGAGAGCAGGGGAAGTCCACCCAATGTCCTGTCTGTTATTTATTACTCAGTTAACATGAGCACCTTTGGTCTGTACACCATCAGGACCCTGACCTTCCGGTCGCTTGCCATGTTAACACACGATCCTGCTCCCATGCCCACATGTCTGTCCTTGGCCTGCTGCAATGTTCCAGTGAAGCTCAATGCAAACTGGAGGAACAGCCTCTCATCTTCCAGCTGGGCACTTTACAGCCTTCTGGTCTCAACATCGAGTTCAACAACTTGAGATGATTAGCTCTGTCCCACTGTGACCCCTTTGTTTTCATTCTATTTTGTTTAATTTTTAACTGTTCTCCACCTTTTCTTTCTTTATCGTCTTTCTTTATTTTTCTTCCCACCCCCCCCTACTCTTTCCCCCTATTTTATCTCCCTTTCCTTAACTTTTCTCCTCCTTTGCTTCCTCTTTCCGCCTTTTTCTCCATTTTACCTCTCTCCCACCCTCTCCCCACCTCCCCACAACTTCATCTGTCGCAGTTTACCCTCTGATTTCAGCTTCTCTGTCGTTTGACCATTCACACCTTCTATTCTCTCTGTGGACTGCCATTAGTAGCCTTTCCCCTTGTTTTTGTGTCTATGACTCATCTTCCTTTCCCTCACCTTACAGTATAAATATCTCCCACTTTCTATGCATTTTAGCTTTGATAAAGGGTCATCTGGACTCGAAACGTCAGCTCTTTTCTTTCCTTCCAGATGCTGCCAGATCTGCTGAGATTTTCCAGCATTTTTTCTTTTGGTGTCACAAAGATACAGATTATCTGGACATTAAATCGCTGATTACGAGAGCTTGCTGTGTGCAAACTAATTGTCTTCTTTCTCACCTTAGTGACAACCATGAAAAGCAGTTCATTAGCCAGAAAATGCTTCTGGATAGCCTGAGGATAAGAGGACACCGCACCAATGGTGACTAGTGGAGTGCCCCAGGGGTCGGTGCTGGGGCCTCAGCTATTTACCATTTATATAGATGATCTGGAGGAGGGAACCGAGTGTAGGGTGTCGAAATTTGCTGATGACACCAAAATTGGTGGAAAGGCAAATTGTGCGGAGGGTGGGGAGAGTCTACAGAAGGATCTAGATAGGCTGGGCGAATGGACCAGGAAATGGCAAATGGAATTTAATGTTGGCAAGTGCGAGGTGGTCCACTTTGGAAGGAGTAATGGTAGGAAGGATTATTACTTATGTGGAGAAAAACTGCAGCAGGCGACGGTGCAGAGGGACCTCGGGGTCCTTGTGCATGAGTCGCAAAAACCCAGCTTGCAGGTGCAGCAGGTGGTCAGGAAGGCGAATGGGATGCTGGCCTTCATCGCGAGGGGGATTGAATATAAAAGTAGGGAGGTCTTGCTGCAGCTGTATAGGGCATTGGTGAGGCCACAGCTGGAGTACTGTGTGCAGTTTTGGGCGCCGTACTTACGCAAGGATATTTTAGCCTTGGAGGGAGTGCAGAGGAGGTTTACTAGGCTGATGCCAGAGTTGAGGGGGTTGAGCTATGAGGAGAGGCTGAATAGATTAGGCTTATACTCGTTAGAGTTTAGAAGAATGAGGGGAGATCTCATTGGGACCTATAAGATGATGAATGGGATGGATAGGATAGAGGTGGAGAGACTCTTCCCGCTCAGAAAGGACAGTAGGACTAGGGGGCATAGCCTCAAGATAAAGGGGGGCGGTTTAGAACAGAGTTGAGGAGGAACTTCTTCACTCAAAGGGTGGTGAATCTCTGGAATTCTCTGCCCGTTGAAGTGGTGGAGGCTGCCTCGCTAAATATTTTTAAGACGCGGGTTGATGGGTTTTTGATGAGAGAGGGGATTAAGGGTTATGGGGAGAGGGCGGGAATGTGGAACTGAGCCACGACAGATCAGCCATGATCTTATTGAATGGCGGGGCAGGCTCAAAGTGCTAGTTGGCCTACTCCTGCTCCTATTTCTTATGTTCTTATGTTCAATGCATATCCTGCCTTCTTACGTTGGAACACTTGCCTTGCAAATATTTTTCTATCTGAATTCAATTTTCTTGGTTTTTTCTGAGTGGGGACTTGGAGTCAGTTGTATTAAATTGGGGCACAGTGGTTAGCACTGCTGCCTCACAGTGCTAGGGACCCGGGTTTGATTCTGGCCTTGGGTGACATTCTTGTGGAGTTTGCACATTCTCCCTGTACGTGCGTGAGTTTCCTCCGGGCACTCCAGTTTTCTCCTGCAGTCCAAAGATGTGCGAGTTAGGTGCATGGCCACGCTAAATTGCCCCTTAGTGCCCCAGGATGTGTAGGTTAGATGGATTAGCCATGGTAAATGTGTGAGGTTGCAGGGATAGGGCAGGAGGAGAGAGCCAGGGTAAGATACTCTGTGAAGGAGTTGGTGTGGACTCGATAAGCCAAATGGTCTCTTTGGCACTGTAGGGATTCTATGATTCTGTGACTCTAACCAATAAATATTGAATTAAAGGAGCAGAAGAACAGATGGATAGATAGAGGAGTGAGTCTGAAATGTCTCCAAGTGCTTTGATGATTTTAGTACTTCAAAAATGGGGGGGTTGATTTTTGCATTAGGTTTTACATGCTCTGCCTGCCTGATGGTCCCAGTGGGATGCCTGATTAATTATGTGGTGTTATGATCCCCGCAGAGACTGATAATTTTTAAAAAGAAATTTGAATTCCAGTGACTGACTGAAATGATCGCATTTCAAGTTTTAAGGCTTTTACTGTAACAAATAAACTAAAAGCAACATTAAATAAATTACTTCAGGAGGCAACTTTATACTCCAAACTACAGAAATAATCGGTGTCTTTAACCATCGTTACACTGTACTCTGTCCCGTACGTGGATACTTAATTCCCCAGGAAAAAGCCCCAAGTTTCTCAATTCCTTTTTTCCTTTTCCAGCCAAATAATATCTAGCCCCCAACTTGATTTTCATCGCCAAAGCTAGATAAGTCTTCCAGGTTTATTTAAACCCTTGCTACCTAAGTATCTTCAATCCAAGCATAAACTCCATCCACATTCTATATAATGAATAGTAGAGATTTACTGTCTTTATCTCTCTGTTGTCTTTCTTTCTCTCTCTCTCTGTCTCTGTCTCTCTCTCTCTCTCCCTCTCGCTCTCTCTCTTGGATTCTTGCAGACTGACTTGGGACATATAAGATAAACCCTTTAACCTGAGATTACATTGGCTTGCTATGGATGCTTCCCCTTTCAAAGCCCCTCTCCATGGCAATGTGAATCACATGGGCCTTGTATCCAGGCAGAGATGCAAATTAGCTATCTAGACCCCCAACTTCATTCTATCTTTGAAGTACATAGACAGTTTAAAGTATAACTGACATCCCTAATTCTGCTGTGTGATGTGGTAACGTCCCACTGGCCATATAGCTGCCCTGGTCATTGTTTACGTGTGTGAATATCTCACATCTTCTCCCCAGTAAGATAAACTGGGACCCTCTTCAACCTTTACCAAGCAAGTGACCCAAACTTGGTGTTGGGCAGGATTCAGATCAGGTCCTCATTCCTACATCTTACCCCAAATTCAAGAGTGTTCCAAAACACAGCATCCTTACAAACTTCATATTTGTAACAGTAAATAGAACAGGTGAGCTGTCAGTATTGAAGATGCTGTTGATCTGCACCCTTCATTTGGAATGCTCACAGGGGTGGCACAGTGATTGGCACTGCTGCCTGACAACGCCGGAGACCTGGGTTAGATTCCTGGCTTGGGTCACTGACTGTGTGGAGTCTGCACGTTCTCCCCATGTCTGCATGGGTTTCCTCCGGGTGCTCTGGTTTCCTCCCACTGTGTGGATTAAGTGGACTGATCATGCTAAATTGTCCCTTAGCAATGAGGGGGACTAACTAGGGTAAATGGATGGGGTTATGGGGATAGGGTCTTGTGGTTCGTGCAGACTCAAATGTTTATTTTGTTAGTGTCATGAGTAGGCTTACATTAACACTGCAATGAAGTTACTGTGAAAGTTCCCTCGTCACCACACTCTGGCGCTTGTTTGGGTATACTGAGGGAGAATGGCCTCCTTCTGCAGTGTAGGATTCTGATATCTGAGGGTGAATTTTAAGAATACATCTGGTAAAATTTGAGGTTGATATAAAAAAGCTCACAACAATGTTCAAACTGCATATGCTGTGAAATTGTGACATATTACAACAACCTGTGGAGATAAAAGCAAGTGTAATTAATTCATAAGTAACTATTGATTGATTGGATTTCTTCAATATTTTGGCAGGTCTCTGACTGAAATATTCCAAACAAACCCCTCTCAGTCTGCCCTGCAACTGAACAAGAATAACTTCTTTTGCTGATATCCATTCTGATCACTCACTGCCAAAGGGACACTTTAAATAACCTGAGACTTGCCACAGATATACATCAAAGCAAAATACTGCAGATGCTGGGAATCGGAAATAAACACAGTAAATGCTGGAAAAGCTCATCAGGTTGGGCAGCAGCAGTGGAGAGAGAAACAGAGCTAATTTTTCAACTCCATATGAGTCTGATGAAGGATAACAAAGGTCCCAGTGTGGGTGGAGAGAACAGTTAATGGAGCATATAGTAACCAGACCTTTATTAATAGGGGCATAGAGTACAAGAGCAAGGAGGTTATACTGAATGTATAGAAGATACTAGTTCGACCTCAGCTGGAGTTTAAATTCAGAGTTTATTTATTTGTCTCACAAGTAGGCTCACATTAACACTCTGCAATGAAGTTACTGTGAAAATCCCCCAGTTGCCACACTCTGGCGCCCGTTTGGGAACACTGAGGGAGAATTTAGCACAGCCAATGCACCTAACCAGCACATCTAATGTTGAAGTTTATTTATTAGTCACAAGTAAGGCTTACAATGAAGTTACTGTGAAATTACTCTAGTCACCATGTTCAGGCACCTGTTTGGGTCAATGCACTTAACCAACATGTCTTTCAAACTGTGGGACGAAACTAGAGCATCTGGAGGAAACCCACGCAGACACGGGGAGAATGTGCAAACTCCACACAGTAACCCAAGCTGGGAATTGAACCCAGGTCCCTGGCGCTGTGAGGCAGCAGTGCTAACCACTGTGCTGTCATGCTGCCCATTGTGTAGTGTGTACAGGAATATTGTGTACAGTTCTGGCATTACGTTATTGGAAGGATGTGAACGCATTGGAGAGAGTGGTCCCCATGATGAGAAAATTCAGATGTGAGGGTAGATTGGAGAGGTTGGGACTGCTCTCCTTGGAGAGAAGGCTAAGAGGAGAATTGCTGCAGTGAATCTTGTAGATGGGATACAATGCTACCACTGGAGGGAGTGAATGTTTCACGTTGGGAATCGGGTGTCAATCAAGCATGCTGCCTTGTCCTGGATGGCGTCAAGCTTCTTGAGTGTTTTTGGAGCTGCACCAGGCAAGTTTTTATTTAATACATTTGTGGGATATGGGCATCGCTGGCAACGCCAGCACTTATTACCCATCTCTAATTGCTCTTGAGAAGATTGAGCCACTTTCTTGACCCATTGCAGTCCATGTAGGAACATCCACAGTGCTGTTAGGGTGGGAGCTTCAGGATCTTGACCCAGTAACAGAGAAGGAGATGGGGAGTATTCCATCACATTCTTTCCTCTGGTGGAAAGGCTTTGGTGGCTAGGAAGTGCAGTATTCACTGCAGAATTCCCAGCCTCTAACCTGCTCTTGTAGCTACAGTATTTATCTGGCTAGTTCAATTCAAATTCTGGTCAATAGAAACCCCCCCCCGGATGTTGATAGTGGGGGATTCAATGACGGTAATGTCATTTTTTAAAATTAATTCGTGGGACATGCATGTCGCTGATTGGCCAGCATTTATTGCCCATCCCTAGATGCCTGTGATGGGTGGTGGTGAGCTGCCTTCTTGAATCACTGCAACCCACGTGCTGTGGGTTGACCCACAATGCTGTTAGGGAGGGAATTCCAGGATTTTGACCCAGTGACTGTGAAGGAACAGCAATATATTTCCAAGTCAGGATGGTGAGTGGCTTGGAGGGGAACTTGCAGGTGGTGGTGTCCCCATGTATCTGCTGCCCTTGTCCTCCTAGATGGAAGTGGTCATGAGTTTGGAAGGTACCGTCTAATGATCTTTGGTGAATTGCTGCAGTGCATCTTGTAGATAGTACACACTGCTGCTACTGAGCGTCGGTGGTGGAGGGAATGGATTTTGGATATGTGGTGCCAATCAAGCAGGCTGCTTTGTCCTGAATGGTCTCATGGGAAGGTGATTAGATTCTTCTTTTGTTGGAGATGGTCATGGTTTTATAAGAACACAGACTGCTTTAGTATCTGAGGAGTCAGAGATGGTGTTGAATATTGTGTAGTTTCTTACTTCCAATCTAATTCAGATCTAGGGTGGCACAGTGGCACAGTGGTTAGCACCGCTGCCTCACAGCACCAAGGTCCCAGGTTCAATTCCGGCCTTGGGACACTGTCTGTGTGGAGTCTGCACATTCTCCCTGTGTCTGCATTGGTTTCCTCTGGGTGCTCCGGTTTCCTCCCACAATCCAAAGATGTGCAGGTTAGGTTGATTGGCTGTGCTGAATTGACCCTAGTGTCAGAGGGATTAGCAGAGTAAATGCATTGGGTTACGGGAATAGGGCTTGGCTGAGAATGTGGTCGGTACAGACTCAATAGGCTGAAGGGCCTCCTCCTGTAATGTAGAAATGCTATGATTAACGATGAGAGAAGGTCATGGATGAAGAGCTGAAGGAGGTTGGCCCTAGGTCACTACCCTGAGGAACTCCTGCAATTGTATCCTGGGACTGAGATGATTGATCTTGCACAGCTACTGCCATCTTCCTCTGTGCAGGTATAACTCCACCTTTTTGCTTTTTAATTCATCCTTGGGATCTGAGCATTACTGGCAATTCCAACATTTATTGCTCATCCCTTCTTGCTTTGAACTGAATGGCTTGTTAGGCCATTTCAGACAGCAGTTGAGAGTCAACTCCATTGCTGTAGTTCTGGAGTCACATGTAGGCCAGACCAGGTAAGGGTGGCAGATTTCCTTCCAGATTGGTTTTTGTAACAATTGATGATTATTGTCATGGTCACCTTTACTGAGACTAACTTTTTATTCCAGATTTATTGATTGAATTTAAACTCCTCCAGTTTCCATGGCGATGTTAGGGTTCAGGTCAGAAACTCCAAAGTGTTTTATGAAACCTGCCTGGATCGCACATTTTGCATCTTGAATTTGGCTAGAATAAGCATGACAGGTTTCACTTTAGGTGTGATTCTAATGACCCACTAGGGAGCTTTTATCAAACAAAGTTTATTTAAGAATATAGTTAACATGTATAGTAAGAAAATTAACAATAACTTCTTATCAATTACAAACAACACCAAAACAATCACGATAATATAAGAACTGTCCCAATCAAACCAATCCCATAAACAAGACCCTTTACCAGGTTTAATACCACATAGACTAATGCTCACGTGATACTGGAATTGAGTCCTTTGAATTGAGTCCTTTGGAGTCTATCCAGTTCTCTAGATAGACTCAGAACAGTTTGAAGTCAGAACAGCTTCCCAAAACACCAGGCACTCGAAGCAAGCCACCAACAGCAGACTCCACCCTTCAGAAAGGCAGGACCTTGCTTTTAGATGACCAGCAGAATTTCCAAAACCAGGGAGGGAGAGACTTTTTTCCAGCTTGATGCCCCTTCTGAAACTAAAATTCAAACTAAACAGCAGCTCAAACTCAAAATGAAAGAACTCCTGTCCCCAGTTTTTTTCCTAACAATGCAGAGTCATAAGCACCCCAGTAAAAATAAATAAACCCCCATTTAAGCAGCAATAAGAAGACTCCTTCAGGCAAATTGGTGCCATAATGAGAAAACAACTAAAGCTAAAAAGGCCGGTTTACAACTGCAAAAAATATGATTTAGAAAATAAAGTACATTAACAACACAATGGGATTTGCACCCTTGTCTCCAGACGTTTGGTCTGGCCCTCTGGATTACTAGCCCACTAACATTAGCACTATGCTACTGTTCCTTTCTTACACAATCCTTAAAGGCAGGGCTTAAATTCACAGTCACTGAAGATGAAAGATTAGAATGATAATTAAGGAGTGATAAAATCCTGTTTGTTTTTTGCATTTCCATCACCTTATAAAATCATAGAACTCCCTACAGTGCAGAAGGAGGTCCTTTTTGGCCCATCGAGTCTGCATGGACTCACCGATAGAGCCTCTTACCCAGGCTGTATCTCCACAAATCTCCCTAACCTACACATCTTTGGGTACTAAGGTGCAATTTAGCCTAGCCAATCCACCTAACCTACCATCTTTGGATACTAAGGGGCAATTTAGCATGGCCAATCCACCTAACCTACCATTTTTGGATACTAAGGGACAATTTAGCATGGCCAATCCACCTAACCCGCATATCTTTGGACTGTGGGAGGAAACTGGAGCACCCAGAGGAAACCCACGCAGACACGGGGAGAACATGCAAACTCCACTCAGAGGCGGGATTTTCTGGCTGCGCTAGCCCTGAGGTTGGAAAATCCCATCCTAGGTCAACGGACCTTTGCGTGATCATGTCTCACCCACTACGATTCCCATGGTGGGCAGGTCGGGGAAATTCCACTCCGACAGTCACCCAAGGCCAGATCAAACTCAGCCCCTGGTGCCATGAGGCAGCAGTGCTAACCATTGTGCCACGGTGCAGCCCAGAGTAAAAGATTTAATTCTTAACTGTGGTTGTCACCGGCAGTGTTCGTAATGTGCTCCATTGCTTCACTGTCCTTGAAATAGGACATTGAGTCACTAAGTTGAAAAGATGTCTTTGCAGGCAGCATCACGATGAACAGAGAAAGGAAAACACAGCAGTGCTTTGTCCCCATTACTGGGCTGGAAGGAACTCACTGGACTGTTAGACTCCCAGATCCAAAGCACATAAAAGCAGACCAAAGAAGAGGAACTGAGGATTTAGGTAACCTTAAAGGAAACGCACCATTACTTGACACATACTGGTCAGAGAATGGTTTTGGAGTCCCGCACTCTGGATATATATGAGGCGGTGTGGTGGCACAGTGGTTAGCGCTGCTGCCTCACAGTGCCAGGGACCTGGGTTCGATTCCCTATCTTGGGTCATCATCTGTGCAGAATTTGCACGTTCTCCCCGTGTCTGCGTGGGTTTCCTCCGGATGCTCTGGCTTCCTCCCATAGTCCAAAGATGTGCAGGTGAAGTGGATTGACCATGCTAAATTGCCCCTTAGTGTCAGAGACATTAGTTGGGTAAATGCATGGTGTTATAAGGATAGGGCCAGGGTGGGATTGTGGTTGGTGAAGACTTGATGGGCTGAATGGCCTCCTTCTGCGGTGTAGGAATTCAATGGATACTCAGATCAACTGTAAGATGTCTGTAGAAACATGGTTTTATACTGTAAAGAGCACAGTACCAAGACTTTGCTGGGAGTTTGGTGAAATTCTCCCTGTTCCTTGTCGAGATCCATGGCTCCTTATACTAAGCCAAGCAATTGTGGGTCAATTTATGAGAAAGTATAGTCCGAGAAACTGGCAGCAAGTTGAAAGTGAAATTGTGGTTCCTCCAGCTCAGGGCACCATCCTCTGAGTGATGTTACACTGTTAGTTCCTGCACACTGTCTTCTAAGTGTTCCACTCTATTAACGTCCAGCGAGTGCCAGATGACTGGCAGCATTCCATGAAGGTACGTTCCCCGTAGCTGACACAATGTTGTCAGCTGGAATGTCAATCATCCATCCCGGTTGGTTTGCCTCGGCCCAACAATTTGGAGGTGTCTGGCTTGGAGGTAAACCCTGACCCCAGCACATTCGCCCCATGGCGCCTTCCTACAGACCCAGATGTGGCTGAAGAACTTTGTTACCGTCAGATTTATAGGTCAGCTAGAGCTATCATCAAGCAGAACATTGGAGCTCACAAATGGCCATTCCTCTGCTTGGACAGGTCCAATGGCTTTATAGAACTACGAAAGGGTGATTGTGGCTTGCTGTGCACTGCAGTACTGGGACAACACACAGAGCCAACACTGATTGAGAATCTCCAGTATGTCAAATAGGTGGAAGGTGATGGTGTTCAGGAGGAAGTGAGATGCAGCTATCATTTCAGCCAAGCATATTCCCCAAGTTATCTTTTTTTAACTTCATTCATGGGACATGGGCGTTGCTGGTTGACCAGCATTTATTGCCCATCCCTAATTGCCTTGGAAGGCAGTTGAGAGTCAACCACGTTGCTGTGGCTCTGGAGTCACATGTAGGCCAGACCAGGTAAGGATGGCAGATTTCCTTCCCCAACGGACATTAGTGAACCAGATGGGTTTTCCTGACAATGGATTCATGGTCATCAGTAGATCCTTAATTCCAGATACTTTTTATTGAATTCAAATTCCACCACCTGCTGTGGCAGGATTTGAACCCTGGTCCCCAGAACATGAGCTGAGTATTTGAATTAATAGTCTGGGAAGGGTGGCATGGTGGCACAGTGGTTAGCACTGCTGCCAGGGACCCGGGTTCAATTCCAGCCTCGGGTGACTGTGTGGAGTTAGCACGTTCTTCCCGCGTCTGCGTGTGTTTCCTCCGGGTGCTCCGGTTTCCTCCCACAGTCCGAAAGATGTGTGGGTTAGGGTAAATTGTCCCATAGCATCAGGGATACCAGCAGAGTAAATATCTAGGGTCAGGGGATAGATCGTGGTTGGTGCAGACTCGATGGGCCAAATGACCTGCTTCTGCATTGTAGGGATTCTATGATGGTTGTGAATAGGGGGTTTTTGTTCACCAAAGGCATTAAGGGTTTGGCAAGTATGTATAAAAGCAAGTATTGGGACTCAGGTCATAGACATCCACGATCTATTAGAATGGCAGGAGATGCATAGGAGGCTAATCGACGTCTTCTTATTCCTACGATATTACTCATTAGACTAATGGTAGTGTATGGCATTACCTCCAGTGATATTATTCATTAAGTTAATGGCAATAACTCAATCCAACTTAACATAATTCTTGACAAATAGCAATACAGATTATCTAGGATTTAATGGTACTGATCATTGCTCCGCCCATGGCTTTACAAACACATGGTAGGGGGATGCATACAATAATGCCCACTGGACCTGATGCTTCTGGATATCATTCAACCTTTATGTTGCCATGAGACTGGTGTGATCTAATGCAGAGTTATTTTCGCTGAAGCATTTTTAAATAAACTTCGGGCCGTCATATGTTTCTCTTCTTTCAGAAGACAGGGAAATGTCTATTTTCAGCTGATCTTGAAATCATAAAGTCACTACAGTGCAGAAGGAGGCCATTTGGCCCATCGAGCCTACACCGCCAACAATCCCATCCAGACCTGATTCCCGTAATTCTACTTATTTAATCTGCTAGTCCACCCTGACACTAAGGGTCAATTTAGCATGGCCAATCAACCTAACCTGCACATCTTTGGATTGTGGGAGGAAACCAGAGCACCCGGATCAAACCCACGCAGAAACGGGGAGAATGTGCAAACTCCGCATAGACAGTCATCTGAGGCCGGAATTGAACCCGGGTCCCTGGTGCTGTGAGGCAGTAGTGCTAACCACTATGCCACCAGGCCACCCTGCAGTTGAGGATTGCCAATTTTCACTTGTAAAGTGACCACGCTTTGTATCGACCTCCTGGTTATTTGTTGTGTGCAATGACCTCTTGATACTTGATACTTGGTCCTATAGAAAGTGAGTCTGGGGAATTCATAGCGGAAAATAAGAAGCTGGCAGATGAACTGAACAGATACTTTGCATTGGTCTTCATTATAACGGATACAAGTAGCATCCCAGAAATAGCTGCACATCAGGAATTGGAAAGGAGGAAGGAATTCTAGAAAATTGAATCCTCAGTGGGCCAAATGGCCTCCTTCTGCACTGTAGAGTTTCTATGATTCTATGATTCTACCAGTGAAGTGGTACTGAGAAAATTGTTGGAGCTGTGGACTGACAAGTCCCTGAAGATGGACTTCATCTTAGGGTCTTGAAAGAAGTAACTGATGAGATAGTTGATGCATTGGTCTTAATTTTCCAACAGTCCCTAGATTCGGGAAGGTTCCATTAGATTGGAACATAGTGAATGTAACTCCTTTATTCGAAAAGAGAGAGAGACAAAAAGGAAGAAATTGCAGGCTGCTTATTTTATCAAAGAGTAAATGTTCGAAATAATTACTTGAGATGTTATAGTAGGGCGCTTGGAAAACTTTGGGGTCATCGGGCAGTCAACATAGTTCTGGTGAAAGTGATATCATGTTTAACCAATTTATTGGAGTCCTTTGAAGCAATCACATGTGCTGTGAATAAAGGGGAACCAGTAGATGTGCTATACTTAGATTTCCAGAAGGCATTTGATAATGTGCCAGATCAAAGGATATGGCAGAAAATAAAAACTCTTGGTGTAAGGGATAACATATTGGCATGGATAGAAGATTGACTATCTAACAGGAAACAGAGAGTAAGCATAAATGGGTCACTTTCTCATCAGCAATATGTAATGAGAAGCGTGCCATAGGGATTAGCACTGGGCTTCAACTTTTTACAGATTATTACAATGACTTGGATGGTTGATAAATTTCCTGATGATACCAAGATAAGTAAAAAAATTTCAGATATGCTTATCTGGGGGATTATCACAGGTCACATAGTTCAGATCCGAGTTCCCACCTCCCAAAGCAGATCTTCTTCTTCCAGCTCACTCAGGGCAGACGCACCAGAGGAAGACAGGAGAAGGCCTTCGAGGATTTGCTGAAACACGAAGAAATGCAACATTGATATCAGCTCTTGGAGACCATCACCATGGATGGAACCAGATGGTGGCAGAGTCTGCGGGAAAGATCCCAGCATTTTGAGATCAACGATGACAAAATGAAGTGGGAAATAGAGAGCGGCCAACAGATCGCACCATGAACCCTGAACTAATCATGCATGACCAGACACCACACATGACGACAAATGTCCCACGTGCCATAAAGCTCTGGTATCATCAGCTGCCATTGGACAAATGGAAGACTTTCATTCTCGCTAGTGAGAGATGGCCAATAATGGGTTCAAAAGTGCACCGTTCTCCCAGGGTCCTTCTTGCCATTGGAATAAATTGCTTACTTCAGTGGCATACCCCCAAAAAAGCAAGAAAGTTAAACATGTCATCGAATTCACTGTCAACCATTTCAAGGAAAGAGTGAACTCGTTCTCTGCCACAGCCCAGATGTGAGGTGTCACTCATGAATTGACAGCAGTACACAGAGGGAGGGAGGCCTGATACATCCTCAGTGCTGCCTCTGAAGTGTGTTGATAACATTCCGTCTCATAAAGCTTAGCAAAACATGTACAATTAAAAGCAAATATTCATAATCCTGCTTATAAAATGTGTAGAGGTAGCCCTTGCTACACTTTCACTGTTAGTAGAGACTGAAGGCTAGGTCTTGGTGTTCTGCCAACAATACTGCATACTCTTGTGAAATTTCACCCCATCCCAATAACATATTTACTCATCAGCAGTTAATCTATGTGATAAGTACAGCATTGTTAACCAGGGTGTTTTTAATGTTTCATTGCAGAGCAAGCAACTATGTCAGTTAATTTTCAAGAAGTTTTTTGAAGGGATGCATTTGTGTTCAACTTTTTCACTTACGTGTGCTGTTCAGTAAAGTTTCATTTTCTTTACGTTTTTTGATTTGATTTATTATTGTCACATGGGCGGTGGCACAGTGGTTAGCACTGCTGCCTCACAGTGCCAGGGACCCGGTTCGATTCCCGGCTTGGGTCGCTGTTTGTGTGGGGTTTGCATGTTCTCCCCGTGTCTGTGTGGGTTTCCTCCAGGTGCTCCGGTTTCCCCCCACACTCCAAAGACATGCGGGTTAGGTGCATTGGCTATGTTAAATTCTCCGTGAGTGTACCCAAACAGGTGCCAGAGTGTGGCAACTAGGGGATTTTCACAATAACTTCATTGCAGTGTTAATGTCAGCCTACTTGTGACACTAATAAATAAAGCTTATGTGTTAGCATACAGTGAAAAGTATTGTTTCTTGCACGCTATACAGCCAAAACATACTATTCATAGAGTACATAGGGGAGAAGGAAAGGAGAGGGTGCAGAATGTAGTGTTCAGTCACAGCTAGGGTGTAGAGAGAGATCAGCTTAATATATGGTAGATCCATTCAAAAGCTTGAGGCAGTGGGGCAGAAGCCATTCTTGAGTCGGTTGGAGAAAGGAGATTGGGAGGGGGGAGAGGAGAAAAATGGGAGGGAAGAGGTGAGGTGGACGAGGTGAAGGGGAAGAGGACAGGAGATGAAAGGGTGAGAAAAGAGGCGGGTCGGGGGAGAGGAAGGGAGGAGATTGATGGGAGATGTGGGGTGGAGAGGAGGGAGATGGGTGGAGAGGGAGAGGACCAGAGAGAAGTGTAGGAGGAGAGGGGAGGAGGAAGAGAGAGGAGGGGAATAGGTAGACAGGAATGAAATAAAACTGGCAACAGAAGAAGGTGGGCGATTTGATGCATAGGTTAGAAGGAGGATAGAGCAGCAAGGTAATTTTGTCAAGATGAAGGATATGTTAACAAGAAAACCTAAACTGGTAACGAGGAAAAACTCACAAGAAGTTACATTTGATTCAGTTCCTGTCTGCCTCAGAAACCGGGACAGTAAGTAAAGATCTGTGGAAGAAAATCAAGGCCTTTGAGATGTTGATGGACAATGGAGTCCCCCCAACCTAGAGTACATTCTGCACCCTTACCACCTTCAGTCCCTTCTCTCAGTAGTGTTCAATATGGAGGGTACTGATCAATCAGGTGAGGGGGGGGAGGATAGTACGTGGCAATCAGAGGCAAATTTCTTTGCCCAGGTTTAACCTGGTCCCATGAGAGTTCATAGCATCTGGCATAGGTGTTGAGGACTCCCGGGGCATTGCCCTCCTCACTGTATACCATTGTGCCAGTGGGACAGGACATGTCCACGGATGGTAATGGAAGTGTCTGGAACATTGTCCGTGTGGTAAGATCCCATGAGAATGACTATGATCAATCTGTGAGACAGCTCTCGCAATTTTTACGCTCATCCCCAAATGTTGTATGCAGGATTTGTAGGGTTGACATTTGTAGGCCACTGTCATTTCAGTGAATCATAGAATCAAAGAATCCCTACAGTGCAGAAGGAGGCCATTTGGCCCATTGAGTCTGCATCGACCACAATCTCACCCAGTCCCTATCTCCTCAACCTTTTACCCTAGTTAGTCCCCCTGACACTAAGTGGCAATTTAGCATGGCCAATCCACCTAACCTGCACATCTTTGGCCTGTGGGAGGGAACCAGAGCACCTGGAGGAAACCCATGCAGACACGGGAAGGCGTGCAGACTCCACAGACAGTGACCCAAGGCCGAAATTGAACCTGGGTCCCTAGTGAGGCAGCAGCACTAACCATTGTGCCACCGTACCACCCCCAGCACAATGAGGTTGACTCTTAAAATGCCCTCAGGGATGGGCAATAATGCTGACGGGCAATAAATGATGAACAAATAAAGAAAAACTCGCAGGAGATAGTGAATTGGAGTAATGATCAGCTTCTGCTGCCGTATCTTTTCATCCCAGCAAAGACAATACTCAGTCCTTTCCCCAGGGATCATTGAGTATGTAATAAGAGTTTGGAGGCAGACATCCCTTCACCAAAATCCCTTTATTTACAATTCCAACAGCAGTACACAGAGTGCTCGCAGTCAGCAGTCTACCTCCAGGGGCGCCAGAGGAACTGACACTCCTGGTTAAATATAAGGAAAGACACCCTGATTTGCCCATCAATTGCCTCCTTAATCAGGGACGTCTTTTTGTGTTCAACCAAACAAACAAAATCAACTTAACTTTGGATCAACTCAAAAAGGGCAGCTCCCTAAAGGAAGGGAACCACCCGAAACAAGAAAGCAAAACAGAAAGGAAATTTAACATCAAGTTAAAATGTGATTAAGAGGGTTCAATAATAACCCCAGTCCCTGCGGTGCCCAGCGGGCATGGAAGGCATTCAACAGTGCCCTTGGACACTGCATGCTCCCTTTCGAGGGACACACGCCCGCCAATATAGCGTGGTAGAGGGGCAGACAGTCAGGTTGGGCGACACCCTTGATCGCCCACTGCCTAGAGCTGTAATGGGCTTGCCTTGCCAGGCCCAGGAGCTGGTTCACGAGGAGGTCCTCCTCCTTCGCCGCCGCCCCCCCTCCGCACCAGGTGCCTGTAGATCAAGAACTTGACTCCTCAATCAGGGAGTTGATATTCCAATAGGCCCACCTCAATGACCTGGTAAACGTCATTCCAGAGGACAATAAAAGCAGCTCAGCATTACATTGCCGTAGACCCCTCTTCCTCATCTCCTTCCCTGATGTATGTCATAACACCAAGTGGAAACACACCAACAATTCTGGGTCTATCTTGCAATTAAACTCCCAGCTCCCATAAGTGATTGAGGGAGTAAAATCTGCAAGGAGTACACTGGTTGTCCCACGCAGCACATGAACATTGTCTGCACGAGTGCACAGTATCAACCTGTAAACACCCGGACCTTTGGGAACCCTAGTTGTCACGGTGTTGTCTGTTGACTGAGTGAAAGGTGATGCAATTGGTTGCTCAAGCAAACAGGGCTTGCCTTATACTTCCATGTACAGCTGATTAACTTTATGATGTTGCTGCCTTCAGTGGAAACCTGAAATAATCTGCAAGCACAAATATTGTGGATATCAATGAGAGTCAAACACTGGTGGCACGCTCAGTTTACAATCAACAGTGGCACCTCTCAATTCGATCAGCAAATTGAGGGTTTCAAGTTTCTACATGTCCAGATCACCAACAACCAGTCCTGGTCCCTCCACACCAACACTATAGTTAAGAAAGCCCACCAACATCTCTACATTCTCAGGAGGCTAAGGAAGTTCAGCAAGTTCACTACGACTCTCACTAATTTTTACAGATGCACCATAGAAAGCATCCTTTCCCAATGCATTACAGCTTGGTATGGGTCCTGCTCTGACCAAAACTGCAAGAAACTACACAAGGTAATGAACAAAGCCCAGTCCATCACTCAAACCAGCCTCCTACCCATTGACTCCGCCAGCAGCCAACATAATCAAAGACCCCTCACACCCCAGACATTCTCTCTTCCACCTTCTTCCATTTGGAAAAAGATATAGAAGCCTGGGATCAGGTACCAACTGACTCAAGAACAGCTTCTTCCTGCTGCCATCAGACTTTTGAGTGGACCTACCTTATATTAACTGATCTTTCTCTGCACCCTAGCTATCACTGTAATATTATATTTTGCACCCTCTCCTTTCCTTCTCCCCTACGTACTCTATAAATGGTATGCTTTGATGCTTTGTCTATTGTGTGCAAGAAACAATACTTTTCACTGCATCCCAATACATATGACAATACTAAATCAAAATCAAATCTCCTCCCATCTCCCTCCTCTCCCCATCCTCTCAACCCCTTCCATCCCCTCTCCTCCTCTTCCTCTCCACCTCCTTCTTCTCCTCACCTCTTCCCTCCTGTTCCTCTCCTTCTCTCCCATTCCCTTTCTCCGAACAACTCAAGAATAGCTTCTTCCCTGTTGCCATCAGACATTTGAACGGACCTGTCTCATCTTAAGTTGATCTTTTTTCTACACCCTGGCTCTGACTGTAACACTACATTCTGCACCTTCTCCTTTCCTCCTCCCCCATGTACTCTCCTTCTCCCTCCCCTTCCTCTACTCTCCTCGCTCCTTCACCTTGGTGTCTTCTCTTTCCCTTCTCCCGATCTCCCTTTCTGCCTTTTTTCTCTCCCCTTCCTCCCTCCTCTCTCCCCAGTCAGGAGTGGAAATGGGACCTTACAACAAAGGTTCCTGTCAGAAAGAATGCTTTAAAAAAACATCAAGGGATTTGCTGATGATATCCACTTTCAGAATAATTTATGTATCACCTTGGTTGCCAGCATTCTTGCCGTTTGCTTGCTTGCCTTTTGCTACCTTGAACTGGAAATTCCAGCTTGACTGACTGTGAAATCAAAGACGGGATGCCGTTACGCTTTGTGTTCGGAGATTATGAATGTGGTAGGATTGGGAGGAATTTGACTGGGAGGAATTCTTTTTGAAAATGCTGCTTGTGTGACACATTGAGTCGGGGCACTAATCTCTCCTGCAATGCTGGCTAACGGCTGTCATTGCTTTGTTGAATGCACCATCCCTATGGAATAATAACATTTTAAATAATAACAGAGTGTGTACATACTGGCGCTGATTGAATAGGATTGAGGGATGTTGTGGGGTTTTTTTTTGCAGATGGTGACATTTTTTTGATATTGTTCTCGGGTACGAATTCCCTCGAGGGGGACAATAGATTGGGATTAGTCGATTGGCTCAAAATTAATAGAACGGGGCTGGCTTTCCATATTCGCGCAAAACGTAAATCCTCTTTTGTGGATCTCTTTAATCTTTCATGTAGTGCAGCTTGACTGGGCCAACAACACAGAACTGTAAAGGTTTAAATTAAATCTGATGACTGAAATGTGGTTTTGGAGCGAAGCAAAGAGCTAACACTTTATCTGGAACAGCAACTAATTATAATGAGTTGGGATGACTGAGCACGCACAACCAGGCATTAGGCTGGTCCTAACCTTCACTTAAAAGAGTTTAAAGTTTATTTGTTCGTGTCACAAGTAGGCTTGCATGAACACAGCAATGAAGTTACTGTGAAAACCCCCTAGTCGCTACACTCCGGCGCCTGTTCGGACACACTGAGGGAGAATTTGATTTAGTATTGTCACATGTATTAGCGTACAGTGAGAAGTATTGTTTCTTGTGCACTGTACAGACAAAGCATACCATTCATAGAGAAGGAAACAAGAGAATGCAGAATGTAGTGTTATTGTCATAGCTGGGGTGTAGAGAAAGATCAACTTAAGAATGAGAGGAGATCTCATTGAGACGTATAAGATGATGAATGGGATGGATAGGATAGAGGTGGAAAGACTCTTCCCGCTCAAAAAAGACAATAGGACTAGGGGGCACAGCCTCAAGATAAAAGGGGGGCGGTTTAGAACGGAGTTAAGGAGGAACTTCTTCACTCAAAGGGTGGTGAATCTCTGGAATTCTCTGCCCGTTGAAGTGGTGGAGGCTGCCTCGCTAAATATTTTTAAGACGCGGGTTGATGGGTTTTTGATAGGAGAGGGGATTAAGGGTTATGGGGAGAGGGTGGGAAAGTGGAACTGAGCAGAGACAGATCAGCCATGATCTTATTGAATGGCGGGGCAGGCTCGAAGGGCTGGATGGCCTACTCCTGCTCCTATTTCTTATGTTCTTATGTTCTTAATGTGAGGTTGGTCTAATCAAAAATTCTGATGGCAGCAGGGAAGAAGTTGTTCTCATGTTGGTTGGTACGTGACCTCAGGCTTTTGTATCTTTCTCCAGACAGAAGATGGTGGAAAAGAGAATGTCCGGGGTGTGTGGCTGCTTTGCCGAGGCAACGAGAAGTGTAGACAGAGTCAGTGGGTGGGAGGCTGCTTTAGCGCAGCCAATGCAGCTCACCAGCACGTCTTTTGGATTGTGAGAGGAAACTGGAAGAAACCCACGCAGGCACGGGGAGAATGTGCAAACTCCACACAGACAGTGGCCCCAACCGGGAATTGAACCTAGGTCCCTGGCGCTATGAGGCAGTAGTGCTAACCACTGTGCCACCATGCTGCCCCTCTTTGTCAGTGAGAAGGTGCTTTACATTCTTCTACTCCTCTCTCCCACTGCCCAAGAACTACTTCTGGCGATATTTTTAAATCACAAGCCTGTCTCAATAGCCCAAGTGCTTTCCTGACATTTATGGGAGAGATTTTAAGATCAGAAATACAATATCAGGGGATTATGTGCCTCCTGCACAATTTGCTTATTAAAGTCAAACATCTACTCTATTGCAAAATTAAAAAAAAGAAAGTCAACACTAAATTCACATTTACAAGAACTTTAAATGTTTATTCAACTGATAGCAATTTCTCAGCCTAATCTTTTTAAATATTTTGGTTATTTTTTTCCCCATCTGAAATTTCTGACTCAAAACGGCACCTTGTTCTCATGGTCACGGCATTATTGAGACCATCTTCAGCGACCACATTAGGGATTCATAATTTATTAACAGCAGAAGTGTGTTTTAGTTAGCCGTGCTGCGTCAGTGGGTGTTTGGATCCTAATATAGCACCACTGTATGTTCAGGTAGAGAGGAGACCATTTGGCCACTCTGGATGTCCTGACCCTTTGCCAAAGGATTTGAAGCTAATCCCATTTCCCTGATGGCTCTGTGCACTAATCTGCAGTCTCTTGGAATTATAGAGAATCATAGAATCCTTACAGTGCAGAAGGAGGCCATTCAGCCCTTCGAACCTGCACCGACAACAAGCCCACCCAGGCTCTATCTCCAAAAACTAACTTATTTACTCTGCTAATACCCCTGACACTGAGGGACAATTCAGCATGGCCAATCCACCTAACCTTAGTTTTAGTTAGTGAGTGTCACAAGTAGGCTTACATTAACACTGCAATGACATTACTGTGAAAATCCCTTGGTCGCCATACTCTGATGCCTGTTTGGGTACACTGAGGGAAAATTTAGCGTGGCCAATGCACCTAAGCAGCATATCTTTCAGACTGTGGGAGAAAACTGGAGTACCCGGAGGAAACCCACACAAACAATATGCAAACTCCACACAGACAGTGACCCAAGCCGGGAATCGAACCCGGATTCCTGGTGCTGTGAGGCAGCAACGCTAACCACTGTGCCACCGTACATTTTTAGAGCGTGAGAGGAAATCGGAGCACCTGGAGGGAACCCATGTAGTTACGGGGAGAACGTGCAGACTCCACACAGATAATGACCCGAGTCTGGAATCAAACCCGGGTCCCTGACACTGTGGAGGCAGCAGTGCCAACCACTGTGCCACCGTGCCGCCCTAATCTCAGGGGATGCGACATACTTTCTCAACAATTGCCTGCAGCAGAGCTCTCATTGCATGCTTCAGCAACTTACTGAGTAAAGAAATTTCTTCCAACTGCTTCCCTCACTCTCTGTGACAGGGGTTTTAATTGATGTGTCTCAGTGGCAATTTTAAAGTGAACGTTTCTCAGCCCTGGCTGTGCTGATGGGACTTGACAAAGTAGCCGCACAAAAGAGTGGGCCTTACGGGTGACGGGTGGTGGGCGAGAGTTATTTATTGGGGAGCAACTGCCAGTCGATTCAGGACTCTTGGAACTGTTTTTATTGTGAGGTTAATTTAACACAGATGCCGTTACCAATGGCAACATTGCCAAGCCAGTGTGGCACCAGATCAGATAGACAAACATTCAATACATCTCATTGTGACATAAAGGGAGAAATAACATACATTTCACCAGTAGCACGGAGTAAGCTCATGATTCAATTTAATGACCCTGCAATTATGCTATGGGATTATAGCGTGCAAGTGCTTAAAATATCCATGTGAAATTCCGCTTTCTGCTGTTTTAGTGGATGTGTCAGCCTATTGAACTCAGATAGTGTTTCCATTAAAACAGTAAGGAGAGGAATTTCAGAGCAACATATTGCTTATCCATTCATTAATATCCATGCCTGGAGCAAGTGGCTTACTCTTGACTCCGCGGAGCCTTTCGACCATCTGTTTCTCTTGTGGGATCCAAGGTTGATAATACTGGAGGCCGGAGTGGAAAAGATCAACAACGACACTCTAGAAGCCCCGAACCTCCGGGCACAAAGCCCTCTGTTTGACTGGCAACTTGTCCACTGATCTACAGTTGCTGTATACGTACTCACTACGGGATGCACTGCAGCAAATAACCAATATTTTCCCTCCTCGCAAGACAGGCAGATTATCGTTGAATTACTCAGCATGCAAAATCCTTTTCTTGTGCCAATTAGCTGAATTTCCAGTAGAAAAGCTCGAAAACTTCAAGTTTCTAGGTGTCCAGATCACCAACAACCTCTCCTGGACCCCCCCCCCCCCATGCTGACACTATCATTAATAAAGCCATCCAAAGTCTCTACTTTCTCAGGAAGCTAAGGAAATTAGGCATGCCAGCTATGACTCTCACCAATTTTTACAGATGCACCATAGAAAGCATCCTTTCCAGATGAATCAGTAGTTTATTTATTATTAGTTCCAAGCAGGCTTACATTAACACTACAATGAAGTTACTGTGAAAATCACAGCTTGGTATGGGCTCCTGCTCTGACCAAGACCGCAAGAAACTACAAAAGGTCATGAATGTAGCCCAATCCATCACACAAACCAGCCTCCCATCCATTGCCTCTGTCTACACTTCCTGCTGCCTCGGAAAAGCAGCCAGTATAATTGAGGACCCGATGCACCTCAGACATTCTCTCTTCCACCTTCTGCCATTTGGAAAAAAATACAAAAACCTGAGGTCACGTACCAATCTACTCAAGAATAGCTTCTTCCTTGCTGCTGTCAGACTTATGAAAGGACTTACCTCGCATTAAGTTGATTTTTTCCTGCCACCTAGCTGTGACTGTAGTGCCCTCTCCTTTTCTTCTCCCCTATGTACTCTATGAATGGTATGCTTTATCTGTATAGTGTGCAAGAAACAATATTTTTCACTGTATATTAATACCTGTGACAATAATAAATCAAATCAAGTTGTTACTTTTTCTGGGCCAGAGAGTCTGAGTGGCCGTGCAGGAAAATAAATCTCCATCATTTAAACATCCTTACACTGCTAAATATCACCCCAATCTCTTGTGGTAAGATCAGTGTGGTTTAGCAATATAAATGCAGGACCATCACAATGTTTGTGGGGAGGCTGGGAATAGAATGCCACTTTTGCAAGACCAAAGAAGGAGCAGAGCTATCGCCCCTCTTCAAATGCAGTCAGTAACCTTAAATAACTACTTTTAAAAAATACAGGACTCTTTTGTCCTGTACGTATTTACCCTGTGTTCACGAGAACCAAAGTTGCGCAGGTCCAAAAAAGTCCCATCCACAGTGTTTTTCAAACATTGTTTGTGCGTCTCTCCCCAGGGATTATTAGAATTTGCCCACACACAGTCAGGTCATTTGGCCCATTGAGCCTCTGCCAGATCTTTGGACGACCCAATTAGTCCCATTTCCTGGCCCTTGCCCCATTGTTAGAATGTAACCAGTGACAGCTTTGTAGTGGATGTAATGTGACCAATGGTAACAAGATGTGAGGGTCAGATAACCCAGTAAACCAAGGAACCAATTACAGAATGATGTAATAGTCAGCTGACCAACTGATTCACTGTAAATAAAAACCTGCGTAGTATTGTGGGGAGCTTGGATTGGCCTAGAACACAGAACATAGAAAGCTACAGCCCAAACAGGCCCTTTGGACCACAAGTTGCGCTGATCATATCCCTACCTACTAGGCATACCTATAACCCTCAATCCCATTAAATCCCATGTACTCATCCAGAAGTCTCTTAAAAGACCCCAACGAGTTCGCCTCCACCACCACCGACGGCAGCCGATTCCACTCACCCACCGCCCCCTGAGTGAAAAACTCACCCCCGACATCTCCTCTGTACCTGCTCCCCAGCACCTTAAACCTGTGTCCTCTCATAGCAACCATTTCAGCTCTGGGAAATAGCCTCTGAGAGTCCACCCAATCTATATCTCAACATCTTATAAACCTCTATCAAGTCACCTCTCATCCTTCGTCTCTCCAGGGAGAAAAGACCGAGCTCCCTCAACCTATCCTCATCAGGCATGCCACCCAATCCAGGCAACATCCTTGTAAATCTCCTCTGCACCCTTTCAATAGCTTCCACATCTTTCTTGTAAGGAGGCAAGCAGAACTGCACACAGTACTTCCAAATGGGGTCTGACCAGGGCGAGTCCCCAAGTTTGGAGTAATGATGTTTCTTTATTAAACCCTTTCTTTGATTTTTAAGTTGGAGTAAGTTTTGTTATATTTTCATTATCTGTACTTGAAGAAGTTCCTTCTGAGGAAACACTCATTACCGTGTCTTGTCCTTATGCTTTCCATTTTGCGCCGAGTCGGTAGTCCCATTTTAAAAGTCCAATTAGTACAAAGAATTATAATTTACTTTGACATCACATTTTCCTTTGCCTTTTTGCTGTATTTTCTGAATGAGGCGTATTGATTATATCATTGAAAGGAAGAGTTCAGAGGCGTTACTGAGCCTAAAGAGTGTAAGGAAACTGAGTCGACATCCGTGGAGATAAATCATTAACTCGGGATGCCTCAGTGATTCTGTCATTTCGAATGTTTATATTAATTTAACTCTGTAGCACTGCCGCCGAGATAGGACTCATATCCTGCAGTAATACTGCCAGCTGAGAGCAGAAACAACAAAAACGCAAGGGGATAATCACTATTTAACATGGACAACAACACTACTTCATTGCACAATTAGAGATCTCTTTCGGATTGCAAGGAAATTACATTCTGTAAAGCTTTCAAATTTCCACTTGTTCACATTCTCCACTTTAATTCATGGGCGGCACGGTGGCACAGTGGTTAGCACTGCTGCCTCACAGCACCAGAGACCCGGGTTCAATTCCCAGCTTGGGTCACTGTCCGTATGGAGTTTGCCTGTGTCTGTATGTGTTTCCTCCGGGTGCTCCATCCACAGTCCGAAGATGTGCGGATTAAGTGGATTGGGCATAGTAAATTGCCCTTTAGTATCGGGGGACTAGCTACAGTAAATGCTTGGGGTTATGGGGATAGGGCTTGGTTGGGATTATGGTAGGTGCAGATTCACTGGGAAGAATGGCTTCCTTCTGCATTGTATGATTCTATGATTGTGGGAACTAAAAGGCGAGTTGTCCAGGTTAAAAATCTCTAAAAATATATTGGCTCAGAATTTGCGAGCAAAGCACTGGCCAGATTAGTGGTGCATACTGTTATAAATACCTAAATGATCCAGAAACGTGTCATTGGGAAGAAATACTTGTTTGATTTAATTTGGTTTATTATTATCACATGTATTGGGATACAGTGTAAAGTATTGTTTATTGTGCACTATACAGACAAAGCATACCATTCATAGAATACATGGCAGAGAAGGAAAGGAGAGGGTGCAGAATGTACTGTTACAGTCATAGCTAAGGTGTAGAGAAAGATCAGCTTAATATAAGCTAGGTCCATTCAAAAGTTTGATGGCAGCAGGGAAGAAGCTGTTCTTAAGTTGGTTGGTACATGTTCTCAGACTTTTGTATCTTTTCCCGGCAGAAGAAGGTGGGAGAGAATATATCCGGGATGTGTGGGGTCCTTGATTATGCTGACTGCTTTTCCGAAGCAGCAGGAAATGTAGATGGAGTCGATGGATGGGAGGCTGGTTTGAGTGATGGACTGAGCTACGTTCACAAACCTTTGTAGTTCCTTGCGGTCTTGGGCAGAGCAGGAGCCCATTCTAAGCTGTGATACAGCCAGAAAGAATGCTTTCTATGTTGCATCTATAAAAGTTGGTGAGAGAAGTAGTGGACATGCCAAATTGCCTTAGCCATACCCAATGAATGGTGAATTCCTACAAATTGCTTGATGATTTGCACTTTAGTCTCGCGAAAATGGCCTTCTAGTCTTCATCTCCCCGCGAATGCCACAACATTTCTGCACTTATACCGCTAAAACAAACCAAACTCACTGCAGAAAGTTGGACTGGTATTTAGCAATATAAGGACTCTTTAAATGATTGAGATTTATTTTCCTGCAAGAGCAAGTGACTTCTCTGGCCCAGAAAAAGATACATTTGATACTGTGCAGCCTCATTCCTTCCATTGTTCTTAGAGGTTTTTCAAAGTACATTTTAAAAAATGTTTGCCTATTTTTCATAGAACATAGAACAGTACATCACAGGAACATAGAACATAGAACATAGAACATTACAGCGCAGAACAGGCCCTTCGGCCCACGATGTTGTACCGACCAGTTAAAAAACAATGACCCTCTAACCTAAATCAATCCCTTTTCATCCATAAACCTATCCACGGATCTCTTAAACGCCCCCAAACTAGGCGCATTTACAACTGCAGCAGGCAGGGCATTCCAATCCCTCACCACCCTCTGGGTAAAGAACCTACCCCTGACATCCGTCCTATAACTACCTCCCCTTAATTTAAAGCTATGCCCCCTCGTGCTAGCTTTCTCCATCCGAGGAAAAAGGCTATCACTATCTACCCTATCTAAACCTCTAATCATCTTATATGTTTCAATAAGATCCCCTCTTAGCCGCCTTCTTTCTAGCGAAAACAACCCCAAATCCCTCAGTCTCTCCTCATAGGACCTCCCCTCCATACCAGGCAACATCCTGGTAAACCTCCTCTGCACCCTCTCCAAAGCCTCCACATCCTTCCTATAATGTGGGGACCAGAACTGCACACAATACTCCAAGTGCGGCCGCACCAGAGTTGTGTACAGTTGCAACATGACGCTGCGACTCCTAAATTCAATCCCCCTACCAATAAACGCCAAGACACCGTATGCCTTCTTAACAACCTTATCTACTTGATTCCCTACTTTCAGGGATCTATGTACACATACACCTAGATCCCTCTGTTCATCCACACTATTCAGAGTCCTCCTGTTAGCCCTATACTCGACACATCTGTTATTCCTACCAAAGTGAATTACCTCACACTTCTCCACATTAAACTCCATCCGCCACCTCTCGGCCCAGCTCTGCAACCTGTCTAAGTCACCCTGCAAACTATGACACCCTTCCTCACAATCTACCACACCTCCGACTTTGGTGTCATCAGCAAATTTACTAATCCACCCAACTATACCCTCATCCAGATCATTAATAAAAATTACCAACAGCAGTGGAACAGGCCCTTTGGCCCACAATGTTGTGCCGAACATTATGTCATATTAAAACTAATCCCTTCTGCCTGCCAGGCTCTGCCTGGTCCATATTCCTCTATGCTTTACATATTCATGTACTTATCTAAAAGCCCCTAACATGCTCCTATCATATTTGCCTCCATCTTCACTCTGGCAGCAGGTTCCAGAGACTTACCGCTCTCTGTGTAAAAAAAATTGCCCCTCACATCTCCTTTGAACTTTCCTCCTCTCACCTTAACTGTGTGCCTCCTGGTGTTTGAGATGCCGGCGTTGGACTGGGGTAAACACAGTAAGAGGTCTCACCAGGTTAGAGTCCAACCAGTTTATTTGATAGTAATCTCACAAGCTATCGGAAACAGTGTTCCTTTGTCAGGTGTGTGGAAGGTTCTGGTTACAGAAGGGTATATAAAGTCACACACAGTTTACAGAATACTGATTAGAATGCAAGTAATCAGTAATCACACCTGACGAAGGAACACTGTTTCCGAAAGCTTGTGAGATTACTATTAAATAAACTGGTTAGACTCTAAACTGGTGTTGTGAGACTTCTCACTGTATTAGACATTTCAACTCGGGGGAAAAAGATTCTGATTGTCAACCCTATCATAATTATGTAGACTTCGATTAGGTCCCTCCTCGGCCTCCGCCACTCCAGAGAAAACAGCCCTAGTTTGTTCAGCCTTTCCCTATAACTCTAATCCAGGCAGCATCCTGGTAAACCTCTTCTCCACCCTCTCCACATCCCTCCCATAATGCAGTGACCAGAGTTGACCAAATTGTCCCTTCCGTCTCATTAATATTTCTCTCTTAATTCTGTCTTTATTTCCCTTTCTTTGTTTCTCTTCCTATATCTTGATTTGATTCCAATTTCCCCTGTTTGCCACTCATCTGAATGACTGATTGCTTTTCTTGTCATAAGATCACAGATGACTTCAGGCTGAAACATGTGCAGTGAAAATCTCAATACATTACACCATGTCAGAAACCTACGCAAGCTGAAAGGGAAACTGTTAGTCAAAACTGTTGAACTGCTCTCCGTAAGCATGAAGGGACATAATTCCAGAGCCTGTGGGTCAAACACGGTTAGGAATTCCCTGAATGTAGGTTAAATGTCAAGCAAAAGTAAGTCTGACAGATGCTGATGCTGCTATAGGTCCCAATTTTCCAACTCAAAGCATTAGAAAGGACATCTTATCGACTCAGCATTAGCAGACGCTTTGTAACTTAGAACAGTGAACATGCTGAGTTGCTGCATGGGTGATAAGGAATAGAATGTTCTTGCCTCATTCAACCTGACAGATGGCATCTTGTACCTTCACCACCCGCTTCCCCTCTCCCTCTTTGTCCCAGCATTGGCAACCATGCCCCCAGACATTTAAAATCCCCCATGACTAGACCCTTCTCTCTTGCCATCTCTCTCCCTTTAGGACCCCTCTTAAAATGTACCTCTTTGACCAATCTTTTGGTAACGTCTCCCACTCTCCTCTTCCGTGGCTCAGCATCTTTAATGGAAGAGATGACAGGGTAAAATAAAATTTCTGTCAGAGAGAAGAGACTTCTTCAGGGTGGGCATTCCTGGAAGAGGTGGAGGGTCATCTAGACTTAAACCATAGGCTCTATTCTCTCTCCACAGACTCTGTCAGATCTGCTGAAATTTTCCAGCATTTTCTGTTTTCATAAAGTCCCTACAGTGCAGAAGGAGGCCATTCAGCCCATCAAGTCTGCACCAGCAACAGTCCTACCCAAGCCCTATCCCTGTAACCCCACACATTTATCCACTAATCCGCCTGACACATAGGAGCAATTTAGCATGGCCAATCCACCTAACCTGCAGATCTTTGGACTCTGGGAGGAAACCGGGGCACCCAGACAAAACCCACACAGACACAGGGAGGACGTGCAAACACCGCACAGACAGTGACCCGAAGCCGGAATCGAACCTGGGTCCCTGGTGCTGTGAGGCAGCAGTGCTAACCACTATGCCACTGCGCTGCTCCATTTCTGTTTCAATGTTCATTAATATCTGATTTATGCCTCTGTGAAGGCCTTTGGAATTGCTTCTTCATCTGAATGGTGGGGTGGGGGGGGTGCCAGATAAGTACAGGTTTTTGTTGTACCTCTATGATAAAGTGATATCTTGTGGAATTGAAGGGCTCATGCTAAATTGACCCTAATGTCAAGAGATTAGCATGGTAAATATGTGGGGTTATGGGATTAGGGCCCTGGGTGGGGTTGTGGTCGATGCAGGCTTAATGGGCTGAATGGCCTCCTTCTGCGCTGTAGGGATTCTAGGAGGACATTTGGAGCCTCGTTCATGCAGTTGAGTTACAACTAGGTGACACCACCAATGGAATCAACATTATTCAGTGCACCTTAGCTGTCAGAATTCATAGCAACAGGTTAGGTGAGTATCCGGTTCTCAGTCAAGTTTCCATATATAACGGTGAACTCCTGCCAGTGACACAGCAGGAGTACGCAAGACCAGCTGTAGACTTTCAGAGGCAAAGTCTGGATGAAGGGCTTTGGCAAACATATCTACTAAACCAAATCTTTAACTTAGTGGGTCACTTGTGTGTCAATGCTGGCTCAATTAGTAACACTCTTGTCTTCTTCGATTCCAGGATTTCAGTGTAACAATCTAAACTGACGCACGGCCCGGTACTGAATGAAGTTTGTAAAGTTTATTTATTAGTGTCACAAGTAGGCTTACATTAACACTGCAGTGAAGTTACTGTGAAAATTCCCTAGCCGCCACAATCCGGCGCCTGTTTGGGTACACTGACAGAGAATTTAGCATGGCAAATGTACTTAACCAGCACGCCTTTCGTACAGTGGGAGGAAACCGGAGTGCCCGGAGGAAACCCACATAGACATAGGGAGAATGTGCAGACTCCACAAGGACAGTGACCCAATTGAACCTGGGTCACTGGCACTATGAGGCAGCAACGCTAACCACTGTGCCACTGCACTGCCCAATGTTGTGGGTGCTACCAGTCAGACAAGTTGCTGTGACTGTTTACATCAACTGATGTAAATAACCACAAAATTGTTCTGGAGCAGAAGGAATTTAGCCTATGGGCCGGAATTTTACTGGCACGCCTGCTCCGATTCCAGGGATGGATGAGGCTTGGACAATAGCATTCTCTATTGGCCTCGGGCAGGATCATACAATCCTTGGGCAGACATGCTGGTAAAATTCTACCCATCACGTCTGCACCAGCTCACCAAATGAGATCCTGACTTGGTGCCATTCTCCTACCTCTCCCCCATACCCCTGCACATTGTTTCTACTCAAAAAGAAAATCCAATATGCTTTTGGATTAACCTGCCTCCACCAGGCAGTGTGCCCCAGACCCCAATCGCTCGGTGTGTGAGAAAGTTCATTCTCAAATCACAGGGGCAATTTTCAACCTGTGCTGGTTGTCTGTGAGAGCGGCGATGCAGGAGAAAGATACAGGGAGAATTGTGGTCCCCGATATCCCCCTCCCCTCGCTGGTGATGTCATGAGGTTCACATCCAGGAAGGGCGAGAAGTTCACTTTAGTATTTTCCCACACATTTGAATCTAATTGCCAACTCCCTTCCCCTCTCTGGATGTTCAAACCCTACTAATGTAATGTCACATCAGCGAGGTTTACAACAGCTATTTTAAGATGCAGGTCAATCAAGGGGATTATCTGGAGGGGCGGGGGGGGCTGCATAAGTAAGTATAGCCTCTGCGGGAAAGGGACATGCCCACTATCCTTGGCACTGCCGTGTGGCATAGGTCAGCATTGACAGGTTGGCACCCTGGCACACAGTACCAACCTGGAACTGACAATCTGTCAGTACCAACCTGTGCCAGGGGCAATGTCAGGGTCAGGTCTGGGGTGCCCTTGGTGGGGGGAGGAGGGGGTGATGTGACCCAATATGTGTGGTGGGGGGAGGGTGGGTGGTGAAGGATGATGAGGTCAGTGACGTGGGGACTTGCAGGTACTGGGGGGGAGGAGTTGGAAGTGGGGGGGGGGTGGAGGATGCGCGCAGTGAGAGGGAAACTGGTGGGCACAAAGAGGCGGGCGGATCAGGTAGTGAGTGGGCGGGGTGTGAATATCAGCGATACTTCATAGTGGTTGTTGGCTCTGTTGGGCGATGCGGCGGGGGGTGCGGGGGGATTGTAAAGGGAGACACCCGATACCTCTGTGGTTGTGGGGGGGTAGGGGGATGGAGGAGAAGGGTGTGCTGATGACCCTTTGAAGATGGTGCCCAGATCTCTGTGGTGCTGGCTCTATCAGGTCCCACCCCTCCAGACTGACAGCCTAAATCACATCTTCCCCCAATTTGTTTCTATCAGAATGTCTCAAGATCTTGTCTGAAGAGTCGGCTGTGCATCTAGAGGAATGCCATAGAATCCATAGCATCCCTACAATGCAGAAGGAGGCCATTTGCAGTCTGCACAGACTTTCTGAAACAGCATCCTCTCAGCATTCTCCTCTCCAAGAAGAACAGTCCCAACCTCTCCAATCTATCCCGATAACTGAACTTTCTCATCCCTGGAACCATTCTTGTGAACCTCTTCTGAACTGCCCAGTGCATTCATATCCTTCCCATAGTGTGGCGCCCAGAGCTGTACACAATATTCCAGCTGAGGTCTAAATCATGTCTTGTTTCAGTTCAACATAACCTCCTTGCTCTTGCACTCAGTTTCAAAGCAGAGCAGTGTCCTGGCCAACATTCATCCCTCAATTAACATCACACAAAGGACGTGGCCGTTATCACGTTGCTGCTTGTGGGAGCTTGCTGTGTGTTCATTGGGGGTTGCTTATGTTTTCTTCATTCTGATTGATAAAAGAACAGAGGACAGTGCAGCACAGGAACAGCTCCTTTGGCCCACCACTGCGCCAATCACATTGTCCTACCTAGACTAACCGCCTGTATCGCTCTGTACACCGCCTGTTCATGTGCCTATCCAGATAGGCCTTAAATGTCGCTAACATATCTGCCTCAACTACCTTACTAGGCAGTGCATTCCAGACCCTCACCACCCACTGTGTAAAAAATATCCCCCGCACATCTTTATTGAACCTTCCCCTCTTATCTTGAACTTGGATCAAAGGGATATGGGGAAAAGGCTGGAGAACTGGATCGAGAAGCTTATCAGCCATGATTGAATGGAAGAGCAGACTCAATGGGCTGAATGGTCTAATTCTTCCCCTATATTTTATGGTCTCATGGTTTATGGATAGTGCCCAGTGCATCAAAACACAGTAAAAGTGCTTTCAGATACTTGGCAGGAGCTGTATAAATGCAAGTCTTTCTCTTTTTTTAACATGCTTTCGATTTGTTTTTGATTTGATTTATTATTGTCACATATTTAGTATACGGTGAAAAGTATTGTTTCGTACACGCTGTACAGACAAAACATACTGTTCATAAATAGAGAGTGCAGAGTGTAGTGTTACAGTCATAGTTAGGGTGTAGAGAAAGACCAACTTAATGCGAGGCAGGTCCATTCAAAAGTCTGATGGCAGCAGGGAATAAATTGTTCTTGAGACGGTTGGTACGTGACCTGAGACTTTTGCATCTTTTTGCCGGTGGAAGAAGGTGGAAGAGAGAATGTCTGGGAGTCCTTAATTATGCTGATTTCTTTTCCGAGGCAGTGGGAAGTGTAGACAGAGTCAATGGATGGAAGGTTGGTTTGTGTGATGGATTGGGCTACATTCATGACTCTTTGTAGTTTCTTCAAGTCTTGATCAGAGCAGGAGCCCATACCAAGCTGTGATACAACCAGAAAGAATGCTTTCTGTGGTGCATCTGTAAAAATTGGTGAGAGTCATAGCTGACATGCCAAATTTCCTGAGTCTTCTGAGAAAGTAGAGGCGTTGGTGGGCTTTCTTAATTATAGTGTCAGCATGGTGGGACCAGGATAGGTTGTTGATGATCTGGGGGACACGGAAAAGCTTGAAGGTCTCGACCCTCTCTACTTCATCCCCGTTGATGTAGACCAGGGACATATTCTGGGAATTATTCAAAGGTGCCTTTCTTTTCTCTGGGATCTCTGCCACTCTTCTACCGAAATTACTGTGAGTGATAGAGAACAAAAACACATCCACTTGTCCCCCTTCCCCCCGTCCCAGCATCGCAGAAATTCAAACCACATAAACCATAGGGAGCCCATTATTTTATTCGATTGCAAACTAAGTAGCGACGGCATTTAATTTAGCCCCCACAACCAGAAATAAGGAGGTATGAAATGAAAGGCAGAGATATGAATAATGCATTCAGCAATGCCTGACGAGTCTTCTTATTTTAAGCACTTATCCTCAATAGGCTTAGAATTTACATGGCTGAACTTTACTTGTTTGACTTTCTGCGGAAACGAGGATTAAAGCAGTGCACTGATCACAGCAGAGTCTAATAGCTGCTGCAAGTGGAGCCTAACACAAATTACAACAGTTGACATGTTAAGTGACTGCAGAACAGTCTCTGAAGTATTGCAGATTTTTACTTGCACTACGAGACCTATTTTCTATTGCCAAAGCTGTTATGCTTTCAAAATATATCAATTCTTTTAAGAGACCATTATAATCATTAAATTGAGTTGTGAAAAGTAACAGTGGGCGCTACTTAGCAGTGACTGTCATAAACTGCATTATTCAGTCTTTTATTTGCAACTTCTAGGGCTTCGCTCCTTCAGTTCCATTTATGCAGGCGCCTACAAGTTCCACATTTTCCACAGCACTGGAATATTTTAATAAGGCACTTTCTCACAGGATGGTTTATCAGATTTCTACATAGCCTGGTACAATGATGTGAATAGTGACACAGTGATCCATGCATTGCACTTTGAGCTATCAGTTAAGAATGCTCGTTGGGGACTAACATGGCAGATTACACATACGCAGTATGGTGGCACAGTGGCTAGCACTGCTGCCTCACAGTGGCAGGGACCCCGGTTCAATTCTCAGCTTGGGTCACTGTCTGTGCATGTTCTCTCAGTGTCTGCGTGCTCCAGTTTCCTCCCACAGTCTGAAAGTCATGCTGGTTAGATGCATTGGCCGTGCTAAATTCTCCCTCAGTGTAGCTGAACAGGTGCCGGAGTGTGGCGAGTAGGGGATTTTCACAGTAAGTTCATTGCAGCGTTAATGTATGCCTACTTGTGATGCTAATAAATAAACTTTAAACATAAATGGGGGTAAATACAATGTTACTTAGAGCTGATTGCACAGATGTGAAAGTGATTATTGATAGGTAATTCCCAGCTGATAATGTTAGCAACTTAGTTTCACCGTACCTGCAAAGCCAAATATAGCCCGATTGGCTGGCACTCTGACTCATTTGGACCAGGATCACTGTGGGTCTTAGACAGTCGATGCCAACCTTCTGTCGACCTCTGTATTGCAAGGCATTATCCAAGGTTTCTATCATAGCTCCTTTGTAACATGTGGAACATAGTCAACTATCAAAGACCTATTAATGCTTTTGAGTACTTTTGGGAGAATTATCCATCGTGTTCTTGCTTAGTGTGCAAGTTAAAAGAAGACCCACTTACCAACCCCTCAACTTGTGTAAATTAGAAGTAGGAACAGGAGTAGAGCATACCCGGTCAGCTATTCGATGAGATCTTGGTTGATATTCCAACTTTTCAACCCTGTCCCAATATCCCTTGATTCCGTGGTTTCCAAAAAGCCGATTAGCAAGGGTGGAAAGAAGTAGGGGGTCCTATTTCACCATTTTGATTCTAAGTGCAGGGCGGACTTGAAAGTGGGGGTGTTTCAGATCCAACTTTTAGACCTGTTTTCAGGCACCCCCATTCGCACTCTGCCTGAAAAAATATCAGTGATTCTGAATTGTGCTGAGGAAGCCTGTGGGCAGGGCTTAATGCTGCCGAAATCCTGCAGCTCTGATCGGCGCCTCCAACTGCGCATGTACAGAAAGAAAGTGACAGAATGCTGCTGCCCTGCCCTATCCCTCCTGGGTTGGACAATGCCTCGCCCTGGCCCCTACTGACATTGCCCCAAGCCCACAACATTACTGACCCCTTTATCCCCCACACCCCCCATCACCCAGACCAATCATGGGCCCCTCCTCCCTTCCCCTCCACCAATCCCAGGCAGAGTGGCAGCGGACTCACATCCCCCCCTAACCAATCACAGGCAGAGAACCATCAGACGCTTGGCACCTACCTCCTCACTAACTGGCACAGTGGCGGGCACAGATCGCACCACTCATCTCACACCCGACTTTATCACGTTTTCATGCCTGAAGATGGATGCAATGCCCAGGATCGGGCCTAGGATCTTTACAGAGGGAGGCGATGGCCTCGTGGTATTTTCGCTAGACTATTATTCCAGAAACTCAACTAATGTTCTGGGGACCTGGGTTCGAATCCCACCACGACCGAAGATAGAATATGAATTCAATAAAAAACATCTGGAATTTACTGATGATGGTTGTTGTTGATTGTCGGATAAACTCATCTGGTTCATTAATGTACTTTAGGGAAGGGAATCTGACGTTTTTACCACGTCTGGCCTACATGTGATTCCAGAGCAATGTGGTTGACTCTCAACTGCCCTCCAAGGGCAACTATGGGCAATAAATGCTGGCCCAGCCAGCATTGTCCATGTTCCACGAATGTAGTAAAAAAAAATAAAAATACACAGCCCTTAAACCCATGACTACATGTTCCTGGATGATTCCCAACCATCAAACACCTTTACAATCCCTGTAGGGGCTGATTAACATTTAAGAAAAGAAAGTAGAACTTCAAATTTATAGCTGAATTGATGATAACACAAGATTTTGTATTTAAAACTTCAACGGTAACAAACAGACTATAAGCACTATTGGCTAAACAATATTTTTGTAAGCAATTTACACTTTATATTGCAGAACAGAACTTTTCCTTTTATCTTCAAAATAACAGAAAAATAATTTACTGTTATATTTTACAACGTCCTTTTAGGAGACTTTCAATTCACCCAGAACCAGTCAAAAGTGAAGAAACCTGACAACATCTAGCCTGCAGAACTATCCTTCACAGTGAGGGGTTTTCAATGAGGTCCTACTACTAGCACAAGCTAGATGAATCTTCCAGTCTCATTTCAAATCCTCACAAATTTGGTCTTTTCAATCCAAGCGTGGGCTCCCATCTGCATTCCAGTGTAGTGAACTATAGAGACTTGGGCCTTCTAGCTGTTCGCTCTCTCTCTCTCTCTGTCTCCCCTGGATACTGGCATGTTGCCTATATCTGTGAGTTTTTCAAAGTGATCTTAAAAACCCTCCTCCTGACAAAGCCCATCTCCATGGCAACGTGAATCACATGGGCCTTGTATCCATGTAAAAATGATAATTGGGTATTGTTGAGTCCCCCAACTCGCTTCCATCTTGGGAGTAAATTAACAGTTTATAACTTTATATTCTCAACACCTTTCTGAGATTTTGGAGATTTACGCAGTCAAACCACTGTAAATACAGATGCTGCTGCCATTGTCTCAGTGTGAACACCTCACAACTTTTTACCAACAAGCAACCCACGCCTCCATTTAATCTTACACAGCCACATCACCCAGGTCTGTTGTCAGGTGGACTTCAGAACAGGTCTCCTTCATTTTAGCCTGAAGAAAAGGCACGGTCCTGAAACATAACAATCTTATAAATTTCATATTTACAACATCTGGCGGCAGGCAACCATTTACAGTTCTCATTAAAGGGTTTCTTAGCTTTATTTTATTCATTCGTAGGGCATGGGTGTCGCTGGCTGGCCAGCATTTATTGCCCATCCCTAGTTGCCCTTGGAGGGCAGCTGTGGCAGTGGAGTCACATGTAGGCCAGACCAAGTAAAGACAGCAGACTTCCTTCCCTGAAGGCCATTAGCGATGGGTTTTTCTGACAATTGGCAATGGTTTCATTGTTACCAGTTGATCCTTAATTCCAATTTTTTACTGGATTCAAATTCCCCCAGCTGCTTTGGCAGGATTCGAACCCGAGTCCTCAGAGCATTAGCTGAGTTTCTAGATTAATAGTTTAGTGATAATGCCACTAGGCCATTGCCTCCCACATGCAGTTACAGTTAAAGAAAGCTGAATGTAGGTTTGGCTCATGTTTTTAGTGAGGGTTAAAAATTGGGTTAGAGCTTCAGAGGTTTCCACATTTAATATTCTTGATGAGCTGTCTGTCGGGAGATACAATTTGCTCTGGCCATCTTGCTGGCCACCTTCCAACGAGAACCCCAGCACCCAAATGGGTCGGGTCCTCCACCACTTGCTCTGGGTGGGGTGTTGCACAAGCACCAGTCCCCATACCTCCCTGACTCGCATCTGGAGTGAAAATTGCTCCTCTGCGTGCAGCACGTTCATCATGGTCTTGGCTGAATGTTTCATGTTTATTTTATTAGTGTCACAATTACATTAACATTGAAATGAAGTTACTATGAAAATCCCCGAGTCGCCACACTCCGGCGCCTGTTTGGGCACACTGAGGGAGAATTTAGCACAGCCAATGCACCAACCAGCGCGTCTTTTGGACAGTGTGAGGAAATTGGAGCACCCGGAGGAAACCCACGCTGATACCAGCCTCCTATTGCATGGGGGAACTTTGCAACTGTAGATTTTGGGCATCTTTAGAAGGAATTGGGGCTGTTTTCAGAAACAGCCGAGCATAACCACCTCCCCATGTTACCTCCTCTTATGCCTATTCTGTCCAAAGTCTGTTCCATCCATTGTAACTCCTTGTAATTTTCAATCTGCTTTTATTTGGGGTGGCACGGTGGTTAGTACTGTTGCCTCACAGTGCCAGGGACCTGGGTTCAATTACTGGCTTGGGTCATTGTCTTTTTGATTTGATTTACTATTGTCACATGGATTATTATAGTGAAAAGTATTGGTTTGTGCGCACTATGCAGACAAAGCATACCATTCATAGAGAAGGAAAGGAGAGAATGCAGAATGTAGTGGTACAGTCATAGCTCAGCCAGACAGAAAGATTAACTTAATGTGAGGTAGGTCCATTCAAAAGTCTGACAGCAGCAGGGAAGAAGGTGTTCTTGAGTCGGTTGGTACTGGCCCTCAGACTTTTGTACCTTTCTCCTGATGGGAGAAGATGGAAGAGAATATCTCTGGGGTGCGTGGGGTCCTTGATTATGCTGGCTGCTTTTCCGAGGCAGCTGGAAGTGTCAGCGGAGTCAATGGATAGGAGGCTGGTGTCAGCGTGGGTTTCCTCCGGGTGCTCCAATTTCCTCCCACTGTCCAAAAGATGTGCTGGTTGGTGCATTGGCCGTGCTAAATTCTCCCTCAGTGTACCCGAACAAGCGCCGGAGTGTGGCGACTCGGGGATTTTCATAGTAACTTCATTTCAATGTTAATGTAATTGTGACACTAATAAAACAAACATTAAACATTATTTTCATATTCTTTGGGAAATTTGTGAAGCAGTAACAAAATCAGAATAACCTATCCAACTGACAGCACATTTTACTGGAAGTACCAGTCTCAAACTGGCATCTACAGCATCAGATGTTCAACCAACTGGGGGCATCTTCTGCTGCCAACTCTTGTTTCACTCTCCACCCAGCAACAACAAGGCAGCTCCGCGCATGGGCTCAAACATTAGAGAGAGAACGGACTCCCTCATGCTTTTTGCAAAAGATTCAACGTGCAGTATGGAAGGTTTCTGGACAAGCTGGTGGAGTGTCCAAACTTAGCGTCGCACCAGATTGGAGCTATACTGTAACTGGCGTGAAGGCTGGGTAGTGGGGTGGGCTCACACTGCTTGGATTTAGTGCACTCACAAGTCAGATTTGTGGCTTGTAGGTTTACAGATTTGTGACAAAGCAACTACATTGTCAAATGTATTATTCATGCAATATCACAGCAAGACCTGCAGAATATTATTTTCTTCAAAAACAGATGAAGTATGAAGCTCTAATATAGTGTTGTGAGGCAGTTCTATAGGTCAAAACTAGTCATTTAGCTACAGTGATAGACTTGCTTGAATTTCTGATTAGAAATATTGTGACTACCTTTCTACCTTATTCCCCTTTAAACTTGACCAATTTACTCCTTTTTGGAAAATAGTACGAGTCCTCGATGTTTGTTAAGTCCTTTATTAGTTGCTTGGAGTTTGGGAAAACAAGAAGCAATCGCACTGACACACAGGAGTGGGATTTTCCAGCCTCAAGACCAGAAAATCCTACCCAAGGTTGACGGATCTTTGCATTGTCCATGTCCTGTCGGCTACGATTCCCATGGGCGGGCGGGATGGGGGAGAATTCCACCCTCAAACTATGAGAAGGTTTGTCAGGGTAGACGCTTGAGGGGTTGGTTCCACCCCGCCACCATCTGGCTGGAGTGTTGGAGTGTCTAGAACAAGGCGGTCACAATCTCAGGATAAGGGGTCCATGTCCTTTAGGATTGGGAAGAGGAGAATCTCTTCACTCAGAGAGTTGTGAATTTTTGGAATTCTCAGGGAGCAGTAAATGTTCAATCCTAGCATGTATTCAAGCCTAACATCGAGAGGTTCCTGGGCACTCCCAAGTTGTAGGAAGTTGGGACAAGGAGAGACATTATTGAAGGTCAGATTCAAGATGGCACCAGAGTTTGGCAACTTCTTGCTTGCTGTCTCCAGCAAACCTTCTATCTTTTACTCTTGTTCTATTCTTTTATGTCTGTACTTTCTTATAAAACACTGCATTCTGCACCCTCTCCTTTCCTTCTCCCCTATGTACTCTATGGCATGCTTTGTATAGCGCGCAAGAAACAATTCTTTTCACTGTTACCAATACATTTGACAGTAATAAATCAAATCAAAAGGTGTGGTTAAAGATCAACAATGATCTTATTGGGCAGCACAGTGGCACAGTGGTTAGCACTGCTGCCTCTCAGTGCAAGGGACTTGAGTTCAATTCCAGGCTTGGGTCACTGTCTCTGCGGAGTTTGCACATTCTCCTCGTGCCTGGGTGGGTTTCCTCCGGATGCTCCAGTTTCCTCCCACAGTCCAAAGATGTGCGGGTTAGGTTGATTGGCCATGCTACATTGCACCTTAGTGTCAGGGGAACTAGCTGGGGTAAATGCATGGGAATATGGGAATAGGATCTGGGTGGCATCGTGGTCAGGGCAGACTCAACGGGCCACATGGTCTCCTTCTGTGCTGTAGGATTCTATGATTAAACTGGATGATGGTTCTTGTTACTGTCGTGTTAATTTATTTCAGAAAACCAGGGAGTGCAGAGGATCACAGATTGTGATTACATAACCAGGTAACAGGACAACCCACAAGTGATATGGAACCAATTGCAGCCTGGAGTAAGGTTGAATTCCTTAAATGGCTGTGTAAAGTCAAAGTGGGATTCTCTACCTCACCCAATGGCTGTGCAGATATCTCCCCACCTGGCATCTCACCAAACATGCTATGGCTGCTTAGAACATGTGAAACATTTTATTCTTAAATAGCTAAGACTAAAAATTGGCAGTGGGGACGGGATTGGCAGAGTGGACAGACCAGCAAATCACTTCCCAACCACCTAGTAGCCCTGAGCCAAACCCTGGAAGGTGAGTGCGATAGATTGGGGTGAGGTTGTCTGGAGCAATAACTGGGGAGCAGTCAATATACAATACAATCAGGCAAGAATTCCTGCATTGCTCTGGTTCCAACGTTTAAAGTTTTATTCATTGAAGTTAAAGTTTATTTATTTAGTCACCAGTAAGGCTTACATTAACACTGCAATGAAGTTACAGTGAAATCCCCCTAGTCGCCACACTTCGGCACCTGTTTGGATCGATGCACCTAACCAGCACATCTTTCAGACTGTGTATAGAAACCGGAGCACCCGGAGGAAACCCACACAGACACAGGGACAATGTGCAAACTCCGTACAGACAATGACCCAAGCTGGGAATCGAATCCAGGTTCCTGGCACTGTGAGGCAGCAGTGCTAACCACTGTGCCACCCACAGTTTAGTTTGTTTATTTATTATTGTCAAAAGTAGGCTTGCATTAACACGGCAATGAAGTTACAGTGAAAATCCCCTAATCGCCACACGCCGGTACACTGAGGGAGAATTTAGTATGGCCAATCCACCAAACCAGCACGTCTTTTGGACAGTGGGAGGAAACCGGAGCCCCCCGGAGGAAACCCATGCAGACACGGGGAGAATGTGCAGCCTCCACACAGACAGTGAGCGAAGCTGGGAATCGAACCTGGGTCTCTGGTGCTGTGAGGCAGCAGTGCTAATGTAGTGACTATATTGTCTCTTTTTCAAAAACAACTTACCTTGTTTAGTGGTTGTTTAGCCATCACTGAGGATTTCTCAGTGGAACCAGCTCAGGTCCTTTGAGTATTAACAAATAAGATCAAAACTGTCATTAGTCTGCCCACTTTCACACAGTAGGACCCAAGGGCCTGTTTCAACCAGCTGCCGGGTACGAGAAACATTGGCCAACACAATATTGGGTCCAACTTTTATAGATGCATCATAGAAAGCATTCTTTCTGGTTGTATCACAGCATGGTATGGCTCCTGCTCACTGAACGTCACTGGATGAGTAATCCAGAGCACCCCGGTTAATGCTCTGGGGACTTGGGTTCAAATCTCACCACAACAGCTGGTGGAATTTAAAATTCAACTAATAAAATCTGGAATCGAGAACTCCTTTCAGTAATAATGATCATGAAACTATGACTGGTGGCTTTAAAGACCCATCTGGTTCCCTCATGTCCTATAGGGAAGGAAATCTTCTGTCCTTACCTGGTCTGGCCTATAGGTGATTCCAGACCAACAGCAACGTGGCTGACTCTCAGCTGCCCTCAGAAACAGCCTGGCAAGCCACTCAGTTCAAGGGCAATGAGGGATGGGCAATGAATGCTGGCTGTGTCGGTGACATCAACGTGCCATAAGGGGATAAATTAAAAGAAAATCTAGCTTGCTGCCTCAGCTTTGTGAGTTGGTCTGACGGCCTCAGAAGACAGTGACATAACTCTAATGTGAAACCCTTAAGATGAACCCAATGACTGTATTGCGCTGGTACAAAGGAACAGGAATAGGCCATTCAGCCCCGCGAACCCACTCTGCCATTCAATGACTGATCTGTGGCCTCACTCCATGTACCTGCCCTAGGCCCATATCCCTGATTCCCCGACTCAATAAAATAGTGTCTGTCTCAGACTTAAATCTAATAATCGAATCAGAATGGAAATCTGTCATGGAAGCTATTGAACTATGTCTTGGTGAAGTTGGGGACCAGTGCAGTGTGTTCTGTTAACTAGACTTTCCCCTCCACCCTTCAACCTGAGTATAACCTGATTGGTTGGAAGAATGAGTTGCTATGGCAAGGGGAGAGGAATGGGTGAGCTGGGATTTCAGCGAAAGGCGAGGCTAACAATGTATCTTCCTTAATGAGATATAAGGATTGAGAAGGAGGGAGACTTACAGTCAAATCAGGTACAGCATCAAAAGAGAATGAAAATGAGAAAGAAAGATTTAAGTTTAAGTTTACTTAATAGTGCCACAAGTAAGCTTGCATTAACACTGCAATGAAGTTATTGTGAAAAACCCCTAGCTGTCGCACTCTGGCACCTGTTCGGGTACACTGAGGGAGAATTTAGCACGGCCAATTCACCCTAACCCGCACATCTTTCGGACTGTGGGAGGAAAGCGGAACGCCAGGGGAAAACCCACATACACACGGGGAGAACATACAGACACAGTGACCCAAGCTGGGAGTTGAACCCGGGTCCCTGGCGCTGTGAGGCAGCAGTGCTAACCGTTGCACCATCAATGTAATCTGCCATTTTAGTTCTATTATACAGTGCCTTCCACAATTGTTGAAGAATAAGGGCATCAGGCACATGGGAACGCCATCACTTGGCGCTGTGAGGCGGCAGTGCTAACTGTCGTGCCGCCCTTGAATTAAGGGAAAAAAAAAGATAGGATGGCACGGCGGCACAGTGGCTCACGGTGTTGCCTCACCGCACATTGTGAGGCAGCAGTGCCACCGTGCCACCCTAGCTCTGCAGATTTGCCATTTACAGAATATTTCCTAATCCTCTGAAATTGCTGGCGGGTTTGTGCATTAAGCATGACGCGCATCGTGGAAACACAATTCTACTTGCAACAAAATCCACCTCATTCTGTCAGCTGCCTTGTCAGAATTAAGCATTGAAAAGGGGAATACAGGCGCTAATAAAACAGGATCAAATTTCCAGTCAGATTGGCGAAACATCTCCCCAAGGAAATTTTGATTCAAGGGCATTTTATCTCATGGTTATTGCAGCATGTTGGATCGACAAGGAACGTGATTTCTGGATTCTCAAAAGATCTACCAAGCGCACATTTGTTTGATTTTATTACAACTCTTCACTTGTTATTTGGCAATTTATTGTCTTCACGTTTTAAAACTTCTTTCACCCAATAACAGCAATTAAACTATTACTGGGAGAAATAAAGGTTTAATTTTTTTTTCTCTTTTAAACTACCTCAGGGGGAATAATCTAATTGGGTTTAGAATCATTCTGTCCCCTCTCTCTGTCGCTAGAGAGTTCTTCTTTAAATCAAAGTTTCAAGAACGGGGAAAGTTACACTCGTAAAAGATTTTTAAAATTGTCTTCCTTTTGATTGGATTTCCATCCATGTTACTTCATTTTCTGCCACAGCTTTTTGGGCGTTTGATGATAGTCACCGTGGTGACCCACTTCTCCAATCATAACTGGAGTCTCTCTTCAAGTCCCACAAGTCTCCTTTCCATCAAGACTGGTCCATCAACACTTATCGTGTTTCCACGCTGTTCAACCTGCCACTACTGGTACACACTGTGTGTTTGGTAACGTGGCCCCTTTAAGGGGAGGGGGCCTTCAGGGTCACATGATCAGGGCTGGACCCTGTGGAGACGCAGCGTGGGAAAGCCAGCCAATCAGGGGCACGAGCATCCTGGGTGGGGGTGGGACCTGAGTTGGAGTCAGGGAGGAGAAGAGAGTACAAAGACAGGGAATGCTGGAAAATCTCAGCAGGTCTGACAGCATCAGTGAGGAGAGAATAGAGCCAGCGTTTCGAGTCTGGGTGACCCTTCATCAGAGCATCACAGATGCTGTCAGACCTGCTGGATTTTTCCAGCATTTTCTATATTTGTTTCAAATTCCAGCATTTGCAGTATTTTGCTTTTATATATATAAAGAGGATAGATATCAATTGCAGAGCCTTGGTTGAATATATATATAAATATTGCTTTTTTTAAGAAGTTTATTTATTAGTGTCACAAATAGGGTTACATTAACACTGCAATAAAGTTACTGTGAAAATCGTCCCATCATCTCACTCCAGCACCTGTTCGGGTACACTGAGGGAGAATTTAACACGGCCAATGCACCCTAACCAGCACATCTTCTCAGGCTGTGGGAGGAAACCGGAGCAGACTCACGCAGATACGGAGAGAATGTGCTGACTCTGCACAGACAGTGACCCAAGCTGGGAATTGAACCAGGGTTCCTGGCACTGTGAGGCAGCAGTGCTAACCACTGTGCCATCGTGTCGCCCCACTGTGCCAGGGGGATCATTACAGAGTTTACAACTCAGGCAGCTGAAGACACAGCCAGCAACTGTGGAGCAGTTAAAATTGGGGATGAGCTGGAGGTCAGACTTGGAGAAGCCTGGGATTGCAGAGGATCTTCGAGCTGGAGGAGGCAACAGAGAGGGCAGTGCGGAGGGAGGGGGTTGGTGGGGAGGGGGGAGTGGGTGGGGGTTGGGTGGGGGAGGGGGGAGTGAGTACGGGTAGGGTGGGGGTGGGGGGAATGGATGGGGGTGTGGGGGGGAGTGGGTGGGGGTTGCGTAGAGGGGGTTGGTGGGGGAGGGGGAGTGGGTGGGGGCTGGGTGGGGGCGGAGGGAATGGATGGGGGAGGGGGGAGTGGGTGGGGGTTGGGTATAGGGGGTTGTGGGTTTGGAAGGTGCTATCTAAGGGTCTTTGGTGAATTGCTGCAGTGCAACTTATAGAGAGTACACACTGCTGCTACTGAGAATCGGTGGTGGAAGGGGTGGATGTTTGTATGTGTGCTACCAATCAAGTGGGCTGCTTTATCCGGGGTGGTGTTGAGCTTCTTGAGTGTTATGGAGCTGCACTTATCCAGGCAAATGGGGCATAGAAAGTGGGAGATATTTATTCTGCAAGGGGAGGGAATGAAAGATGAGTAATAATCATAGAAACCAGGGGAAAAGACTGCTAATAGCTGTGCTCAGAGAGAGTAAAGGGTGTGAATGGCCAAACTGCAGAGAAGCTGTAAGCTCTGACAGATGAAGATATTGGGGGGGTGGGGTGGGGGGGGGTGGAATGGGACAGAGGTAGAATGTAGAAAAGGGGAAGCGTGGGTGGAAAAGGTAAGGAAAGGGGGATGAAGTAGGGAGAAAGAGTGGGCGGGGAAAAAAAATGAAGAAAGACAATAAAGAAATAGAAGGTAGACAACTGTAAAAATTAAATAAAATAGAATGAAAACAAACTGGGCCCCCTCCAACTCGATGATCCTCTGCAATTTCTGATTCCTCCAAGTCTGATTATTAGCGCATCCCCAATTTTCACTTCTCCATAGTTGCTAGCTGTGTCTTTTCTCTCCTTACAGGTGTTGCCAGACCTGCTGAGATTTTCCAGTATTTTCTCTTTTGGTTTCAGATTCCAGCATTTGCAATAATTTGCTTTTATCCTGGCAAGTAGGGAGTGTTCCATCACACTCCTGACTTGTGCTTTGTGGATGAAGGTGAGGCTTTGGAGAGTCAGGAGGTGAGTTACTCGCTGCAGTATGCAGCTGTCAGATGGTCAACAGGACCACAGCGAGGGAAACATGCTGTGTTTCTCCCAACCTGCTCTACACATCGCCCCTGTCCCAGGGCAATGAGGGTGACACTTTACCGCTTTCTGGAGTGGTGCTCAGTTCTGACAAAAGGCCACCTTCTCAGGGCTATCGGAAATGGGCAATAAACATTGGCATGACCAGCAATGTCCACATCTCAAAAATGACCTTTAATAGACCAAGCGTGGAAGCAACAGCATCCGTATCACAGACTAATAGGAATGGTTTGAAACCTCCAGCTATCTTCTGCTGATGGGGAGAAGGGAATGCTCTCTGTAGAATATGTGTGGTTGCTAGCTCTGAACTAGGGGCTAAGTCTGGTTTGACTTCCAGTGCCTCTCTTTCTTGGAAGTGTTACAAATTTCATTGCCACCCCTGCAGTTCTGCTCAGTATTAAATAATTGCTAGGTTACAAAATTATAGTATCACGCCATTGAATTAAAACATTAAGCTAATCTACAAGTAACTACTGTATGTAATGAATGCAGCTGGTGTGAATTTTATTACCGTTTATAAATGCAAAACGGTATTTTATCATTTTACACATGCCGTGAGGATCATATTCCAGCTGTGTAACTTCAATTCTGTTGCGGGGGAGAAGGGGTTTGAAGTTCATTGTGATAATGGTCACAACAGTCTTAAGATAAGGTGTTCTTAAGGAGCTGGAGTAGGCTGTTTGGCCCTGGAAGCCTGCTCTGCCATTCAATAAGATCACAACTGATCTGATTGTGGCTATCAAGAGATAGTCATTGACTTTAGTGGTGGCACAGTGGTTAGCACTGCTGTCTCACAACACAGTAAGAAGTCTCACAACACCAGTTTAAAGTCCGACAGGTTTATTTGGTAGTACAAGCTTTCGGAGCGCTGCCCCTTCATCAGGCGAGTGGGAGTTCTGTTCACAAACAGGGCGTATAAAGACTCCCACTCGCCTGATGAAGGGGCAGCACTCTGAAAGCTTGTGCTACCAAATAAACCTGTTGGACTTTAACCTGGTGCTTTGAGACTTCTTACTGTGCTTACCCCAGTCCAATGCCGGCATCTCCACATCGTGGCCTCATAGCACCAGGGACCCAGGTTCAATTCCCAGCCTGGGTCATTCTCTGCGTGGAGTCAACGCGTTCTCCCCCGTGTCTGCGTGGGTTTCCTCCGGGTGCTCTGGTTTCCTCCCATGGTCCAAAGATGTGCGGGTTAGGTTAATGGGCCGTGCTAAATTTACCCTAGTTTCGGGGGGGTGGGGGGATTGGCAGGGTAAATATGCGGGGTTATGGGAATAGGGTGGGATTGTTGTCGGTGCAGGCTTGATGGGCCGAATGGCCTCCTTCTGTACTGAAGGGATTCTATGATTCAGGAAACATAGTGGAGAACATGCCCCTGGCTACATCAATGGGAATGAAGTGGAAATGGTCGAGAGCTTCAAGTTCCTAGGTGACCTGACACCTGTCCTGGTACCCCCATGCCAACGGGATGGTTAAGAAAGCCCACCAACACCTCTACTTTCTCAGGAAGCTAAGGAAATTTGGCATGTCCACTACGACTCTCACCGATTTTTAGATGCACCATAGTAAATGGTTGTATCACAACTTGGAATGGCTCCTGAATGACCAAGACCTCAAGAAGCTACAAAAGGTTGTGAATGAAGCCCAATCCATCACACAAACCAGCATCCTACCCATTGATTCTGTCAACTCTTCCTGCTGCCTAAGGAAAGCAGCCAGCATAATCAAGGACTCCACCATCTTCCAGCGGGAAATAGATACAAAAGTCTGAGATCACGTACCAACTGATTGAAGAACAGCTTCTTCCCTGCTGCCATCAGACTTTTGAATGGACCTACCCCACATTAAGTTGATTTTTCCCTACACCCTAGCTATGACTGTAACACTACATTCTGGACTCCCTCCTTTCCTTCTCCCCATGTATTCTATGAACGGCATGTTTTGTCTGGTCTGAACCATTTGTAGTTTCTTGTGGTCTTGGACAGAGCAGGAGCCATGCCAAGCTGCGATACAGCCAGAAAGGATGTTTCTATGGTGCATCTGTAGAAATTGGTGAGTGGACATGCCAGATTTGCTTAGCCTCCTAAGTAAGTGGAGGCTTTCTTAACTATATCATGGGGGAACCAGGACAGGTAATGGGACGCTTAGGAACTTGAAGCTCTCGACCATTTCAAGAAACAATACTTTTCACTGCATCCCAATACACGTGGCAATAATAAGTCAAATCAAATTGTCAAAAAGGCCATTGGCCCCTTTTAATAGATCGCCGGGTGGCAAATACCTGTTGCAGGACCCAGTCCAGAAACTTGTTCAGCCTGAACTCAGGTGTGTTTGTGCATAAACTGTCCAGAACAGGGTGAGAGGATTTTAAAATCATGGAGAGTTTAGAGAAAGTCAATAAAAAGATACCTCCAAGTATCAATAACTAGAGGAAATTGATCTCAAGCGTGCGGCAAAAGGAACAGGCGCCACATGAGGAAATCCTTTATATACAGAACAGGATTTGGATTTGGAATTCACTGCCCGGTATGGGCACAGTGGTTAGCACTGCTGCCTCACAGCGCCAGGGACCTGGGTTCAATTCCAGCCTTGGGTGACTGCCTGTGTGGAATTTGCACATTCTCTCCGTGTCTGCACAGGGGGTGCTCTGGTTTCATCCCACACGCCAAAGATGTGCAGGTTAGGTAGATTGGCCATGTTAAATTCCCCCTTAGTGTCAGAGGGATGTAATGACTTCAGTCAGGCCATTGAGATTGGCCTATTGGAATATGAACTCCCTGATTAAGGGTCCAATTGATGGACCAATCAGGGAATCTTTGCCTTGTACTTAACCGGGAGTGTCAGTTCCTCTGGCATCCCTGGAGGTAGACTGCTGACTGCGAGCACTCTGTGTACTGCTGCTGGAATTGTAAATAAAGGGATTTTGGCAAAGGGACCTCTGCCCCTCCAAGCCTATTACAGGGGTTAGCAGGTTAAAAACATAGGGCCTGAGTGAGATTGTTGTCGGTGCAAGTTCAATGGGCTGAATGGCCTCTTCTGCACCGTGGGGATTCTATGATTCTGTGATAAGCATGATGGATACCAAGTGGCTTCCAGAAGGGAATATGATAAGAGGGAATTTTCCTAAAAGTGGGTGCTGCAGGGGAGATGAGGACTGGCTGGATTACCCTACGAAATAGCTGGCACAGACTTGACGGGCAGAACAGCCTCGTGCCACGCCGCACTATTTTACCATCGCCTGATTAACGTAATGTAGCAGCAGAGGCAGGGCTGGGGTTAAAAGCAATCTCAGTCAGTCTTGAAGCAAGGCAGCTGTGCTCAAGCTGATAACAGATAACTGAGACACTCCGCACTGATTTCCTGCCAGAGCTTATTAGAGCGAGATCCTTTCATTAAAATTAATATAATTTGGGCTCTGAGAATGAAGCAGCGTGGTTTATGAAGATCAGTCAATTGAATTAAAGTTTTAAATTCGCTGCCGGCTACTCGTTATGGTTTTATTTCATGCACGTAGGATTTTTGGTTTGCCCAGCCAACAGACGAAACATTCTGACTAAACACAGGAGGTGTAGCATATCAGAGAAAGGAGATAAATCTGACAATTATATATGTGCCACAGCGTGTGTTTTAACACTCACAAAGACTGGATAGGTAAACAGGTTGTTTTTCTCAAAGCTACGCTGGCTGCTACCGATATTATGCACTCTTTTTTGCACAATATAAATCTATGACTCAGAAATGTCTTAGTATGATTTTAAAAAACTTTTGCAGCACCAAGGTTTTATTTGACAGCTGGCCCTCAAAGCAAAATCTTCACGTTTAACAGTCACTCAGTAAAACTCGGTGAGGACATGTCGACGAATCTGGGTTTGCTGGTATTATTCGGATTAAGGACGTTGCTACTACTCCAGTCCCCCAGGTAAAGAGCAAAGAACGCAGAAGAGTACAGCACAGGAAGTGGCCCTTCGGCCCTCCAAGCCCCCGCTGATCATGATGCCCGAACTAAACAAAAGCAAACCTTCTCAGTCCCAATCCCTCTATGCCCTCCCTATTCATGAACCTATCAAGATATCCATCCTGGTCTGGCCTACATGTGACTCCAGAGCCACAGCAATGCGGTTGACTCTCAACTGCCTTGGGGCAACTAGGGATGGGCAATAAATGTTGGCCAGCCAGCGATTATACAGATGCCTCTTAAATGTTGCGAATGTGCCTGCTTCCACCACGTCCTCTGGCAGCGCGTTCCCGGCACCCTCTATTCTCCGCGTGAAAAAATTCCCCCGCACCTCTCTCTTAAACTTTCCCCTTCTCACCTTGAACCTGTGCCCCCTTGTAATTGACACTTCCACCCTGGGGATAAACCCCGGGCTTTTTTTTATTCATTGGTGGGAAATGGGCGCTGCTGGTAGGCCAGCATTTATTGCCTAGTTGTCCTTGGAGGGCAGTTGAGAGTCAGCCACATCGCTGTGGCTCTGGAGTCACATGTAGGCCTGGCCAGGTAAGGATGGCAGATTTCCTTCCCTAAAGGGACATTAGTGAACCAGACGGGTTGTCAGGGTCAAGAGTAGATTCTTTATTCCAGATTTTTTTTATTGAGTTCAAATTCCACCATCTGCTGTGGTGGGATTCGAACCGGGGTCCCCAGAACATTAGTCAAATTTCTGGATTAATAGTTTAGCAATAATACCACTAGACCATTGCCTCCCCTTTAACACTTATGCCCTTGGAAAAAGCCTCTGACCATCCACCTTGTCTATGCTTCTCATAATTTTGTAGACCTCCATCAGGTCTCCCCTCAGCCTCCATCTTTCCAGTGAAAACGATCCAAGTTTATTCAACCTCTCCTTATAGCCAACACCCTCGAGACCAGGCAAACATCCTGCTGAACCTTCCTTGCACTCTCCCCAAAGGTAGGCTAATCTTTTCTACTGCCAGGTTAAGCCTAGACTTGACAGAGCAGGTATTTGCTGAACACTTTGAATGTCTGATGTCGGTCAAAGTGAGAATTAGCCGTAACTTTGGGCGTTTGGCAGGTTGTTGGTCAGAAGCAAAATACTGCAGATGCCAGAAATTGGAAGTGAAAATGGAACGTGCTGGGAATAGCCAGCAGGGCCGGCAGCATCTGTGGAGAGACAAATTAATGTTTGTGACCATTAATCAGAGCAGTCGCCATTCAGAGTGGGCCTCACTGCCGCATCAGTAAAATGGGATGTCGCCCATCGCTTAACTTTGACAATAAATAGTTATATTTTGTCACCTTCTCCAATGGAAAACACAGGAGAAGAAAAGGGTTTTGTCTCTGTGCTGAAACGTGTCGCTTCAATCTGTCCCCCTTTTTGTTTCTCATAGAGCTGCCTGGTGCTGTCATTCCCGGGATCTCAGTTTCCAACTCCAGCGCTGATCCATCATGGCCGACGATGCAGATATGCGCAATGAGCTGGAAAATATGCAGCAGCGCGCTGACCAGGTGGCTGATGAGGTGAGTCAAACAGTACAAGAGCACTCAGCCCTATCGCCATGTAATAGGGTTTGTCTTATTATCGTCACAAGTAGGCTTACATTAACACCGCAATGAAGTTACTGTGAAAATCGCCCCGTCGCCACACTCCGGCGCCTGTTCGGGTACACGGTGGGAGAATTTAGCACGGTCAATGCACCCTAACCGGCATGTTATCCGGACTGTGAGAGGGAACTGAAGGAAACACATGCCGACGGGAAGAATGTGCAGACTTTGCGCATTGACCCGAGGCCAGATTCGAACCCAGGTCCCTAGTGCTGTGAGGCAGCAGTGCTAACCACTGTGCCATCGGGCCACAGGGAAACCAATCCCCACCGATTGGTTTCCCTGCGGTGGTGATATTTCAGTATTACCATAACGCCAAAAATAAGCAGTGGTGGAAGACACTGGAGGAGCAGCAGCACACGTCTGAACAGAGGATTCATCTCCATTCTCTGCGGCTCCAGCCCAGTTACATTAATGATTACGCCCTCTGGCCCTCACACCACCTTACTGTCCCACCCACCCTCAATTCCCTCTCATATCATAGTTTCTTGATGACCGTTACTGACATCATTTTTTTTTATTTCCAAAATTAATCAATTATTTCAAATTAGTGGGTGGCACAGTGGTTAGCACTGCTACCTCACAATGCCAGGGACCCACATTTGATTCCCAGCTTGGGTCACTGTCCATGGGGAGTTTGCATGTTCTCCCCATGTGTGCATGGGTTTCCTTCAGTTGCTCTGGTTTCCTCCCACTGTCCAAAGATGTGTGGGTTAGGTGGATTGGCCATGCTAAATTGCTCTGCAGAGTCAGGGGGATTAGTTTGGGTAAATGCCTGGGATTATGGGGATAGGAGCTGGGTGGGGTTGTGATTGGTGCAGACTCGATGGGCCAAATGGCCTCCTTCTGCACTGTAGGGATTCTATAAAATTCCCTAACTAATGTTGTGGGATTTGAATTCCCAAGATCCTAGTCCAGTAAAACAACTTTTATGCTACCATATCCTCAAAGGCTTGGAAATGTAGTGGAGTTCAATAATAACTTTCGGATGGGACTGGGATAAAGTACTTGGAGGAAGAAATTTGGGAACGGGATGGAGGAATGGGACTAATTGGAATGCCCATTCAACAGATTAGCGTAGACTCAATAGGCCAAATGGCCATCTCTATTCTCTATGATTGACAATCATTCTAATCTATGATTCTTTATGTGCTTTAAGAAAAATGGTTAAGCTGTTTAATTTTTGCTTCTGATTTACTATCATGCATCTTCTATCTTTCTTTCCATTTATAGTCTCTGGAAAGCACCCGTCGCATGCTCCAACTGGTTGAAGAGGTAAGGATTTAATGTTTAGATGTCAACTATATTCTTGTGTTTTCCATAAAGCATTGAAATGATTTTTGTTGTTTCGTAGGTTGATTTTAAAATAATCCTCATTCTCCTTGATTGAATGCCATTACAAATCATTTTTATACGTACATACAAATTAGGAGCAAGAGCAGCCCATTCGACCCCTCGAGCCTTCTCCGACATTCAATAAGGTCATGGCTGATCTGATTGTGGCCTCAACTCCAGATTCCGCTCTGATAATCTCTGAGTCCCATGTTAGCCAAAAATCTATATAAAAACAGTTTGATATGGCTCTTGCTCTATCCAAAATGGCAGGAAACTACAAAGGGTCGTGAACAAAGCCCAGTCCATCACTCAAACCAGCCTCCTATCCATTGACTCTGATTACACTTCCTGCTACCTTGGGAAAGCAGCCAGCATAATCAAGGATCACACGCACCCCGGACATTCTCTCTTCCACCTTCTTCCACCAGGAAAGAGATACAAAAGTCTGAGGTCATGTACCAACCAATTCAAGAATAGCTTCTTCCCTGCTGCCGTCAGACTTTTGAATGGACCTACCTTGCATTAAGTTGACCTTTCTCTGCACCCAAGCTTCGACTGTAACACTACATTCTGCACTCTCTCCTTTCCTTCTCTATGTACAGTATGCTTTGGCTGTAGAGTGCACAAGAAACAATACTTTTCACTATATGTGACAATAACAAATCGAATCAAATCAAATCAAACTAAAACTCTACATTGACCCTGCCCCCAATCTCCCTGGGGAAGAAAGCTCTAAAGATTCACAACCTCTGCAAAAATATTTCTCCTCATTGCCACTTCAAATGCGAGACTCCCCTGGTTTTAACCTGCGTCCTCCAGTTCTAGTCTAGTTATATCTTTGGTTTGGAGAATCGAGGCAGCAACAATCTCTTGTTAGATGCTAATCAAAAGACTGAGGCCTTTCAGCCCAAACTCTATCACCTTGCCTGTCCCAGAATCAATGAGGGTGAGGTTCCCAGGACGGAATTCTCAGTTGGCCTCGGTGGTGGAGGGGGGGTGGGATTTTACAATCCTGCCCGAGCAAGGCCATAAAATCCCGCCCCGCTTGTAAATCCCATCTTTTTGCTCACCTTACTTTAATGAACACTACTCATTTGTGGCAGATTTGAGGAACATAGGAACAGTGGTTCAGCCCTTCTAGTTTTTTTGCTGCTACCCCATCGTGGATCTCAATCCAGATGGTGAAGTATGAAACTTGATACAAATCCATTTCTGGATGGTTGGTTTATTTACAGGATGCAGCATTCCATACACCTACTTCCTCATTGCTAACACTCCGATCATACCCTCTCTTCATAATATTTTTCTCACATAACCTATTTATGACACTCTGCACATTCTTTGTATCCTCCTCACAACTTACCTTCCTACCTATTTTGGTATGATCAAAAACAACACTGACAATACGGTCAGTCCCTTCATGCAAATCATTACTGTGGATCTTCAATCGTTGAGGCTGGCACAGATCCCTGTGGTGTTAATTTGATCCCTGGCAAGGTGGAAGCCTGAAACTAGTCACTAATACTTAGAGTCAAAGGGTGGGATTTTCCAGCCACGCTCGCTCCAAGGGTGGAAAATCCTGCCCCAGGTCAGCCGACCTTTGTATGGTCCATGGCCCGTCCGCCACAATTCCCGTGGTGAGCGGGATGGGAAAATTCTGCCCAAATGCCAGAATTTTACAGCCTCGCTCATCTGAAGCGAGTAAGATCCCACCCAAGGCCATCGGGGAATGCCGTTCTGTGAGCCACATCCACCCTGATTCTGGGGCGGGTGTGGCAGTAATATTCCAGCCATAGAGTTATAGAGCAATGCAGCACAGAAACAGGACCTTTGTTCCAACAGGTCCATGCTGACCAGCTAGTCCCAATTGCTCACATTTGGCCCATATCCCTCTAATCCTTTCCCACCCATGTACTTATCCAAATGCTTTTTAAATGTTGCTATTGTACCTGCCTCAACCACTTTCTCTGGCAGCTCATTCCATACACGCACCCTCTGCGTGAAGAAGTTACCCCTCAGGTCCCTTTCACCTTGAACCTATGCCCTTTAGTTTTCAATTCCCCTTCCCTAGGGAACAGACTATGTGCATTCACCCTATCTGTGCCTCCCATGATGTTATACACCTCAATAAGATTGCTCCTCATTCTCCTACATTCTAAGGAATAAAGTGTCAATCTGGCCAACCTCTCCCTATAACTCCTCAGGCCCACAAGTCCTGGAAACATCACTTTTCATGACAATAGGTTTATTTGCAGGATGCACCATTGCATCTTCCTAATCATTAACCCAATGTCTCAACAATCTCTCTTTATACTCTTTTTAAAAGAAGTGGTCAATAAAATAAACAATTAAAGAGGAGTGAAGCCCCTCCATTCCACCCTCCCACCCCCCCCCATTCCCCACCCCGAGGGCACTGTGACAAAAAGTCAAAACTCTTTATAAGTGTTCCAAATGCTTAATAAAACAATGCCCTTGTCCTGTGTCTCTTACTAATATAATTAACATTGCATTTACATGTCAGATCCTGGCTGATCTATATCTTAACTCCATCCAACTCCCTTGGCTCCATACCATCTTTACTCTCTACTAACAAGAAACTTATTGATCACAGGTTTAAAATTAGTACAATTTATTTGAAAAAAATCAAAATTCTCTGATTTTGTTTCTCCCTTTCTTTCACTCACAATATCTCCTGTTTTTGTGGAGTTCCCTTCATCTGGGATACTGTGGAACTGTTCAGGACCCTGGACAGCTCCTCCCCTGACATGGGTAACTTCCTTATAGGAATTCGAAACGTAAACACAGGAACATAGAAAGTATGTTCTTCGAGTCTGCACCAACCACAATCCCACTCAGAGCCTATTTCTGTAACCCCACATACTTACCCTGCTAATCCCCCTCAATCTAGGGTCAATTTAGCACGGCCAATCAACCTGAGCCACACATCTTTGGACTGTGGGAGGAAACCGGAGCACCCGGAGGAAACCCACGCAGACTCCACACAGGCAGTGACCTGTCAGCCCCTCAACTCCCCTTCACTTTGATACATCCCCGGAATCGGCCTGGTAAACCTCCTCTGCACTCCCTCCAGAACATCCTTCCTCAAATAAGGAGACTAAAACTGCACACAGTATTCCAGGTGTGTCCTTACTAAAGCCCGATATAATTGCAGCAGGACACCCCTGCACCTATACTCGAACCCTCTTGCTATGAAGGCCAACATACCATTTGTCGCTTTTTACTGCTTGCTGCGCCTGCACATTAACCTTAATGACTGGTGCACCCGGGTTTCATTGCACTTTTCCCTCTCCTAATTTTTGGCCTTTCAGGTAGAATCTTCCTTCCTGTTTTTGCTGCTGAACTGGATAACCTCACACTTCTAACTGGGAGTGAACAAATGGGATGGAATTTCTTGCTTGGCAGAGAACTATCCAGTGAGGGAGAGCACTTCTGTTAGCCATGGTTAAAAGTCAGCGTAATTGTTCAAATATTAGGGACACCATTTTCTCTCCGCTCTCCTCCCCTTCCTTGAGCTTGGCACCGTGTGGTCAAGCGGATATTTGAGCAAACACGGCAAATACGTTACACCCAGAAAAGTGTCCTGCATGAAACTTGGATAGATTGGCCCAGAATATTACCAGCTCTTTGGAGGTGGCCTGGCAGGCAGGAGGGGTGGGGAAGGACATGGGAAGGAGCCAGACATGTTCCCATTGCCAGAGGCTCAATGGGAATGCCAGTGGCTTGGTTGCCCATGACTGGAGATGGGTGACCAATGAAGGTGACCTATTGATAATGGGTGGCACGGTGGCACACTGGTTAGCGCTACTGCCTCACAGCACCAGTGACCCGAGTTCGATTCCGGCCTTGGGTCACTGTCTGTGTGGAGTTTGCACGTTCTCCCCATGTCTGCGTGGGTTTCCTCCGGGTGGTCCGGTTTCCTCCCACAGCCCAAAGATGTGCGGGCTAGGTTGATTGGCCATGCACCCTAGTGGCGGGGGGATTAGCCGGGTAACCGTGTGGAGTTATGGGAATAGATTTTGTGTGGGATTGTGGTTAGTATAGACTCAATCGGCTGAATGGCCTCCTTCTATACTGTGGGGATTCTTTGGATAACCACTTTGCCAGGAAACATTGGAATGCTCACCCCACCCTGCCCCCTATTGCATGGTGAAATCGCTGGCTTCCCAAGGAAGTGGGGGGGGAGTTGCAGGCAGCCTTTCACCCCTTCCAAAGACCCCATAGAGGGGGCCACCAAAAGTAACAGCTGCCCCACCATCCCGAGGACACTGCTGAAGGGTTTCACCCCCACAAAGTGTCAGGGCCTATCTGCCTGCCGCATCAACGTGTTATTTTGAATGCCAGGCCCTTAGAGGTCTCCTCAGTGTGGACACCCACTATCTCTTTCCCCTTGGCAATCTCAGACACTGATTGGGCAGGCAGCGCGGGGGGGCCGGCTGGCATCTTGAATGGGACAGGAAGGTCCCGGCCACAGGTTCTGAAGGGCCAGCCCCGGTAAAAACCACAGCCGTGGTTCTCTCATTGGAACTCGCAGTGAGGCGGAGAGAATTCCCGCTATTTTCCTTGCTCTGTTGCCAAGTGACCACAATAAAGAGGTAAACAGGTAATTACAGAAAGTCGAGACACTCCACAGAGCTGCTGATTCTCTTTTTGAAGGTTGAGCTAAAAATTGAGTCCGTTCCCAGGCTGACAGCACACCATGTGGGAATATTAGAACATAGAACATAGAACGCTACAGCACAAACAGGCCCTTCGGCCCACGAGTTGCGCCAATCACATCAACACCTACCAACCTACAGACCTATCTATAACCCTCAATCTCATTAAACCCCATATACTCATCCAGAAGTCTTTTAAAAGACCCCAGCGAGTTCGCCTCCACCACCACTGACGGCAGCCGATTCCATTCACTCACCACCCTCTGAGTGAAAAACTTACCCCTAACATCACTTCTGAACTTCCCTCCCTGCACCTTAAATCTGTGTCCTCTCGTAGCAACCATTTCAACCCGGGGAAATAGCCTCTGAGAGTCCACCCTATCTATTCCTCTCAACATTTTGTAAACTTCTATCAGGTCGCCTCTCAACCTTCGTCTCTCCAGGGAAAAGAGTCCCAGCTCCCTCAACCTAACTTCATAAGGCATGCCTCCCAGTCCAGGCAACATCCTTGTAAATCTCCTCTGTACCCTCTCAATAGCTTCTACATCTTTCCTATAGTGAGGCGACCAGAACTGCGCACAATACTCTAAATGAGGCCTGACAAGGGTCTTATAAAGTTGCAGCATTACCTCCCGACTCCTAAACTCAATCCCTCGATTAATGAAGGCCAGTACACCATACGCCTTCTTGACCACCTCCTCCACCTGCGAGGCCGATTTAAGAGTCCTGTGGACCCGGACCCCAAGATCCTTCTGCTCTTCAACACTGCTAAGACTCCTGCCCTTGATAGTGTACTCGTTCATCCCGTTGGTTCTGCCAAAATGGACGACTACACATTTATCCGCGTTGAAGTCCATCTGCCACTTCTCCGCCCAGTCCTGCATCCTATCTATGTCCTGCTGCAACTTTTGCCATCCTTCCAGACCATCCACAACACCACCGACCTTCGTGTCATCAGCGAACTTACTTACCCATCCCTCCACTTCCTCATCCAGGTCATTTATGAAAATTTATGAAATATTGATGGCTACCACGCAACTGAGCTTGCTAGCATCACTCAAGATGACATTAATATGAAACCATCTAATCATGAATGAAAATGAACTCTATCCCTTCGGAACTGTAATAAAGTAAAGAAGTTTATTTATTAGTCTCACAAGTAGGCTTACATTCACACTGCAATAAAGTTACTGTGAAAATCCTCTTGTCACCACACTCTGGCTGGTGCCTGTTCGGGTACACTGAGGGAGAATTTAGCATGGTCAATGCAAGGTAGCACAGTGGTTAGTACTGCTGCCTCACAGGGACCTGGGTTTGATTCCTGGCTTGGGTCACTGTCTGTGTGGATTTTGCATGTTCTCCCCATATCTGCGTGGGTTTCCTCCGGGTGCTCCGGTTTCCTCCCACAGTCCAAAAGCGTGCAGGTTCGGTGAATTGGCCATGCTAAATTCTTCCTCAGTGTACCCAAAAGACGCCGGTTTGTGGCGACAAGGGGATTTTCACAGTAACTTCATTGCAGTGTTAATGTAAGCCTACTTGTGACCAATAAATAAACCTTAAACAGCACAACTTTCGGACTGTGGGAGGAAACCGGAGCACCCGGAGGAAACCCACGCAGACACGGGGTGGGGAGAACGTGCAGACTCTGCACAGACAGTGACCCAAGGTGGGAATCGAGCCCAGGTCCCTGGCACTGTGAGGCAGCAGTGCTAACCACTGTGGCACCGTTCCGTCGCTGTCCATCTGTCCATGGTATCTTTAAAGAAAAAAAATTTGTCCATGTTTATCATTGGAAAATTAAACCTTAAATCTAGCACACTGGTTTGTTTGAGGTGGCCATTTTTAGAATAGCAGGCAGTATCAAGTAATTAAATTCATCAGTATAATAATACGCTAGCTGTTCTTATCTGAACAATCCCAGAGTATATATAGTTTGGGACAATTAATTCTCTCGCTTTATGCAAGGAGTACATATTCTTAGAATGAGGCTAACTTGTTGTTAGGGAAGAGTTTTACATGTGTCTCATACACAGTGATGTACACCTCAAGCTGACCTTACAGGGTTTAATGATCACTGCTGTCTCCAGATTTTATTCTGACGGAAGGCCAGTAGGCACAAGTCAACAGCGATACTGAATCATGTCGGTTAGGTTCATCACTCGCTCTGAGGAAACTCTGAAAATAGATCTGCCAACTGTGCCCTGCCATTGCGATAACATTCTTAAAGGACTGTGCCAGTAGCTCTGCCTCGCATTATACAGACATCTGCCAAGTCAAGCGCTAGGGAATCTATTGCCAACGGCAAGTGACAGCATCTTTACAATTGGAGGTTGGAAAAGTGCGGAGGATAAAGATCACTGACACCTTCATTAAACCGTCACAAAAGGAAAGTGTGGATAAAACTGTCCGAGAGACACGCATTCACCTCCACAATCCTAATAACACCAGGTTAAATTCCAACAGGTTTATTTGGTAGCACGAACTTTCGGAGCAGTGTTCCTTCATCAGGTGAGTCTCGTGAACTTTCAGAGCACTGCCCTGAGACATGGAGCAGGATTTTTCCTGCGGACCTCTGACCAACAACCCCCCCCCCTCCCCCCCCCCTCAGGCTTAAATGGAGGGGGGGGGAGGTAGGCGAGGGTGGCAAGCCTATACTAAAGGATCTGCAATCACATGTAGATCAGGCTAGGTAAGGACGGCAGATTTCCTTCTCTAAAGGGTGTGAATGAACCAGATAGATCTTTACAACATTCGATGATGGTTGTCACGGTCACCATTGCTGAGACTAGCGTTATATTCCAATTCCATTAAAGGAATATAAATTCCATCAGCTGACACAGCGTGATTTGAACCCGTGTCCCCAGATCATTAGCCCAAGCTTCTAAATTGCTAATTAAGTGATATTGCCACTGTCTCCTCCATTTCTCATGTTTCCGTGTTAGTTGATAACTACTTGGGGCTTGGGGAATCTGCAAAAGAGGGTCTGCTTCCTCTGTTGCTGTTTCTTTCCATGGGGGGCATGAAGGATATATGCCACACGAATGGAAAGGCAGTAATCTGCTCTTTGGTGTACTGTAGGGTTGACGTGAGTTGATATTTTACCCTGTGGTAGCTTGCATTGCGTTCAGGATTGCGGTGAGTTGGACTGGCATTGCCATTCCTGCGACAGAGGCAGATCAGATTTGGCTGATGCCACATTTCCATCATTGTTGCCCTGGTAAACTGGAGGCATGGGCTTGTCACCACTGCTCCCCCCCCCCCACCATTCTCCATTTGAGCCTGAGGGAGTGGCGGGGGGGCAGGGGTAGAGGTCAGAGTCCCACAGGAAAAATCTTGCCCCATGTCTCAGGTCAACAGAAGGTTCTGATGAGAGGTCATTAAGGTTGATCATTAACATTGAACATAGGGAGAGATTTCTCGTTTCTCACTGTGGTCACCAGCTAGGCAACTAATTCACATCATGGGCATCGCCAGCGGGCCAGCATTTTTTGCCCATCCCTAGTTGCCCTTGTTCAGAGGGCAGTTGAGAGTTAACCACATTGCAAGAGAATTTGAATGCAGGAGCAGGGGTGTCTTGCTGCAATTATATAGGACCTTGTTGAGGCCACACCTGGAATATTGTGTGCGGTTTTGTTCTCCTTATCTAAGGAAGGATACTCTTGCTATAGAGAGAATGCAGAGAAGGTTCACCAGAGGTTTACCTCTGGAATCACATGACCAGACCAGGGACAGCAGAATTTGTCCTTTGAGGACATTAATAAACCGACAATGATTTCACGGTCATCAGTAGATTCTTAATTCCAGATATTTTTTATTGAATTTAAATTTCGCCATCTGCCGTGGCAGGATTCGAACCCGCGTCCCCAGAACATTAGCTGAGTTTCTGGGTTAATAGCCTAGCGATAATACCACTAGGCCATTGCCTCCCGAATTGACACACTGCTGTAATACGGAGGGTTTTGCAGCTTCAATGCTGCCAATCAGTTCCAGGATCGAATCCATTAGGCAAGCCCAGGCTTGGGGTGATCCCTCTCCCTCATCGGTTACCTGGCTCATGTGACCTACTCTGCAGTTTGACCTTAGAAGTGGGCAAATGCCACATTCTCTCTCTGCAGATGCCCTGACCTGCTCAGTATTTCCATCATTATCAGCTCCTACCGACTCATAGAACCCCTACAGAGCAGAAGGAGGCCATTTGGGCGATTGAGTCTGCATTGACTCTCTGAGAGAGCGCTTTATCCAGGCCCTATCCCCATATATTTAGCCCACTATTTGCCCCTATACATATTGGGACACTGGAGAGGCAATTTAACATGGCCAAGCCATCGAATATGGGAGGAAACCAGCGCACCCAGACGAAACCCACGCAGACAGGGGCTAACTTGCGAGCTCCACTCAGACAGTGATCGAAGCTGGGAATCGAACCCGGGTCCCTGGAGCTGTGAAGCAGCAATGCTAAGCCCTGCGCCACCATGTGGGGATTAATGGGAGTGATAATTATCTGGCAACTGGGAATTTTGCTGAACAGTTGCTCTTTGGTCTTGTTGATACGTATGGTGGCATAGTGGTTAGCACTGCTGCCCTCATACCCTCTTTACTCAGAGGGTAGTAAGGGCGTGGAATGCCCTGCCTGCAGCAGTTGTGGACTCGCCAACTTTAAGGGCGTTCAAATGGTCAGTGGATAGGCATATGGATAAAATTGGAATCGTTTAGGTTAGAGGGTCATTAGATTGGTTCCACTGGCCGGCGCAACATGGAGGGCCGAAGGGCCTGTACTGCGCTGTAATGTTCTATGTTCTATGTCCTATAGCGCCAGGGACCCAGGTTCAATTCCTGGTTTGGGGTCACTGTCTGCTTGGAACCTGCACATTCTCCCCGTGTCTGCATGGGTTTCCTCCGGGTGCTCCGGCTTCCTCCCACAGTCAGAAAGACATGCACGGTTAGGTGCTAAATTCTCCCTCAGTGTACCCGAACAGGCACCGGAGTGTGCTGACTAGAGGATTCTCACAGTATAAAAGCAAATTACTGCGAATGCTGGAATCTGAATCCAAAAGAGAAAATGCTGGAAGATCTCAGCAGCACCTGTAAGGAGAGAAGAGAGCTGACGTTTCGAGTCCAGATGACCCTTTGTCAAAGCTCACAGTAGCTTCATTGCCAATTTGCGACACCAATAAATAAACAGTTAAAAAAAATTAGCCTCTTGTTCCTCAGCTCCATGACGAAGAAAGGGGCTTGCTTTTCTCAAGTTTATTTTTTCAGTTCCTGGAAGAAGCTTGTACTGAGTGGCGTCCAAATGTTTCACTGTAAAATCTCCCCTGTGTTTAATGCAGACATGAGGATTTCTGTGTTCCCGTCGCTTGATTACAAACAGCCACCAGTGAAAATGGAGGCAAAGCTTCCCCGATCTTGATGAGTCTCCTACCTCTCGATTAGATACAACCGCAGGAATTACATTAAGTATCTTGTGAAGGGATTTGAGCGGCGAGATTAAATTCTGCAAGGGCTAAATAAAAAAAAAACGCATTACTGCGAGTGAACACAGTCCTCTGGCTGGGATAATGAAAATTTTGTTTCAGCTCAAATCCTTCTCGTAGATCTAAACCTCCGGATGGTGTTGGGGGAAGGAGTAAGGGGAAAGGGGTTAGCGGTGGGGGGGGTGCAGTGAGGTGCTTGTAACATTTTTTACATTCATTTATGGGACATGGGCGTCGCTGGCTGGTTCCAGCATTTATTGCCCACCCCTAGTTGCCCTTGGAGGGCAGTCGAGAGTCAACCACATCGCTGTGGGGCTCTGGAGTCACATGTAGGCCAGACCGGGTAAGGACGGCAGATTTCCTTCCCCAAAGGACATTAGGTTTTCTGACAATCGACAATGGTTTCATGGTCGTCAGTAGATTCTTAATTCCAGGTTTTTAAAAAAAAATGATTTCAAGTTCCACCGTCTGCTGTGGCAGGATTCGAAACCCAGGTCTCCAGAATATTAGCTGCATTTCTAAATTAATAGTCTACCAACAATGCCACTAGGTCATCACCTTTACTTAACCTGCCGAGGCCTGAATTTTACCTTGGGCTTCAGGACCCTGACGTACAGATTGTCTCCTGAGCTGGTAGGAGTCGGGGGGTGGTGGGTCTCCTAATTGGCTGCCCATGGGCTTACTGTCCAATTACTGACAGTGGGCATTTCCCTGATTCATGGGTGCAACCAGAGGGCTGGCAGCGCTACTGGCGAGAGGTGGGAGCTGCTGTGGCAGGTTGGAGAACCCAGGAGCTCAGAGAGGTGGAGGGTCCGAGGAGAAACCCCTCCCGGGGGGGGGCAGGGAGGGGAGGGCATGGCAGCTGATGTTGCTGCCCAGCATTTATTGCCCATCCCTGGTTGCCCTTGGAGGGCAGTTGAGAGCCACCCACAGGTAGGCCACAACAGGTAAGGACTTCCTTTCCCTGAAGGGCATTGTTGGGGTCGATGGGACCTCTTTCCCTCATTTGGGTTTGGAGCCTCTGGCTCTGATGCCACCCTCTCTCCCCCCACCTTTCTCTACCCCTCCCTCCCCCTCCCCACATGACGAGGTGTTTGTCACTGTTTGCCACCCAAAATATTCGGCCCAAGGAAACAGAGCCACAGTTTTGCAGATAATAAACAATGGCCCCAGACTTTGTTAAATTGTTAGAGGAGGCAATGACATAGCGATAATGTTACTGGACTAATAGTCTAGAGACCCAGGGTAATGTTCTGGGGACCTGGGTTCAAATCCCACCATGGATGGTGAGATTCTGAATTTAATAACAATCTGGAATTAAAAGTTTCAGAATGTGTTGTCATAAAATCCCATCTGGTTCACTAATGTCCTTTAGGGAAGGAAATCTGCTGTCCTTACCTGGTCTGGCCTACATGTGACTCCAGAGCCAGCCAGTGATGCCCACATCCATTAATGAATTTTAAAAAATCACATTCCTAGCAAATGGCAAAGCAACCAAACAGGTCAACACCAGAATTGTCTGATTCCTCTCTCCCACATCTGATATTTTTATATTTCCTGGACAGAAGATGCAGTGGTTAAATAGAACACGCAATTCATTCCAAGGCCCCAGATTTATTTATTAGTCACAGGTAAGGCTTACGTTAACACTGCAATGAAGTTACTGTGAAATTCTCCTAGTTGCCACAGTCCAGCGCATCTTCAGGTCAATGCATCTAACCGGCACATCTTTCAGAATGTGGGAGGAAGCTGGAGCACCCGGAGGAAACCCACGCAGACACGGGGAGAACGTACAAATTCCACACAGACAGTGACTCAAGCCCGAGAATCGAACCTGGGTCCCTGGCGCTGTGAGGCAGCAGTGCTAATTACTGTAGAATTCATAGAATCATAGAACCCTATAGTGCAGAATGAGGCCGTTCAGCCCATCGAGCCTGCACCGAGCACAATCCCACCCAGGCCCTATCCCCATAACCCCATGCATTTTACCCTAGCTAGTACCCCGACACTATGGGGCAATTTGGCATGGCCAATCCACTTAACCACCTGCTCCCAGCAGCATCCCAAGGTCCTGGAGACTCCAGGGCAATCCTGGAGCATAGGTGACCGGAGTCCAGGTCTGCCCGGAGCTCCAGCCCAGACAGGACAACTACCTTCCAAAGACTTCTCCAATGGCAATGATTCTGCCTGGGTGGAGCTTAATTGCAGCTAATGGTTTCACGTTCGCATCCCTGATTGCGTGTGCACCAACTCTGACAGAAAGTTGATTTAAAAATGATAGTGTACATGAGGAAGCAGTAACTGCAACTGATGTGATCGATCCTCACAGACGGATATTAAAATGTCTAATTTAGAGAGTGGGATGCTTGATGTGATTCCAAACCTCATCCGGTGGTAGCGCATCGAGCGACTGCCTGTCAGTCTGGCAGCAGCCTCAGAGATTTCCAGCCACGCTTTATAGCCAATTCTGCTTTTGTCTGTAATCCCTTTGTCTCTGCTCTAATTCACTGTTGTCACACAGCCACCCAGTTGTTAAAATAGATTGAGGGAAGAGTTTTGATCTTAAAGGGGAAGCTTCTCATGCATTTGGGCTGCACAGTGGTTAGCACTGCTGCCTCACAGCACCAAGGACTCGGATTCAGTTCTAGCCTTGGGTCACTATCTGTGTGGAGTCTGCGTGTTCTCCTCCCGTGTCTGTGTGTGTTTCTTCTGGGTGCTCCGGATTCCTCCCACAGTCCAAAGATGTGCAAGTTAGGAGGATTGGCCGTGCTACATTGTCCCCTTAGTGTCTAAAGATGTACAGGTTAGATGGATTGGCCATATTAAGTTACCCCTTAGTTCCCAAAGGTGTGCAGGTTGGGTGGATTGGCCATGGTAAATTGCCCCTTACTGTTCAAAGATGTGCAGATTGGGTGAATTGGCCATGCTAAGTTGTCCCTTAGTGTCCAAAGATATGCAGGTTGGGTGGATTGGCCATGCTAAATTGCCCCTTAGTGTCCAAGGATGTGTAGATTCAGTGGATTGGCCATGCTAAATTGCCTCTTAATGCCCAAAGGTGTGTAGGTTAGGTGGATTGGCCATGCTAAATTGCCTCTTAATGCCCAAAGACGTGCAGGTTAGGTGGCTTGGCCATGCTAAATTGCCCCTTAGTATCCAAAGATGTGCAAGTTTGGTGGATTGGCCATGCTAAATTGTTCCTTAGCTTCCCAGAGTGTGAGGGTTGGGGTCATTGGTGAGGTAAATAGGGTCAGTGAGAGGTGGGTCTGGCTAAGATGCGCTGTTGGAGAGTCAGCGCAGACTCAATGGGCCAAATGGCCTCCTTCTGCACTGAAGGAATTGTCCGATATTCTTAACAAATCCAAGGGGAAGGAATACCTTAGTACCCTGAAATATACTATAGGCAAAGAGTTTCCTGGTTGAATAGTCTAAATGCAATAAATCTCAGAAAACTAGTTCAGTCTGAGTGTGTACATTTAAAGAAAAACTTTCTTCAACTCATTTCAATGGAGGTAAACAAGGGGAAAGATTGGATAAATTGATTCGTTTTTCAAGGCTGTTACACTTCACAATAACTTAATTACAGTGTTAATGTAAAAGTCTGAGGTCACATTCCAACCGACTCAAGAACATCTTCTTCCCTGACTTTTAAATGGTCCTACCATACATTAAGCTGATCTTTCTCTACACCCCATCTGTAACTGCAATACTACATTCTGCACTCTCTGCTTTCCTTTTCCCCTGTGTACTCTATGAACGGTATGCTTTGTCTGTCTATCATGCAAGAACCAATACTTTTCACTGCATCACAATACAATAATACATCAAAGCAAAGTCCATCATTGAGGAGGCTGGTGAGCTTCTCCTCACTCAGTGTGCCAACCTACAAAGTATCACTGGGACCCGTTCAGCCTGAGGAAGCAGAAACTCCCATGTTAGGCAAGTTTACAAGGCCCTCACTGCTGGTACAGGCCAGGGCCCAACATACCCAGACCCTGTTCTAGTTTCTTGCCAGGAGCACAGCACTCCCGAACTCTGAAGACCCTCGAATTTCCACTCCGTAATTTAGAATGCGTTTCCCTTTGATGTTAAGACCACACAGATAATCTCAATATTGACCAGTCCAATAGCAACAATTAGGAAAATAGATAGGAATGATGAAGGAATGGTAGAAATGCATTCACGTTTATTTATTAGTGTCACAAGTAAGCTTACATTAACACTGCAAAGAAGTTACTGTGAAAATCTCCGAGCTGTCACATTCTAGTGCCTGTTCGGGAGAATTTAGCATGGCCAATGCACCTATCCAGCATGTCCTTTAGACTGTGGAGGAAACCAGAGCGCCCAGACACGGGGAACAACTCCGCACAGACAGTGACCCAAGCCGGGAATCGAACCGTGGTCCCCTGAGGCAGCTGTGCTAACCACTGTGCCACCGTGCCATCCCTTGAAGTACTACATGAGAAAGAAACAAATTGAAATTAAACACAAAATCCGTCGTTGGGAACAGAATTCTTTGTAGGCTCCGTATCTGGTGTCTAGGATTTTTTTTTGCTTACGCAAGGATTTGCTATCATTTCCTCAGACAGGAGATCGGCAGTGACTATTTGTTCACCAGCATGTTCCTTCAAGGAAATTGATTAAGAGCCACACAATTGCTTGACGGGTGTGAACCACCTCCGCAGATTCTCGGGAGCCTCATCTGTTTGAGTGCGAGCAGACCAGCTGCCACTGGGAAAATCAATATTCCTCTCACTTATTGACAATTTCACACTGCATCGGCATTTCAATCAGATGTGACATTGATGTGAAAGTGGGGATGGGTGGGTGGGATCTCTGCACAAGGTGGCCACAGTCACAAGTTGGACAGGTTGGATCATTGAGGGGGGGTGGTGCAGGGGTGACTTTAGTTATCATAAAATCATATAGAAGGAGGGCATTCAGCCCATCGAGTCTGCAACCGACCAAAATCTCTCAAAGGCCCTATTCTCATAGCCCCATGCATTTACCCTAGCTAGTCCCCCTGACACAAAGGGACAATTTAGCATGGCCAATCCACCTAACCTGCTCATCTTGAGACACTAAAGGACAATTTAACATGACCAATCCACCTAACCTGCACATCTTTGGACACTAAGGGGCAATTTAGCATGGCCAATCCACTGAACCTGCATATCTTTGGACACTAAGGGGCAATTTAGCATGGCCAATCCACCTAACCCGCACATGTTTGACTGTGGGGGAAAACTGGGGCAACCGGAGGAAACCCACGCAGACACGGGGAGAACGTGCAAGCTCCACACAGACAGTGACCCAAGCTGGGATTCGAACCCTGGCTCTGTGAGGCAGCAGTGCTAGCCACTGAGTTAGCTGGCAGAACGCTAATATCACGGGCTGAGCTTGACAGGTTTTGCACCATGGGTTCCCGTGTGGTGCCAAATAAATTTGCGATGGACAAATGGAAGGTCTAGGGGGGTTCATAGGAGTCACCTGTACTCCCTGGGTGGGCTAGAACTTGCCAAGGGATATATTGAACAGGATCAGGTGGTGCTATTGACAGATTGTTCACCATGTTTAGACAGCTTGAGGTGACAATAAAGATAACAAATAGAATACTGAGTTGTATTTCTGAACCAGCTGGCTTCAAATCAAAGAGCTATCAGGAGCAGATTGTTAAACTATTGTTTTAGGTTCTGTAGCCTCGTAAATATTTTCTAAGCCTTGTAAAAGGTACACTCTCACATTGTCTCGTTTGGAAGGGTTGTCACAGAGAACACCTTCGTTGTATAAAGCTTTGAATGGGATGCAGGAAGGAAACCCGCAATAGTTGGAGATAGGCCAGACGGCAAGCGTGCGGGACTACAGGTTCAGAGTTCTGAAGATTTTTTTTAAAGTTTATTTATTATTGACACAAGTATGGGTGGCACAGTGGCACAGTGGTTAGCACTGCTGCCGCATAGCACCAGGGACCAGGCTCTATCCTTGGGTGACTGTGTGGAGTTTGCACATTCTCCCCGTGTCTGCGTGGGTTTCCTCTGGGTGCTCCAGTTTCCTCCCACAGTCCAAATATGTGCAGATTAGGTTGATTGACTCTTACACAGGCTTACCCCATAAACCCATGTATTTACCCCGCTGATCTCCCTAACCTCTATATCTTTTGATGTTAAAGAGCAATTTACACGGCCAATCCACCTGGTCTGCACGTTTTTGGACTGTGGGAGGAAACCGGAGCACCCGGAGGAAACTCGCGCAGATATGGGGAGAGCATGCAAACTCCACACAGACAGCGACCCAGAGGCCAGAATTGAACTCAGGTCCCTGCGCTGCGAGACAGCAGTGCCAACCACTGCGCTGCCCTTTATGGGGGATGTTTCCAGAGCTATGGGTATAGAGCAAGAGGAACGGCATCAATTGAGCAGCTCGTTCAGGGAGGCAGCATTAGCCAGGAAGGGCTGAATGGTCTCCTTCTGCATGGTAACTTTGTATGGTGCTGAGTTGTTCCATGAAGGTTAACTGCTATTATACAGATACTTTCAATTGTAGAGTGAATTAAATCACAGTTAAAGAAGCATTTTGAGTAGCAGTCCGGTCCAGATCAGCTCATTTTAAACACTCCAGCAGAAATCAAATGTCATTAATATGGCAAGCTCAGTTTTGTCAATATCTGCTCAGGCATGCTTGTAGATTCCCAGGAGGAGTGCTAGGGGAGAGGCCCTGATATCCTTAGAGGCAGCTGCAAGGGATTAATTGGCATTTTTAATCATCTGATGTGGAAGTGGAGATAAAATAATAATAATGTTTTCATGACGGGACGCAAATTGAAGATGAGTGCAAAGATGCAAGAACGTAAGGGAACATTAGCATCAGGAATTCGCCACAAAAAAAACTATCGTTGAATCATATCTGAACAAATTATTTTAAATCCAGTTCAATAATTGCTTGAAATGACTTGATTTGATTTGTTGTCTGATGGGAGGGTTAGCAGGGTAAATATGAGGGGTTATAGGAATGGGTGGGAATGTGGTCAGTGCAGACTCGATGGGCCAAATGGCCTCCTTCTGCACTGTAAGGGTTCTATGACAATGAAATGGCTTTGACCGCACAGGTCTCCTCCCACACTTCAAAGATGTGTGGGTTAGCTGGATTAATCCTTCTAAATTGCCCCTGGGGGATTAGCTACTGTAAATGCTTGGGGTTATGGGAATAGGGCCTGGGTGGGATTGTGGTCAGTGCAGACTCGATGGGCCGAACGGTCTCCTTTGGCACTGAAGAGATTCTACAATTCTATGATGATGAAATGACTTTTATTGCACACGTCTCTTTCCACAGTTCAAAGATGTGCGGGTTAGGTGGATTGGCCATGCTAAATTGCCCCTGGGGGACTAGCAACTGTAAATGCATGGGGTTATGGGGATAGGGCCTGGGTGGGATTGTGGCTGGTGTAGACTCGAGGGGCTGAATGGCTCCTTCTGCATTGTAGGGGTTCTATGATTTTATGATTCTATGTACTGGGATACAGTGAAAAGTATTGTTTTTTGCATGTTATACAGACAAACAGACTGTTCATAGAGTACATAGGGGAATATAATGGAATTTCAATGGAAGACCATTACAGGGCTGTGGTGAGGGGAGTCGGATTACACCTTGGGGAAAATCAGTGGTGTCCCAAGATGTGCAGGTTAGGGACATTGGCCATGTTAAATTGCCCCTTAATGTGTAAAGATGTGCAGGTTAGGCGGATTGGCCATGCTAAGTTGTCCCTTAATGTCCAAAGATATGTAGGTTAGGTGGATTGGCCATGGTAAATTTTGCGAAGTTGGGGAGAGACATTATACTTTGTGAGATTGGAAGTTAGAATCTGATGTTCATAAAATTGAAATCAAAAATTGTAAAATGCTAGGGAGGAGAGCAACTGCCACCTGCCAGAGCTAACAGCTCTCAGCTCTCTCTCTCGAGAGAATCTCTGGCTCTCATAACTTCATCTAAATCTTAGAGAAAGCACCTTCTAGATAGAAAAGGTACCAAAAAAAGAAAGCAGTTCCAGGCAGAAGAATCTACAGAGAAGGCCCAGAATATTCCGGAAGACATGGTTGTAATTTAGAGAGTGGCTAAATTATATTTTTGTTAATGAGTGGGAATTGTATATATTTATCATAGAATTCCTACAGTATGGAAGGAGGCCATTTGACCCATCAAGACTGCACTGACCACAATCCAACCCAGGCCTTATCAACGTAACCCCACATATTTACCCTGCTACAATAGGGTCAATTTAGCATGACCAATCCATCTAACCTACACATCTTTACACATTAAGGGTCAATTTAGCATGGCCAATCCACCTAACCCACACATATTTGGACTGTGGGAGGAAACCGGAGCACACAGAGGAAACCCACACAGACACGGGGAGAATGTGCAGAGTCCGTACAGACAGTGACACAAGGCTGGAATCAAACCTGAGTCTCTGGCGCTGTGAGGCAGCAGTGCTAACCACTCTGCCACCATGCCACCCAGCGTTCCATTAGAACCTTGTTCTGTTCGGGAATAGTTAATAGAAGAGATTTATTCGGTTTGTTAATAGTTTAGCTACTTTGCTCACTGCTAGTTAGATAAATAAATTGTTATGTGTTGATTATAGAGAGAGTGTCAGGGATTTATTTGTATTTAACCACTAGAAGTTGCCAAAGAGCAGGTCACACCACTTCACACACACTTTTTACAGATTATAAGACAAGATACTCCTCTTTGGATATTTTGGTGTTAGTTCTCAGAGAGGGGATAAATCTCCCCTGGAATTCTGGGGATTATGCAGGAGGGTTGACCTGGGTAAGATGCTCTTTTGGAGTGTCAGTGCAGGCTCAATGGGCAGAATAGTCTCCTTATTTAAAAAAATAACTAACAAGGGTATTTGTGATATTATAAAGATAAATTAGTGCTGAATCCTGTGAGTTTCAAATCGTAGAATCCCTGTAGTGCAGAATGAGGCCATTTGGCCCATCAAGTCTGGACCAACCACAATCCCACCCTGGCCTTATCCCCGCAAACCCATGCATTTACCCTAGCTAGTCCCTTTGACACTATGGGGCAATTTAGCATGACAAATCCACCTAACCCACACATCTGTGAAACTCCCCCAGTCATCACACTCGGGCGCCTGTTTGGTCAATGCACCTAACCAGCACGTCTTTCAGACTGTGGGAGGAAACCGGAGCACTCGGAGGAAACCCAGGCAGACACGGGGAGAACGTGCAATCTCCACACAGACAGTGATCCAAGCCGGAAATACGAACCCAGGTCCCTGGGCACTCTGAGACGGCAGTGCTAACCACTGTGCCACCTTGCCACTCGCAAATGCTTGATTTTTCTTGGCTTACCTTTCAGAATCAATGCTACCTTATCAGCTATTAGCCAAATGGTCTCCTTTTGTGTGATATTATTGCTATGGTTTCGATAAGATCGCTTATTTATTTTTGGATTTTATGATGTACTTGAGCAGCCACCATCATGCTTTGGTCAACTTTACCATGTCTTCATTCTGTGTGAGTTTGATGAGAAAATTACAATTGAGCGAGTGTATCACAAACCTCTTACAGACACCACAAGACCACTTCATAACCGTCATTATAAAACAGTACAGGAACATTAAATGCCACCTAACATCATTGAATTCATCATTTAAACCAAACTCTGGTCTTTAAACTTGCTCTTGCCTCTTGGTTGTTCAGCATTCAGGAACATCTTTGCTGACTCATTTTTCTCTTTCATTTATTTCCTCCAACTTGTCCCAACGATTTGGAGAATAGAGTAAGGATGCTGGCATCAGAACTCTGGTCATGTTGGATGAACAAGGAGGTAAGTTTGACTTGTTGAAATTTGTTAAATCCTGTACTGGGTGCTTTGAAATGTTATGTTTTGAATTCTCTTACGATCTATAAAATGCTGTAATGACGTGATGAATTATATTACCTTAACCCTGTGCAAGCAGGAGGGGATATAAAATGGACCGTTGATTTGCAATTGTTTGCTTTACACCATCACACAGAGTCAAAATTACTCCCTTGAATTCTAATCCATGGAATTAAGGCAAGGTGACACAATGGTTAGCATTGTTGCCTCACAGCGCCAGGGACCTAGGTTTGACCTTGGGTGACTGTCTATGTGAAGTCTGCATGCTTTCCCTGTGTCTGCGTGGGTTTCCTTCCCACAGTCCAAAGATGTGTGAGTTAGGTGGATCAGCCATGCTGAATTATCCCTCAGTGTCCCAAGGCACGCAGATTAGGGGGATTACCATGCTAAATTGTCCCTTAATGTCCCAAAATGTGCAGGTTAGGGAGATTGACCATGCTAAATTGCTCCTTAGTGTCCCAAGATGTGCAAGTTAGGTGGATTGGCCATACTAAATTGCTCCTTAAGTTTCCCAAGATGTGCAGGTTAGGTGGATTGGCCATGCTAAATTATCCTTCAGTGTCCTAAAATGTGTAGGTTAGGTGGATTGGCCATGCTAAATTATCCTTCAGTGTCCTAAAATGTGTAGGTTAGATGGATTGGCCATGCTAAATTGGCTCTTAGTTTCCCAAGATATATAGGTTAGGGGATTACCAGGGTAAGTGCAGGTTACAGGGGTAGCGGGTGTTGTACCCTGGGAAAGATGTCCTGTTGGAGAGTCGGTGCAGTCTTGTAGGGCTAAATGGCCTCCTTCTATGATAATAAAGGGACTGATTTTGACTCTGCGGATCATACATTAAATATAACAAATTATTACGTTGTGTTGTGAATTAAAAATCCACTGCTACAGAGGCAGACCAAGTGAAACCCAACACTTCAAATCAGTCAATCCCAGCTCATTCTCCGGAAATGCTAAACAACTGGACTCCAGGCCAAAGAGATTGAGAATTGAGGGAAGGTAATCTGAGGTTTGCTAGTGTATTGGGGAAATATTTGAACAGAACTTTGATTAACACACCATCCTGACTTGGAACAATATTGCCATTCTTTAAGGGATCAAGCTCCCTTCCTAACTGCGCTGTGGGTTTGCCCGCACTAGGTGGACAACAATGTTTGAGAAGTGGCTCAGCACCTACCTTCTCAATGGTCAGTTAGAAATGGGCAATAGATGCTGGCCTACTCAACGGCACCCACATCCCGTCAAAGAATATAGAAACAAAACTTACTTAATATGCTTATAACCAACTCAAACTCCCAACCTTCCATGGTCCCTCTGACTCTTAATATCTTGATGAAGGATGAAGTCATCTGCAAATGTTTGCTTCCGTCTCTCACAACAGACACCTCTTTCAACCTCACTCCCTTCTGTGTACGCCTCTATCTTCACCAAAAGTCCACCTATCTCATCAATATTCATTGCACTGGTTGCAAAACAAGCGACACTATGGACGGGAGTTTACAGCCTCCCTTGTCCCAAAATCCCAGCCAAGGTCAACGGACCTTTCCATGGTCATCCCCCGCTCCTGCTCTGATCCCCATGAGGGGCGGGAGGGTAAAATTCCATTTACACCTGAAAGGGTTTAAATGTCCACCCAAAGTTTCTGGAACAGCAGAAACGGAAGTGTTATTTCTGGTGTCTTGGAGCTTTTTGTTTTGACATGATGCTGTTTCTTACTTTTTTTCTCTGAGATCTGTATTCTGTATCCTGGAATGCTTTTTTTTAATTATCTGCCACAGTAAAAAGAGATAATCTTTGAAGACCTTAACTTTTTTTCTGAAGACTAACAGGGGTTTCAAGGGGCTTTTGTACATGCAAGAGAAAGTAGGGTTGGATAATGCTAGATTAGTGAAACCCCTGTTATATCATTAACCCACTTACAGTTATAGCTGCATCAAGTTGGTAACAGTCACTAAACTATCAACTCAACAGATCCGGCACTCGGAACTTGGATAGTAAGTTATCAAAGTAATTACCTTTCCGCCTTTGAGCTCCTCAGATTTTATTTCTGTTAAGCAAGATAAATAAGACATTTTAGGGAAGAAATACAGTTCTCGTTGTTCCGGTGTAATTGGTGGTTACAACACTGAGGCTGGAATTTTACCCCCTGCCCGCTCCGAATCAGGGCGGACGAGGCTCGCAGAACGGCATTCCCCGTTGGCCTTGGATGGGATCTTATGAGCCATGGGTGGCCAAGGTGGTAAAATTCCGGTCTTGCTTTCAAATTTAATGATATGAGGGATCCACTGCAAACATGAACAGAATCAGAATAACTTCTCAAAATGTTACACACAATTTTCAAGATTCTTTGTCCCAATTACTGGAGGATGCCGTAGGGCTTCTAACCTTAGGGAGCAAATGAGTTGAAGCATCTCCACATCATGGCAAAATGTTAAGCACACCACTGACTTAATGTTTTAACTCGAGCTCCCAAGACTGGTTGTGTGCAAATCCTTCAGGAGTGTCAGTTTGCCTCTTAACAATGGAGTGGCTCGGTGGCACAGTGGTTAGCACTGCTGCCTCACAGCACCAGGGGCCTGGGTTCGATCCCCGGCTTGGGTCACTGTCTGTGCGGAGTCTGCACATTCACCCCATGTCTGCATGGGTTTTCTCTGGCTCTTCTGGTTTCCTCCCACAGTCTGAAACACATGCTGGTTCGGTGCATTGGCCATGCTAAATTCTCCCTCGATGCACCTGAACAGGCGCCAGAGTGTGGCTACTCAGGGATTATCACAGTAACTCCATTGCAGTGTTAATGTAAGTCTACTTGTGACACTAATAAATAAACATTGAATGGTAGTGGCTCGTGTGGAGGTTTTGGGATTGTTTCATGGATTTCCCAGGCTTCCAGTAACTTGGCAGTGAAGGTAAGAAGCCAGCAGCTATGGGAGTCTTTCTGACTCACATCAGGGTACATGGCTGTTTGGGAGGTGACAATTCCAGCATTATCCCACCTTTAAACGAAGTGAATCTGAGTAGCAGAGAGGGGGAACAGTAGAGAAGGGGAGCAGCAGAGAGAGGGGCAGCAGAAAGGGGGATGGCTGAATATCTTTGACATTTTGGAACACAAAGGTTTCGGGAAGTGCTACACCAGCTTGTGCTGCTTATCTGCAATCGGTTTAAAGAAATCCTGCCCTCTGCTGAGCCTAGTGACCGTGCGTTACCAGCCGCTGCCAAAGTGACCACCACCCTCAACTTCTCTGCTCCCTGATCCTTCCAGGCTCCTACCGGAGACGTATCAGAATCTCTCAAATGCATAAGACTGGTGACTGATAGATTGTGGGCTGGGGCTGTCATTTTTGTGAACTTTGTCTGCCGCGTCTCCAGTCAGAATGAGCGGGTAATCGGAGTTGCACCTCTGCCTGGTTTCCCGTGGATGCAAGGCATCATCAACCGTACACGCCGGCAATCTGAGCAATGCCATGTCACCCAGGGGGGTCTATTCAACTGCAGGAGCTTCCACTCCATCGATGTCGTGTGGCAGATCAGAGGCTGGGAATCCTACAGCGAGTCACTCACCTCCTGACTCCCCTAAGCTTGTCCATCGCCCACCTACAAGGTGCAACTCAGGAGTGGGATGGGATACTCTCCACTTGCCTGGATGGGTGCAGCTCCAACCACACTCTTAAGAAGTTTGATACCATCCAGGACAAAGCAAAGCAACCCTGCTTGATTGGTACAAACATTCCCCCCACCACCGATGCACAGGGTGTACCGTCTACAAGATGCACTGTAGAAAGTCCTTAGGCAGCACTTTTCAAACCTATGACCACTACCATCTAGAAGAACAAGGGCAGCAGACACCTGGGAACACCACCAACTGGAGGTTCCCCTCCACTCGCCATCCTAACTGAGAATCATTGAATCCCTACAGTACAGAAGTAGGCCATTCGGCCCATTGGACCTGCACCGACAACAATCCCACCCTATCCCGGAAACCCCACATACTTACCCCGCTAATCCCCCTGAAACGAGGGTTAATTTAGTATGGGGACACATTGTCCTTCCTTCACTGTCACTGGGTCAAAATCCTACCACTTGCTCCCTAACAGCGGTACGGGTTTACCTACACCCCATGGACTGCAGCAGTTCAAGAAGGCAACTCACCTCCATCTGTTCAAGGGTAATTAGGGATGGGTAACAAACACTGGCCTTGCCAGCGATGCTCACATCCCGTACATAAATAAAAGATAAATAAAAATGTGCAGCTGGTACGCAGCCACATAAAGATCTTGATGCAGATGTGCTCAAGATCCCTGGGAAGCTGCTGTGATGCTTTAACCCCTGTGGAAATCCAAGTTTCTTAACCCCTTTGGACCTGGTGAAGGGATAGCTGTGAGGATTCAGGTTGTGCTGATAACACCCAGCTGAAACCCAACCAATGAAGTCCAGTAAAGCGACAATGAATGCCTAGTATCAGCAGATGCGTGATTGGACAAGCCATTTGTGTGTTGAAGATGTGCCTGGACTTGGAGTCACCTTTGGAAGGCCTGTCAGTAGAATCAAAGAATTCCTACAGCGCAGAAGAAAGTCATTCGGCCCATCGAGTTTGCACTGACTCTCTGACAGAGCACCAACATGTCCTATCCCAGTAACCCCATGTATTTACCCCGCTAATCCCCCTAACCTGCACATCTTTGGACACTAAGGGGCAATTTAGCATGGCCAATCCATCTAATCTACACATCTTTGGACACTAAGGGGCAATTTAGCATGGCCAATCCAGCTAACCTGCACATCTTTGGACACTAAGGGGCAATTTAGCATGGCCAATCCAGCTAACCTGCACATCTTTGGACACTAAGGGGCAATTTAGCATGGCCAATCCATCTAATCTACACATCTTTGGACACTAAGGGGCAATTTAGCATGGCCAATCCATCTAATCTACACATCTTTGGACACTAAGGGGCAATTTAGCATGGCCAATCCATCTAATCTACACATCTTTGGACACTAAGGGGCAATTTAGCATGGCCAAGCCACCTAACTTGCACATTTTTGGAGACTAAGGAGCAACTTAGCATGGCTAATCCACCTAATCTGCACATCTTTGGACACCAAGGGACAATTTAACGTGGCCAATCAACCTGACTTGACGCAACTTGTTTTCTTTTTTTAATTTATTTATTGTCACAAGTAGGCTTACATTAACACTGCAATGAAGGTACTGTGTGAAAATCCCCTAGTCACCACACTCCGGCACCTGTTCGGGTACACTGAGGAAGAATTTAGCATGGCCAATGCACCTGACCAGCACGTCTTTCGGACTGTGAGAGGAAACCAGAGGAAACCCACCCAGACACGGTGAAAATGTGCAAACTCTGCACAGATGGTGACCCAAATCAGGAAGCGAACCCAGTTCTCTGGCACTGTGAGGCAGCAGTGTTAACCCTTTTCTCCCTCTGTGTGTGTGGGTTTTTTCTGCTGTCTTCTCCTGCAGTGGGGGAAGGAAGGAACAGTCCAGCGAGTGGCTGTAATGGTGTGCGGTCACCTGGTGGGGTGCCAATGTGGTTGGTGGTGGCAGGCTTTCCAAATGAAAAATGTGCCAATTATACAAACAAATCCAACTCCAGAAACCCAGAGCAACGAAACTAAATGTCAAATGCTTGCTTGAAGCTGCAACACCTCATCACTCAGCAATGCAAATAGGACTCAAAAACCAATGGTGTCACTGACACCTGGTGAGCAAGCCTCATGGTTGTGAGGCAAAATGTGTCAGATCAACGATCATACAGTATGCAAAGTAGGAATAACTTAAGACAGTAACTCCAATCTACAGCCGGCAAAACATTTCCATGAAGCTGTATTTGACGTGATTTAAATTCAAAGGAGACACTTAATCACAAAACATGCATCAAGTTGCATCAAGTCAGATGGATTGGCCATGCTAAATCGTCCCTTGGTGTCAGGGGGATTAGCAGGGTAAATATGTGGGGTTAAAGGGTGTAATAAGTCTTCAGAGGCCCAAGTCCCTTCATCAAAATCCCTTTATTTACAATTCCAACAGCAGTACACAGAGTGCTTGCAGTCGGCAGTCTACCTTCAGGAGTGCCAGAGGAACTGACAGTCCCGGTTAAATACAAGGAAAAGATTCCCTGATTGGCCCATCAGTTGACTCCTTAATTAGGGAGTTCCTATTCCAATAGGCCAACCTCAATGACCTGATTAAAGTCATTACAAGTGGATAAGGTGGGATTGTTGTCAGTGCAGGCTCAATGGGCTGAATGGCCTCCTTCTCACTGTGGGGATTCTATGATTCTAAGTGTTGTTAGGAAGTTCCTTTTCTAACAAGCCAATTTGATATAGAATTGAGCCATACTTTACTCATGTTTCAAAACTGGTAAACATGTGTTTTTCATTGTAATTTACATTTTAGTAATGTTGTGTAGAGAGAGAGAGTGGGGGGGAGGAGGGGAAGAGGGGGAAAGAAAAAGATGAGCATTTTATTGAACACCTTCCTTATTCCAAAGTGATTTACTGCCAATTAAATTCTTTTGAAGTGTAGCAACTTTGGTCGTCCCATAGTACAATAAAAATTGGAAATGCATAGCAGGTCAGGCAGCATCTGTGGAGAAAGGCCCAGAATTAAAGTGTTAGGACATAAGCAATAGGAGCAGGGATAGGCCATATAACTGCTCAAATCTGCACCGCTATCCAATTGTGGCTCCATTTTCCTTCCTGTCTAGTCCTTCACTCCCTTGAAGGTCTGACCATTGAACTTCCATCAGAACTGGACAAGGTTTGAAGTGTAAGGTTTAATCTGGCTCCCATCCATCCATCTCTGTTAGCTTGGCTCAGTTGTTGCACACTTGCCTCTACAACATAAGGTTATAGGTTCTAGTCCCACACCAGGCTTGTGTGCCAAAAATTAAGCTGTTATTCCAAGGCACTACAAAGGGAGCGTAGCATTTTCAGAGATGAAACATTAAGCTAAAGGACCCCATCTGCCCTGCTGGGCAATTGTGGATATAAAAGATCCCCTGGTACTGTTGAAAAGGAGAGCAGGGTAGGAGGGAACAATAAAATCTGGAAAATCAAAGATCGCCATAGAACGGAATAACAGTTAGAAGTATAGAATCCCAACAGTGCAGAAGGAGGCCATTTGGCCCATTGAGTCTGCACCGACAACAGTCCCACCCAGATCCTATCCCTGTAACCCCAGTATTTACCCTAGCTGTTCCCCCAACTTACACATCTTGGGACATGAAGGGGCAATTTAGCATGGCTGGTCCACCTAACCTACCTACCTTGGGACAGACACCAAAGGGTAATTTAGCATGGCCAATCCACCTAACCTGCGTATCTTTGGACACTAAGGGGCAATTTAGCATGGCCAATCCACCTAACCTGCATTTCTTGGAACACTAAGGGGCAATTTAGCATGGCCAATCCACCTAACCTGCATATCTTTGGACACTAAGGGGCAATTTAGCATGGCCAATCCATCTAACCTGCATACCTTTGGACACTAAGGGGCAATTTAGCATGGCCAATCCACCTAACCTGCACATCTTTGGACACTAAAGCATAATTTAGCATGGCCAATCAACCTAACCTGCATACCTTGGGACACTAAAGGGCAATTTAGAATGGGCAATCCATCTAAAGAAACAGTAAGCCTTCATCAGGTGAAATTCCATATTCGAGTCTCAAAGTCGATCACATTTTCTGTTTAGATGAGGGAATAAGGTTTGTGCAGCATGTACCTGAACTGTTCTTTATAATTACAGCAAGAACTAATAAGTAAGTAATTAGCCATGGTCCACAAAGGACCATGGACATCTGTCTCAATTTGAGTCATCATTGGACTGGGACAATTAACTGTACATAGCTTAATGGGAGACCAAATTGCAAATGCGGAATAGAAATTAGCAACGACACATGTTCAGGTGCAGTTGTCATTATTGTGCTTGTGTGATAAAGAGGTGGCACGGTGGCACAGTGGTTACCGCTGCTGCCTCACAGTGCCAGGGAGCTAGGTTCAATTCCGGCCTTGGGTGAATGTGTGTGGAGTTTGCACATTCTCCCTGTATTTGCGTGGGTTTTCTCCGGGTGCTCCGGTTTCCTCCCACAGTCCAAAGATATGTGGGTTAGGTGGATTTGCCATGATAAATTGACTCATCGTGTCAGGGGAAGTAGCTAGGGTAAACAGGGATTATGGGATAGGGCCTGGGTGGGATTGTTGTCAGTGCAGGCTCAATGGGCTGAATGGCCTCCTACTGAACTGTAGGGGTTCTATGTAAAATTAAACATGTTGAGGAATCTTTTTGATGGTGCTTTGATTCTGATGGAGGTGCTACGTATTTTTATTTACTGGGGACCTATATTTGACAGCTTACAAAAATTAAATCAGATAAAGCAAAGGAAATATATATTGGGTTTGAAATTTTGCCAGGTGCTACGTAGCACATGATGTTCTTTAAAATAGTTTTGTAATAGATTTTGAGTAAGAGCTCTGATTATTACTGTAAGATTTAATCTTACTCCCATCCATCCACCTCTGTGCTGTCCTTTCCTACTTTGAAAGCAAGAGGTGCTTATGGATTTACACTGCAAGGGATCAGTGGATTTAATCTCCTTATTGTGCACACACTGCTAGCAGAGACTGTTCCGACTTTTAAATACATGCGTCAGGTGATTGCCAGGGCAGTTGCAACTCATTAAGCTGCAGAGTCAAGACACCCCACTGGCTGGCTAATCAATAACACCAATGTGTTCTGTAATCATGATACTTCCCCTGTGCTTTGATGAACTGCCGCTAGTTAAAGGTGTTAGTCGCAGAGAGGCACTCTAGAAAAGCTTTTCAACGCTTCAGAGTTTGATTAATTTGAATTTTAGCTCCCTCGGTTAGACTGAACTAGCTGAGAGGTATCACATGCACATCCGATGACAGATCGATCTGGCTGTTTAGATGTCAAGAAAGTTTATTTATTCGTGTCAGCTTACATTAACACTGCAATGAAGCTACTGTGAGTATCTCCTGGTCTGGCGCTTGTTCGGGTACACCGAGGGAGGATTTAGCGCAGTCAATGCACCTAACCAGCATGTCTTTCGGACTGTGGGAGGAAACCGGAGCATCCCCACGCAGACATGGGGAGAACATGCAGACTCCGCACAGGCAGTGACCCAAGCCGGGAATCGAACCCAGGTTCCTGGCGCTGTGAGGCGGCAGTGTTAACCACTGTGCCACTAGTGGATCTAACTATTCTGGTCCCATTTCCCAGCACTTGTATGTCTTGGCATTGCAAGTGCACACAGAATCATAAAATCCTGCAGTGCAGAAGGAGGTAACTTGGCCCATTGAGTCTGCACCAACCAGGATCCCACCCAGACCCTATCCCCACAATCTCGTGTATTGATCCTAGCTAGTCCCCCTGACACCAAGGGAAATTTAACATGGCCAATCCACCGAACTCGCACACCGTTGGACTGTGGGGGGAAACCAGAGCACCCGGAGGAAATGCACGCAGACACGAGGAGAACGTACAGACTCTGTGCACAGATAGCGACCCAATCGAACCTGGGCCCCTGGCACTGTGAGACAGCAGTGCTAACCACCATGCCACCATTTAAATGCTTCTTAAATATTAATATCGTATGATTTCTGTTACTCTGCAATAGAAAGGTTTACTCTCATGAGAACATTTTCCTTCACATAGTTGACTCTATTGTGGAAAAGGTCAATTTTAGGTATGTTTGCAGTGGGGCTGCTTCATAGCTATGTTTGAAAATCACTACATAATTGCATTTTTTTTAAAAGAAGAAAGACTTGCATTTTATAAGCAACTTCAGGCTGAGCCAAAGTGCTTTATAATTAATAAGATCACATGGAATTGGAGCAGGAGTAGGCCATTCAGGCCCTCGAGCTTACCCCACCATTCAGTAATTTGAAGGCTGATCTAATTGTGGCTTTTGCGCCACTTTCTTGCCTGGCCCTCAAAAACCCTCGATTCCCTCGTCAATCAAAAACCCATCTAACTTAGCCTTGAATATTCTCAATGACCCAGCCTCCACTGTTCTCTGTGGAAGTGAATTCCAAACACAGATGACCTTCAAATTCCTCCTCATCCCTATCTTAAACTCACCTGATGAAGGACCAGCGCTCCGAAAGCTCGTGATACCAAATAAACCTGTTGGACTTTAACCTTTAAACAGGAGAGCCCTTAAACAGACTTTAAACTATGTCCCAGGTTGGGATTACTCCACAAGAGGAAACATCCTCTTGGTATCCATCCTGTCAAGCCCCCTGCATAAATATTATACATCTCAATAATGATTTTAGATTATGATCACTGTTGTAATGTCGGAACTTGAGGAGCCAGTTTGTACACAGCAAGATCACACAGACAGCAATGAGATACTGGCCAGATGATCTGATTTTGTTGGCTTAGAGATAAATATCGTTAACATCTACTCATTCCCATCTCCAAATATGTCCTCTACGTCCGCCATGTAGAGCAAATGGGGCCTTCAATTTGCATCTTATCCCAAAGATGGTACTTCTGACAGTGCAGCACTCCCTCAGTACCAGAGTGCTAGCCCAGATGTTGTGCTCAAGTCTCCCAGGATCGGAATTGTCCCTCAAACATCTGTCTCAGGGGCAAGAGTGCTAGCAGATGAACACTGGGTGAGACAAGAGTGTAGGGATAGGAATTGTACCCCACAAACATCTGTCTCTGGGGCAAGAGTGCTAGCAGGTGAACACTGGGTGAGATTGGAGTGTAGGGAAAGGATAGTTCCACATCCAAAAGTAGATTCTGCGAAGACTTGATTTTTCTTCTTCCTCTGTGGTCTGTTCAGGACGTTACAATCTTCAAGCGTTCATGACGCGAAAAGATGAGATAATTCTTTTCCTTCCTAGGCGGGGTCAACGAGAAATATTTTGGTCCAGCAGCCATGATACATACAGTGGTCGCAATGCATCGAATTAGTCAATCTTTCTCTATCTTCATAGCTGAGTTTACATGGTCATTAATGCAAACCAAAATTCATTCCACTACTATCATCCCTTTATCCTGACCAGAACAACTTGATCGTGTCGAAGATGGCATGAACCATATCAACCAGGACATGAAGGAAGCTGAAAAAACTTTAAAAGATTTAGGGAAATGCTGTGGCCTTTTCATATGTCCTTGTAACAAGTAGGTACTGGGTGCTGGCTCTGATGTGTGGTGTCCAGCTGTCAAAGTGAATGTCCACAGTGTTCCTTTTTGAACTGTTTTTCTTTTATTTTTGTTGTCCTTACTTTCTCATCTGCTTCATTGTATGGGGATGTATCAACAAAACCAAAAAAAAAATCTTGTGTGTTTAATCAGAGCAACTGGAACGCATCGAAGAAGGAATGGATCAGATCAATAAGGACATGAAAGAAGCAGAAAAGAATTTGACAGATCTAGGAAAATTCTGTGGTCTTTGTGCCTGTCCATGTAACAAGTAGGTGGTGTCTGTCTGCCTGCCCTGCCCTGCCCTGCCTAAGCATCTGGGCACCCAAGGCTCAAATTAAGCCTTGTACAGCTCATCCACGCTTGGCATTAGTGGCAGGATGAGCGATTGGCATGCAGAGAAACTCGACTAGTTTAAGAGGCATCCATTTCATAGTGTAGCCTCTCCAGGCCGATCTAACGCATAAGCAAAAAAATCAGGCATGCTGCAAGACAAAGCCTCCCCTCTCGGTGTCACCCATGCAAGCGATGCCCTCAGCATGCACAGATAGCAAGCTATAATCTGGAGATGTGGAAACATAAGTAATAGATTATTACCAGAACACACTCAGTTTATCAACCAATGGATGTGTCCGAGAATGACCCATTTTATGTGTCATGTGATGTGGATAATAGTGTGCAATGTTCAGCTAAGCAGCAATGAATGAATTGGGTGCTGTAAAGGATTTTCGGCACTTTGCGATCTACCTTAATGTCTAACACAACCAGGTTCATTATTGGACGTCATTCATTGCTTGGGGGGGGAGTTTAATTTTAAGAAAAATGCATGCGAGAAGAATTTGGTTAGTGCATGTTACGGCACAGTCTGAACACAGTGTCAAACCCAGCAATTTGGACATCAATTGGTCTATCGTAGCCTCCATTCTGCATCATTTTGTGAATGGATAACCTTGTGGCCCAGGCATGTTTATCGGGACTAATATCTTTCACGCCTGAGTGTGTTCTCGTGTGTCACGTAATAGTCTATTAATTCAGCACACCAACTTCATAGAAAAGATGATGATACAGGATCTGAGCATGTGCAGTAAGTTGTGGATAACTGTGGATGGTTTGCAAACTCCCAAATCCTGAACTCTAAGCAAGAACAACGGGGACAAGTTGGCATTTCTTTCAAAGTTTCCCAAATATAAAGAATTTTTTTTCTCGCCCCCCCCCCCCCCCACCACCCAGATCCTTGGGAGTCCAGGTCACTCTCCTGAGGCTGACTCCGATGTGGTTCCCAGACTGGATGGGCCAAGTGGCCTCCTTCTGTACTGTAGGGGTTCTATGATAATCCAGCCTAATCCCACTTCCACACATTTGGTCCGCAGCTCTGTGAGTTTGGGCACTGCAGGTGCCTGGCCCCTTTTCAGTGGGTTGAAATTTTCTGTGCCTACGATTGTTTCAGGCAGCCAGTTTCAGACTTTCCCCCCACAGCCTTTGTTCCCAGTGTCAAGGTCATATGGTGCCATTGGTCTGATCATAGAACCATAGAGACTTGGAAAGTCCATGGTACAGAAAGAGGTCACTCAGCATGTTGTGTCTGCAACAGCCAAAAAGACCAATTGAAACAGTGGCACGGTGGTTAGCATTGCTGTCTCACAGCGCCGGGGATCCAGGTTCGATTCCCAGCTCAAGTCACTAAGCGTGGAGTTTTCACATTCTCCCCATGTCTGCGTGGGTTTCCTCCGGGTGCTCCACTTTCCTCCCACACTCCAAAGATGTGCGGGTTAGGTGGATTGGCTGTGCTAAATTGCCCCTTAGTGTTAGGGGACCTAGCAGGGGTAAATGCATGGGGCTATGGGGTTAGGGCCTGTGTGGTCGATGGCCTCCTTCTGCAATGTTGGATTCTATGAAAACTCCTTCACATAAAATCCACCATTTGGCACCCGTTCTGCTTGGTAAAGGTGGTGGAGGTATGACGGGTTCCACCCCCACTGAGATAAAAGCAAAATACTGCGGCTGCCGGAATCTGAAACAAAAGCAGAAAATGCTGGAAAATCTCAGCAGGTCTGGCAGCATCTGTGGAGAAAGAATAGAGACAATATTTCGAGTCTGGGTGACCTTCATCAGAGCTAAATTGTTTTAATGCATGGTGACATAGTGGGTGCCATTTTCAAGGCACCTGCACCCTACACCAGCGCTTTATTTTTTTCAGCAAAAGTCTCCCATTTTCGAACAAAATCAGAACATTCTGGAAATATTCGGCAGTCAGGCAGCACCTGTGGAAGCAGAGACAGAGTTGGTGATCCAAGTTGACGGCCATTCATTTGAACTGGGAAAAGTTAGTGATGCAGCACAGTGGGTAGCACTGCTGCCTCACCGCGAGAGGGACCCGGGTTCGATTCCCGGCTTGGGTCACCGTCTGTAAGGAGTTTACACATTCTCCCTGTGTCTGCGTGGGTTTCCTCCAGGTGCCCCGGTTTCATCCCACACTCCAAAGATGTGCAGGTTAGGTGGATTGGCCAGGCTAAATTGCCCCTTAATGTCCCAGGATGTATAGGTTAGATGAATTAGCCTTGGGAACAGTCTGGAGTTATGGGAATAGGGCAGGCGAGAGGGCCTGGTTAAGATTCACTGTTGGAATGTCGCTGCAGACTCAATGGGCTGAATGGCCTCCTTCTGTAGGGATTCTACGATAACTTAAAACAAGTTTGGAGGCTGCAAAAGTGGGGGAGGGGAGGAGAGAACAGAAGAGATGGGGTGGAAAAGAGGAAATACACGGACACACGAGATGGGAATGGAGAGCAATGAAGGTGAAAAGAGTGAAAGAGACCACATGAAGATCCCGCCTGAGAGAAGAGCAGAATTTCTTCACATTTTGTGAACAGAAGTGGCTGCCAAAATAAGCAAAGACAATGCCAGAAATACTCAGAGGGTCTGGCAGCACCTGTGACTGTTTATCAGCCTCTGTACTTGTATGTAACCTTCAATCCATCACACCTCCATCTTTTTCTCCTTTGGATGAATGGGCGGCACGCTGGCACAGTGGTTAGCACTGCTGTCTCACAGTGCCAGGGACCCGGGTTCAATCCTGGCCTCGGGTCACTGTCTGTGCAGAGTCTGCACGTTCTCCACGTGTCTGTGTGGGTTTCCTCCGGGTTGCTCCGGTTTCCTCTCCAAAGATCTGCAGGTTCGGTGGATTGGCCGTGCCACGTTGTCCCTTGGAGTCAGGGGGATTAGCAGGATAAATACGTGGGGTTACGAGGATGGAACTTGGATGGGATCATTGTCAGTGCAGGCTCAATGGGTAAATGGCCTCCTTCCGCACTGTAGATTCTATGACGCTGAAATGTTGGGCAAGACTTTATAGCCTCGCTCGAGCGAGACTGGAAATCCCCGCCTGAGATCAACGGACACTTCTGTTCTCAGCCCCCTCGCTCGTTCCGATTCCGTGGCTGGTGAGGGTGGTAAAATCCCAGCATCTATCTCTGTCTCTCGGCCCACAGATGCTGCCTGACCTGCTGAGTATTTCCAGCATTTTATTTCTGATTTCCAGCATCCGCAGTACTTTGCCTTTGTTCATTTCTGATATTTGCAGCAATAAGGTTAAAAAATAGACATTAAGAACATCCCCACTGCGACTTTCTTCAACTGTGGGTACGAGTTTCCCCAGTGGTCAGTAGCTAAGAGCCATAACTGTTACAGCTTGCCTGTCTAGGGAAAGAATGACCTTTATTCTAATCGAGCCCATGTGGAATATCTAAGAAGCATTATAATGTTTTATAACAAAATTGGTTAACAGTGAAACATCTGGATATTGTCATAAAGACCAAGCTACGTCACAAAACATAAATTCTGGACCTGAGTCAGCATTCACAAACTGATTCCTAGTATACCTGAATGGAATTTCACAAGATCTCCATTCAAATTTGCTGAAATGATGAAGGCCCTTTGGCCCATTCTTCCAAAATGCTACCCCCCCACTGATTTCCCATTGTGTTCAATAATTTGGACTCCTGCCTTGTCCTCAACCACCTGACCCATGGCACCAGTTAATCACCTCCATCGTGATTAGGGTTGGACTGCTACCAGTTGCCACTGTCCATGAAGGTTTCAGAATAAAAGTTGCAAGTTTTAAGGGAAACTCACCCAATGTGTCTCAAAATCTGTGGGTTAGGTGAATTCGTCACAGGAAATGTGTGGGGTGAGAGGGTTCGTCGCTTGATGAAGGGGCAGCGCTCCAAAAGCTAGTGACTCCAGATAAACCTGTTGGACTTTAACCTGGCGTTGTGAGACTTCTTACTGTGCCCACCCCAGCCCGACGCCGGCATCTCCAACTCAATGAAATTAATGAGATTGAATATCGGGTGGAGGGAACCAATGGCATGTTTTGCGAGCCCACTCAAGTGTCCCAAAACCAATAGTCAACCTCACTGCTAGATTTGGCTAGATGGCTTAGAGTCAGGGTGGTTTTTAAAAAGAGAGTGACCGTCTTCACACAATTAGCACAGTACGTGCTGCACATTTCAGACTCCTGATACTGCAGCGATGCCATGATTTATACCTTGCTGTAGCTGCACGCATGAGAACGGGTCTTTCTAGTCATACAAAGTGCACACGAGCTTTGCGAGTCGCGATTATTCTTTTTTTTCAGCTTGCGATGGACTAATTTCCTTGGTTCTGGCTTGACAACGTTCTAGTCTTGTTTGACTACCAGAGATCCATTCCAGTTGTGTGCTTAGTCGGTCATTAGTGCCCTCACTTCCGGTGCTTTTTATGCAAGCGAGTCAGCGGGGTAGTGGATCAGCCTGAATGTGCTTCATATCTCCTTTTCATGCCTAAGGTTCTAAGCATGAACAAGGTGCAAGGATTTACTCAGTGCTTTCCCTTCCCCAATCCCGATAGTCCACTGATTGCTTTTTTTCTTTCTTTCGCTGTCGCCTTTGTTCCACCGTACGTGTGTCTTCAGTTTGTACATTCGTTAACGAGGGGTGTGTGTGTGTGTGTGTGTGTGTGGGTGTGGGTGTGTGTATACAGCAGGCTTTGGTGTGTGGCTAATGTATAAGTACCGATATATTATCTCAAAATTCAGCCAGTATTTCCAAAACCGTCTACAAAACATTGGTAGATTGGTTCTGAAAAATATATCAGCAGCATCGTGGCTGGGAATACAAGCCCCCCCCACACAAGTCTATGGACCTCTGGCCCATCCGATGCATTCCTTGTGGTGGGTCCCACCATGGCGGGACTGGAAAACCCCAGCCCATTCCACCACAAGGAATGCATCGGATGGGCCAGAGATCCACCTTACAGCTCGACCAGCTATTCTGATAACTACTAGCCACCCGGTTCACAAAATCAAATTCCAGTATTATTTTGAAATGTTAATTTTAATTCGTTGAAAATCAAACTGCACGCTCTCCCGACCAACTCTTCTGGAAACACGACAGTCTGATTTCTGTCACGTGGTGTGCATGCTTAATTTGGCAGTCTTTTCTTTGTGTCTGCTAATGTTAGTGTGGTACGTCTTGTTCTATGTAACAATCCAAAGTTTAATTAAATCCATGTTATTAATAATGGAAGTAATGATTCCTATGTGAACCGCTGTGCACTGCAAACTGTTTGGTGCGGGACCTGGCGACACTTTTCTTGTCTGAACCGTGTGATATATCGGTATAATTTCCTAAAATATCCACCTGCCTGATGTGGTTGAACGCATGTCATCCCGGTCTGCGCCGTAGTTTCCGTGTCGATGATCTGTTCTACTTGTGCAGACTCAAGTCAAGCGATGCCTACAAGAAGGCCTGGGGGAACAACCAAGATGGTGTCGTGGCCAGTCAGCCCGCTCGCGTGATGGACGAACGTGAGCAGATGGCGATCAGTGGAGGATTCATCCGCAGGTAAGATGAGCCGTTTATATTCGTAGGCCCAAAGGCGTGGACTAAGCCATGACTGGTGCACTAACTGAAAGGGGCAAACCTTTCGGTGGAAATGGGCCAGAACCTTTAGCAACAGGAAGGGCTCACAATTCGCCACGTTGATCAGAAGGTTTAGCCCTCATGGATGGAATTGAATGTAACTCACTCGGGTCCAGGTCACTTCATGGTTGGAGGAACCTTGGTTGCTTCTGAGGAGGAGGCCCGATCAGATTAAGTGCCCCTATGTTATATCCTTACTTGAGAAAGGATATACTGGCACTGGAGGGGGTGCAGAGGAGATTCATTAGATTGATTCCAGAGTTGAGAGGGTTGGCTTATGAGGATAGACTGGGACTATACTCATTGAAATTCAGAAGAATGAGGGGAGATCTTATAGAAACATGTACAATTATGAAGGGAATAGATAAGATAGAAGCAGGGAAGTTGTTTCCACTGACAAGTGAAACTAGAATTAGGGGGCATGGCCTCAAAATAAGGCGAAGCAGACTTAGGACTGAGTTGAGGAGGAACTCTTTTGCCCAAACGGTTGTGAATCTATGGGGGAGATCTCATTGAGACGTATAAGATGATGAATGGGATGGATAGGATAGAGGTGGAGAGGCTCTTCCCGCTCAGAAAGGACAGTAGAACTAGGGGGCACAGCCTCAAGATAAAGGGGGGGCGGTTTAGAACGGAGTTGAGGAGGAACTTCTTCACTCAAAGGGTGGTGAATCTCTGGAATTCTCTGCCCGTTGAAGTGGTGGAGGCTACCTCGCTAAATATTTTTAAGACGCGGGTTGATGGGCTTTTGATAAGAGAGGGGATTAAGGGTTATGGGGAGAGGGCGGGAATGTGGAACTGAGCCACGACAGATCAGCCATGATCTTATTGAATGGCGGGGCAGGCTCGAAGGGCTAGATGGCCTACTCCTGCTCCTATTTCTTATGTTCTTATGCTCTTATGAATTCCCTTCCCAGTGAAGCAGTTGAGATTACCTCATTGAATGTTTTTAGGGCAAAGATAGATACATTTTTGAACAGGAAAGGAATGAAGAGTTATAGTAAGCGGGCGGCTAAGTGAGTCCACGAGAAGATCTGCCATGATCTTATTGAATATCGGAGCAGGCTCAAAGGGCCAGTTGGCCTACTCCTACTCCTAGTTCTTATGTTCTTATGTAAGTGGTGAGTGCCTGGTAGAGGCAGTAGTAGAGGCGGGTAGAATTTTGTCTTTTAAAAAGCGGTTAGACAGTTACATGGGTCATATAGGTATACAGAGATATGGGCCAAACGCAGGCAATTGGGACTAGCTCAGTCATTTAAGAGTGGGGTGGCATGGACAAATTGGGCCGAAGAGCTGTTTCCATGCTGTAAACCTCGACATTGTTTTCTTTAACTACACAGAAAACAAAATCATCAAAAATATAATATATAATTTCCATCACCATGATGGTATTTCCATGACAATGATCAGAACAATCGCAGGAAGAAACAGTGGATGGCATTTTCTGGTCTCTCCTGCTGGGGGGATCTTCCAGTCCTGCTAAAATCAATGGGAATTTGAATGGCTAGCCGCAGCTGTTGTGGGGAAACTGCCACGGCAGGACTGGAAAATCGAGGCTACGTTGGTTAAAATGTTGTCGGTATATAAGAAGTTTTAGAGACTGTTGAGAATGAAAGTTCAAAGGACAAAATCATATCAGCACAACCCTAACCTGAACCCCAACCCTAACTGTAACCCTAACCCTAACCTTAATTGTAACCCTAACCTTAACCCTAACTATAACCTGAACCCTAACTGCAACCCTAATCCTAACCCTAGCCCAAACTGTAACCTTAATCCTAGCTGCAACCCTAACCCTAATTGTAAACCTAACCTGAATCCTAACCCTAACCCTAACTGTAACCCTAACCCTAATCCTAACCCTAACCCTAACCATAACACTAACTGTAACCCTAATCCTAACCCTAACTGTAACACTAACCATAATCCTAACCCCCAAACCTAACCCTAACTGTAACCCTAACCCTAACCCTAACTGTAAGCCTAGCCTTAACTGTAACTTTAACCCTACATAGGCAGATTGCCGCAGTTATGTTTAACAAAATTCTCCTCTTATGCAGGGTAACTAATGATGCACGAGAAAACGAGATGGATGACAATTTAGAGCAAGTTGGTGGCATCATTGGCAACCTTCGCCATATGGCACTTGATATGGGCAATGAGATTGATACACAGAACCGGCAGATCGACAGGATTATGGAGAAGGTGAGATTTATGCTCTATCAATCTTTTAAAGATATTTGGGGCAAATATAGTAAAGCAAAATTTATTTATTAGTCACAAGTAAGGCTTACATTAACACTGAAATGAAGTTACCTTGAAATTCCGCTGTCATCACACTCTGGTACCTACACTGTTTGGGTACACTGAGGGAGAATTTAGCATGGCCAATGCATCCAACCAGAATGTCTTTCAGACTGTGGGAGGAAACTGGGGCACCCGGAGGAAACCCACGCAGACATGGGGGGGACGTGCAGACTGCACACAGACTATGACCCAAGCTGGGAATCGAACCCAGGTCCCTGCGTTTGTGAGGCAGCACACCACTGTGCCACCATACTGCCCTGTTGCATTCTTTGTAATGAGTTTCGACTATTTCTGAACTACTGGCATTCTTGCTTTGGCTTACTCGTGAAACATGAAATTGTGATAAATATTGTTGTGTGGGCTTTCTTAATGATAACGTCGTGTGGAGGGTCCAGGACTGGTGAATGGTGGGATCTGGACGCTTGGAGTGGGCAGGAACTGGGATATCGGCTCTGCTGCCTCATAGCGCCAGGGTCCCAGGCTCAATTCCTGGCTTGGATCACTGTCTATGTGGAGTTTGCACGTTCTCCCTGTGTCTGTGTGGGTTTTCTCCAGGTGCTCCGGTTTCCTCCCACAACCTGAAAAACGTGCTGGTTAGGTGCATTGGCCGTGGTAAATTATCCCTCAGTGTACCCGAACAGGCACCGGAGTGTGGCGACTTGGGGATTTTCACAGCAACTTCATTGCAGCGTTAATGTAAACTTACTTGTGACTAATAAATAAACTTAAGCTTAAATTTTAAAAATTTCAAATCCCAGTTGGTTAATCATCAAATCCCACAAGCAGTAAGAGTTTGAACATTGAACTATCACTTTTCCCATTCTCCAAAGCGAGGTTTGTGGCAACGAGAAGCTTTCACAAGAGAAATGGAGCTCAACATAATGTTTCAACCTCTTTGCATTTCCAACACATGGTGAAATGTGCCGTATCTGAATCTGCCTATATTGTGTGACAGATCACTGTCCTTGTGGTTAGGGTGTAAACGTTGCGGGCTATATTGCCAAGTGATTCATAGAATAGAATCATAGAATCCCTACAGTACAAAAGGAGGCCATTCGGCCCATCGAGTCTGTGCCATCGATAACTTCACCTGGGTCCGATTCCCATAGCCCCACACATTTACCCGGCTAATCCCTCTGACACTAGGGTCAACTTAACCTGGTCAATCAACCCAACCCGCACATCTTTGGATTGTGGGAGGAAACTGGAGCACTCAGAGGAAACCCACGCAGACACGGGGAGAACGTGCAAACTCCACACAGACAGTGACCCGAGTCGGGAGTTGAACCCAGGTCCCTGAAGCTGTGATAAAGCAGTGCTGACCACTATGCCGCTGTAAAAGGTGTAAAAAGTTTAATGTTGGCACAAAACGTGCAGACTCCACACCGACAATGTGCTGGCTTGGCCAGCGAGGCTCACATCCCATAAAAGAATTGATGTGGTTGTTTGAAATTTGGCATTCTTGCATTTGTCCTGATGACTGCAAGATGAAACACTTTTGGCAGTAGGTCTCTCTTTTCAGCAGCAGGTCTCTCTTTTCAGCAGCATGCAGGGAACCTGCTGGAAACCCTACAGTGCAGAAGGAGGCTATTCAGCCCATCATGTCTGCACCGACCATAATCCCACCCAGGCCCCAACCCAGCAACCCCAGATAATTACCCCACTAATTCCTCCATTGGACTCAACCTGAGACACTAAGGGGCAATTTAGGACAGCCAATCAACCTAACACGCACATCTTTGGAGTGGGGGAGGAAGCTGGAGCACCCAGGGAAAACCCACACAGACACAGGGAGAATGTGCAAATTCCACACAGACAGTGACCCGAGCCGGGAATCGATCCCAGGTGCCTGGAGCTGTGAGGCAGCAGTGCTAACCACTGTGCCACCCAAGCGTATGATTGTCAACAGAATGATCAATAAGCCTCCCCGTTCGTTAATGCTCCTTTAAGGTATTTTCTCCAGCAGTGTCCAGAAGAACAATCTTGAGTTCCTGGAGGATTGGCAGCCTTGTATTGTGCGGCTGTTTCGCTGCCTTTTGGTCTGCAGCAGGGGACAGTGAAACATCTGCACACATTGCAAAGGGGCAGCTGCTATGTGCCACTGCTCGGGAATGCTACACTGGGCTGCTCCAGTGTGCTGCCCCTCTGCGATTTACCATTATATCAGCATCAGCAGCACTTGTGTCCTGTTAATTGAACACTTCTTATCGAGCACTTGCTTGGGAATCAGACGTTTGCATACAGAGTTTGTGGAGGCGCAGATTTGATCCTCATATCCTCTGCGCTGTTGACTCAAAGGGAAAGATTGGGTAAATTGAATTGTTTGCTTTCATGAACGAGCTGTTCTGAGTTGGAAGCGAGCGTGGTGAAGGGGCTGAGATTGATTTATATTGAATGGCTGTTCCGCCTGGCTGGGGGAATCCAGCATGGTGGGTTGGAGTTCAGGGGTTAGTGGAGAGGAGGTGGGGGGGGAGGTGGGCTGCAGAACCCCGCGGATATTGCAGTCCCTGAACGTCCGAGGGGACCGGACGTTTAGGGCTGAGGTGGGGAGATACTTGCCAAAAACCTCAGACCTTGCCCCCACGGCCAGGATTCTCCAGTCCCGCTGCAGTCAATGGAGTTTTGGCCGTGCGTCAAGTTCTCCATTCTCGCTGGCAGAGAGGCTCATTTTTACACTCAGAGTGGCGAATCTTTGGAAATCTCTACCCTCCGTGCATGCTCAGTCATTGACTATGTTCAAGACAGGGGCCCGAGAGAATATTTTCACTGAAGGAATTAAGGGACATGAAATAGGGCAGCACGGTGGCACAGCGGGTTAGCACTGCTGCCTCAAAGCGCCAGGGATCCAGGTTCGATTCCTGGCTTGGGTCACTGTCTGTGCAGAGTCTGTACATTCTCCCTGTGTCTGCATGGGTTTCCTCCGGGTGATCCAGTTTCCTCCCACAGTCTGAATGATGTGCTAGTTAGGCTGCGTTGGCCGTGCTAAATTCTCCCTCAGTGTACCGGAACAGGGGATTTTCACAGTAACTTAGTTGCGGAGTTAAAGTAAGCCTGCTTGTGACACTAGTAAATAAACTTTAATGTGGGAAGATGGAGCTGAGTGGAGGACTCAGCTGCTTATTGAATGGTGAAGCAGGCTCAGAGGGGCATATGGCCTACTTTAGCTCCTATTTCTAATGTTCTTGACTATCCTAATAATATTCTGTGCCTCTGGCTTAATTATTCTTCCTATCAGTATTTTGGTGTTGTGCTGTTTGTTTGCCTTTCCGCTGCTGAATTACTGTGTGCATTTTTGTTTTTACATTTTAGGCCGAATCCAATAAAACCAGGATTGATGAAGCTAACCAGCGTGCGACAAAGATGTTAGGCAGTGGTTAAACCCTGCAGGAAAGTGCACTATTCCCTGGCACTCTTCAGAGAGCAGCGTACAATTTGATTTTTGTTTTGTGGTATTTACTGAATAGGTTTGCACACACGCACACACACGACAGACCCAGTGTAAGAGTTGCCCCGTGTAGCTTGTCATTTTTCCAACCAGAACAACTGAATTATTTATTACTTAGGCAAATCGTTTTTCCAAAGGATGTATATAGGGCTTTTAGCTCACTCGTGACATGTTTCTTCCTTTCGTTTTTATTTTTAATTATCTGAGTTTGCTTCGTAAGGTAGGACAAAAAAAAAGCCGTTTTCTTTTTAAATGCAGGATGTACAGTATTGTCCTCGTGAACTGTGTCACTACATTACTGCCATTTTCCTGAGGGTGTCGTGATGGTAAAAAAAAAATGCATAGTAAAAGGAAAACTTTTATGTCTTATGTTCATTTCACAGAAGCATTCTAACTTAACGTCAAAGGAAGTGTGGTGTATGTAACTGTTATCGTCCTTGCACTGAGGTGATGTACTCAAACAAATTATGCATGATACTAACCGTGAGACCTTCTGCTAAAAACGCTCTAAAACGTGGCAGTGGTGCCCTGGCAAAGCATGCTCAGTATTGGGACGCAGTTGATACTAGGTTATACCTGCAAAGTCTACAGTCGTGCCACATTTTAAGTTCTAGCAACAGAACTGTGGGCACAGTGCACAATAAGGATAAAGCGTTTCACTCAATGGACAATTTCTGCATATGGGGTTGGCTCAAAACTTGATGCCAGATCAATACACATTGGCTTAGTGGTTAGACATTCTACCCACAAGATTCAGAAGCTGCTAATGGTAATTAAACCCGATGGGAGGATTGCACTAATAGGGGAAAATAGTTGTGTACATAGGCCTGAACATTTCTGAAAGATATGTAGTTTTTATAAAGAAATTGTATTTTGTTTGTTATTACCCTGTGTGTTTTGTAAAGGTTTCTCGTTGCTTTATGTATTTAGGGCTATGCACAGCAAATAGCTGGACGGCGTAGTTAACGAAATGACTAAACACAAGTAGCAAAAACTGTTGAGATAAATGTCATTGTGGCATGTAACACAGAGTTCCTTCTGCCTCCTGTCAGTTTGTGAAGTGGTTAATGTTTTGTAGCGAGCTAAAATGATTAAAAAATGACAAACCTTAAGCTATGTGCAGTTTATTGCCCTCGAAACTTTCTGGAAAAATCTATGACGCACATTGAGGCAGTTTTAATCTCTTTGATCCCACGGGCAGAAGAGTTCCTTTGTACATCACATGTAACAAAACCAGAAATCTCATTATAAAGGGCATGTCCACTGTTTTGCAGTACTTAACACACAACAGAAATCTCCCTATGTGATCTAAACTAGTTATTATATCCACTGGTAGAACATTTTCCAATTCTTTTCAAGATTATCTGACGTGTTGTGGAGATCCTTTGAGCTCCTTGCCAAAACATTATCATGTACCAGCAGATACCAATTTCCAACACCTTAGAATCATGGCCATAGAATCATAGAATCCCTCCAATACAGACCAAGGAAGAAACCGCAGGCAATACAGGCAAGCGTAACAATCTGCAAGAAACATCCAATCTTTGATTTTGATTTGATTTCACTTGATTTGATTTATTATTGTCACAGGTATTAGCATACAATGAAAAGTATTGTTTCTTGAGCGCTATACAGACAAAGCATACTGTTCATAGAGACGGAAAGGAGAGACAGCAGAATGTAGTGTTACAGTTATAGCTAGGGTGTAGAAAAAGATCAACTTAATGCAGGGTAGGCCCATTCAAAAGTCTGATGACTTCTGCAGGGAAGAAGCTGTTCTTGAATCGGTGGGTGCGTGACCTTTTGTATCTTTTCCTCGATGGAAGAAGGTGGAAGAGAGAATGTCTGGGATGTGTGGGGTCCTTAGTTATACTGGCGGCTTGGCAGAGAGAGCGGGAAGACAGAGTCAATGGATGAGAGGCTGGTTTGCGTGATCTTGTTTGGGCTATGTTCACAACCTTTTACAATTCCTTGCGGTCTTGGGCACAGCAGGAGCCATTACCAAGCTATGATACAACCAGAAAGAATGCTTACAATCTCACTTGCATGTAAGTTTCACACGACCTAAGTCTAGACATGTGAGGGGAAGTCAATTTGAGCTAAACATCATTGCATCTGGGTGGGTACATGTGTTCCTACTTGTTATGGGTAAAGAGACAGAATGAGAAAGCAAGGAGAACATAAGAGAAATGAGAAGAGATGTCACGCACAGTTAAATGCCAGAATGGGCTGTAAGCTGTTGACAGGACTATGGTCCAGAACTTGCTGGGTTCAGGCACCATCATGAGATTCCCTCACTCTTCTGTTCAAAGTTCTGTGCCCTGCAAGTTGTTGGAAATGTGAACGATTTAACAGGATTCCTGGGACATTGATGAACGAAGGGACCAATGGACCATCTCTTTAACTCATGTTTGAGGATTGAGAGAGAGAGAATGGGCCAGGAAATGGCAAATGGAATTTAATGTTGGCAAGTGTGAGGTGGTCCACTTTGGTAGGAAGAATGGTAGGAAGGACTATTACTTACGTGGCGAAAAACTGCAGCAGGCGACGGTGCAGAGGGACCTCGGGGTCCTTGTGCATGAGTCGCAAAAACCCAGCCTGCAAGTGCAGCAGGTGGTCAGGAAGGCGAATGGGATGCTGGCCTTCATAGCGAGGGGGATTGAATATAAAAGTAGGGAGGTCTTGCTGCAGCTGTATAGGGCATTGGTGAGGCCGCAGCTGGAGTACTGTGTGCAGTTTTGGGCGCCGCACCTGCGCAAGGATATTTTGGCCCTGGAGGGAGTGCAGAGGAGGTTTACTAGGCTGATACCGGAGTTGAGGGGGTTGAGCTATGAGGAGAGGCTGAATAAACTAGGCTTGTACTCGTTGGAGTTTAGAAGAATGAGGGGAGATCTCATTGAGACGTATAAGATGATGAATGGGATGGATAGGATAGAGGTGGAAAGACTCTTCCCGCTCAAAAAGACAGTAGGACTAGGGGGCACAGCCTCAAGATAAAGGGGGGGCGGTTCAGAACGGAGTTGAGGAGGAACTTCTTCACTCAAAGGGTGGTGAATCTCTGGAATTCTCTGCCCGTTGAAGTGGTGGAGGCTGCCTCGCTAAATATTTTTAAGAAGCGGGTTGATGGGTTTTTGATAAGAGAGGGGATTAAGGGTTATGGGGAGAGGGCGGGAAAGTGGAACTGAGCCACGACAGATCAGCCATGATCTTATTGAATGGCGGGGCAGGCTCGAAGGGCCAGATGGCCTACTCCTGCTCCTATTTCTTATGTTCTTATGTTCTTATGTTCTAATCAGTGGAATGATGGAGATGGAACTATGATAAGGTAGACTTAATTCAGATACAGAAAGAGAAGTAAACCGAGGGAAAGCAAGATTGGATTAAGGAGGGCAGAAAAGAAAATGAGAGAATAATAAATTGAAACTCTCCAACAACAATTTGTTACCTGTTGGAATGAGACCCCACAGTTTCAGTTGTATGTGCAGATGGAACAATTCCTTGATTCTCACAGGAAGGCTTAGGGTGAGTGGTCATTTTTGCATACCTCATGGCAGGGTGGCACAAATTGTCCAGCAATGTGCATCAGATATCTCTTCCTTGCCACATGGACCGCTTACACTTTAGTAACAGCAAGCGCCACTGACCTCACCATTACCCTGTCAGCAAACTCTGGCATAGTATCAAAACCATAACTGTGTGGACTTTTCATGTTCTCCCCATGCCTGCATGGGTTGCCTCAGGGTGCTCTGGTTTCCTCCCATAGTCCAAAGATGTGCAGGTTAGGTGGATTGGCCATGTTAAATTGCCCCTCAGTGTTCCAAGATGTGTAGATTAGATGAATTAGCCATGGTGGGTTTACAGGGACAGAGTGGGGCAGCACAGTGATTAGCATTGCTGCCTCACAGTGCCAGAGACCTGGGTGCAATTCCTGGGTTGGGTCACTGTCTGTATGGAGTTCGCACATTCTCCCCATGTCTGCATGGGTTTCTTCCAGGTGCTCCAGTTTTCTCCCACATTCCAAAGATTTGCCGGTTAGACTGATTGGCCATGCTAAATTGCTCATTAGTGTCAGGGGGATTAGCAGGGTAAATACATAGGGTTATGGGGATAGGGCCTGGATGGCATTGTGGTTGGTACAGACTTGATGGGCCGAATGGCCTCTTTCTGCACTGGAAGGATTCTATGATAACTTGGTTACTTCCCTTTGGATATTTCTTCACTCCTGGAAATTTTGGAACTTTTTGCCAAAGCTTCTTCTAGTTGATTTCTCAACCTCATTGTGGACTGCAGCTGTGCAGGTTAATGTACCCCGAGCTACATTCACAATATCGTTTTTTTTAGACATTCCTACTTGGGTCTATGGGGATCCATTTCGAGACAAATTAGAAAAACCTTTTCTGTTGTTGAAGTACCCTTTTCCTTATAGTTCTCCCATAAAGATAACCCCAGATGCTCAATGATGATATTAGATACAGAAAAGGAGGGGAAACAATCCCATTCTCAAAATTGATATTGGTCTGTTCTTGAAGATTACAAGAGAATTAGTTTTAAAGGAACAAGTGAACTGGGAATTTCGCTTCCCGATGTTATGCTGAGATTATCTATCTGACATGGAACTCAATTTAAAGAGTGAGAGGGAACATTGTTGAAGCTGACTGTTATGGGACTGTTTGGATGATTGGCTTGTTAATGTAATTATAACTACTGTTCCCCTCAGGTAGTTAGAGAAAATCAAGGAATGGTTCAAAATGATTTATTGAGGACTATAGCTACAGAACCCTGACTTAGTTCATTAAGGCCAGTCATTATACAGAATTCAGAAATACAGAAGCAAATGCAGTTTCAAATTCGATTACAAGTAATTAGCATATACCAATCAAGGTAAAGGAGTTATCTCTATCCACTCACAGTTATTGATTAAGGTTACATCATTCATAAGGTACAGTTATTAAAACCAATCACCTGACCCTTGTTTGATTATAATATCCAGTCAGAGTGAGATTTTTAAGTGCATCTGTAGGTTATTGTTCCAACTATCTTTGGGCACCGCAGCTGTGTCTGAATGTTAGAACACAAATCAATCTTCTTACTCCCAATGTCTGGTTTAATGGCCTCTCCCAGACTGAGACATCTTTGTCCCCTTCTGCTTATCTGAAAGGTCTGTAATTCAGACAGTCATCCTTCGTCTGGCAGTAGCAGCTCACTATCCTGATATGCATGGCTCTGCTTTTAAATTGTGTGCAGGCTTCTTTGCGGTGTGACCCTCTCCCCACTGGACCCAGTTATTAATATGGTGTCTATTCTGTTCCATGAGTAAGGGTAATATTCCCCCTCAGTGACTAATCAACTGAGCTGAAATATGGGTTATGGAACAAATTTGCCTGCTATTCCATCATCGTATAGAAAGCCACAGTTTTCATTTGTTGTGAGTTTGTGGAATTGTTGGGGATTATCTATTCTGCTGTTGAAGCCTAAAGGTCTATTGGTAGTGTGCATGGGAGGAAGGATCCTCTCTGCCTTAGCTCAAACGCCATTATTTTTGCTCCTGACTGGTAGAGTCCTTGTGATTATACATGTGCTTGCATTATCCTGGCTGTATGAAGCTAGTTATCCATGGCTGCAGTGAACCCAAGCAGATCAGACACTTAGAAGATTGGGAACTAAAGGCAATGCTGGTACATAAAATATGAGACTGCCAATGACCAATATGGAATGGCCCACTCGCTTAAGTTTGCAAATTGGGCTGTAGAAAGTAACTGAAGGAATTGGTGGCACCATGTAGGCGAATAATTACCAGTGGAGGCTGGAAAGCAATGAAGGTAGCATGCATTTTGATTAATAGGAATTCGGAATGTAGGGTAGAGAAGCACAAAACAAGGAACAAGAGTTAATATAACACCAAGTGACACAATCATCTAGTCAACAGTGAACAAAAGAAAATCACTTGCATCTCACTCCATGAGTCTTGGTGATTGGAATTGTTCATTTTTTATACATATATTCATTCATGGCATATGGGTGTCACCGGCTGGGTCAGTGTTTATTGCCCATCCCTGAGGGCATTTAAGACTCAACCACGTTGTTGTAGTTCTGGAGTCACATGTAGGCCAGACCAGGTAAGGATGGCAGATTTCCTTCCCTAAAGGACATTTATGAACCAGATGGGTTTTTTTTCCAACAATCAACAACGGTTTCATGGTCATCATTAGACTTTTAATTACAGATTTTTACTGAATTCAAATTTTACCATCTGCCATGCTGGGATTCGAACCCAGGTCCCCAGACCATTACTCTAGGTCTCTGGATTACCAGTCCAGCAACAATTCCACTTTTACGACAATCATTTCACGGTCATCATTAGACTTCCAATTCCAGAATTTTTTTTTGTTCGAATTCCACCCATTGGCAGCGATGGGATTCGAGTCCAGAGCTTTACCCTGGGTGCCTGGATTCAGCGACAATGCCACTACACCATTGCCTCCCCTTTGGATAGTGCAGGCTGACAACTACAGGTCGGGGAGATCTGGGGCAAGATCACTGGGCCTCCCAGTAGCATGTTTTTCACTGGCGGGACGTGGCGCATTGTTTGCCAGTGGCAGGATTCCCTGATCCCACCACTGTCAATGGGAATTCCCATTGATATCACCCCACACACCAGGGGGGAAGCCCACGGGAGGGCATGTGCTGCTGACAGGACTAGAGAAACTTGCCAGCGTGAATGGCTGGAGAATTCCGCCCCTGATCATTGATAGATGCTAATTACAGTAGATTAAAGATAGGGCTGGATTGACAGGCAGTTGGAAGGGAAGGGAAATGCAAATATGTGAAGGAATAACCATTGCAGAACTATCCCACATACACCGCAAATAGACAGCCGAGGCGCACACAGACAAACCTGTGCCAACTAAGGAAACAGTTAAGGCAAGAAAATAATTTATTGAATATTTGAATTCTGTACTGTAGAAGAAAGTAAATCTTTCAATAGATAGCTTAAACCTAAATGGGACTGTAAAACGTACGTCTTCAGTACGTCTTCTAACGAGGGGAGATCTCATTGAGACGTATAAGATGATGAATGGGATGGATAGGATAGAGGTGGAGAGACTCTTCCCGCTCAGAAAGGACAGTAGGACTAGGGGGCACAGCCTCAAGATAAAGGGGGGGCGGTTTAGAACGGAGTTGAGGAAGAACTTCTTCACTCAAAGGGTGGTGAATCTCTGGAATTCTCTGCCCATTGAAGTGGTGGAGGCTGCCTCGCTAAATATTTTTAAGACGCGGGTTGATGGGTTTTTGATAAGAGAGGGGATTAAGGGTTATGGGGAGAGGGCGGGAATGTGGAACTGAGCCACGACAGATCAGCCATGATCTTATTGAATGGCAGGGCAGGCTCGAGGGGCCAGATGGCCTACTCCTGCTCCTATTTCTTATGTTCTTATGTTCTGGCTGATGAACAATCCATTGTCCGTATTGTGGGAAACAAGTGCCCCTGAGGGAAACATAAGTTACACAAATGACCAAAGGCAGTGGCACAGCGGTTAGCACAGCTGCCTCACAGCGCCAGGAACCCGGATTCAATACCTGGCTCAGGTCACTGTCTGTACAGAGTCTTGATGTGGAGATGCTGGAGTTGGGCTGTGGTGGACACAGTAAGAAGTTTCACAACACCAGGTTAAAGTCCAACAGGTTTATTTGGTAGCACTCACCTGATGAAGGAGCAGCGCTCCGAAAGCTCGTGATGCCAAATAAACCTGTTGGACTTTACCCTGGTGTTGTGAGACTTCTTACTGTGTGCGGAGACTGCACATTCTCCCCTTATCTGCATGGGTTTCCTCCAGGTGCTTCAGTTTCCTCCCACAGTCCAAAAGATGTGCTGGTTCGGTGCATTGGCTGTGCTAAATTCTCCCTCTGTGTACCTGAACAGGTGCCGGAGTGAGGTGACTAGAGGATTTTCACAGTAACTTCATTGCTGTGTTAATGGTTGTGACACTAATAAATAAACTAAACTAAGCAACAAACCTAAGCTGATAAACATTAAGATTACACTTTAAAATAATAGCAAAGACTAATAATGTGCTTATTTAATTTTGTATCGATTTCTGTGTTAGCTTATTTGTGCTAGAATCAAACAGCAGAACAAGGTAGCATTCCCAAATCTTCATTGAATCTAAGATGGTCTAGTGGTATTGTTGCTAGACTACTAATCCAGAAACTCAGCTATTGATCTGGGGGACCCAGGTTCGAATCCCGCCAATGTAGATGGTGGAATTTTAATTTAAAAAATCCGGAATTAAGAATCTACTGATGACCATGAGACCATTGTTGGAAAAACCCATCTGGTTTACTAATGTTCTTTAGGGAAGGAAATCTGTCATCCTTACCTGGTCTGGCCTACATGTGACTCCAGAGCCACAGCAATGTGGTTGACTCTCAACTGCCCTCGGGACAACTAGGGATGGGCAATAAATGCTGGTCAACCAGCAACACCCATGAACAACAAATGAATTTTTAAAAATTAGCGGCAACAAGGATGGACAGACAGAAAGCCAAATGTGTGCCAGTGATTCCATAGGAGAGGGAAGTATGTATCTTCTGGATCTCTGGCCTAGCCAAGAACAACTAAGGATGGGCAATAAATGCTGGCCAATCAGCAACACCCATGCCCACAAATGAATAAAAAAAAGTTCCCTCTAGAAAGAGATCATTTGTGTCGGTCCTGGTCCTTGGAAACAATTTTCCAATTTGTCCGAGCAACTTCTTTCTTCTTGTCCAATCCCATCATATTCACTTCTATTGACTTGTGCTTTAAGTTCAGTCTCAAAATGTGGGTTATTGTGGGTGAATCTGTGGAGAATTTCGGCAATTTAGAAGTGGTAAAAACAGCAAGAATGATGAATAAGGGATGGGGGTGGTGATGGGATGGGAGGGGGGAGCTGCAGGAGGGTCGCTTTGTAACACCAAAGTACCATGTGCTAAAGCCATTGGTCAACTCCACTGCTGTCCTTTGACGAATTGTGGCTGTGGTCAGGACACAATTCACCACCTCAATTTGGCCGCGCGAATGTTATAGATGCAGTAGAGCATGGCCAAACATATTTCAGTCTTTGCGGTTACTGGATACACTGGCTCAGAACCCTAAGCGAGCATGTTAATGTTAATGAGATGACCAAGCATGTCTGATAGACCTATGCAAGCTCCAACTGTGCACGTTGAGTCTGATTCGGATTGCTATAAATAAGACCATACTGATTATTGTATTAAGAATTCTTTCCGGTGGCAATAAGAGGGCACCAGGGCATGTAGTTCCTCCCTCCACCACCCTGCCACCAGCAATCCTCGTCAGTCTCTGAGGCTACCACCGGAAAGGGAGATGAACTGAGCTGGGCTTTGTATTCGGGCAGCCAGAGGTAAGGTATTATCATCTAAATTCTTTGTGTGTGTGTGTGTGTGTGTGTGTTTGTGTTTTGTGTGTGTGTGTTTTTGTGTGTGTGTCTGTGTGTGTGTGTGTCTGTGTGTGTTTTTGTGTGTGTGTGTGTGTGTGTGTGTGTGTGTTTTTGTGTGTGTGTCTGTGTGTGTGTGTGTCTGTGTGTGTTTTTGTGTGTGTGTCTGTGTGTGTGTGTGTCTGTGTGTGTTTTTGTGTGTGTGTGTGAGTGTGTGTGTGTGTTTTTGTGTGTGTGTGAGTGTGTGTGTGTGTTTTTGTGTGTGTCTGTGTGTGTTTTTGTGTGTGTCTGTGTGTGTGTGTGTTTTTGTTTGTGTGTGTCTGTGTGTGTTTTTGTGTGTGTGTGTGTCTGTGTGTGTTTTTGTGTGTGTTTTTGTGTGTGTGTGTGTGAGTGTGTGTGTGTCTGTGTGTGTTTCTGTGTGTGTTTTTGTGTGTGTGTCTTTGTGTGTGTTTTTGTGTGTGTTTTTGTGTGTGTATGTGTGTGTGTGTGTGTGTGTAAAACTGAATAATTGAACCCTATGTGGATACAATTCATCACTTGAAATCCCACAACAACAGTGCAATCAATCTCTTAGCTCTTGTATCTAAGAGCTTTTCGATCATGTGGACCTGGTACTCCCTCGTTAAAACGTCTTAAATCATTCAAGCAGTTTGAAGTGCAAATTTACAACAAGTTAGGTGAGCCTGCTGTTTTCTTAAGGCACTGGAAATGAATGGGTTTGTTAGTCTTCCAGTAATAGCTCCCTGCTCACTTTAAACCTGATCTGAAGAAAGCCTACTGATGGAAACTCCGCTGCCAGGGATATAGAACAAAGAGCAGAGAACAAAGATCAGTACAGCACAAGGACAGGCCATTCAGCCCTCCAAACCTGCACCTATCACATTGTCCTCTCTAGACCAACCGCCTGCATCCCTCTAATTCCCATCTGTTCATATGCCTATCCAGATAAGTCTTAAATGACAGTAACGTATCTGCCTCAACCACCCTCACTTGGCAGTGCATTCCAGACCCCCACCACCCTCTGTAAAATATTTCCCCCACACATCTCCACTGAATCTTTCCCCCCTTACCTTGAACTTGTTCCCCCCATTGTAATTGTCATTTCTGCCCTGGGAAAAAGCTTCCAACTGTTCACCCTATCCATACCCCTCGTAATTTAATACATTTCTATCAAGTCGCCCCTCAGCCTCCATTTTTCCGGGGAGAACAATCCCAGTTTATTCGATCCTCATAGCTAATATCCTTGAAGTTTATTTATTTATTAGCCACATGTAAGGCTTACATTAACACTGCAATGAAGTGACTGTGATATTTCCCTAGTTGCCACACTCTGGCTCAACGCACCCTAACACGCACGTCTTTCAGACTGTGGGAGGAAACCGGAGCACCCGGAGGAAACCCACGCAGACAACGTGCAAACTCCACGCAGACAGTGACCCCCGGCCAGGAATCGAACCCAGATCCCTGGTGCTGTGAGGCAGCAGTGCTAACCACAGTGCCACAGCGCCACCCTATACCAGGCAACAACCTGGTAAACCTTTTCTGTACTCTCTCCAAAGACTCCATGTCCTTTCAGCAGTAAACATTTCCTCGAACAATATCGAGCTTTGGCCTTATGAGTTTGAGCTGCTATTTAACATGCAGGTATCTTGATTATTTAAAAAACAAGCCTCCATGGACTAACTAATTCCTTGACTGCAGGCTACTGCGCAAATGTCAAGCAGCCACTGAACTGGTGCATAATTCGCAGTTTCATCGAGGTACAAATTTCTTTCTGTTTTAAACACATTCTGCCACTTTGCTTCTATTTTTTATTTGCTGCCGTTTTGTCTGCCTGATGGTTAATGTGGCTTTAGTCGTTGACGGGATGTGGGTGTCTCTGGCGAGGTCAGCATTTATGGTCCATTCCTAATTCCACTGGATGGTGAGTCACGCCTTCCTGAGCCACTGCGGTCCATGTGGTGATGGTGCACCCACAGCGCTGTCTGTGACCCAGCAACGGTATAGCAACGGTGATAATGGCAGGTGGGCGCCACAGTGGTTAGCGCTGCTGCCTCACAGCGCCAGGGACCCGGGTTCGATTCCCGGCTTGGGTCACTGTCTGTGCGGAGTCTGCACATTCTCCCCCCGCGTGAGTTTCCTCCGGCTGCCCCTGTATTCCTCCCACAGTCTGAAAAACGTGCTGGTTAGGTGTATTAGCCATGCTAAATTCTCCCTCAGTGTACCCGAACAGGCGCCAGTGTGCGGCGACTCGGGGATTTTCACAGTAGCTTCATTGCAGTGTTAATGTCAGCCAACTTGTGACACAAATAAATTGGACCTGGGTCCCTGGCGCTGTGAGATAGCAATGCTGACCACTGTGCCACCGTGCAGTCCTGCAAGTGATGGTGCTCCCATGTGCCAGATGCTCATATTCTTCAACAATAGTGGAAGGCACTGTATGATCGAGTTGGGCATTTTGCTGCATTTCTGTTTTGTCATTTTAACAGTGGTGTGTTATAAGTAAACTTGCAGCTTTTTTTCTGTGTGTGGTTTAGTTTTAGTTTCTTCAGACCTATTTTCAAACCCATGTTTCGGAATGACCTTTAATATATATCCTGCACTGTTCCTGTTTTGTTTTAGGGACTTTTCTATTTTTCTCCCTGTGCTAATGATTTTCAAATTGGTGTCCAGGCCTGAAACTAGCACTTCATAGAATCATCGAATCCCTACAGTGCAGAAGGAGGCCATTCAGCCCATCCAGACCATAATCCTACCCAGGGCCCTATTCCCGTAACCCTATGTATTAACCCAGTGTTTATTTCTAACTGCCCTGTCTTAATTCATCTTAATCTACCCCAATGTTGTCTTCAGTCTGGTGGGATAGGTTGCCTTGTACAACAATAACTGCACTCACAATGCATTACATGTAAAACATCTTGCCAATGACCCAATGGTTAAAATCAGGAGAATGTGGTGGGGTCAATTGATACATTCAAAAGGGAATTGGATTGTTTTCTGAAAAGGAAGAACGTGCAGGATTCCGGGGAGTAGGCAGAAGAATGGTGCTTGGTGCATTTCTCATTTGGAGACCTAGCACAGGCCGGATGGTCCGAATGGCCTGCTTCCGGGCTGTGATTCCCAAATTCTAATTCTGTGACCCATTCTCCCCATTCACGGATCTCGCTTCCTGTTGTTAACGATTTTGAGTCAGAAGTTGTCTGCCTACGTTTAACATTAAAAAAATCCCAATGTAAGCATCTGGAATGGGAAATGCCCGTGCAAAAATGTGAATATTTTATGAACATGTCACACTGCAGGTCCACACTGTCCACACCAGGTGGTGCTGTGGGTCAGTCCCTGACATCTCCACTTCTTATTTTGCTTTACAGATAAGCTTGATGCTTATTAATGCATTCTCTCTCACCTTATTAACTTTTTAAAAATTCCTCCAGTCTTCTGTTTCATGCTTTCTGCAATCTCTGCTTCTGTCTGAACCTTCGCATATCTGGTGACCCTGTCCCATCCCGACAAGCTCCTGCTCACCTTTTCTCAATTGTCCATCTATTACTGCACCCTGTGACTTGCTCTGCAACCTCAAGCCTACTCTCTCTCCATCTCTCTCTCTTTCTCTCTCTGTCTGCTTCTGTCTCTCTCTCTTTCCCTCTCCCGCTCTCTCTTTCACTCTCTTTCCCTCTCTCCTCTCACCATCTGCCTCTCTCACTATCTCCTCCCTCTCTCCCTCCCTCTTTCTCCCTCTCTCTCTCCCTCTTTCTCCCTCTCTCTCTTTCCATTTCCCTCTCTCTCTCCCTCTCTCTCTCCCTCTCTCTTTCTCCCTCTCCCTCCCTCTCTCCCTCACTTCCTCTCTCTCCCTCTCTCTCCTTCTCTTCCTCTCTCTCTCACTCCCTCTCTTTCTCTCTCTCTCTCTCTCTCCCTCTTTCTTTCTCTCTCTCTCTCTCTCCCTCTCTCTTTCTCTCTCTCTCCCTCCCCCCTCTCCCAGCTTGCTCTCCTGACCTTTTCTCCCTCTTCCTGACCCTTCACACGTCTGGTGATCCTGTCCCATCCTGAACACCTCCAATGCTGACTCCCAAAACCTCTCCTTCCACCCTTCAATCCACCATTTTACCAGACGTTCTGACTTCCCAGAAGGGAAAAAAAACAGTTAGATCAGTATTCCTATTTCCCCATTTTACTGGTGTTCTATTTTAAAGTATATAAAAAAACAGTTCAGATCAGTAATCTTATTTCCCTGTTTTATTGTATTTTCCTTCTGGGTTCCATTGGGCCTCATTTCCCTTGGTCTCCAAGTAGCATTTTAAAGATTATCCGAAGGTTCCCTCTCAATATTTCATAAAATCTAACTATTTCCAGTGTCATTAGGGGCTGTTTAGAAAATCCCTGTCTCCTCAATTCAATAGCCATTCAAATGAAGGCAATGAATTTATTTTTGAGTTACAACTGGAATTGTTCTAAGGGTTCAGTCATTTAAATTACAGGAATGTATGTGCTGGACCTGCCTCAAATCTATAACTGCGTGGTAAATTTAATGTTCCCTCTCCCTCCTCCCATCAAGCATCACTCCCTTCCTGCCCTTTGAACTTTATCTACCTTTGTATCATCTCTAGCCAAAGACATTGCTTTTATACCCAATCCTTGCCATCCACATTCAACCTTGGCACCATACCCGTTCATGACATTTTTTTGACATTAGGATAATAGAAACATAGAATTCCTACTGTGCAGAAGGAGCCCATTCAGCCCATTGAATCTGCACCAATAGCGATCCCACCCAGACCCTACCCCCAGAACCCCATCCTATCCCTGTAATCCCATCTATTTACCTTGCTAGTCTCCATTAAGGGTTAATTTAACATGGCCAATCCACCTAACCAGCACATCTTTTGGACTGTGGGAGGAAACTTGGAGGAAACCCATGCAGATATGGGGAGAACGTGCAAACTCCACACAGTCAGTGAGCCTAGCCAGGAATCGAACCCGGATCCCTGGAGCTTTGAGGCTAAGAACTGTGCCACCGTGCTGCCCAACTTAACCAGCCTGCACATCAACCAATCGACTCCATAATGAAACCTGCCTGACCACTCTGGATCCACCCTCCACCCCCTCACAAGCCCAGCCGCAGCTCCCAGATCACAAAGTGCCATTTTCTTTAACCTATCACCGACCACCTCTCACCTTCACAGACACAGATTGAGAAAGGAGTAAAGTTGCTGTGGACAAGCTGGATGACAAAGAAGAAGAAACAAGGAAGGAGGAACGAGAGAGGTCGGTAAAGAAAAGATAGCAACAGATGGAGCCTCCGACTTACTGTGAGCTGCAGCCTATGGACTATCCAAGAGTGTAAGTTAAAAATCTGGAATAACGAGCATTTGTTTCCGCCGTTTGAGATATTTTTCTAGTGGGGGGAGGTCAAGGAGAGGTGGGGGAGGGGCAGCGGGATCTGAAAATCAGAGCAAGGCCGTTCAACAAGGAAGTTAGAAAACACTTCTTCACTAAAAGGTAGTATTGTCACTGGACTAGTAATCCGGAAATCCAGAATAATGTTCTGGGGACCCAGATTCGAATCCCTCCCCAAGGTAGATGGTGGAATTTGAATTCAATAAAAGAAATCTGGAATTAACAATTGTCAACTGGGGATGAAAGGGTTGGCGTAGGAGGAGAGATTACACAGTTTTGTTGATACTCGCTGGAGTTTAGAAGGATGAGAAGGGATCTGATCAAGGTATATAAAATTTTAAAAGGGATTGATAAAGTAAATGTAGAGCCTTGTGGGGCAATCTAAAACAAGAGGTCACAGGTATCAGTTGAAAGGCGGTAGGTTTAACACTGAGATGAGGAGGAACTACTTCTCACAGAGGGTGGTGAATCTGTGGAACTCGCTGCCCCATAGCGTGGTGGATTCTGAATCATTGAATGGTTTCAAGAAGGAGATAGATATGTTCCTAATAAAAAGGGATGAGGGGATATGGGGAACAGATGGGGAGGTGGATTTGAGACCGGGGGAGATCAGCCATGATCTGATTGAATGACGGAGCAGGCTCGAAGGTCTGAGTTTGCCTACTTCTGCTCCTAATTCTTGTGTTCCTGTGATGCCAGGAAAAAAATCTGCCCACTGACTGAACAAACAAGTGGAAAAAAAATCAGCTGGATTGACTCCGCATTGATTTGGGTCTAAATTAAATCTATGTAAATCAGCCAAATGTGAAACTTGATCCATGCTAACCTTTGCAACCAATAGAAACCTTACCTTACTCATTCAGAACTGGCAATTTTCTTTTAATGGGTACGTCGTCATCTGCTGGCGCAGAGAAAAGGGGGAGAAAACAGGAAGGAGAGAAAGAGATAATTGCCTTCGTCGTTTGTGCGTCCAGCTGTGCTTTATTTAGGCTATCAAACACAATCTCTTCTATTTCTGTCCAAGTCCATTTCCTCACCGACGACTCCCCACAGCGTATATAGGGGCCCAATTTTAACTGAGTGAGTGGCTGGGTTTTAGGATGAGTTAAAAGTGGGCTCATGCAATTCAACTCGATACAGACCTTGCTGTGAAATATCTCCTTGTATCTTGGTGCAGAATATCCTGAGCTTTATTGAAGGGGACAGAACAATAGAAATGGGTCCATGAAGCAGCCAGCAGGCTGGGAACTTGCCTCCAACAGGTAGCTCTAGACAATATTTCCTCACCAATGGATTCCTTGATCCCAGCTCCTGTATCTCTTACTTTTAAAATTAAGCAACTCTAGGAAAGACCTGTTATTGACAAATATGTTGATGAATAGCATTGAAATAATGCGTTCCTCCTCAAATTTTGTATTATTGACAAGATCTTTTCCAAATGGATTGAGTAATCGGGTAGATTTTTTAACCTAAATAAATAAATTCTCATCGAGAATTCATGGGTTAGGAAAATTTTGCTCCAATAGGATATCTCATTAATGAATCATAGAATCCCTACAGTACAGAAAGAGGCCATTCGGCCCTTTGACCCTGCACTGCCAACAATCCCTCCCAGGCACTATCCTCGTAACCCCACCTGCTAATCCCCCTGATACCAAGGGGTAATTTAACATGGTCAATCCAGAGGAGGAAACCAGAGCACCCGGAGGAAACCCATGCAGACATGGGGAGAATGTGCAAACTCCAGACAGACTGTCACCCGAGGCCAGAATTGAATCTGAGTCCCTGAGGAGTGAGGCAGCAGTGCTAACCACTCACAGCGCCGCCAATTGGAGCAGAATGACCCACCGTTATACAGCGGAGTCCCTCTGGTCTATCCAGCCTGTTCCACACAATTGCAATAACTTGTGAACCCCAATATACACTCCCCATCCAAAACCATGAGGGAGGCAAAAAAAAACACATAAAAAAACCCAGGTGAATTTGGGGAAAATAAAACCCATCTAGAAACTGGTTGAGGAGATCAGTCTAGCCCTGTGCTCGCTGAAACACATGCCCCTGTTCAGAGGAGATTTCTAACCCCAGTTACAAACTGGTCCAGCTCTGAAAAGGAATTCAGCGTGTCTGCGTTGGCCACATGACACAACAGCAGACCACTAGGAGAATAGCGGTCTGGCAGGCAAAGTGGCACAATGGTTAGCACTGCTGCCTCACAGGCTCCAGGGACCTGGGTTCGATTCCTGGCTTGGGTCACTGTCTGTGTGGAGTTTGCACGTTCTCCCCGTGTCTGCGTGGGTTTCCTCCCACAGTCCAAAGAGGTGTGGGTTAGGTGTATTGGCCATGCTAAATTGCTCCTTAGTGCATATGTTAGAGGGGTTAGCAGGGTAAATGTGTGGGGTTGCAGGGATAGGGTCTCGGTGGGATTTTTGTTGGTGCAGACTCGATGGGCCGAATGGCCTCCTTCTACACTGTATGGATTCTATGATGAGAAGAATCACCTCTTGACATGTAAATAAGATCTAGCCTAACACTGCTGAGATCTGGATGCAATCTGGCTTTCAAGTAGCCTGACTTTCAGGGGAGAATAGTTTCAGATTGGCACTATATACCTCAATGAGTTATTGAGGGTGTGCTGCACTGTCAGAAGTACCATCCTCTAAATAAATCACTAAAATAAGGTAGATGTCCACTATCTACGGGGCACAAGTTCAGTAGTGTGATGGAATCCTCTCACTTGTCTGGTTGAGTGCAGCTCAAAGAACACTCAAGAAGCTCGACACCATCCAGAACAAAGTAACCTACTTGATTGGCACCCCATTGACAAACATTCGCACCCTCCATCACCAACATAAGAGTAGTAGCCGTGTGTACCATCTACAAGATGCACTGCAGGAACTCACCAAAACTCCATAGGCAGCACCTTCCAAACCATTGACCGCTACGATCTAGATGGACGAGGGGAGCAGATACCTGGGAACACAACCATTGTATCCCAACAGTGCAGAAGGAGGCCACTCGACCCATTGAGTCTGCACTGACTCAGTGACAGAGCACTTTACCCAGCCCACCACCTGCCCCATAACCTATTCACCCACACATTTACCATGGCTAATCCACCTAACCAACACATCTTGAGACACTAAGGGGAATTAAAATGTGGTCAACCCACCTAACCTGCACATCTTTGGATTGTGGGAGGAAACCAGAGCACCCGGAGGAAACCCACCAATCCCTCACAATCTTGGAAATATTTTGGCCATTCCTTCACGGTCGCCGGGCCAAAATCCTGGAACTAACAGCGCTGTGGGTGTACCTACACCTTAGGGACTGCAGCAATTCAAGAAGGCGACTCACCAACATCTTCTCAAGGGGCAAATAGCGATGGGCAATCAATGCTGGCCTAGCCAGCGACGTCCATATCAGGTAAATGAATAAATCAGAGCAAAAAATTATTCCCAACTCTCTTCCCCCACCAAAGTCCCAGTAATGCCGAGTAACTGGCTGCTGACTTAATGCTTGTTTACATGGCCTTGTTGTGTGAAAAATGGCGTGTTTGTTTACAGAACATTAATCACTTTTTTCGAAAAACCAATCCAATTTTATGTGCAATGCTTTGGGGCATTTCTGAGAGACAGGTGTCAGTCTTGCCTCCTGAAGGATAGGGTATTAAACCATGGACAGTTTAGGATTATCCTCAAGTACGCAGTGGTTAGTATCGCTGCTTCATCGTGCCAGCGATCCGGGTTCAATTCCAATCCCAGGTCACTGTCCCTGCAGAGTCTGTGCATTCTCCCCGTGTCTGCGTGGGTTTCCTCCCACAGTCCAAAGATGCGTGGGTTAGGTGGATTGGCCATGCTAAATTGCCCCTTAGTGTCCAAGGATGTGCAGGTTAAGTGGATTGGCCATGCTAAATTGCCCCTTAGTGTCCAAGGATGTGCAGGTTAAGTGGATTGGCCATGCTAAATTGCCCCTTAGTGTCCAAGGATGTGCAGGTTAAGTGGATTGGCCATGCTAACTTGCCCCTTACTGTCGGGGGACTTGCTAGGGTAAATGCATGGGGTCACGGGGATAGGGCCTGGGCGGGATTTTCTTTTCCATCTTCTTTCTACCGTTCTCTCCTCCTTTATTTTGCTCCTTGAAACCGCCCTCTTTAACTGAGTTAGCACAGCTGCCTCACAGCTCCAGGGATCTGGGTTCGATTCCCGGCTTGGGTCACTGTCTGTGTGGAGTCTGCACCTTCTCACCGTGCCTGTGCGGGTTTCCTCCGAGTGCTCCAGCTTCCCCCCACAGTCAGAAAGCCGTGCTGGTTAGAGGGCTTTGGCCGTGCTAAATTCTCCTTCAGTGTGCCTGAACAGGCGCCGGGGTGTGACGACTGGGGGAATTTTCACAGTAACTTCATTGCAGTGTTAATGTAAGCCTTACTTGTGAGTCTACTGAATAAACATAAATTACAATGGAATAAATGCCACAATTTAAATTTGAACATTACTGATTTACTCTTCCAGTATTTCAGTTAAGGATCTGAATGCCACAAAGCAGCAAAACTAAGGTTTTCGGAATGCCTTAATTGAAAGTATGACCGACAGTATTGAGCAGGCAGTTGAACATCAGTACTGCCCTCTGCTGTGTGTTACCCTTAAGTGCAGAAAGGTGACATGAGTCTCTCTCTGCCAGTGTGGAGGATAACACTACATTTCACATAGTGAATAAGGCAGCTGCATTGGAATCAATTCTATCCATATGATCATAGACAACACAACCAAGCTGAAAAGAATGTGCAATGTCCATGTCAGCTCTCCTTGGGATCATCTTTCTCACATCTGTAATTTCATGGAAAAATTCCCTGCAAGAAGGAATTTTAAAATCACCATTTGTACTCAAGTATTTTCGCTACAACTATCAATGTGAAGGATCCACGCTCTTATGATAGGGGTCAGTCAGGGCAGCACGGTGGCACAGTGGTTAGCACTGCTGCCTCATAGTGCCAGGGACCCGGGTTTGATTCCCAGCTTGGGTCACTGTCTGTACATTCTCCCCATGTCAGTGTGGGTTTCCTCCGGGTGCTCCGGTTTGCTCCCACAGTCCAAAGATGTGCTGCGTTCTGAAAGTTGGGGAATCAAAGGTAGTAGTTCAACCAGCCTCTGAGTGCTCCCTACATTTCACCCCACCTCAGCAAGCAATAACACTTCAAGGTTCTCATCAATCGGACTGCGGCTTTCAAAGTGATAGAGAGTGGCCATGTTGTACGCTGCAGGAAAAGCAGATGCAACATAATAGTCCTGTCTTCTCCACTAATGCAGAAAAACTGCAGAGAATGGAGAAATACGAACAACAATCTGCTCTCCGCAGCAGAAATGATGACATATATGGAAATCATTCAACAGTAATCAGGTCATGCGAAAAGAAGCTTAACTAATCATTACAAACTGAACCCTACCAGCACGCGTTTTGCCAAGGATTTAATCTATTTAATATGTTGGAGAGGTGGTAGCGTAGTGGTATTGTCACTGGAGCAGTAATTCAGAGGCCTTGGGCAAGATCTAGGCACAGCAGGTTCAAATCCCACCACAGCAAATAGTGAAATTTGAATTCAATAAAAATATGCAATTAAAAGTCTAATGATGGCCATGAAACCACTGTCAATTGTTATAAAAACCCATCTGGTTCACTAATGTCCTTGAGGGAAGGAAATCCTTACCTGGTCTGGCCTACATGTGACTGCAAAGCCACAGCAATGTGGTTGACTCTCAAATGCCCTCGGAAATGGAGGGCAGTTAGGGATGGGCAATAAATGATGGCCCAGTCGGTGACACCCACATCCTGTAAATGAATTTAAACATTTTTAGGATTTCACTTCTAGGGTGCAGGTGAAATCCATCTTTCTGAAAAGCATCCTTGCTGGGAGTTTATCTTTCAGCTAAACCTGGTCATATGCAGTGTGCTCACGGTACGTCAGAAGATATTTGTTAAGGGTAGACAATAGTAGTGGTAATGTTGACTAGTAATCCAGAGGCTGATGGCTCTGGGGACACAGGTTCAAACCCCACCACGGCTGCTGGTGGAATTTGAATTCAGTTAATTAATTTGGGATTGTAAGTTAGTCTGAGTGACGGTGACCATGACAAATATCATTGATTGTTGCAAAAACCCACCTGATTCACTAATGTCCCTTTGGGAAGGAAATTAGCCGTCCATAACTGGCCTGACCTACATGTGACTCCAGATCTCACAGCAATGTGGTTACTCTTAAATCTCTGTGATGACCAAGAAAGCCACTCAGTTCAAGGGCAATCAATGATGGACAACAAATACTGGCCACATCCAGTGAAAGAACTTTTTTAAAATGTAATAGTTGACTCCTGTTGGCTATCTCAGTTGGATAGCTGGTACATTTTTGGACAGGTTGAGTGAGCGGGCAAATACGTAGCAGATGCAATATCATTGTGGATCAATGTGAAGTTATCCACTTCAGACGGAGAAATAGAATGGCAGGGTATTATTTAAATGGCGCTAGATTGGATAATATTGAAGTACAGAGGGACCTGGGTGTCCTAGTATATTATCCATTGAATGCGGGCATGCAGGGTACAGCAAGCAGTTAGGAAGGCAATGTATACTCGCCTTCAGGACTTGAGCGCAGGAGCAAGGATATTTTACTGCAGTTGTATAGGTGTTGGTGAGACCACACCTGGAGTATTGTCTGCAGTTTTGGTGTCCTTGTCTAAGGAAGGATATACCTGCCATAGAGAGAGTGCAGCGAAAGTTCAACAGGCTGATTCCCGGAATGGCAGGATTATCGTCAGAGAAGAGATTGAGTCGACTAGGCCTGTATTCACTGGAGTTTAGAAGAATGAAAGGGGAATTTCATTTAAACGCATGAAATTCTGACAGGGCTGGATGCAGGGATGTTGTTTCTTCTGGCTGGAGGGTCCAGAACAAGGGGACACGGTCTCAGGATATGGGGTAGGTCATTTAGGATTGAGGCAAGGAGAAATTTCTTAACTTAGAGGGTGGTGAACCAGCGGAATTCTCTGCCACAGAAAGCTATGGAGACCAAGTCACAAATATCATAGAATAGAAACGTCATAGAATCCTGACAGTGCAGAAGGAGGCCATTCGGCCCATCAAGTCTGTACCGACCACAATCCCACTCAGGCCCTATTCCTGTAACCCCAAATATTTATGCTGTTAATCCCCTGACACTAGAATCAATTTAGTATGGCCAATCAACCTAACCCACACATCTTTGGACTGTGGGAGGAAACCGGAGCACCTGGAGGAAACCCACTAGGACATGGGGAGAATGTGCAGACTCCACACAGTGACCTGAGCTGGAAATTGAACCTGGATCCCTGGCACTGTGAGGCAGCAGTGCTAACCACTGTGCCACCGTGCTGCCGAAAGTGTGTGAATTATCACAGTTGTTTCATCTACCTGAATGAGACTGTTAATTTAGTGGAAGGTTGCACAAAATCATCTGGAAATATTCTCATTGGCTGTGGGTGGGATACCCTTTGTATCACTTTTCTGTGGGAAGAAACAGGAGCACCCGGAGGAAATCCATGCAGACACAGGGAGAACGTGCAGACTCTACACAGACAGTGACCGGAGGCCGGAATTAAACCCGGGTCCCTGGCGTTATGAGGCAGCGGTGCTAACCACTGTGCCACCGTGCTGTCTTGGTGGCACACGCCTCGAATATATTTAAGAAGGAATTATAGGGAGAATGGAGTATGGCATTGAGATAGAGGATCAGACACAATCACGTTGAATGGCGGAACAGGCTGGAAGGGCTGAATGGCCTACTCCTGCTTGTATTTTTTATGTTTCTATGGTTGATGTGTGGTTCTGAATAATTCTAACAGTGTGGGGTTTGATTCTGTTTCCTGTTCTGGCTGAATTACACTTGGGGCCTGCCGACTTGTGTGGTCCAGTTAGTAAACATGATGTGGAGATGTCAGCGTTGGACTGGGGTAAGCACAGTAAGATGCCTGACAATGGTTGAACTTAAACCTGGTGTTGTCAGACTTCTTATCAGTTAGTAAAATTACAATAAAAGCCACAGTTCAGTGAATATTCCTCGAATAATCGATGATGCTACCTTGAGAAGGGGATTTCCTGTGGCATTACACTGGGTCAAAATTATTGTCCAATAATCCTTCCTATGCAGTAATTCTTTCTGATGTTCCTCTCTCTATTTCTATGGCTTCTCATTGCAATGTATTTTTAACATTATCTAACTTGTTCTAAATTTGTTTCTGTCCCTCTCCTTTTCCATCTACACTTGCAGCTGCCTTGGCAAAGCAGCCAGCATGATCGAGGAACCCATGCACCCTGGACATTCTCTCTTCCACCTTCTTCCATCGGGAAAAAGATACAAAAGTTTGAGGCCACGTATCAACCGACTCAAGAACAGCTTCTTCCCTGCTGCTGTCAGGACCTACCTTATATTAAGTTGATCTTTCTCTACAGCCTAGCTATGACTGTAACACTACATTCTGCACCCTCTCCTTTCCTTCTCCCCTGTGTACTCTATGAATGGTATGCTTTGTCTGCATACACGCAAGAAACAATACTTTTCTCTGTATCTCAGTACACATGACAATAATAAAACAGATCAAATCAATGATGATGTGTATATACTGGTGTTGGACTGGGGCGGGCACAGTAAGAAATCTCACACTCTTACTCGGACACTCACCTGATGAAGGAGCAGCGCTTTGAAAGCTCGTGATCTCAAATAAACCTGTTGGACTTTAACCTGCTGTTGTGAGACTTCTTACTGTGCCTCTTCAGTGTCAAGCGTGGCTCAGTTGGAATCACTGTTGACTCTGTGTTTAGCTCAGCTGGCTGGGCAACTGGTGAGTAATGCCAGTGGGTTGGGTTCAAATCCCATACCAGCTGAGGTTATACATGAAGGCCCACCTTACCCCTCACCTGAGGTGTGGTGACCCTCAGGTTAAAATCACCACCAGCCTATGGTCACCTCAGACTTCAGCGATTTTACTTCCCGTTCATTGCTTTTTCACTTCACCGACTCCACTTGCACATTTTCAATTATTTTTCCCTGATATTATTTCCACCACACCCCCTGACCTTCAGCAGAGACTGACAAGATTAATTTCGAAGATTGACAAAAACTGGAATAATACTTGCGCCATGTGCAGATACTTTTATCTGAGAATATCCCTTAAGTTACAGCCCAAGGGATAAGCTGCATATTCTCCATTGAGGTGGAGTGGCACGGTGGCACATTGGTTAGCACTGCTGTCTCACAGTGCCAGGGACCCGGGTTCGATTCCCGGCTCGGGTCACTGCCTGTGTGGAGTCCTCCCTGTGTCTGCATGGGTTTCCTCCGGATGCTCCATTTTCCGCCCAGAGTCCAAAGATGTGCAGGTGAGGTTAATTGGCCATGCCAAATTGGCCCTCAGTATCAGGGGAGCTAGGAGGGTAAATATGTGGGGTTACAGGGATAAGACCTGGTTGGGATTATTGTCAGTGCAGACTCGATGGGCCAAATGGCCTCCTTCTGCACTGTTGATTCTATGGTCAGTGGGAAGGCAAATCTGCCCTCATATCCTATCACAATTAAGTCAATGACACAAAATTGGATAGGGGCAGCACAGTGTTACCTGGAGCCAAACAGCTCACATTGTCCTGAACAGATTTTGCTGGGTTTCAAATTGGCTCAGTTGAACTCACTGGTGAAAACAGACTCGCACAATGACGTAGGAGACATATAAACATAGACATAGAAACATAGAACATTACAGCGCAGAACAGGCCCTTCGGCCCACGATGTTGCGCCGACCAGTCTTTATAGGTGCAAGAAGCAGAAGAAAAAGAAGTACTCGCATTTAAATAGTGTTTTTCTCAGCCAGTGAAGTACTTTCAAAGTGTAGTTGCTGTTGTGATGTTGGAATTATGGCAGCCAATTTTCACACAGCAAGATCCCATATGCAGCAATGTGATAATGACGAGATGCTTTTGCAAAGTTGATTGACGGATCAATATTGGCCAGGACACCAGGGAAAAATTCCCTTATGATTCCTCAAAGTAGTCCCACAGTGGGATCTTTTCCTTGCACCTGAGAGAGCAGAATTTAACTTCTCACCTTTAAGACAGAATCTCCAACAATATAGCACTGGACTGCCAGCCTGGAGTTTGTGATGAAGTCCCTGCACCCAGAGGAAACCCACGCAGACATGGGGAGAATGTGCAAACTCCACACAGACAGTCACCCAAGGACGGAACTGAGCTCAGTTGGATAGGCCATGATGAATTACCCATTAGTGTCCCAAGGTGTGTAGGTTAGGAGGGGTAAATACATGGGGTTATGGGAAAGGGCCTGGGTGAGATCCTCTTTTACAGAATCAGTGCAAACTCAATGGGCTGAATGGCCTCCTTCTGCACTGCAGGGATTTTATGTTCCTCTTCAGATAGATGGGATCTTTTGTGTCCACCTACACAGGCAGACAGGGTTTTGTGACTCATCTAAAGACAGCATCTCTGACAGTGCAGCACTCCCTCATTTCCCATTCTCTTACAGGTCTTGGCTGCCCTTCCTTCACGGTTACTCCTGGGTCTCAGCCCGTTGACCCTGGAGCATTGCTATGAGAGATGTACTAGATAAACATGGAAAGAAAGAGACCAGGGTTTGAACATTGGCATCACGGGGGAGCAATGCGCCAGTTAACAATGATGAAGATCACAGTGTTTATGGACCCATTCTCATTGCCACTGCCATTTTGATAATCAACCTCAAATTAACTGGCTGGGGCACCTCATAGAACCCCAACAGTGCAGAAGGGGGCCATTCAGCCCATCAAGCCTATACTCAGCCTTGAGTTTGCACTGAAGTCTCTGCAGAGGGACTTGAACCTGCAACCTCCTGTCTCAGAGGTAGCAGCTGGAACCTATGGACTTTCAGCTACAGAGGTAAAGACTTTAAAAAGTAAATCTTCATCTCTTCCCAGCCTCAAAAATCAATGAAAGCAATACTCTGGCACCAAGGGACAGTGTTTAGTCTTTCCATGTTATCCAGTCTGAAGCATATCCCAGACACTAAGGACATAACATGAACATGAATTTCCAATAAGCATTGTTGGCAGGCGTGGTTATTGCTGGAAGAGAAAAGCTCGGAAAATTATCCCTTGTAAACGTTCTCACAATGGAGAGTAGTTTAAAAAGAATTCATCTTAAGCAGCCTCTCTTTAGTTGTCTGAATTCCTCGGGGATCTATCATGTTACATCTTCGTGTTTACACCAAAGATCTGCCTCTGTCACACGGCAAAGCTGTGAATGCACTACTATTTTAAAAGTGCTGGAACTGAAAGAATTGCTTGCCACCCCATATGTTCTGTGATCCGTGCGAGATTTCTCAGGTCGATCTCGTCCCAAGACTTCCTACTAGCAATTGCAGACTCTCTGCTTTCTTTCTCAATTTCCTGCTCTCAGATTTTCTCACAGTGATTTGCTGCTTCCTTTGTTGCAGCTGCCAACATGACACAGTTTTCAGCCGATGTTTTCAAGGATATTTCATCGTTCTGCAATTGCTAAATGTTATCATTGAAGTCATCATTTTGTTACAGTGATAGAACTGCTGAGGATGGTCTTCAGGTGGCCCCCCTTCCAGTGGACATGGAGTGAGCCCGATGGAAATTTGTAGAGGCCCCTGTCATTCTTGTGGTAGGCCCTCACTTAAGTATGGTCTACACACTCGCCGTGGCACTGCTGCCTCACAGCTCCAGGACCTGGGTTTGATTCCTGGCTTGAGTCACTATCTGTGTGGAGTCTGCACGTTCTACCCCTGTGTCTGCGTGGGTTTCCTCCGGGTGCTCCAGTTTCCTCCCGCAATCCGAAGGACGTGCTGGTTAGATGCTAAATTCTCCCTCAATGTACCCAAACAGGCACTGGACTGTGGCGACTAGGGGAATTTCACAATAACTTCATTGCAGTGTTAATATAAACTGACTTGTGACACTATATAAACTTTAAAATGTGTTTTGAAAGCTGCATATCAATTTCAAAGAACAAAGAACAAAACAGCCCGGGAAACAGGTCCTTCGGCCCAACGAGCCCGCGCCGCCATTTTAACATTATGAGTCCCCCCTCCACCCATGACCCTTATCTATGCTTATGGCATTCCACCATCGATCATCAGGCAAAATCAGCTAATTCAGCAGCACAGACTGGACTAAGACCTTTCTGAACCGTCTGGCTCAGTTCCTTATAGTGCAGACTCATTCAGCAACTGGGGGGGCGGGAGGGTGGTGGGGGGCGATTGGAGCTATGCGTTCCCGAGCACAGCAACAAACATTCATGAATAATTCTGACAATTCGCAGCATTCACATTGATTTAAAAAAAAACAGCCCCGCATTTGACAGCAGGAAGTCATTTCAGAAGTTGGGTTAAGATCCCGTAAAACTTGTAAGTCACCGGGACAGTTAGTCAAATGTTTATGGATGTTCAAACGGGTGCACAAAGAGTTCTGAACATGCTAATTTAGAAAACAAACAGTGTCTGATGACAGGAAGTCATTTATGAAGCTTGCTTAAAACATGATGAAGTGTTTGGAAGTTAATGGGCTGCTAAGTCAGTGTTTGTAGATACACACAGGCCCCAGCATGTCCATTCACTAAAGTAACTCTTGCCTGATCGGTTAATCACTTATGAAGCCTGGTTAAAAGGCTGACAAAGCATTTAAACTGGCTGCTATGACCAGTTAGTACAAGAAGTACCATAGCCCAAGTGCTCTCACGCTATAGGGAGGGCAAGTACACACCCGAACATATTATTCGGGTACAAATTGCATCCTTTAAGATTTGTCAGCTTATTTTCTCTCATATTACACATAAATTATGAGAGTGCCCTCTGCTATGAATATCATTCTTTTATGTTCTGTCAAACAGGGAATCTTCTGGATTAGCATGCACCAATTCTTGTACTTTAGCCATCAATTACTCACCCTCAACAGTGTTCCCACACTTCCCCCAAAGTTCATTAAAGCTTGTACTGCTTCAATCATGTAGACATTTTTTTGGCATACGGCCCTCTGTGTTATAGAAAACAAAACGTAACAAAATGTGGTTGTTATGCAGCACAGAGATACAAACCCAATAGGATTAGGTATTTTTAAGAGTAGTAGTTGCTTGTGAGGCATGTGACATAGTGTATAAGAATCCCCCCACCCCTTCCCACATTACATTTCCCGAACATATTCGAGGGTTTATTTATTAGTGTCACAGGTAGGCTTACGTTAACACTGCAATGAAGTTATTCCTATAACTCCGAGTCGCCACAGCCCGGTGCCTGTTCGGGTACACCAAGGGAGAATTTAGCATGACAAATGCACATGAACAGCACATCTTTTGGTCTGTGGGAGGAAACTGGAGCACCTGGAGTAAACCCACACAGATATGGGGAGAATATGCAACCTCCATACAGACAGTCACCCAAGGCTGGAATCGAATCCAGGTCCCTGGCATGGAGGGACCAGGATGTGGAGACGCTGGCATTGGACTGGGGTAAAGCACAAAGAAATCCCACAACACCAGTTTAAAGTCCAAACAGGTTTATTTGTAACAAGAGCCTCAAGCTTTTGGGACAGGCAAATAAACCTGTTATGGAGGGACCAGGACAGGTTGTTGGACACCTAGAAACCTGAAGTTCTCAACCATTTCCACTTCACCCCTGTTGATGTAGACAGAGTAAGAAGTCTCACAAAAACACCAGGTTAAACTCCAAAAGGTTTATTTGGTAGCAACTAGCTTCCGGAGTGCTTGCGGCTCCTTCATCAGGTGAGTCAGAGTTCTATTCACAACAGGGCATATAAAGACACAAACTCAATTTACCAAATAATGGTTAGAATGTGAGTCTTTACAGGTCATCAAGTCTCAAAGGCACAAACGTGAGTGCAGAGAGTGTTAAGCACAGGTTAAAGAGATGTGTACTGTCTCCAGACAGGGCAGTTAGTGAGATTTTGCAAGCCCAGGCAAGTCACGGGTGTTACATAGTGTGACATGAACCCAAAATCCCGGTTGAGGCAGTCCTCATGTGTGCGGAACTTGGCTATCAGTTTCTGCTCAGCGACTCTGTGCTGTCGTGTGTCGTGAAGGCAGCTTTGGAGAACGCTTACCCGAAGATCAGAGGCTGAATGCCCCTGACCTTTGAAGTGTTCCCCAACAGGAAGAGAACACTCTTGCCTGGTGGTTGTTGAGCGGTGGTCATTCATCCACTGTCTTAGCAGCTGCATGGTCTCCCCAATGTACCATGCCTCGGGACATCCTTTCCTGCAGCGTTATCAGGTTGACAACATTGGCCGAGTTGCAAGAGTACGTGCTCTGTATTTGGTGGATGGTGTTCTCACATGAGATGATGGCATCTGTGTCGATGATCTGGCACATCTTGCAGAGATTGCTGTGGCAGGGCTGTGTAGTGTGGTGATCACTCTTCTCCTGAAGGCTGGGTAGTTTGCTGCTGATGATAGTCTGTTTGAGGTTGTGCAATTGCTTGAAAGCAAGAAGTGGGAATGTGGGGATAGCCTTGGCGAGATGTTCGTCTTCATCAATGACATGTTGAAGGCTCCAGAGAAGATGTCATAGCTTCTCCACTCTGGGGAAGTACTGGACGACGAAGGATGTAGACCGGGACATGTTCTCCACTATGCTTCCTGAAGTTGATGACTGTCTCCTTCATTTTACTGACACTGAAGGAGAGATTATTGTCATTACACCAGTTCATCTGATTCCCTGTCTCTTTCCTGTACTCTGCCTCATCATTGTTTGAGATCCCACTATGGTGGTGTCATCAGCGAACTTTAAAATCGATTTGGGGGGGAATTTGGTCACACAGTCATAGGTATATAAGGTTTTATGGTCAAAAAATTATCCCTAGATCTGCATAGACACATTCAGAAACAAGGTCACACACTTAGCTACTGCTTTTTCGAATAATTATAATGCTGTGATTACAGTTACTAACAGGGTTAAAGAAAAAAAAACTGGCTCAAAATTCTTTGGATTGGAGAAGATTTATTTTCGCTGTTCCCACACTGTTCAACAGCAATATATTTTCCATTACAAAGCTCTTTCTCGCCAGCAGTACATTTGCGGACTTCACACATTGACGCTTTGTGAGAATCACCCAAAACTATCCCAGCAAGATCTTCCACATATCATGTGACTTTTTGCAAAGGCAAGAAATTTAGACATTTGGAAGAAGTCCAAGAATATAAACAGAATGAACCAATTTTAAAACTAATATTCTGGAGATGGTGAAGTAGCAAAGCAAGTTCCTCAAATGTGTTATCATCCACTAAGGAGAATGATCGCACCATGTAATGCTTGCTCTTCCAAATATTTACACGCTACAAGCACTTTCCCTGAAATTGTTCTCTCCCATTCTGGGCTGCCACCGCACAATCACCAGCTCCCAGCGTAAGTTACATTTAGCTCATTACCATCTTACTGTTGAGGAACACTGGAGTCTTGTATAAATCCTGTGATTTGAACTTACCGTGGAAAGGACAAACACATTTAGAACTGGAGTTATAGAGCATTCAGTCAAAATAAAACTCACATGCAGGACCTTTAAGAGAAGCCAACACATCAAGAGATAAGGGGCTTCAGTTGTGTGAAGTGATGCTAGAAGCTGATTAAATGGTGCTATGTAAAATTTTTATAGAGCTTTTATAGTGTAAAAGGTGTCAGATTGGTAAACAGAGGACAGAGATTCAGATAAAAGAACTGGGGGAAGATGATAAGAATTATTTTTACACAGAGTTACAATCAGGAATGCATTACCCAAAGGGATGGTGGAAGCAGGTTACAAATAACTTTGAAAAGGGAACTAAATGAACAGATGAAAAGGAAATAATTGGACAGCTCTTTTGAAAAAGCTAGCACCAACACAATGGGGTGAATGGTTTCCTTCTGTGCTATGTGCTGCTAAAATGTGCTGGTCAGTGTCATACTGTTGGAGGGAATGAATGAACTGAGTCTTCTAAGACTGTATAGAACTTCAATAAAAATGGTTTTTATTCAACATGCACGAGGGAGAGCAGAACTTGGCAATGTAATTCCAGCTGGCTTCCAAGCTACTTTGCAATCATAGATTCTTACATATTCTTATACCCTTTTTTCCATTTCAAAGCATTACATTTACATTGGTCACCCTATTGTTACTTGGAATTTGTTACAGTTCTATTTTGATCACATTATGCAGATCCATTGTCCTGTGTGCTTTAACTTTAATAATTTTCGGGACGTATCCTGTCTACCTGTTTACAATATTGAAGTGTTGTGCTTGTCCAACTGATTTCAATGATGTGTTAATTGTCTCCATTTCCCTGGTATTTGATTAGTTTTTCAGAGGACAATGGTTCCTCTAGACATTGTGGAGCCTTGATAAGCGGTATCGATTCTCTTATTGTTGCTATAACCTCAGAAAGATCTCACCCGGAGTGTGACTGTTTAGTGCCATCTGGGATGCAGTTATTTATAATTTGTTGTGTGTCTGCCTGCAGTGAGTGTGGATATTATAGTCAGGCTGTCTGTTTCCCCCTTTCCAATCATTTCTCCGCCCACATTCCCTGGGTTTGACCACATACCTAGATCAAAGGAGATGGTTGTGATTGTCAGAAACCAATCATCTCATCCCCAAGACATAGCTTCAAGGGTTCCTTAGGATACTGCCCTAGGTCCAACTATCTTCAGCTGCTTCATCGATGAGCTTCCCTCCATCATATGGTTAGAAGTGTGGATGTTCTCCAATGATTACACAATGTTCAGCATCATTTGTGACTCTTCAGATATTGGGCTGTCCTTGCCTGAGTGTAATAAGATCTAGACAATAAGCTTGGGCTGATAACACAGTGGCATAGTGGTTAGCACTGCTGCCTCACAGCGCCAGCGACCCGGGTTTGATTCCCAGCGTGGGTCATTTTCTGTGTGGAGTTTACACGTTCTCCGTGTCTGCATGGGTTTCCTCCGGATGCTCCGGTTTCCTCCCATAGTGCTGGTTAGGTGTACTGGCCATGCTAAATTCTCCCTCAGAGTACCTGAACAGGCACTGGAGTATGGCAACTGGGGGATTTTCACAGTAACTTCATTGCAGTGTTAATGTAAGCCTACTTGTGATGCTAATAAACTATGCACTATCCTAGAGAGAGAGAAGGGCTAACATTTTGAGTCATCTGGACTCGAAACATCAGCTCTTTTCTCTCCTTACAGATGCTCCCAGACCTGCTGAGATTTTCCAGCATTTTCTCTTTTGGTTTCAGATTCCAGCATCCACAGCAATTTGCTTTTATGCTCTATCCTAACTGAGAACTATGGGCCTGTTCCTTCACTCACTGGGTCAAAATTCTGGAACTTCCTTCCTAACAGCACTGTGGGTGCATCTACACCACATGGACTGCGTGGCTCATGCACCACAACCTTCTCAAGGACAATTAGGAATGGACAACAGAAAGTTGTCCATGCCAATGACACCCACATCTTTTTGAAATAGGTTTTTGAAAGATATTCCTTTTATCAAACATTAAACAGTCGCAGTAAGTTAACAAACAGGTTATATAATTCCAATTAACAAGATATATTGAAGCATTGGTGCTTTATTTTTCTATGTATAGCAAGGTTCTATCTGATTATTGCAATCGTTGCTCACGAGGTTCCCATGTGCTCCAGTTAATGGCAATTTAACCCAAACAGCTTTCATTGGGCTGATGCCAGATGATTCACTAAAGGTTAGTGTACAGGTGCAGCAGGCAATTAATAGAATGTTACCTTTTATTGTGAGGGGAATTGAACACAAGAGTGGGAAGGTTATGCATCAGCTATATAGGACATTCATGAGACCATATCTGGAGTATACAGTATGTCTCCTTACTTAAGGAAAGATGCAAATACATTAGAGATAGTTTGAAGAAGGTTTACTAGGCTATTACCTGGGAGGGCACGTTGTCTCACGAGGAAACTATGGACAAGCTAGGCTTGCAAGAGGCGACTTGATTGAAATATACCAGATCCTGAGGCAACTTGACTGGGTGGATGTGAATATAACGGGCAGAATTCTCCATGCTGATCTAAAAGCCAGAATTTCCTGCCCAACTGTCAATGGGCCTTCACATTGTTCGCAATCTGGCTGCTACAATTCCAGTGGCAGGTGGGATGGGAGAATTCCGGCCAATGTTTCCTCTTGCGTTGCAAATCTACAACTGAGGGTCACTGTTTAAAAAATAATAGGCTGGAGATGAGGAAACAAAATTCTCTCAGAGGGTTGTTGTGAGACTTTGGAATTGATTTTCTCAGAAGGTGGTTGAGGCAGAATCTTTGAATATCTTTAAGGCAGATGTAGCTAGATTATTGATAAGCAAGAGGGAGAAAGGTTACCAGGAGTAGGCTGGAATGTGAAATTGAGGTTAAAATCAGAGCAGCCATGATTTAGTTGGCTTGTGGTGCAGGCTCAAGGGGCTGAATGGGCTACTCCTAATTCTTATGTTTGAATTCATATAACACACACACACATCCACTCAAACACACTGCATTGCTCAGTGTTGATATTGATATATATGTATATTTATATATGCACATTAATATCAACACATTGAGCAATGCAAAAGAGATAGAGTGTGTGTGTGGGTGTATGTGTGTGTGTGCGCTATATGACTATGAACATATGAATTAGGAGAAAGAATGTTTGTTGTTTTATAAGGAATGTTTTACTAAGGTGCAGCAATGACTCTACAAGGGAACTAAGTCTAATAACTAAATAAACACAGGCTCAAATAAGGGTTTGATTGTTGATTGCTCAGAGAATTTTGCTGATTGGTACGTGCTTGTCATTTTCAGGTTCCAACCCAAAAACATCAGCCTTTTAACTTTGCCTTGATTTGGTAACAAAGTGCAACATCTGGGGTGGGATTTTCCAGTCACACTTGCCCCGAAACTGGTAAATCCCACCCGAGGTCAATGGACCTATGTATGGTCTGCTCTCCCCCACCTCCCGACCTCCCCCCCCACCCCCATCACCACCGCCCACTATGATTCCACTGGGTGAAGCTCGGTTAAATTTCATCGGTTACTCCGATCATTGACTCTCCCCTAGCCAGAGAGATCAGCTTGCCTGATCATCGACCCTCCCCTGACAGGATTCAGTGGACGTTAATTCTGAAGTTGTTAAGCAACCCATGCCAAACAACACACTCACAAACAATCATTTTAACACAGGCTGCAATATTTTGATGCAAAAATCAGGACAGCCGCCAACACAGGGCTCAATGGCTTACAATTTGCAGCTGATCTAATCAATAGGGCCATCTGCACCAGACAGTACTTGGTAGATCGGAGCTTATTAAATAACCGCTATAGCATCATTACAAGTAGTACTGGAGCTGCATTCCAATTGGTTCATCAATTGGCACATCAATTAGCCATGTCATCAAATCTTAGAAAAATTATTCTTTTTCTAACTAATGCAAGCCTAACTTGTCCATGCTGCCCTTTTTTTTAACCAGCACACTAGTCCCAATTGCCTGCATTTGGTTCATGCCCATCTTACCCATGTAACTGTCTAAATGCTTTTTAAGACAAAATTTTACCCGCCTCTGCTACTATCTCTGGCAGCTTGTTCCAGACACTCACCACCCACTGTGTGAAAAAAATTGCCCCTCAATGTTGAATCTGGTTCAAAATCTGACCAGACAAATTAACATTAGTTCAATACAATTTTCACCAGCAGCATTTTCACCTAGGAGCAGCTCAGTGTCCCACTGAGTAGTGTAGCACTACTGTCTCACAGCACCAGGGACCTGGATTTGATTCCTGCCTTGGGTCACGGTCTGTGTAGAGTTTGCACATTCTCCCCTTGTCTGCATGGGTTTCCTCCAAATGCTCCAGTTTCCTCCCACAATCCAAAGGTGTGCGTGTTAGGTGGATTGGCCATGCTGAATTGTTCCTTAGTGTCAGGGGGACTAGCTAGGGTAAATACATGGGTTATGGAGATAGGGCCTGGGTGGGATTGTTGTTGGTGTAGGGCCTCCTTCTGCACTGTAGGATCCTACAAGAGGAATCTCATCCTAGCCATTTTCTTTGTGGCTTAATGTTCATAATTGTATTTTCTATATCAAGCTAAAGAGAGAGAGAGAGAAAAATCACACTTGTTGAATGTCCATTGCTCCTTGTCTTGCACTTTCCTCTTCAGTTGCTCATCAGCCTCGCATTTTCAATTTCAAGTTGTTTAAATTCATCACTCACTTTTTCCCCGGTCTGCATTCCTCTCATTTGGGCGGCATGGTGGCACAGTGGTTAGTACTGCTGCCTCACAGCACCAGGGACCCAGGTTCAATACTGACCGTGGGTCACTGCCTGTGTGGAGTTTGCACATTCTCCTCGTGTCTGCGTGGGTTTCCTCCGGGTACTCCAGTTTCCTCCCACAGTCCAAAGATGTGCAAGTTAGATTGATTGGCCATGCAAAATTGCCTCACAATATCAGGGGAATTAGCAAGATAAATATTGGGGTTATGGGAATGGGTGGGATTGTGGTCGGATGGCCTCCTTCTGCATTGTCGGGATTCTATGATTCTATGATCTTCTTTCATTCAAATCCTTCAGCATATTCTCATGTGATACGGCCAAGTGAGAAATGAGCAAATGGTTCCTTTCTCTTTCCATGACTCAGTTAACAGGCATTTATTAAAAGTAATTTACTTATCAATTCAACAACTGTAAAAGACACACACAAAGACAGGTTTTCTCAGAAGATAGCATTTATTATACTTAAAAATAAAAAGAGAAATGCTCCAACCAATACTCACACATACATTCAAGAGATTCACACACACAACTTAGTTACAAAGAGGAAGGGTGGGTCCCAAAAATGTGTCAATCATATACAGGTTGATAACTTGGACAGTTTTAGGTTGGGATGGGTGATCTTTCTGGGTTCTGCATCGAGACTATTTAAAATGCGAACGGGTAATCTCTGTCTCTTCTTTTGGAGTTAGTAGCTGCTTGGTTCATGATAAAGACGCTGTCTGTCATGTTTTGTCGGAGCTAAAAAGATATTTGGACACAGCATTCGCGAGTGATGGATCCTCTATTCCTTCTTATCAATAAGGAGAATGGAAGAATTCCTAAGGCTTCTTCAATCTACTCTGCTCAATTGTGTACAGTCTAGGGCACAATGTCTAGTAAAGATAATTGTTTCTAGCCATGCATACTGGTAAATTATTTACATAGAGATAGGCCCAAGACAATAGTTGTTTAATAGTGTCCCACTGATAATATTATAATCTTTAGTGGTAGATGGATGGAAGGTCTGTTCAGACAATGGTCACTTCATAATGCATTATTACAGTTTCGGTGCTGTTAGCAAGGACATTCAGCTGTGTCCTTTTGGTAGATTATGGTGAAACATCCCCTTTGACTGTGCCGACTATTTTATGTATATGCAGAGACAGCCAGTCTACAATGAGGGCACTGCTCATTTCCCTCCCTCTCCTCTCCTACAGTTTGATTCATCAGAAAACAGGCAAGGCACAAGCTTACAGAATGGCTGGAGGCAGTGAGAGGACCACTTCTTTTTCCTGCAACTCATTCACACCTTTTTGCACACTGACCTTGAAAACTGTTGTCCTTTTACACAAAGGGCTAGCCTGCAAACACATGACCTTCCTGCACAGACTAACCAGTTACTAAGCACAGTCATAACAAGCTCATTTGATTAAGATGGTCTGTTCGGCTCTCCCTTCTCATCTGGAGATACATTAACCAAAGTGACTAAATTTAATGTGTTGGTCCTCACCCACCTGAATTGTCTGATTATGTCTGAATGACATTGAGTAGTTGAGGAGATGGGAACTCACACTCATTTAAGCTTATTGTCCTTTCTGAGTGTGGAAATTACCTTCTGTTGTGTTTCCCTTAAATCCCCACAGTGGGTTACCTCATCTGTCAGGTATAGTTATATAAATGTTTGGCCATCTTGAGATTCACGTGAGTTTTTTAGAAACTTATTCTAAGATTTCAGCTCACTCTGTAAACAAAGCCATTTGCTGATAGAAAATTGGGTTTCTACCTTATGATATGGCCAAGCAATCTTGTTGCCTTTTCTTGATGATATTCATTAATGGGCATTCCTCCTCCATCAGCCTGAATGTCTTCGTTGTTCTTGTATTCAAGCTATAGGGGAATTTCACAGTAACTTCATTGCAGTGTTAATGTAAGCCTACTTGTGACAAGAATAAATAAACTAAGCTATTCTCTCCAACTGAGCCACTCCACCCTTTTCCAGAACTTTTAGAGGTCGGCTTTCAGCTCCATCCAGCGGAACACTTCAGGTGCAATCTTGACTATCATTTTCTTAAGATCACCATACATTCCTATGCTGAGCAATTGTTTGGAGAACGCATGCTTTGCTGTTGTTATTCCAGCACAGAGTTCTTTCTGACAGTAGCCATCTAACAAGATGATTCCTAAATACTTAAATTGTGATACCCATTCCAGTTGTTGACAATTTATCTCAACTTCAGCTTTCCCCCAAATATTTCTTCAAATCTTTGTAACTTTCGTCATTTTTATATTCATTTTCAGTTTGTGAGCTTTCACCACTTCATTCATTCTATCCATTAATATCAATGGATCTTCTGCTGTTCCAGCCACCAACCAATTAGTTTGTGAATGTCACTACCTCGACCAATTAACTTTCTACTTTGACACTTTTCTGTACTTCATCTAGTGTGTATTTCATCATGGATTCTCTCTTTTAACATAGAACATAGAACACTACAGCACAAACAGGCCCTTCGGCCCACAAGTTGCACCGATCACATCCATACCTACCAAGCCATAGAATTATCTGTAACTCCCAATGCCATTAAATCCCATGTACTCATCCAGAAGTCTTTTAAAAGACCCCAGTGAGTTCGCCTCTACCTCACTGATGGCAGCTGATTCCACTCACTCACCACCCTCTGAGTGAAAAACTTACCCCTAACATCTCCTCTGTACTTGCTTCCCAGCACCTTTAACCTGTGTCCTCTCGTAGCGACCATTTCAGCCTTGGGAAATAGCCTCCGAGAATCCACCCTATCTATTCCTTTCAACGTTTTATAAACCTCTATCAGGTCACCTCTCATCTTTCGTCTCTCCAGGGAGAAGAGACCTAGCTCCCTCAACCTATCTTCATAAGGCATGCCTCCCAATCCAGACAACATCCTTGTAAATCTCCTCTGCACCCTCTCAATAGCCTCCACATCCTTCCTGTAGTGAGGCGACCAGAATTGCACACAGTACTCCAAATGGGGTCTGACAAGGGTCTTATAAAGTTGCAGCATTACCTCCCGACTCCTAAACTCAATCCCTCGATTAATGAAGGCCAGTACACCATACGCCTTTTCATTGATTAATAGTGATAGCAGACAGGCTGCTCTCATCCTATACCCAATTATACCAGAAGCAGTTTCAGCAAATAATATCCCAATTGTAGCAATCTGTCCCATGCAGAGCTACAATCATAGCTATGACTGTAATACCATGTTCTGCTCACTCTTCTTTCCTTCTCTATGTACGGTATGCTTTGTCTGTATCGCACACAAGAAACAATACTTTTCACTGTATATTAATGCATGTGCCAATATTAAATCAAATCAAATCTTTTATCTTGCCAATGAACTCATATAGCCTTCAGCTCTTTCAACAGATTTGGCTGAGAAATACAGTGAATGAATTCAGAAATTTAATTTGATCCAGTTGTATTATAATAGAACACTGGTCAGTAAAGCAGATTATCTGGTCATTCATTTCATTGCTGCTTGTGGGACCTGGCTGGGTGCAAACTGGCTACCCCATTTCCCTTACATCAATATTTCCAAGATGCTGCATTGGTCATGAAGCATTTGGAAATATCCTGAGGTCATGAAAGGCACTATATAAATGCATACTCTCTTTCTTTCTTCTAACATTGCTAAGGCTTCCAGAATAAACCTGTATTTCACATGTTTCGGCAGCAGAACAAGTCTTAACATTTTCCTGCAATTGTGCATAACAAGGCATTAAGTCACTTGTTCATAATTACAAGTCTCTTGTTTACCTGCCGAGTTTTCCTCCCATAGCAATCTTTTCAGAAATGGATATGTTTTAAGTACAAAACACTACCCTATCTTTCAGGTGAAATAACAGTGGTCAGCAATAGATGAAAGGAACACATGTTCCCTTTTTTGATTTTAAGCATGTGTATACACTCACAGAGTAGTCATCCCATCCAAGGAAATGTCTGAGTCATCTTATGCTCATAGGAGACCTCAGAACATGTTTTCCTTTTGAGGACTGTCCATTTTTTTAATAGAAATTAGATATGAAGATATGCACATATTCCTGTCAAAGTCACAAATGACCAATTGCTTAACCATTAGCTAACTTTTATTGTAACACAATTAACCAATGAACAAATATTTCTGCTATTAATCAGGTCTCACTCATCAAGCTTCAATCAGGAGATTTTACATTTATGAACGAAACTGGCTTATCACATATTTATATTTGTAAACTTAATGAAAGCTTAAATAAAGTTACTGATTCTCAGCTAAGCCAGGTTTTTCAATACATTGTTCATATATTTGTGTGCAAGATTAGTGGACTACATCTCATCCAAACATTTCAAGGAATTTGAGTCGATGATCACCACTGTGCGACTTTTAAATATACACTGTGGATCTACATGTTCATTCAACATCAAGTGACAGATGAATAAAATTTTCTCCAATATAAACAACACATCAGCTTCACTTTGCCAGAAATGAAACCAATCTGTTTAGTTCTTGCAAAATGTCTCTGACCTTTACTCCCTGGTCCCATCTCTTTTCCACTTGAGCTGCTCACTCAGGCGAATCCTGATGATTCAACTTGACACTGTGTTAACTTCAAATCCCAAGTATTAAAACTGCCTATTTCCATCTTTTACCCCATCTTACTATCACTGTTGCTGAAAATCTCAACTCAGCCCTTGTCACTTCAAGCCTTCTGTATCTAAGTTTAAGTTTTTAAGTTTATTTATTAGTGTCACAAGTCGGCTTACATTAACACTGTAATGAAGTTACTGTGAAAATCCTTTAGTTGCCACACTGCAGCGCCTGTTCGGGTACACTGAGGGAGAAATTTAGTATGGCCAAATGCACCTAACCAGCGCGTTTTTCAGACAGTGGGAGGAAACCAGAGCACCTGGAGTAAATCCACGCAGAGATGGGGAAAATGTGCAGGCTCTGCAGAGATAGTTACCCAAGCTGGGAATCGAACCTGGGCCCCTGACGCTGTGAGGCAACAGTGCTAACCACTGTGCCATCCCAATGCTCTCTTCGCCAATTTTCTAAGTTCCTATCCAACATAAACTTCAACTTTCCCAAATGTCTGCACCCACACCTTCTTCCACACTAAATACCACTCCTCTATCAGCAATGTTCTATTCATCAGAAATCAAATTCAGAATATGTGCCCTCTTCTACCTTTTCTTCACAAATTAAAACTTTCAGTAATGAGGATTTTATTTTCAATGTTAGGCTATAGGAGGTTTTAAATTAAAAGTGAGGCTGCTACAGTACCTTAAATTAAAATCTATGTAAATCTAAGTTGAGTTTGTTTTTAATATGCACAATAGATCTATTTAACTAGAATTAATACGATGCAACATCTCACATGTCACAAAATAAAGTAGCAGATTTGGCTCAGCTATATTGTTTTAGGGATGGAGTTATACTTGCCCTCAAATGAATGGGAAAATATTATGTGCCCTGTATCATTCAGTGGAGAAGGAATCAAATATCTTCCCACTTTGTGATAATGCAAGGTAGTACTTTAACATAGAGAATTAATACATTAACATACAGCACAACCATGACACCCAAGTTCTGAACTTTGTGATCCAAATTGCCTGGAAAAATATATTACATGAAATAAGCTCAATAAAGACACGCAGGTGATTTTAGCTCAAATTAATATTTATCGAAAACTTTTGAGAACTTTTCTAAGCATCACAGCAAGTATTGCTAAATATTGCTGTAACACTAGGTGGGAAGTTAGATTTATAGCTCTCATGTTGGAATTGAATTTAGTGAGTTTAATTCCGGTCCTGAATAACATATTGTAAATCAATGACTAAATTTGCTGTTTCTACTGCTACTTGCAAAGCATTAAGTTTCACAGAATAGGAGTCTAATGCTAATCGATCTGAGAAACATTCACCAGGTTTCTTGAGGGGCATCTCAAGGCTACTGTTTGCTGTCCTGCTACCTAGAACAGTCCAGCTCAGATCCTGACGTGTTGTGTACAAACCACAAGCACAGCTAGAAAGTGCCTCTGACCAGTCAGTGTGTAGAGGTGTGTTGGGCAGAGCTGACCAACGATGGCCGTACCTAGTGTCAACGAAGTTCTCAGCACCATCATGTTCCAGTGAAGAGGCAGTGTGCTCCAGTGAGTGGCAGAAACAGTCAGCAACAATTCTGAACTCGGATTGAGAGCAGCCCAGCTTTGCTAGCTCATTGTTAGTCACACTGTGGCTCTGCAAAAAGAGTTCAGCTTAGAAAACATTCCACAGTAGTCTAATAACCTCGCTTACCATTTACAGTGCAAAAATCACCAACATCTTCAAAAATGCAATTTTTCAGCTACTGAAAACTGACTTGATTTCACCATACTCTAATATGTATTATTGCATACACGCACACAACTTCTATTGGACCAAACTGTGCCAGTGCACAAATCAAACCTCCATATTTTCAACTTATGAAAATCTGGGTGAAGATATCACACTGCTTCCATTACGTTGCTTATAATATGCTTTTTGAATTTTATCATAAATCAAGGCAAAAATTCAACAAAACAATCTAAACCAGTTCTGTCTGAATTAAATAAGTAGAGAGATTTGTGCAATAAACAGGTCAAATGAAAATAATTTAGTTTTCAAATCTGGTTTTGAGCAATTCTTGTTCATATTTTTTATTATCTGTAACTGTACAGAGATAGATCAGGTAAAATAATTGTGAGGAAGTTTAATTAAAGGGTGTAGATGATGTCCAACTCTGTGAGGCAAGTTTGAATGCTTTGTCTGAACCATCATTATCAAATTATTTTCTTTGCAACTGCTCTCTCTTTGTTATTTTTGAATTGAGTTCATGTCTCTTTTTGACAATGTTTTCCTTTATTTTTCCCTTGGTGGCAGGTGTTATGGAACATACTGACATCCAGACTGCTTTACACATTTGATATGCAATGATAGCCACATTAAAGCATTACAATTGTGAGACAAGCAATTTTTCCATTACTTAAGGTATATTTTAAATCCACAGGCAAACACTCATACACACAACTGTTCTCGCAGATGGACTCAAGGCCTTATGTTTCCATTTCAAGATTAAAGGGAGTAGTACAATGCTAGCCTAGGGCTTGGATTGTAGTGGTAGCAACCCTACCTCTGGGCCAGAAGGTCTGGGATCATGTCCCACTTCAGGACTTGATGGCCATAGAAGGGATATTCAGCACGCGGCCAAAGAGGTTAGTTACCAACCAGTAAATCCTTCCAATATCCCTGACAGTAGTCGGTAAGAGTGGGAGAGCTTCTTGGTCAGCTATACTGCAGAAGGCAGCAGCAAACCACTCCAGTGCCTTCCCAAGCATAATGATGAACCAATCGAATGGAAGTCCATGGTTGCTAGCACCCTCTTAGAAGACCCTCCCCTGAAGGGGGAGGAGGAGTAGAAAACTGGGAATGAGACAAAGATGGGAAAAGAAGAAAGAATGCGAGGTGGAGGAAGAACAAGAGAAGAATTGTTGGTGAGAGGAGAGGATAGGAGAGAGAAACATTTGGGAGAGAGAAAGGAACAGCTTGGAGAGTCAGAGCAAGGTGGAGGAAGGGCAGTAAGCTCCATTGAGGTAGGAATGGAACAAGAAAGATTGAATGGAGGTGATGTGAGAAGGAAAAAGGGAAGTACATGGCAGAGGTAGGACAGGAGGAGAAGGTGAGAGGAAGAGATGGCGCAAGGGAATGGAGAAAAGGGACACAGGAGAGGTTGCATTTGATAGGAGTGGATGGGTGCCAAATGCCATGATTTTGTGAAGGTCTTGTTTAGGCTATCATTAGTATTTGGTGGAGCTTGATCGTCCTGTAATTTTGTGTTTATGGCACTCCCTACAGATGCAGTACCTCTGGTTCCAGAGGTCTTTTCTTGCTTTAAATTGTTGATAAATTAGTCCATTTCTCATAGTGTTGCAGGTGAGATGTCAACACCAAATGTAGTCATAAGGTGAAGCAAAGAGGAAGGCAGGCAAGTATATTCTAGTGTTGATTTTAAAGAAATACCGCCGTTCAAACATTTTTAATTATACTTTGGCTTCATGTTATTTTTTAGCTAAACAACAATATCTACAATAACTGGGTCACAGAATCATAACCTTCCAGGTGGCACTAGGACTGTTCCACAGGACGGATTAAAGAGCTGGGAGCTGGAAAAACAGAGGTGCCACAGTGCCACCATTGATAGGAAAGTATAATTACAAGGTTGTGTAAGCAGATTTCATTTTAAACGTGGACCCAGGAATTTATAATGGGGGAAAAATGAGCACAATAAATAGACATGTTTTCTTCCCCAGCCATTAAGTATGACATTTTATATCATGAGGGGATAAAAACTATTCCTTACATCATTTAGTACAAGTTCTTAAAATTATAATAAATCACCTATGCATTAGTAGTAACAAAAAAAGTTATTTTCAAAGTTCTGCCAAACCCACTGGAAATTTTTTTTAGGATGAAACTAGTCGAATAGATAAGGGAGAACAAGTAGATGTTGTGTATTTGGTTTTTCAGAAAGTTTTGATAGAGTCCCACAAAAGATGTTAGTGTTCAAACTTAAAGCACATTGGATTGGGGATAATATACTGGCACTGTTACCACGGGGATCAGTGCTTGGGCCCCAGCAATTCACAATATAGTTCAACAATTTGGATGACGAAAACAAACATAACATTTCAAAGCAGATGACACAAAACTAGGTAGAATTATGAGTGGTGAGGAGAAAGTAAAGAGGCCCCAAGGTGATTTTGACAAATTAAGTGAATAAAAATATGGCAAATACAGAATAATGTAGATAAGTGTGAAATTATCCACTTCAGTAGGAAAAACAGAATGGCAAGAGTATTGTTTAAATTGTGATAGATGGGGAAATGTTGATGTACAAAGGGACATGGGTGTCCTTGTACGCCAGTCAATGAAAGCAAACATGCAGATACATAACATAAGAAATAGGAGCAGGAGTAGGCCAACTAGCCCTTCGAGCCTGCCCCGCCATTCAATAAGATCATGGCTGATCTGTCTTGGCTCAGTTCCACATTCCCGCCCTCTCCCCATAACCCTTAATCCCCTCTCTTATCAAAAACCCATCAACCCACGTCTTAAAAATATTTAGCAAGGTAGCCTCCACCACTTCAACGGGCAGAGAATTCCAGAGATTCACCACCCTGAGTGAAGAAGTTCCTCCTCAACTCCGTTCTAAACCGCCCCCCCTTTATCTTGAGGCTGTGCCCCCTAGTCCTACTATCCTTTCTGAGCAGGAAGAGTCTCTCCACCTCTATCCTATCCATCCCATTCATCATCTTATACGTCTCAATGAGATCTCCCCTCATTCTTCTAAACTCTAACGAGTACAAGCCTAATTTATTCAGCTTCTCCTCATAGCTCAACCCCCTCTACTCCGGCATCAGCCTAGTAAACCTCCTCTGCACTCCCTCCAAGGCCAAAATATCCTTGCGTAAGTACGGCGCCCAAAACTGCACACAGTACTCATACTGCACACAGTACAGATACGGCAAGCAGGAAGGCAAATGGTATGTTGACACTCATTGCAACAGGACTTAAGTACAAGAGCAAGGATGTCTTCCTACAGATGTACAGGGCCTTGATGGGACCATACTTGGAGTATTGTGTGCAGTTTTGGAGGACAGCGAAGGTTCACCAGACTGATTCCTGGGTTTCAGCATTGTTGTTTGAGGAGAGATTGGGTTGATTAGGTCTGTATTTATTTAAGTTAAGAAAAAATGAAAAGGGATCTCATTGAAACATATAAATTTCTGACAGGGCAAGACAGATTGGATGCAGGGATGATGTCTCCCCCGGCTGGAGGGTGTAAAACAAGGTGTCACATGGCTCAAGATACACGGTAGACCGTTTAGGACTGAGGAGAAATCTCTTTGCTCAGAGGGTGGTTTACCTGTGTAATTCTCTACCACAGCAGGCCGTGGAGGCCAGGCTGCTGAATATACTTAAGAGAGAAATGGATAGATTTCTAGGCACTGAAGATGTCAAGGGATGTGGAGACAGAACGGAAGTATGGCATTGAGATAGAGGATCAGCCATGATCAAATTGAATGGCAGAACAGGTCCGATGGCCCATTTGTCCTAATCCTGCTCCTATTTTCTATTTCTGTGTAAATAAAGAACAAACCTTATATCCAACATAAGCAGCGAGATGTGTTTCAGTACAACCTCCTCCTAGTACAGCCAAAGGCTCTTTGATAACAAGTCGCATCACACATTCTGCAGACTGACAGACAAGCTGCAACATACAGGGAGATAAAATTAGCAAAGAATGCATATAGATTTGTCTGGAAAATTCTGACATAGCTGTCTCATTCAGATGTGCATGTTTGAAGGAGTGGATAATTTAAATTACACTTGCAGTTAACAATTCAAACATTATTTGCCATGAGTATTTTCTAACCTAAAGGGCTGTGAATGTGTGGAAAAAAATAAAGTACCCTAAACACACACCTTGAGCAGAAATATTGCTGTGGAGCAACATGAGGAGATTTTGAACTGAGTGCTGTAACCTGCTCCATCTGTCGTTTCTCTCTGATTTTATAACCGTAAAGCCATTACTCTAACGCCAGTAAGGTTTAAAGCAATGCTTGTATTTTTTAAAAATATTTTAATTTCAAAGTTTCTCGTTAAACTGTGCTGCTGCTGTGTGGTAAACGAATACCTTTCTCAGTTGTATGAAATCCCAATGAATTAACTTCAAGTTTCCAAGTAGTTAGATGCAGAGAAAACAAAGAGCCTGCAAGAAGCTGGCAGATCAGAATTCTCTCCCAAATGTTCTTAACTGTGTGTTGTATTATCTTAATAGCGTATTTTACCACCACAAGGTGGCAACTGGCTTTCTTCTGTGAGTGAATTCTGGGAACCATGATATCACTGCAATTAGAACATTTTAGATTTGCCATAAAGCTCTGGGGAAGAAAAAATACTTAGTGTATAAATGTGACAGATTAGATATCTTACAAACAATAATCCCCCCAAATTCTTACAAGGCAGCTACAGAAGGCAACCGAGTCACAACAGTCGCATCCTTCACAGACTTCACTTCATGAAGAAACAAAAATGCAAGGTTCATTATACTGAAGCAAAGCAATTATTTTCTTGTGTCTGCAACACAGAGTAAATGAAATAGAATACTTGGGACATAAATGTGTTTATGAGTGAGCTATTAAAAAAAAATTAAAGTATTCAAGATTGTGTAGATTAAATCTCTCTGCAGCTTTCCAAACTATAATTTCAAGTTTCCTTTGAGAATGAACCTCCCCAACTGGTGTTCCCTGAATTAGGTGATAGTTTATTCCACAAGTTAACGTTGCCACATAAGGGAAATGTTTTCTCCAATTCCAGTTTGGCAAAAGCTGCATAATGTGAAAATAACTTTCTAATCCTGCAATCCTAGATGAATTAAACAAAACTGTTTACATCATCTGCACATCTTTGAAAAAAATCCTCAGTCTGCACTTCTTAAAAAAAATCCTCAATACTTGCCTGAAAATCAATAATCTTTGTCCTCTTATCTTGCCTTCATAGTTCAATGATCCAAAATATCATTGTGTCTTTCTGCTCCTTTCTGATGGATCAATGCTTCTTTGGCGATCTTGTGACTGATACTGAATACATGATTTAAGCGCTATCTTTGTACATTTCCTTGGAACTATCTGACTTTGGTAATATGCTCTAATGTTCATGTTGTAGATAGCTTTTACAGTAATAATCGGCAAGGAATTTCAGCTTCTTTTACTCTTCCAACATCATGAAAGTTATTACAACGCAATTTGCAATGCTGGTTATTTTTTCTGCCAAAAGCGCCCTTACGATAATGACTGTTAAACTCCATTTGCTTATTATTAGCCCATTAATGAGTGCTTCTGGATCCCTTTAAATATCTGACTCTGCTAAGCATTCTGCATTCCACGCTTTTCTGTGCCATCAGCAAATTTAGGAAATTCTGCTTCTAATCCTCTAATCTAGCTCATTTGTACTCGGGTGAAAAGTAGAGATCTAATGACTGGGTCTGTGGCTTTGTCCACTGGACATCTCCCAGCTCAAATAATACACATTTATAATTACCCTGAGTTTCCTGTTGTCTAACCAGTTTTTCATCCACTAAATCCACAAATCCTTACTTCTGTTCAGACTCTTTATCAAATGGCTTTTGAAAACCAAGAAGCTTAATTTCACAGGATGCCATAGATTCTAAAGGGCCATATAGGTTTGTGAGAGAATTAACTATAAAGGCATACAAGGAACAACAAATTACCTAATTTTCCAGAACCCGTTTTGTGAATCTTGAATTCCTACTGAGTAACCTCCAATAGGAGAATTAAAAATTATATTGATAATTTTCACTCAAGAGAAATTTCTTACAATCATAATCTTCTAAAATTTGTCCATGTTTCAAATTTTTTTTAGAATCACAAGGCTCCTTCTCAAAGGGTCAATATTAATCCCCTCACATTTACTAAAATATACAGTTCAAAATTCAAAATTCCCCAATATACAGAGGAAGATTGTGTTTCTTTTCATAGTTAACAAGTTAAATCATGGGAACTTTGGGTCTCTGATGGGATCCTGATCATTTTCATTTGTAATTCACCCAATAGGCAAATAAAAAGATAAAAGCAAAATACTGCGGATGCTGAAATCGGAAACAAAATTCAGATTGTTTTGCTATTATTAACAAAACAATTCAGGAAATGTTGGAAAATCTCAGAAGGTCTGACAGCAACTGTGGGGAGGGAATAGAGCCAACATTTTGGACGAAGGGTCATCTAGACTCGAAACATTGGCTCTATTCTCTCCCCAAAGATGCTGTCAGACCTGCTGAGATTTTCCAGCATTTTCTGTTTTTGTTTGAGGCAAGTAGCAGGATTCAGTGACAATGCTATCAATTGTAAACTGGTGGTGCAGGGTAGAAAAGAATATTAACCCAAAGAAATCTGTCACTAGCTAAATTATTTCAGTAATTAACCAGTGCTTTTGACAAGGTACTGCATGGTGGGTTGTTGCAAAAGGTTAAATCTCATGGGATCCAGGGTGAGGTAGCTAAATGGATACAAAATTGGCTTGATGACAGAAGAAAAAGGGTGATTGTCCACGGTTGTTTTTCAAACTGAAGATCTGTGACCAGCGATGTGCCTCAGGTATCACTGCTGGGTCCACTTTTACTTGTCATTTATATTAATGATTTGGATGAGAATATAAAAGTCTTAGTTAGAAGTTTGCAGATGACACCAAGATTGGTGGCATAGTGGATAGCGAAGAAGGTTATCTCCAATTGCAGTGGGATCTTGATCAATTGGGCCAGTGGGCTGACGAATGGTAGATGGAGTTTAATTTAGATAAATGCAAGGTGATGCATTTTGGTAGACTGAACCAGGGCAGGACTTACTCAGTTAATGGTAGGGCACTGGGGAGAGTTCCAGAACAAAGAGATCTCGGGGCACTGGTTCATAGCTCCTTGAAAGTGGAGGTGCAGGTGGAGAGAGTGGTGAAAAAATCATTCGGCATGCTTGGTTTCATTAGTCAGAACACTGAATACAGGAGTTGGGGCGTCTTGTTGAAGTTGTACAAGACACTTGGAATACTGCGTACAGTTGCGGTCACCTTATTAATAGAAAGGGTATTATTAAACTAGAAAGAGTGCAGAAGACATTTACTAGGATGCTACTGGGATTTGATGGTTTGAGTTATAAGGAGAGGCTTGATAGACTATAACTTTGAAGAACTTGTAGTGTGTAGAAGGCTAAGGGATGATCAGCCTTGAGGGGTCTATAAAATAATGAGGGGCATAGATCAGCTAGAAAGTCAATACCTTTTCCCAAAGGTAGGGGAGTCGAAAACAAGAGGGCATAGGTTTAAGGTAAGAGAGGAGAGATACAAAAGTGTCCAGAGGGGCAATATCTTCACACAGGGTGATGAGTGTCTGGAACAAGCTGCCAGAGGTAGTAGTAGAGGCGGGTACAATTTTGTATTTTAAAAAGCATTTAGACAGTTACATGGGTAAAATGGGTATAGAGGAACATGGGCCAAATGCAGGCAATTGGGACTAGCTTAGGGGTTTAAAAAAAAGAGCTGCATGGACAAGTTGAGCTGAAGGGCTGTTGCCATGCTGTAAACCGCCATGACTCTATGACTCTAATCTTGCTCCTTTAGTATAGCTCATGCAATATCTCACACTTCCATGTGGCAAAGAGTGATCCTGCTTTGAAGTGCATTCTATTTAACCAAAGGTGTCAGTGATAGGGGACTTGAAGCAGTCGGGAGTCAGTACGGTGATTCTGAGCAGTCCCTTTTGATGTTTGGATGATTTTTAATGGGACAAGGAAGTAAATGACTGGAACAACTGTAGACCTAGCAGTCCTGCTTGAACTCATTGTTTCAGCAATGTCCTGGCATTCTTCCAATCAATGGTTTTATGAGCCTTGGTGAAATCTTTGCCTGAATCCACATCATTCAATGTTGTGATTCAGAGCAGTACATTTGACATACCAGTCATGACTTTAGGAAAACAGAGGTATCTTCAAGCATATTGCACAAATTTACAATTTAGGATTTGTCACTAAATCGTTTTTAAATGTTAAAGTGTTAACTGAAGAATTCAACTATTAAACTTCATCGAGCACTGATCCACAAGCAGAAACAGATACATCACCATGGGCAACATGGAACTAAATGAGGCGATAGTGGTTGAAAAATAACCCAGAGGATTATACAGCAGTGTTACATAAGTTGTACGTTGGTTTTCAAAGGCAATGTCTTCCAATGCTTCAACAATTATTATCAGGAGAGTGCAACCTTGACTTAGATGCTCTGTCAGGAGATAACAAAAGGATTTGGATTGATATATCACATTTCATGACTACAGAACATCCCAAAGGACTTTCCAGCAATGAAATACAATGAAGATTTGAAGTTTTTCTGCTGGCGATAATTTTAATACTGATGATTCCAAGTTTCCCACTTTTTTGTTTATAATCCTGCTTCATCTATTGCTGCCATTTCAGTCCAACCTTTGGAGATATTCTTAGCAGCTAACTTCTTTACACAGTGAAGAAAATCAACAAAGCTGGATTTTTTCAGCTTTCTGATCCACTTGCCATTTACAAGTTTCATAATAGCTGCTGCTTGCTGGTAGGTAATGAAAAATCACTGATCTAGACCAAAGGGGATGAAACATCAACTAAGAAAACAATATAATTCTGGCATGGGGATCACTTGGCCTACCTTCAATTCATTCACTCCAGCTTCAGTTCGATTGCATAGGACCAAAGTACACACAGGTTTGTTCTCATGTGGGATCAGATGCAGAAATCGCTTGGAACCAAACTTCACCACAGACAGGTTCTTAACATTGCCATAGCAGTCAGGGGGAATGGAATGATAATATGAACTAATGGATTGTGCACCTAGCAAAGTCAAAATGGCCAGATATTACAACATTGTAGACAGCATAAAGAAATAGAAAGATCCACAAATTGAACATCATACAGTATGTGGAGAAATTTAACAATAATCCATCACAAATTAATATTTCAGATCTTGCAATGTATCAATTAAACACTGAGCAAACATTAGCTAATGGAACATGTTCAGCTATTACACGTGATAAACTACAGTCAAACAATGGAGATAAGTGAGCAATTTGTCAGTACAAGTGTGCTATTAAGCTAAACCTTTATTAAATAATTCAAGCAATCTAATTCTTATTGATAATGTTACCGTGCATCCAAACATAGAATCATATAGCACAGAATGAGGCCATTCGGCCTTTCGTACCTGTGCCAGCTCTCTATCAACCGTTGCTATTCAGTGGATAGGTTTGGAAGGTAAAAATAATTGGAATATTTATTGAGGAAAAACCTTTTTAAGTTTTGTAATTTGTTCAAAGCTATTTCACATCCACCCTAAACCAAAATGGGCAAAATTAAGTGTACAAAAGTAAATGGACATCATTTCTGCAGGATTTCTTTCCATTGTCAGAGAAATGACAGTGGCAGATTGGGGAATTCATAGAAATTCCAGGCAAAAATGTTCTAACATTTAGCATAAAAAATGTAGAACTTCACGATAGATGTGAGACGATGTGAAATAATATATCGGGTAGAGTTTTAAGATGTCATCGTGGTGGGGCGGGCTGTCCAAACCCATTGACTTAGAGCGGATTGATAAACCTTGTACAATTCTGCCCAATATTCTATTTGGAAAATAGTAATTGTGACATTATAGAATCTGGTCTGCTATATTTGTGCCTCAGTGCTCATGCATGCATCCCATTTTCCCTCATCGAGGTTAGATTTCATATATCTTACTTGTTATTATTTAACACGTGCAGACTTGGCAGATAAATATCAGACAAACAATATTATAAGCATGCAAAATGTGTGGGTACTGGATCGTTTAGCAAGGCTCAGTGATGTGTGACACCTGCAAACTTATTTAGTGTCGTCATGAAGGCCTCATAGGTCTAGTCAAATGTATCAAATTGATCTGAGGCAATTTCATAGAATCCCTACAGTGCAGCAGGAGTCCATTTGGCCCATCGTGTCTGCAGTAACTTTCTGACTGAGGAACATGATCCCATTCTATCCCTGTAACCCCGTGCATTTATCATGGCTAATCCATGTAACCTACACAGTGCCAGGGACCCAGGTTCAATTCCTGGCTTGGGTAACTGTCTGTGTGGAGTTTGCATGTTCTCCCTGTGTCTGTGTGGGTTTCCCCCAGGTGCTCCGGTTTCCTCCCACAGTCCGAAAGACACGCTGGTTAGGTGTATTGGCCATGCTAAATTCTCCCTCAGTGTACACAAACAGGTGGAGTATGGCGAGTAGGAGATTTTCACAGTAACTTCATTGCACTGTTAATGTAAGCCTAATTGTGACTAATAAATAAACTTTACATCTTGGAATACTAAGGAGCAATTTAACATGGCCAATTCACATAACCTGCACACCTTTGGAATGTGGGAGGAAACCAGAGAAGCTGGAGGAAACCCTTGCAGATATGGGGAGAACATGCAAACTTCACAGTCACCCTAGGCCAGAATTGAATCCAGGTTCCTGGTGCTGTGAGGCAGCTGTGCTAACCACTGTGCCACCGTGCTAATGTCTCCTTGATCAGCTCAATGTCCATTTTGATTATAGCTCTGTGAAACAATTTGGTACATTTGACTACTTTAGTACCTCTATAAATGCAACTGGTTATTATTGTTTCCTTAAGCTCACACAATCCATTTATTTATTTTTGCTACACTCTGTGATTTACGAAGATGTTAATTATCCAATTGTTCAAAATGCTACATCAAAACTACATAAGTGGCTGTTTTTGTAACGTATTTTGATTTTTTTTAATGGAAGAGAGTTATTTTCAAAGGTGATCTCCTTTAAATCCACTTTATTTGTCTAACAGGATCCTTTAAAAAACCATGCCATGTGAATGTGTTTATGGTTGATTAACATATTGCAGAGTGCAATATTTTATGCTTACATGGACAGTGATAGCACTGTGGTATTTAGTTCAGATCACAGGAGACTGGCATACATGTGCCAGCTCCATGTAATTTCTGCTACGTTCTTTTCCTGATGGCAGTATTGTGGACATGTAAGTTTGTCTTCCCTGGTTGTCCATGCTGCTAAAGTGGATGGGGGAGTTGAAATTCTAGGCTTTGAACCAGCCACAGAGTCGTGTAGGGGGCAGTGTTGATTAACCCAACCGCTCATTTTCTCTTCCTCTAATGGAACCACTTCAAAACCAGCTTTGGCTAGGTAACCTGGCAGTTCTGTGTTCTACTATTTTCAAAGTGCATCAAGGTTAGGTATTGAGGTGCTGTTGATTGATTCCTGACACTATCAATATTATATTGATTTAGCTGAATGAAATAGTATTTCTTTTGAAATCAGTAAAACCAGTGTTAATACAAACCAGTTGCTGTGATAATAATTGAGAATAAAACTGTGGGGGTGATGGGCTAAACATGTTGTTTCTGTTTGGAAGTATCTTATACCTTCAGTGTGTGAAAGTATGAACTATTGCCAGCCAAATATATTTTTCGTTAACAATATACACTATCTGATAGTGAATCAATGCCAAAACCCAGACTAAGCAAGTTAAAAAGATTTGATTTTAGAAGACTGGAGATGGCATATTAATCTAAAAAGACACAATCATAATAGAATTCCTGCAGTGCAGAAGGAGACCATTCAGTCCATCCAGCCTGCACCCACAACAATCCCACCCAGGCCCTATCCCTAGAAATCCACGTATTTACCCCGCTAATCCCAGACACTAAGGGGCAATTTAACATCGTCAATCAACATAACCCACACATCTTTGGAGTGTGGGAAGAAACCGGAGCACCCAGAGGAAACCCACACAGACACAGGGAGAATGTGCAAACTCCACAGTTACCTGAGGCCAGGGTTGAACTCACGTCCCTGGCGCTGTGAGGCAGCAGTGCTAACCACTGTTTCAACGTGATGATTTGAAATTTTTTTTAGGCATTTGAAGATTGCGATCTGCACTTGTTGTTACACTAAAGACACCAGGAAGTTACAGCCTCGCTTGAGCAAGATCTGAAAATCCCTCCTGAGGCTAACAAAGATTTCCGTTCTGGGAACCTTGGCAAGCGCTGATTCCAGGATGGGCGAGGTGTAGAGTTCGGGACACAGTACCAAGTTCTTTCATTGATAGCTGTTCAGGAACAGTTTTAAAAATATTATTTTTATGACTTTTCAGTACAACTTGTCTTTGCACCATATTATTGAAGTGGAAAAGCATTGTAAACAAGTTGACTGAGCTCTGAATTGCAGAAATATTAATTGAAAGCTATACTCACGCATCCACGCCAATTATCATTTCCTATGTCAATTACAAAACCACAAAATTTCAATTTGCAAAAATAAATTAAAAATAACCAGCAATACACAGACCACTTAATTTGCATATGCTCGTGAGAAAAACCTGAAGAACTCATTCACACATGCAACATCTGTAAATTACAGTGTGCAACCATTCACAGGCTCTAAATAAAAAGGTACAGTAAACTGCCAACCCTCCATTAGCCTCCAAATAATTATTCAGTAACAGAAGCTTGTTTCATGGGCTGCCTCAGTAAAATTTTATGGTGCTACTATGGCATGAATAACTTAAGCTACTGAAAACTACAACGTTCAAATATGTTCCCCGCTTGTCACAAAATACCGTGGCTTTATTAACTTTGCTCAGCGGTTTCTAAAGGAGTCAGATAGTAAAGCTCCTTGAACCTTGAATAAAAACACTCCATTTGAAATTTAAGTCATAAAGGTACATTAGCACAAAATATTAAGAATAACTAGGGTATGTCATGCAGAAAGGAGTTTAGTATTGCAATAGAATTGTAGGATTTTGATGAACTACAAGTGCAACTCTAGTCTCTCATAACAAGCCCACTGAGTTATTTACATCTGTTGAATTTTACGAGATAATGGGTTAACACTTTGTTACTTCATATTTAGGGCTTTGGTTTGAATCCAGTCAATACTGATTTCAACTTTAAAAGTTCTCTATGGATATAGATTTTAACTCAGTCTCTAGTGGGTGTGGATGCACAGCATAAAGCACCATATGGCAAGGTGCTCTACAAGAATCTGGCTTGGCCTATTACACACACCAATAAAAACTTAGGAATTGGGGAGATACCAAAATCTGCTGATTAATGCAAATTGGGAAAGAGGGTATTGAATAAGCTACTGCTGGACAGATAGATGGCAGATGGACTACACGAAAGTGTGAAGAAATTTTGACAGCAGGAGGAAAAATGGTTACAGGTGGGATTTTCCACCAGCCCATCCCTCACCCCTATGGCGTATCTTCCAGTGGCGGGAAGGGCAGCTCGCCAAGGGACATTGGCAGGATCTTCTGGTCCCGCTGATGTCTAAGGCATTTTGCGTGGTTCACCCATAAGGCCTCAGGGGTCACCTTTGGTGGGACTGGAAGATTGTGCCAACAGGAAGGGCTGGAAAATCCCACCCTACATCCCAAATGGTAAGCATTTAAATTGGGTAGAGGGCAGAAACACACTGGTATGCAAATACACAGGTTAATCAAGATGGCAATGAAAGTAGAAAAGATCATAAAGTGACAAACAGAATTCTTAGTTTTGTAGAGACATAAAAAAAATGAAAATGTTCTCCAAGAACTTAGTCAAGCTGGGCTGGAGTATGTTGCACAGTTTTGGGCAGCCCATTATCATAAGAATAGACAGCAATGGAAACAGTGCATGAGAAATTTAAGGCATGACTGAATAAAAGTCTTCAAAATTAGTGGGACTGTAGGTTAAATGGTGATAAGCTGTTTCCACAGACAGTTGAAAGCCAAATTTAAGTGCAGTTCTGAGGCAGCGCAATAATCTTTCAGATAAGATGCTAAACTGAAGGAAGAATGCTCACCGCAAGCTTGAGGAACATCTTCTGATTAAACACTTTAAAGCATTACAGACTCAGCATTGAGTTCAACAACCTCACACCATAAATTCTATTCTCCGTTTTGACTGATTAGTTTCTAAGTCCCAGTCTGTTTCTTGTTTTTATATTTTTTGCTTTCAGACACAGCTATGCATTATTCTGCCATTAATACCGGCCCTGGACCAATGGTTTCTTTCTGACTATTGCCACTTCCTTTGCCTTTTGTTCCACAGCATCTTTGCTACTTAATCACTTCTGTCCTGTCCCTGTCCCAGATCCACCCTTTTGTTCTCCCTCCCCCTCACCCTTTTCAACAGTACAAAATCCACCACACTCCCTTTGGTTGCAAAGAAGTCATATTCGACTCTAAACATTAACTCTGTTCCTCTCCCCTCAAAAGAGAAAATGCTGGAAAATCTCAGCAGGTCTGACAGCATCTGTAAGGAGAGAAAAGAGCTGACGTTTCGAGACCAAAGCTTCTGACAAAGCTTCCGTTCCTCTTCAGAATTTTGCCAGCACTTTGTTTTAATTTCAAATTTCCAGCATTCACAATATTTTGCAAATATATTAAACTACAATCCCATTCACCTGTTCAGGAGGAAATAAAAGATCCTGCAACGTAAAGTCAAAAATTATCTCCTGCCAAACTAGCAAAATCTGATTAGCTAATTGTATATTTCACTGCTGTTTAAGTGCAAAATGGCAGCTGGCTTCAATTCTAATTCACTGGTGGTTGTAAGTACTTTGGTATGTTCAAAGGATGTGAAAGATTCTATATAAATACACCTTCATAAATGTAAAAGGGCTAATGGAGATTAGAAAATACCTTTCTTTCCCCGGGATTGAACAATAGACTTTTGCAATGCTGTCAAGAGCTACCAAGAGAACAAATTCAGTCAGCCATTGGAATGCTAGAGTGAAATTTCCACTAACATATTTTATTTTTATCATATGGAATTGCAAATCTCACACTTTCTGCATCCATTGTCATTGCCTGATTGGATGTAGGAAAGGCCAGAATTTCTAGACGGTGTCAGTAATGTAATTTAACTCCAAATATATTTTCAATTTCATGCTCCAGTTCCACAATTTATTCACATTTTATTGGAGGAACACATCCCTTCTATGCAATATACCATTAATGCGTTCTTAACAATGTTTAAGAACATTCCATCTTTATTATTAGGGATTACATTAGAAATTGATTCCTTTACCAAATGAGTTTGTTGCAATCTGAAGTCAACACTCTGGAAATCACTGTAGTCGAGAACATGCAACACAGAGTAAAATTATTATTCTACTCATTTGGCTTGTGTGAACAGATTTTGTTTTGCTAGATTTCTGAAGCACAGGATTTCTCCATCTGATACTTAAGACCATTGGCTTACATTTGAAGTCAGCTGCTGCTGTTTTGTTGAACCTGACCTTGCCTTCAGATAAAGAGAAGCACATGGAAGAAGTAGGGATCAAGAATGGATTCTTTTGAGATCCAGCTTCAGATCAATGTTGAGCCCTGACTAGTCTAACATAAATTTTATTTCCAACTATTATTTTGATCAATATTAACATCAACATCAATATTAATTCTGCAGCCGTTGCATAAAATTTCTCTAAATGACTCATTTTATGATATTTTAGCTATTTATAAATGGAAATCCCTTGGCGTTACTGCACCATATGAGACTTATCCAAATCAGCATCTCCATTGAAAACAGCAATACTTGCTCCAATAAAACATTAGCATTTCTGGATTGGGAGTTGCTTGTCCTTTTCATATATTTTGACTATTTTTTATAGTTTGTATTTCTTTCTTTACATATTTTTCCATTATTGAGATCCTCCATTCTGCACTTCCTCAAAAAGGATTGCAGGTGGATGACTTGCCCCCAAGTCTCTCTGCTGGTCATTGGGTGTTAGGAGTTGTGCAGGAGCAATGGGATTAGCTCTCAATTTTTTTCGTGTCAACTTGGCACCTCCTCTTGCCAGCATGGGTGACACTGAGAATTTATCATGCAAGAGACTGCACTGACAACCTTGATGACTATTATCCTGTGATAAAGCACTAGTTTTTTTATAGAATAGACCCAGCAAATACTGAAAAGATTCAGTCCTTGGTTGATGTTGCCATTGTACTTTATCTTTTGATGTCTTATGAGTCAACTGGATGCAGATATTGATTGCTGCTAGGTAGAATGGGAAACTAACCCGCAGGCAATTAATCTGATGGCCAAAAGAACATTCAGTTATATGCACAAAGGAAATAGCTTTTGGACCGCGTATTGTAACTAAATAAGTTGCACAATTCAGTTAGCAGCATGTGGTTTTAAGGAATGTTTACTATGAATAACTGAGGCAAAGCAAAGATTGTTATTTGAGATACAAGATGACCTCTTCCCCCACCAATCTTAGGGAGTTCAAAAAGATGGCAAACAATGGGCCTACGCATGAAGAACATTTTGCACACTTTCATCCTAAGAGTATCCTATTGACAAACATCACACAATACATCAGTATCAGAGATGCTAGTAGAAGTGTACATTGTTAGTCATTAACATACTGACCTGTCAATTGAATGAGAGGCTCCATGAGGGCAATTCCAAGCCTATCTTCCACCATCACCTGTTGCTCACGGAGATACTGTTTTAGAATTGGGTGGATCACTTTCTGGCACAGCACAAGGTGAACTTGGTCACAAACTAGCTGTCTTCCCACCTTCAGCAGTTGTGCAAGTGATTCATCTTCTGGGCTAAAACCTGATGCCACCTCCCAGGTCCCGTTCCCACTGTCAACAACATCTCCAGACATGGATACAACAAAAACAGCTATCTTAATGCAACCAAATGTCAACTTTGTGATATCAATTGTTGTTGATTGAGATGCAAATATTTCTATAAGGATCCCAGAAAGCACACAGGAGTCTGTAACACATTGTCCCTCAATGGGAACAATCAGCATTTTTCCCAAGGAAATGTTATCTCCAATCACAGATGGAATTATATAAAAGAATGCCTTTAACACTAAGGAACTGATGTAGTCAGCTTCTTTTGTAGTCAACATACAAGTAGGCTTATTTATCACTGTATGAACGAGCGAAAGCAAAGTCTTGCAGTTACTAAAATCTATTTGTATTCTGCAGCTACATTCCTCGGATGTTAGGTAGTCGATGCAAATATTCAGAAGGTGTTTATAAATTTTGACAATGTGACTGCAGGGTACATTAAGTCGTTTTGCATTTTCAGCCATATTACAGCATAGGATTGCTGTAAACAGTCCAGAATCATTAAATCGAGAAACATGGTTCAACACGGAAGCTATTATTAGCTTCATCACAGGATGGGACACAGAAAGATTACCCAAAAGCGCAGAAGACTGGGACGTGGTTATAACATAGCCTCCCACAGCATTGTGAATTAGTTTTAGTCGACCAAATGGACCATAACAGGACTCCACAATTCCTCTAAAAGTGGACAGAGCCTGACAAAGTACATCACTATTTAAGTGTCCAGAGCTGCATAAAGATGCCACCTTAGGTACAATGCAGGACATCATTCAGGTAGAGTGGAAGATTTCAAAGACAGAAAACTTGCAGAGAATAGTTGCTTTATTACTGGCAAAATGAAACTGAAATTGAACATGCAGCACTTCTTGCCTGATCTTTAAAAAGTGCAATGTTTGTATATTTGCTGTACAGGCCAATCATATCATAGAAATAATCAAATTTATTGGAAATTCTCATAGAAGTATATTTCAATTTTATCACGAGATGAGCAAAATCTAGATGTATTGTGGATGATTTATCTTGCTTGACATTTCTATATTATTTATCAACACTCTTCTGCTTCAGTTCTGAAGTCGCTGATTTTTTTACAAACTTCTGCATCAAATACGTAACAGTATGGATGCCAAGGAAAGACAATCCTGCAACTAGAAGCCAGTTTCGGCGTAACCATTTTTTATTCCTCATTCTTCTGTCAGGCTGCAACAATAAAATCTCTGCATTCCAATTTAATGTTACCTGCAATTAGAAAACGTGCACAGTTAGTTTGTACTTTGACAAAATCAAGTTTTCAATCATAAAATTGTAGAATCCTACATTAGAGTGGAGACCATTCAATCTACCATGAGCCTGGTTCTTTGAAAAGGTTGTCCAATTTAGTTCCACATCTCAGCCTCGATACACCCATATGCCGGTAAATTAGTCCTCTTCAACTACATACCCAAGTAGCTTTTAAAAGTTACTGCGAAATCTGATTCTACCATTCTTTCAGGAATGTGCTCCTGACCTTAACAATTCTCTGAAATTTCCCATCTGGTTCTTTTGCTAAATATTTTAGATCCATGACCTCTGGTTACCAACCCACCTGTCAGACAAAATAGTTTCTCCCGGCTTGCTGAATCAAAACCTCTTAATTTCGGATACTCTATTCAGTCTCTCCTTGGCCTTTTATGTTCCAAGAAGAACAATCCCAGCTTCTCTCCACATTTGTTCTATATCTAAACTCTCTCATCTTAGGTATCGCCCATTTAGATCTCTTTCATACCCTCCCTCGGTACTTGACATCCTTCCTAAAATGTAATGCCTAGAATTGCACACAATACTCCTACAAGAAATTTGTAAAGCTTTTTATATATATTGCAACTATTTATAAAGCCAAGTATCCCATTTGCTTTCTCCACCATAGATGGGCTCTTGCAAACTATTTATAATCTAGTTTTGTGTATTTTTGCACACATTTCATCCATCATAATTTCTGTGGTAATTAATTATTCTCTGAAATACGAATCATTATTTGACATAATTAATAGTCAGTGTACATTACCTAATAAATCCAGTTACTATTTTCCCTTTGGTTGGCTTTCTGCTTGGATGATGTGTGTCACAATTTCAGGTTCTGGAATGTAGTCTTGGTTTCTATTTTTGAAGGTTTCACTCGACTTCATATTATACCATCCCCAATGAATCATCGCAAGGCTTGTTCCCATAACAATTAAAACCCTGTAGTTCTTCCAAATAGTTCTGAGACTCATGCCTAATTTAAACAATCACCTGTAAATAAAATAACATTTAGTCAGTGAAATATGAATAGTGCACTGCTAAATAAGGTCAAAAGGACTGAGGAATTAATACTCGAACAATAGTGCTTAAGATTAGAATCGTAGAATCCCTTCAGTGCAGAAGCAGGCCGTTAGGCCCATTGAGCCTGCACTGACAACAATCTCACCCAGGCCCTATCCCTACGCCCTATTTACCTTGCTTATTCCCCGTCACTAAGGGGCAATTTAGCATGGCCAATCAACCTAACCCACACATCATTGGAATGCGAGGGGAAATTGGAGCTTTGGGAGGAAATCCATGCAGACATGTGGAGAATAAGCAAACTCCACATAGACAGTGACCTGAGACCAGGATTGAATGTGAGTCCCTGGCTCTGTGAGACATCAGTGCTAACCACTGTGCTACCCTAGAGATATGGAGAAGCAAAGGGTGAAACAAAGACACAAAGGTATTTGAGAGTGAAGATTTTGAAATTCATGTGGTGGGAAGTCAAGAGTGTGCAGAATTTGGTGCGTTAGGATGTGGAAAAATTGGAGCTTGTACAGGATGTAGTGGGGAGAGCAGCAAGCAGGGCATTGGGGAATCAAATTTTTGAGGTGAGCAAATTGGATAAAGATTTCAACAATAGTTAAGGCTGCAGAGTGCACAACAAAGCAATCTTCTGTCAATTGGTTTGTCATTTATTTCAGAGATGAGCAAGATACCAAGGTTGAACAGGGGCTTTCAGTATAAGTGTACAGCCAGGTGCAGGATGAATCAGTCATAAATAACCTGACAGCAACCAAACTCAATGGCTTCAATCTTGTCCAAACTGTTAAATAAATGTACAAACTTTTAGTTTAATCTATAGGCAGAACGAGGATGAAGTCTTCATAGAACCCCTACAGTACAGAAGGAAGCCATTTGGCCCATTGAGTCTGTACTGACCACAGTCCTACCCAAGCCCTATTCCCGTAACCCCACACATTTACCCTAATCCTGCTGACACTAGGGTCAATTTAGCATGACCAATCCACCTAACCCGTACATCTTTGGACTGTGGGAGGAAACCAGAGCACCCGGATAAAAACCCTCGTAGATGCGGAATGTGCAGACTCCACACAAAAAGTGACCGAGGCTGGAATTGAACCTGGGCCCCTGACACTGAGACAGCAGTGCTAACCACTGTGCCATCTTCAGCTACGCTGTTAACCAAGGCAAGGGGTGAGGAGAGGCAGGGAGTCACCCTGTTAACTGGGGTAGGGTGAAGGGAGAGTGTCACCCAATTAACCCAGGCAAGGGGCGAAGGGGGGTGTCACCCAGTTAACCCTGGCAAGGGATGAAAGGGAATATTGACCACATTAACCCAGGTATTGGGCAAAGGCATGGGGAGTCACTCTGTTAACCTGGGAAAGGAGTGAGGGGCCCCATTAACCCTGACAACCAGTGAAGGGGGCTGTCACCCAGTTAGCCTGGTCAAAGATTGAGGGGGGTGTGAGAATCACCCTGTTAACCTGGGAAAAGGGGTGGGGGGCAGGGGCAGTAATAGTCAGTATTTGTCCCTCAATCACAAAAAATAACTTCAATTAATGATGACACTTGTGGGATCCTGCTGGGCCCATCAGGTTTCCTAACATCACAAGCAGCCAGTGCACAGAATCATATAATCCCTGCAGTGCAGGAGGCTATTGGCCCATCAAGTCTACACCGCCCACAATCCCACCCAGGCTCTATTCCCATGACCCCGCTTTTATACCTTACTATCCCCCTGACACTAAGGGGCAATTTAGCATTGCCAATCAACCTAAACTGCACATTTTTGGACTGTGGGATGAAACAGGAGCAGCCAGAGGGAACCCACACATACACAGGGAGAATGTACAGGCTCCACATAGGCCAGAATTGAACCTGGGTCACTGGCGCCGTGAGGCTGCATAGCTAACCAGTGTGCCGTCCCATCTGATGAAGGAACAGTGCTCCAAAAGCTCATGATTCCAAATAAGCCTGATGGGAGAGTCACCCTATTAACCTAGGTATTGGGCAAAGGCATGGGGAAGTTACCCTGTTAACCTGGGCAAGGGGTGAAAAGGGGGTGCCATCCGGTTAACCTGGGAAAGGGGCGAGGGGTGCAGGATGAGGAGAGTCACTCACCCTGTTAAGCCGAGCAAGAGATGACCTGGTGTTGTGAGATTTCTTTCTTAAAAAAGTATAGGAACCTTAGAATCCCGACAGCACAGAAGGCCATTTGGCCCATCGAGTCTGCACCAACCACAATCCCACCTGGGCCCTACCTCCATAACCTATTGCATTTACCCTCCTAATTCCCCTGACACTAAGGTGCAATTTAGCATGGCCAATACAAAAACGTGCAGGTTAGGTGGAAACCAGAGCACCCAGAGGAAACCCACACAGACACAGGGAGAACCTGCAGACTCCACACAGACAGTGACCTAAGCTGGGAATTGAACCCGGGTCTGTGGCGCTGTGAGGCAGCAATGCTAACCATTGTGCCACCGTGCCGGTGGCTACTTGTAGAGGGGCCTCTGGGAGCAAGGTGAAAGGTGCTATAGAAATGCAACATTTAAAAGAGAGAGAGAACATTTCCTGATAGCCTTCCCTTGAGGGAAGGGAATCATCTTTCCAAATAAGACAGGGGGAGATGGTGGAGCTGCCTCCTGGGGGTGGAAATGCCCCTCACTCTGAACCTAGTCCCCCCTCCCCTCCCCCACCACCACCCCAGTCTGAGCCCAATTCCCACTTCCCCTGCACCCCTCAATTTCACTCTGAACCTCGTTTCCACCCCCCCCCGTCACCTTGAGCCCAGTTCCCTCTCCCCCACCCCCTCCCCTCCCCAATCTCAGCCCGGTTCCCCCCTCCCCAATCTCAGCCCGGTTTCCCCCCCCACCCCCAACTCTCAGCCCGGTTTCCCCCCCCACCCCCAACTCTCAGCCCGGTTTCCCCCCCCACCCCCAACTCTCAGCCCGGTTTCCCCCCCCACCCCCAACTCTCAGCCCGGTTTCCCCCCCCACCCCCAACTCTCAGCCCGGTTTCCCCCCCCACCCCGCACTCTCAGCCCGGTTCTCCTCCCCTCTGCCCTCACCTCCAGCCTCTCCGCCATAACCCACACACACACACACACACACAAATGGAGAGGCCCCGGGCAGTCGCTCTCTTCACTGCCTCTCCCGCCGGGGACCTGGGCGAACACCAGCCCGGCTGCTTCTCTTCCTCTCAAAACCCTCCGAAAATACTTCACATTTTATTTTCAATTAAAAAAATACGGGCGGCATTAATCGGGCGACGGGGTTAACTTGTTTCACAAAGATCAGGCACCGCTGTAGCCAGCCACCCAAGCCGCTGATCAGTAATATTTTATATTCTGAATCTCTGTGTTGATCTTTCACTCGGTGAGGCACCGGCACCGCGCTTCCGGAGCATTTTTATCAATGTTTTTAACAGCATTTCCCCCGGGAGGGAGGGAGTGGCGCATGCGCATACGCCACGCGAGACCCGTTTGAACGGCGCCGGATTCGAAACGGTCAGAGCGCGCGGGGGAGTAGGTTGGGGGAAGTGGGTGGTTGGGAGGGAGGGGTTGGGTGGGGGAGTGGGTGGGGGGTTGGGGGGAGTGGGTGGGTGGGGGGTTGGGGGAGTGGGTGGGTGGGTGGGGGGTTGGGGGGAGTGGGTGGGTGGTTGGGTGGTTGGGGGGAGTGGGTGGGTGGGGGGTTGGGGGGTGTTGTGGGGGAGAGGGTGGGGGGTGTTGGGGGGGAGTGGGTGGGTGGGTTGGTTGGGGGGGAGTGGGTGGGGGAGTGGGTTGGGGGGTGGGTTGGGGGGGGAGTGGGTGGGGGGTGGGTGGGGGAGTGGGTGGGGGGGGGGTGTGGGGTTGGGGGGGAGTGGGTGGGGGGGGGGAGTGGGTGGGGGGGGAGGGTGTGGGGGAGCGAGTGGTGGGAGCGGGGGGAGGGTGTGGGGGAGCGGGGGGAGGGTGTGGGGGAGCGGGGGGAGGGTGTGGGGGAGCGGGGGGAGGGTGTGGGGGAGCGAGGGGAGGGTGTGGGGGAGCGAGTGGTGGGAGTGGGGGAGGGTGTGGGGGAGCGAGTGGTGGGAGTGGGGGAGGGTGTGGGGGAGCGAGTGGTGGGAGTGGGGGAGCGAGTGGTGGGGGAGGGGGTGGGGGGAGCGAGTGGTGGGAGGGGGGGAGGGGGAGTGGTGGGGGAGCGAGTGGTGGGAGGGGGGGAGGGGGGTGCAGGGGGGGGGGGGGTGTGGGGGTAGGGGGAGTGGGGGGGGTAGGGGGAGGGGGGGTGTGGGGGTAGGGGGAGTGGGGGGGTAGGGGGAGGGGGGTGGGGTAGGGGGAGTGGGGGGGGTAGGGGGAGTGGGTGGGGGGGTGTGGGGGGACTGTGGTGGTGGGGGTAGGGGGAGTGTGGGTGTGGGGGGACTGTGGTGGTGGGGGTAGGGGAGTGTGGGTGTGGGGGGAGTGTGTGGGGGTGGGGAGTTGGATGGGATGGGTGAGTGGGGAGGGGGTGGGGGGAGGGGGTGGGGTGTGTGGGGGTGGGATGGGAGGGGGATGGGTTGGGGGTGGGATGGGATGGGTGTGGTGAGTGAATGGGATGGGGAGGGGGTGGGGGGATGGGGAGGGGGTGGGGGGATGGGGAGGGGGTTGTGAGAGTGGGGGTGGGTGTGGTGGGTGAGTGGGATGGGGAGGGGGTGGGGGTGGGTGTGGTGGGTGAGTGGGATGGGGAGGGGGGTGGGTGAATGGGATGGGGAGGGGGTGGGTGAGTGGGGGTGGTGGGTGAGTGGGATGGGGAGCGGGTGGGGGTGATGGGGGTGGGTGTGGTGGGTGAGTGGGATGGGGAGGGGGTTGGGTGAGTGGGATGGGGAGGGGGTTGGTGAGTGGGATGGGGAGGGGGTTGGGTGAGTGGGATGGGGAGGGGGTTGGGTGAGTGGGATGGGGAGGGGGTTGGGTGAGTGGGATGGAGAGGGGGTTGGGTGAGTGGGATGGGGAGGGGGTTGGGTGAGTGGGATGGGGAGGGGGTTGGGTGAGTGGGATGGGGAGGGGGTTGGGTGAGTGGGATGGGGAGGGGGGTGGGGGGGATGGGGAGGGGGGTGGTGGGGGATGGGGAAGGGGGTGGTGGAGGGATGGGGAGGGGGATGGTGGGGGGAGGGGGAGGGGTAGGGGGTGGTGGAGGGATGGGGAGGGGGATGGTGGGGGGAGGGTGAGGGGGAGGGGTAGGGGGTGGTGGGGGATGGGGGGGTAGGGGGTGGTGGGGGGATGGGGAGGGGTAGGGGGTGGTGGGGGGATGGGGAGGGGGGGTGTGGGGGTGGGTGTGGTGGGGGAGGGGGTGGGTGTGGTGGGGGGAGGGGTAGGGGGTGGTGGGGGAGGGGTAGGGGGTGGTGGGGGGAGGGGTAGGGGGTGGTGGGGGGAGGGGTAGGGGTGGTTGGGGGGAGGGGTGGGGGTGGTGTGGGTGGTGGGGAGGGGTAGGGGGTGGTTGGGGGGAGGGGTGGGGGGAGGGGTAGGGGGTGGTGGGGGGGAGGGGTGGTGTGGGTGGGGGGGAGGGGTGGGGGTGGTTTGGGGGGGAGGGGTGGGGGTGGTTGGGGGGAGGGGTGGTGTGGGTGGGGGGGAGGGGTGGGGGTGGTTGGGGGGAGGGGTGGTGTGGGTGGGTGGGGGGAGGGGGTGGGGGTGGTTGGGGGGAGGGGTATGGGGGAGGGTGGTGTGGGTGGGGGGGTGGGGGTGGTGTGGGTGGGGGGGAGGGGTGGGGGCGGTGTGGGTGGGGGGGAGGGGTGGGGGCGGTGTGGGGGGGGGAGGGGTGGGGGCGGGTGGGGTGGGGGGGAGGGGTGGGGGCGGTGGGGGTGGGGGGGAGGGGTAGGGGCGGGTGGGGGGAGGGGAGGGGGGGGGGGTGGGGGGCGGGGTGGGGTGGGTTGGGGGGAGGGGTAGGGGTGGGTGGGGGAGTGAGTGGGGTGGTGGGGGGGAGGGGTGGGGGTGGGGGGAGGGTGGGGGGGAGGGGTGGGTGGGGGGTGGGGGGGTGGGGGTGGTGGGGGTGGGTGGGGGTGGGGGGGGGTGGGGGTGGGGGGGGTGGGGTGGGGGAGGGGAGGGTGGGGGTGGGTGGGGGGGAGGGAGGGGGGAGTGAGTGTGGGGGGGGTGGGGGGGGGGAGGGGAGGGGAGGAGTGGAGGTGGGGGGGGAGGGGGGGGTGGGGGGGAGAGGGTGGGTGGGGGAGGGAGTGGGGGGGTGGGGGGGGAGGGTGGGG